>NC_141695.1:161683981-162333206 GCF_964263255.1 Lissotriton vulgaris | reverse complement strand
GGTGTTGGATTCCCTTCTATTAAAATGTTATTAAATAAAACCTTCAACACCCGGAGTGATAACATCTTCCAGGGCTCTATATATCTCTCCTGGGAGGCCATCTGGGCCGGCCGCCTTCCTTTTTTTGGATTGGCGTAGAGCTTTCCTCACTTCATCCTCTGTTATCTCACTCTCCAGAGCTTTATTCTGTGCTGTTGAAAGAGCAGGGAGCAGAATGCCTTTGAGCCAGTTATCCCTAGTCTGTTGGTTGTTGGGAAGTTCTTCTCTATATATTTCCTCAAAGAAATCATGGAAGGCCTTACCTATCTCTAAGTTTGATGATCTTACTGTAGCCTCCCCCTCTACCTGGATCTCTCTAATATATTTGAGAGCTTGATCTGACTTAATTTTCCAGGCCAGAACTTTCCCAGCAGCTTCTCCAAATTCAAATTGGGAGATCTTACTTGCTTCCCATCTTTTGTTGACTCTTTCTTGTAGGATATTTTCCAATTCTGCCTTTTTTTCTACTAGCTTTGTCTGCTCTAGTGAGTTTACCTGTAGTGTGTCAATTTGTTGTTCTAATAATCTCATTTCCTGCTCCAGGTTGGCTATTCTTTCTCTATATATTTTATGCCTGTAAGAGGCCCTGTTAGTAATCTGGCCTCTCAAAAAGGCTTTAAAAGTTTCCCAGACAACCTCCAATCTTGAGGAGCCTAAATTTAAGTCAAAAAATGTTGAGGACTCTACTGCCAGAAACTTAACCTCTTCGTCTTCAAGCAGTAGTGTCCGGTCAAATGACCACGTTGAAAATGTAGTCTTGCTGTCTAATTTCATTGTGAATATTAATGCGGAGTGATCTGAAAGATGTGATGGGAGGTAATCTATTGTTATCAGAAATTCTTTCAACGAGTAGCTGAAGAAAGCATAGTCAATTCTTGACTTGTGCTTAAACCGGCTATTTCGAAAAGACACCCCCATTTTGTTACCAACTTTCTCTCTCCACAGGTCAGCAAGACCTAGATGATTCATTATTGTCAAGAGGGTTTGCCTAGATTTAAAGGAGCTACAGCTTTTAGATTTTGTAGATTTATCCAGCTTGGGATCAAGTACGATGTTAAAATCACCCATCCAGATCACTGGGTCCTGAACTGATATCAAATGACTCCTGACAGCATCTAAATGTGAAGGATCGTCCGAATTGGGGCCGTAATAGCCCACCAGGGTGCAAATATGCCCGTCCAGTGATACTCTCAGTATTAGCCATCTCCCTGTGTGATCCTCTTTATAATCTAGGATTTGAGCTTTTACTGATTTCTTAAAGATAAAGATTATCCCCCTGATGTTTGCATTATGATCTGTAGAACAAAATTTGTCTATCCATTTGTGTTTCTTAAGTATCAGGTCAGCCTCTGATTTAAGTAGATGTGACTCTTGGAGGACAATAATCTGTGCCTGAGAATCTCTCAAGTATTGTAAGATACGCTCTCTTCTGTCCCTCACCCGGAGTCCATTGACATTCCAAGATATATATTGGATTGATGTCATTTTATTTCATCTTCCTCTCCCTCCCCCTCCTTCATGTTACTTTTCATCCACTGGTAACATCTATTTTTTAATTTGTTACACCTAAGGCACATTAGACTAACGTTTTTGTTAGGCATTTGAGGACTTTTTATTTTATCTCCACTTCCCCCCCACCCTCCCACCCCCCTGGGAAAACCCCCCCTACTTACTGTGGCCTGATGTCTGGCCATCTTCACGCCCGCTGCAGCTATGCTCATTTATCCTCACTGCAGTTAATTTTAGATTTGGAGCTATTGTCAGCCCGATAAAAAGGTATAGGTGTGCAAAGGACCTTTAGCTCATTGTCTCTGGTAAACCTTTTATACCCTTTTTTTTTTCCTATGTGTGTGTATATATATATATTTTTTTTTCCCCTTCCTGTTTAGGTCTTTTTCTTTCTTTCTTTTTTCCCGTTTCCCCCCCCCCCTTTTTTTTTTTTTTTGATTTTTTCCCTCTTCCCTTTGTTTAATTGTTTTATTATTTTGTTTCTCTTTTTCCTATCCACTTTTTTCCGGTTATTTTTTTTTTTTTTGTATGTTTCCCTTGGTTTTTTTTTTTGGTTTTTTTTTTTTTGTAGTTTAGGGGTTTTTTTTTCCTTCCCGCTCACCCTTTAAGTTTTTTTTCCTTTTAAAGCACACTTATATACTTTTTTTAATTTTTTTTTTTTCCAATATTTTATTCACCTTATTTCCTAAAGCTAGCTTACGTAGCTTTCTGGGCCTGGGCCTGAGCATGGTCACTTATACTTTCTAGTAGTTCATCTGCATCTTGTGTAGAGCGGATATTATACATCTTATTATTATACATAACCCGGAGGAATGCAGGAAATCTCATCTGAACACTAGCTCCTAATGATCTGAATTTCTCCATACGCTGTCCTAGTTCCCATTGTCTGTCAAGTGTGGTTTTTGATAGGTCTGACCGAATCTCAAAGGGAAAATCGGGGCCCTGTAATGTTTTTGCCTTCAGTGCAAGATTCAGAACCTTTTCCTTTAAGGCATAAGTCAGAAAATTAACTAAGACTTTTCTGGGCTTATTTCTTGCTGGGTTCAGTCGAAATGGGTCACGGTGAATTCGCTGTATATCGTTCTCCAGGATTTCTGCAGGCTCATCCAGATTGAGGGATTCCTTTAATAGCTTTACTACGAAGGTCTTAAGGTCGCCCCCCTCTTTTCCCTCCGGAATTTTCAAAAGCCGGATGTTATTACGTCTGGAAAAGTTTTCCAACCCTTCAATTCGCTCCCGCATGCTCTCTCCATCTTTTTGGAGAGTATAAATTTTGGATCTTGCAGCCTCCAAGTTTGACGTCAGGACTCCCACTGAACTCTCTAATGTTTCGGTTCTTTTACAAAGACTGTCGACTTTCTTCTCCAGTATGTCGCAGGACGCCCTTATCTCGATCTGGTTAGCTTTCGAAACTGCAAAATCGTGTCTTATTTCATCTCTCATCGCAGTAATCGATCCTACAAGAGCCTCGAGGGTGCTCCCCACACCAAATTCACCAAGATCTCTCTGTTGCTGATTAACGCCCTCCTGTCTGCCTTCTTTTCCTGGTATTATCTCTTTATGTCCTACTTCATCTTCCCTTCGCCTCTGCGTACTAGGTATCTCGCTGACAGAACTAGCTCCTGGGAATGTTAGAAGAGGCGCTGGGATAGCCTCTGAGCGTGATTTGGGATCCACAACCTGCGCGGCATCTCCTAACGTAGCAGATGCTTGTTTCACGGGTAGTATCACGGGTGAATTTTGGGTGGAAGCACCCCCTTCCCCCGTAGTAGCTTCTAGTAAGTCTTCGCTACCATTCTGGCTGTTAGATGTTGCCATGTCTTGGGGAATTTCCAGAACCTGGGGTATAGGCTTAAAGTATGCTCGCAATGATGGAGTGACACCCTTGGGGTTTTTTAAAACTTTCTTTTTAATTTGCTTTTTCTGTTTAAGGCTATTGGCCCCTTTAACTGAGATACCTCTCCTTGATTCTATTCCTTCAGCAAGGCAGTCCAAATCTTTTAACAAAGCTTTTCCAGTACTGCACTCTGGGACACGTAGTTTCTTTATCAAGTTGACCCCTTTGTGTTCACCCCTGGTTTTACTCCTTGTTATTCTAGGCTGGAGGTCTCCCCTAACTGCCTCCCCTGGTTTTGCCACTACTGTTGTTAAGTCAGTAAGTTTGCTTTGGGCAGAACGGATTTCTCTTACCTCATCCGTGTAAATTACCTCCTTGTTTAGCAGCTGCGAAGGTGAATCTCCAGCTGAGTGAGATCGCCGAGGTTCCCTTTCCTCTCCTCTGCCTTTACCGCGGTTATCAGCAACTCCGAGCAGGAAACCCCGAGCTGCGGCCGCCCGGCCGCGCCGAAGCTCCACGGCTGCCCGCCTCCAACTCGGATGAGGGGCGGGTGCCGAGGAGAGATCAACTTCGGACAGGCACATCCGCCAAAGACCCAGGTACGGGGAAAGCGGAGCAGGCGTTCTTACACCTATAGGGCGAAATCCGATGACTCTGCCGTGTGAACTCAGCTCTGCACACGTAGTTGTCAGCTCCGTAAAAGCGTGTCTTTGTGTCACTGCATAGGAGGATTAGAGCACTGCGCGGTACGTGCGGCTCGCTCTAGCCGGCGGCCGCCATGTTCTCCCCTGTCTCACAGGCTGTCGATTCTTACGGATTGTTTCATTTGTGTGTTCTTTCCAAAGCTCTATTTACCTCTGGGCATCCCTTGCTTGTGATCTTTGCTATAACAACCCATGTAATTATGGTTCAGTGTGTTCTCTCTTGATTATCTCTATGGTGCTTGTCAGATGAGGCCCCTATTCATGAATGCTAATAAAAGACCTATGGTTTGTATTTCGCTCCAGTGTTGATTCCTCCTTACTTGTTAAGAACCCGTGGTGAAGTGGTGACCCTGCACCAGTGGGTTATTAATAATCTACTCCACAGGTCCCTTGCTCACTTTGCCACTGGATTCAAGCTAGCCTGGCTGAAGAGGAGAGTTACCCCAAAAACGGTCCCAGGATGCTTTTCTCTGGTTCAGGGAAGACCTGGCTTGGCAGTTTGGGCTGGACTATTTCCTTGAGGCACATTGTCAAGACTGATTTGCATATAGCTTGGTCTGAATTGAGGTGGTGAAGTGAGCTAAAAAATGATGATGGATTCAACCCAGATCTAGGACTGGGGGTGAGTGTCTGAAAAGTTTCTGCGCTCCGCCCATCAACTCCTTGTGTTTACTGTAGTCAGGAGGTCATTGCCTGTGCATAGGAAGTAACTACGTTCTGCATTCACTTTCTATTAGGATGCACAGTTTGAGACTGTGTTACGCACAGTTCGCTGTCTTGATTTTACTTGTTCTGCATTTCTGTGAAATGGAAAAACTTTGTGTACAAAGGAGAAAATTAAGGGTTTGCGGATTACTGGAAAAAGGGAACAAAGCAATGTCATATGCTTATGTGATGGATACAGCACCACCTCATAATAAGGATATTGCAAGTCACCTTGGTGGTCCATAACTATATAGAGGAACGAGGCTGAAGACAGAGTTCTTTTATAAGGTCATGGAACTCCGAGGTGACTTGCAATATCCTTATCATGTATGCCATGGTTTACTTTATCCCATATAATTCATGGTCACACCATCACCTTTCACACATACCACTTAAAACCTTTGTGCAGAGCTCTTTCATATAAAAGAGCATAAATGTTTACAAACATGAAGAATAAAAATAAAGCCTCTGGTGCAAAATTAAACACATTGAAAACCTCTTAGTTTTTTGTCGCAAACAGATATTTGAAACACTTCAACTGAAGTCAGTTGTTTTAGTTTTTTTAAAACTGCATTACTTCAGAATGTGTACAAACATGCAGAAAGATTCCAGATGTTCTCTATGTAAGGAGTGCAGAAAATAAACATGGTCTCTTTGCTTGTCATTTTAAGCTAAGAAAATAGAGCTGAGGAAAGAAAAGGAATGTTCCATTTTGATGCTTCAGTTACGCTCACTATCCTGACCTGCCTTTCACCTCTGCTGCTGGCTCTGGCTGCAGGCATTCTGATGTCAGAACTAAACTATAATAACTTATAATAGTTGAGTTTTGACATCTTTTCTTTATACTCAGCAACTGGGTGAGTCACAAGCTGCCGATTATAAAGATACTGGCATTTATATTGGGATTACAGAATACCATGAATAAATGTGTTTGTTCTGAAGTGTGCTTTGATATTTATACAAAACACTTGGTAGTTACAATCTGAAGTACGTGTTCATTGTTGAACTCACAACAATGTGGCAAGAGATGCCTTCCCAAAACACACAAAACGTCAGATATAATACCCTGCAATGGTAAATATAAAAGGAAAGACTCAGATTTTCAAGCATTGTGAAATCCCAATGATTAATGGTGTAACTACATTAACAGACGTATGTGTGGTGGATGGCCCCCATGTAGAAAATAAATTGCCTTAAAATGGGAATATAATGGCTTTAGTTTAATATCAGATGTCTTGAATGGAGAATCATGAAATGTTTAGATATATAGAAGCTTGGATCAGGTCACATAAAAATATACTCCAATGGTCTTTCATTACGATCAGAAGCTATTTAAGAGATCTAGATGCTTAGAGAAATCAGAGGAGTCTGGAATTAGCTGAGGCATTGAGAAGATCCGCCATTGAATGGACCTCAATTTTGAGGCATAATAAAAGCATAATTGTGTATGCGAAAGCCAGGAATAGGTGGCACCCCAAAGAAGATATCGATATCTCATTGGACATGTGGAATAAGATCAATGAATTACACTTTACCCAGTTAAAAGAGACCAGTTTTAGACGAATGTAGTTCCACTCCAAATGGTTACTCTATAGAACTCTTGTGGTATTGCATGAAATAAATCCTGAAATGTAATCTGATTGTTTCTGACGTAAGATGTAGGGGGCAGGGACATGGTCCCACATATTTTGGAGTAGTCCAGGAATAAGGACATTTTGGTCTGAGATTGAACTATACTGCCTTAATGTTTTTGAACTGTTTCACTATATAGATGCCCACACTGCGATCATAAGTTATTCACCTGATATAAAAATGGAGTCTTTACAAAAAAAAAGATTGGATATTTTTGCACTGATTGCTAGATCTCATAGCTCTCGGCCTTTCTAACATCTGTAACACGATGTTTAAGACCAGCATCTATCCCCAGATTTGGAAAACAGCCATCATCAAACCTTTGCTAAAAAAACAAAATCACGACCCTGCTGACACTAAGAATTATAGACCCATAGCCAACCTACTGTTCTCAGCTACGATCTTCTAGAAGGTCATGAATTCCCAGCTATATAAATGCATCAAAGATCCCAATCTCCTGGATGACATGCAATTTGGTTTCCGCAAGGGCCATGGAACCCGGACAGCGCTCATTAAGGCATCAGAGGAGATTAGGATGATACTGGATCTGGGACGCCGTTGTTCTTATTCTGTTGGACCTCTCGGCAGCATTTGACACGGTCGACCATGCTACCCTGATCGACCGTGTCACAAACATCGGTATAAGACATACAGACAGAGCCCTCCTGTCCTCCTTCCTCACCAATCGTACCCAATCAGTGAGTCTCAGCACTTTCAACTCTTCACAATTCGCTCTCCCGTGTGGCGTCCCACAAGGATCCTCACTGAGTCCAACACTATTTAATATCTACGTGTCGGACTTGGCCAGAGTCATCAAAGCACATGGGATGGGTCTTAAATCTTACGCTGATGACACACAATTGATGCTTGTGGTACATAATGATGGAGGGGCAGTAGCAGCCAATTTCCAGAAAGGCATGTTGGCCATCAGCACATGGATGGCCAATAACTGCCTAAAACTTAACTCTGAAAAAACAGAGGTAATGATTTTTGGCAAACTGTCGCCATGTTGGTCCCCTTCTTGGTGGCCGTCCTCATTAGGACCACATCCGCTTCCGGTATCTAAGGTCAGAAACTTAGGCGTCATATTTTAAGACAAGCTGTCCTTCACACCTCAAGTCAATGCTGTGGTTTCATCCTCATTCTATAAACTTAGAATGATAAAGAAGCCCTTACCTTTTTTATCACTCAATGCTTGAAAGACCCTAGTAAGCACCTTAGTCATGTCTACCATTGTCTACTGTAATGGTCTCTTCATAAATGCACAGAGTAAAATACTCAATAAATTACAGTTGGTCCAGAATTCAGCTGCCACAATCTTATCAGGAACCCCCAAATACAAATCCATCTCTCATATACTTCGGCATTATCACTGGCTCCCGATAAAAAACCGCATCAAGTTCAAGCCTTGCGTAACTCCTGACCTTTGTTCCTGCAGTAGGCCCTGGGTGCCTACATCCCTAATAGGGCATTACGGTCATCCACAGCTAATCTGCTAGGGGTCTCCCGCACAAAGACAGCCTTGTGGAGCGACAAGCGATTTACTGTCGCCACGGCCAAGCTATGGAATTCTCTTCCTATCCACATCAAAACTAGCCCGACCCTACTTGCCTTCAGAAAAATGACAAAAACATGGCTATTCAGCCAATAGTCTATAGTCTCTGTTTCCTGCTCGCTGTCCTCAGCGCTTAGACACCCACGGGTATTTGCGCGCTTTACAAATTGTATACATTTTTTTTATTTTAAATATTCTGCTAAATTGGCATTCAGAAATTGACCCAACATTCCATCAGTGGCAATTAGATTTAAAAAGAATAAAGGAACTGAAAAAGAGATACGCTCTAAAATCAGGAGGCTCTTATGCTATGTTTTATAGTCTATGGGGGGTTCTGGGACAAGAAATAGTTTAGTCAGTATGAAAGAAATGAGGGCTGAGTGCAATATAATATTTATTGTCTATTATTATGTTGAGGCTGTGTCTTATTTTTGATACTGCTGATATGTTAGTAAATCAAATGAAATAACCTAACAGTTTATGTTTGACCTTCGGGCAATTATGTGTATATGATTTCCTGTTTACTAACTCTTCCAATAAACATAAATGTAAAAAAAAAAAAGATTATCAGCAGCACCATAAGATGTCACTGCCACGTGAATCACAGCGCTTTGAGGAGAAACCCGCGAGCCTTCTAGGCTCTGGGCACCCACAAGCCAGGAGAATAGAGGGCCAATAATGCAAAACAGATCCCTATGAGAAACTTATCACCGGATGGGTGCTCTGGACAAATGCATTATACCTAACTACTTCCATATGGCACATGCTTTCAGCAGAAGTCTCTGGGTTGGATGTACATTTAGCGAATTCTGACTAACTGCCACACATTTAACCCTGCTTCTATATGTAAGCAGCACATATTTTATTCTTTGTATCCCTTTGTAGTAATCACTCAAAAGGCATGTAATCAGCGGTGCACAGTCAAAATATCGAGTTTGAAATATCGACCTACAAAAATATTGTGTTGGAAATATCGAAGGTACATAATATCGAAGTCAAGAATATCGTTGGACAGAATATCGACCCTAAGGTAAGTAATATCGATATTTTTTATATCGATGTAAGTAATATCGAAGTTACTAATATCGATATTTGTATTATTGTTATGTATTTTATTATGTATGTGTAATATTTTTTTTGTTAAGTATTTTACTTCTTTTAAATTATATGTGTATTATTTTTATATATTAATAATGTTATTTTTAAGTAAATTTTATGTTTTAGTACCGGAGCGGGTTGTGGGTTTATAGGGCAATAGGGTGGGAAGTAATTTAAATATACTAAATTTATTATTAATTTTTAGGAATTATAAATTAATTTTAATTCATGTTTGTGTTTATTTCTGTAGCGGATTGTGGGTTTATAAGGGAATTGGGTGTGAAGTAGTTTCATAATAATTAATTAATTATTTATTTTTATTTATTGGAATGGGTAAATATTTTATTTTTATTTTATTAGTAATTAGTAATTGGTAATTATTTTATTTGCTAATTATTTTTTTTAATTGGTGATTAATGTTTTCAATTGGTAAATATTTGCTTTAAATGGTAATTAATTTTTTTAATGGGTAATTCATTTTTAATTACTAATTAATGTTTTTAATTGGCAAATATTTATTTTAATTGGTAATTAATTTTTTATTTGGTAATTAATTTTGTTAATTGGTAAATAATGTTTTTAATTGGTAATTATTTTTTATTATTTGGAAATTATTAATAATAAATTGGTAATCAATGTTTCATAAAAAGTATTATTTAGTATGAAAAATAATTTTATGTAATATTTTTTAATTGTGAATTAATTTTAAATAACAAAAGAAAATTGTAAGGAAAAATATTTAATTGTTCAATATTTATTATTGAAGACTAATGTTATTAATTAATATTTATTTGCATTTATTGTTAATTTATTGGTGATTTATTGTTAATTAATTATTCAATTGTAATTATGTTTTTATTAATTATTAATGGGTATTTGTAAATGATGTAGAGTTATTAAAAATTTAAATTGTTTATTATTTTAAATACAATTTTTTTTTATAAGTATGTTATATTTAAATTCTACGCTATCCAATGTTTTCCCTACTGTTTCACTCTCTGGAGTTGGAATAGTAATTTTTACCCCTACGCTATCCAACGCTTTCCCTACTGTTGCAGTCTGTGGAGTTGGAATAGTAATTCTAACCCCTACGCTATCCAATGCTTTCCCTGCTGTAGGACCCCTTTGGAGTTGGAATAGAAATGTTTACACCTATGCTATCCAACGTTTTCCTTACTGTAGCACCCTCTAGAGTTGGAATAGCAATTTTTATCCCTACGCTATCCAACGGTTTCCCTACTGTTACGCTATCTAATGTCATCATTACTGTAGTTTTTTGGGACTTTGAATAGTAGTTTTATTTATTTAGCTATTTAATATTTTTATTATTGTTTTTGATAATTTTGTATATTATTAATTTAAAAGATATTGAAAGTATATATAATTGTTTTAATTTATTGAATTTATTAAATATAAATATTGACTTTTTATTTATGCTATTTTTTGATGTGTGTAGATGTATTTGTAATGTATAATACTTTTTAATAATTATTAAAACTTATTATTTGGTAAGTATATATTATATTTTTAAGGAATATGTTTAATTAATGTTATATTATTGTATATGTATTATTTATTAATTTTAAACATTATTAGATGCATTAAACTATGTTTATTATTTACATTATTTTACTTTTTTTTATTTTTAAAAAAACCTATTTTTTTAATTACGATATTTTTAACTTCGATTTTTTTTCTCAATATTTTTGTACTTGCCATGTTGTAGAAATGCTGTAGATATTCTTGCTTCCGATATTCCAACATCGATTTTTGTGTAGGTCGATATTTTTTCCGTCGATAGTGAACCGTAATCAGGTTATTGACACAAAGAGCTTCCAGACCCTTGGCCTTCTCAGGCGCTAGGTCTGTGCTATATAAATACACAAACAATTTAAAAAAATTTGCCCATGCACGCTCAAGCATTGAATGTTTTCAAAACCCATATTTCACGTCAATGACACTATACAATTGAATAATTTTGCATAATATCCTTCTGGTAAATTCTCATATTAATTTTCCATGGTCTGATTCCGGTCTCGCCAGGTAATTAGTCTGTAAGCATGACAATGCATTTAAATTGTGCTTAAATCAACATTTCTTCCACGAAAACCCCCTTTGAAAACCAAAGAGAAGTGCTTAAAAAGTCAGAGGGGCATATTCACAAGGAGCTATTGTGGAATTAACTGAACTTTATCGCAGCCAAAGTCGTGATAAATTTACCCTACTATTCACAAGCTGGTGCTAACAGCCCACAACACCACTTTTCCCGCGATAGCAGCCGCAAAAATCATAGCCACAAAGGACCCCCACAACTATCGCTAATGAGATACAGGGTAGGCGTTCCTGTGACAAAAGCCGCAACAACACCACACCTCAACATTCACAATGACCAGACAGATCGACCATAAGAACACTAAACATGCAATAAAGCGCGGTAGCAGCAGGAATTTTACACCTGCTCTGACTTGGTGTAAAGTCAGACGGCAGCCTACACCACAACAGGGAGCCTGCCCAAGGCATCATCGGAAGGGCAACAGATGCTGTGGAGCAACTGAACATGCAGCACGGACACCCAAGAGGGCTACCACACCCACCTGGCACACCCCCCGACAACCACAGGGGCAGCGCAGACAATTACAGCGGCCGCCCCAGGAAACGCACCTGCCTCACTGGCACAACATCCGACAATGTCTCTGTCCACTACAGGCTGAAAGGGACAACCATCCTAAGCATCCTGGCCATCATCACCTAACAGGTCTATGGCACCAACACAGCAGACATCCAACATCCCACCCCACACCAAGCTGCTGGCCGTGCACCACCTGTTGGCCCTTGGCACACCCCAAACAACACCCGCCAGAGTTTTCGGAGTCTCACAGCCATCCACATCCAAGACCCCCATGCCTGTCCTGGACATCACCATCATCCTGGCACCCCATTCCCCTTACGGTCAACACAATGCGCAGGAACCCACTGGTGACCAAGCAAGAACCACACTCCATAGCCGGATGCACGAACGTGTAGGAGGCAATCCACTGCACACATGTCCCACCTGTTCCCCCTGGTAACACAGCTCACAATCAGCGCAGCAGGAAGCACACGTCACACATCAATGTGCAGGCAACATTCAAACACCGTGGGACCCTCACCAATGTCGCCTCCAAATACACAGCCAGCGTGGAGGATCTCTTCACCCTTCGACAGTCCAACAGCAACCAGCCATCCCAAGAGCGCACAAAGGGAAATGCACAGCCCCTTGGCAACTTCCAAATTAACACCCCACTCACCTCAAATCCACAACCATGCAATCCACAACTCTGGCAATGCATACATCACAAAACCACAACCAACATGCACAACAACATGCCCACCCACCAGACACGACAGAACAACTCACAATGGTAACCTGGGCAAGCCGTGAACTTGAGCCAGGACGCCCCTTTGCTGGGGCAGCTGTTGCGCCTAATAAATGTTATTAACATAACATAACATAACATGGCATGGCACATCAGCCACACAATAGCCAAATGTGTGGAGAGGTGTCAACCAGCCACGTGTGAAGGATGTAGTAGAGTTATTGGAAATGGCCCTTTTTGCAGGGTTGTCCCTAATATTTTTGCTTTTTCCTCCTATTTTTTCCTGACCTGTGTGTGTTGGTTTTAGGACTCTGGGCACTTGTACCACTGCTTATCAGTGCTAAAGTGCATATGTTCTCTGTGTAAACTGTGTTATGGATTGGTATTCCCATGATTGGCTTATTTGATATATGTGTCAGTCCCTAGTAAAGTGCACTGCGAGTGCCAGGGCCTATAAATCAAATGCTGTTGGTGAGCTGCAGCACTGGATTGTGCCACCCACGTAAACAGCCCATAAAGTATAACTCTGGCCTGCCATTGCAGAGCCTGTGTTCAGCCGGGGGCTGCCATGTCGACTTGACAAGTGCAAACACTTGTCAGTCTCTAAATCTTCCTTTTTCTACATGTGAGTCGCACCTAAGGTAGGCCCAAGGTACCCCCTTGTGCAGGGTGCATTGTAGGTGAAGGGTAGGACATGCCTTGAGGTGTGTGGCATATCCTGATAGTGAATTACAGGCTACTTCGTTTTTCACTATTGCATGGCTAACTGTTCCCCATAGACCAGAGTGAGCAGTTTGATGTTAACATCCTATAATCCTAACTGACTCAGGGAACATGGTAGAAATTCGAGTTTAGCATGCCTGAACTCAGAATGATAAGATACATCTTTTAGTGAAGTTGGTTTTTAACATTCTGTGTTTGGAAATACCACTTTTAGAAAGTAGGTATTTTCTGAACTAACCATCCAGCCTGCCTCTGCAAGCTTGTGTGTTGTCTGTCTGGTTTGTGAGTTACAGGGGCTGGGGGAGACTCCAGGAGACAGGGTGAGTCAGCACAGGGCTGAACAGACACATCTACACATAGATGGTTGGGAGGAGCAGCACCTGTGTCTGAATAGGGCTGGGCCTGCCTTCCACAATGCTGGCTCCACCTTCTGTGGTGTGTCCGAGGACCCTGGCCCACACTGACAAAGGAAGATGGTGCACACTGGCAGAATGCACCCCAAATTAGTTTGAAGTAGGTCCAGGCCCCTCTGCCTTCAGAGGACAAATGAATTGCTGGTATAACTATTGGGGCCAAGACCTCAAGATTTTAGAACTCGCTGGAATCAAGGAACCCATCAAGAAAAAGAGCTGGAAAAGCTGCCAGGAAGAGTACTGCCCCTTTGCTGTGTTGTTGCTTTGTTGGCTTGGCCTGCATCTGGTGCTTCTGCCTTGGGCAGTGAAAGGACTGGACTGAACTTTCTCTACTTGCGCTGAGTATCTCCAAGAGCCTGAAACTGAGCTGGCCTTCTGTTAAGAAGTCTCACGGACTGCAAAGACTTCACCAACCTCTGGGTACAGCTCCTGGAACCGCTGTTTCAGTTGCCACAGGCCCACCGGCCTGCGTAGTTCAGGTTCAGTAGCATCACGTGCCCGGTCACCCCCTTGACTGTGACCCAGCTTTTGTCCGGACTGAGCCGCATCTTCCTCATATTCCTCTCCGTGCGTCCACTGGTGTGGACTCAGCCAATCGTGATTCGCGACTAGGTGCTGGATGTGAGACCTACAGTTACACAGGATTGTCCTGGTCCCTCATCCACGGTTCGCCGGATGGCGTTGGACAGGGGTTGTGGCAGCACGTCTCGCCGTATGGCGTTGGACAGGGTCTGTGGCAGGATGTGTCGCAAGAAGCGCATGTGGCACTATGCTTCACTGATCAAAGGGAGTCTCGGGCTTGGAGCTTACACTGGCACGTGGTGGGCCCTCCATGACATATGCCGGCATCGGATGCTGATCAGTATGGCCTGGCTGCGTATGGGTCGGGCCTGACGGATTTGTGGTCCTGCAGGCTGCGAAATGTCAGAGGCATGGGATCTCAGGAAACTCTGCTAACGAGGACGGTGTCAGCCTCGTGGTGGGGTGGGAGGCACCGCCCTGGCAGAGATACTGGGCTTTCCACAAGAGAACAAGGCTACGTGCTTTTTATTCACACCCCTACGCTGGCCAGGCGTACACCGGCCCATCCCACTCTGTTCATGTTTACGGGTGGGGCGTAACTGAGGTAATTGAAATTTTTATGGTCAATTGTGTCCCCTAACGTGTACCCCAACGGCTCCATGTACGACTTTCAAGTACATGTAATTTCCCTCCACGACCGAATCTGAAGACGCAAATACATTTGCGTCCAACGTTAACATGTCCTCTATCAGATCCACCATGAATGGATTGATAATTCAGTTCCTAAGTATGCCGTGCCACCGTCTTTATATGGTGTACTTTCACGTTTTTCCTGGCTCTGCCGAGCTAGGCCCTGAATTCTGTCTTCAAGCCACGTCTGTCTCTGCCTCAGAAAGCTGCAGCATGGAGATGCATCCCTGACCTCTGCCTTACGTCCTGCCAAGCGAGCGGTGCCCGGCTCAGCCTGGTCTCCCTGCCAAAAACAGTATTTTACCTTCAAGTTATCAGCATAGCCAGCTCAGCTCCTCGAAAACACATTCCTGTCTAGTGATTTAGGTAAACATATCCCCGGCTGCAGAGCAAAGAGCAAGTCTCCCTGTCTTCGTGCAAGTAATTTACAGTTCCCGTTACCATGGTAGGCCCTGGCTCCGCGCATTGCACCTAGACACGCATACATTCAGTATAGAGTAGCCTCTGCCCAAGAGACCTTTTACTCTAGATTAAACATCCTCCAAATACTAGATATCAGATATGTTATAGGGACAGGTCGATCTGACATGCCAGACTTCTGTCTCTTCTACTAGTGCTAAAAGTCAGACCTTTAGCTTCCTCAAGATGTACGTCAATCACACGTCATATTAGCTGCGCGCGCATTCAGGCCACAGGTTTCAGCTGACTCTGCAAGAATTCTCTAAGCATCCACTCACTTGTGACACTTTTCTGTGACGTTTCTAGTACACGCCTATGTGCACACCCTTGTTCACGCCTTTTTGCTACGCACATGTGTTCTTATCATATACATTTCACTTGTCACGCCTACTGTATTCAATGCTATTGTGTCATTTTCCTATATATGTCATGTACTGTTAATAAATCGTTGACATCTTTCCTGCCATCATTGCATACCCGAACCCTTGTATTGATGGAATAGATTTCCATGGCTCGAGTCATCATTTATGATTAAAGCCCTTATGACTCAGACACCACGGACTCTGCCTCTCATTTGATTGAGCTATTTTCTTTAATTGTCCGGAATTATCTGACAAACTCGTATACGGTAAAATATTTACCACATAATTTGGCGCCCGAACAGGAACCCCTCCCCCACCCCACGCGCCGGTGATGCGTCGCAGGCTTTGCCCCCGACTACAGCTGTGATGGACCCCATGCGCATCTGCAGGTTTTCCTGTATCTCCCTCAGGCCTACGGAGTTGACGGAGACTGCGGTCGACATCCAGACGAGGCGGTGAGGAGTGCGGAGGATCCCGACCAGAGCCCAGCCGAGAGAGCAGTGTCCGAGGTATCGAGAGGCCCACCAGTAGTGTCGAGGCGCATGCGTAGTGCGCAGCAGCGGCAGTGACGTCGTAGCGGTCCAGTCCAGTCGAGTTTCCGAGGCCTTCCGTTCCGTGCTTCCCGGTGAGTACCGTTGCTGGGGACGCATCAAGACGGGTGCATTAATTTGTGTCCGGTCAAGACGGGTTTGGGTACACAAATCCGGTCTGCACTGTTTTAGCAGTGTATCTGTACTGTTTAGCAGTGCATCTAGTATTCCGCTATCCAGTTATTGTTGTTCGTTTCGAAATGTTTCAATGTGTTTTAATGTCGTGGTATGAGTGATAGTTTGCATTTTCTTACTGTGTTTATTGTATCTAGACCGAGGTAGCTATGCCTTTATTTTCGATATTACGACAGATAGGAACTAGGAAAGGGATACTCGAAGAAGCAGTTCCCATCCCACCCAGGGACACTCCTGGACATTTTATGTACCACAAGCACGGCTTAGATGCCATACTATACTTAGACTTGTGGGTGGATTATACGAAAGACTTAGCAGAGAATCAGAGATGGCCCGTTACAGGGACATGGGATGCCGAGTGCATCATGAGAGTAGAGGAAGCGTTATGGAAAAAGAAAGCCAGACAATCACAGAAAGATGCCATTGAATTGTGGCGTAAAGAATCACGTAGACGGACAGAGAAGGCGCTCAGAAAAGTAGAGAAAAGTAGAGAAGATTCCGAAAAAGCTAAAGAAAAGGAACTACTAGAAGAAGGACAGCGAGTCAGAATAGAACAACACGAGAGACAGAGTAATGCCATTATGACAGGACTGTATCCAGTCCTGGCCGAGGGCCCGCCCAAGGCGACCCTGGAAACACCGAAAGATCTGCCCCCTCCATTGGTTCCGACTAAATTACGTCACAAAACCGCAGCAGATATTTTCCTTTCTTCCTATTTAGACGACGTAGCTCCCGCATATACCAATGTACCCGTACCACCTGCACATGTACCACCCGCTGATCATCTGCCCCCAGGTCCGCAACAGCAGACCCCTCCCGCACCACTTCCCGCACCTGTTGTCACTTCCCCTATTGTTCTCCCTGGTATTCATCCGCTTAATCCCTTTGGGTCTGGCGCTGCTCAGGGCCCAACCCCGTTACAAATACCGACCCTACAGCCAGGTTATGCTCATGCCTCCGCCTCAGGAGGTGCTACAGGAGGTTATCGCACCCCGCCACAGTTACAACGCATGACAATGAGAGAATTAGCAATGCAGCGTACACCTAAAGCTGCCCCAGCCGAAAAGCTTAAAGAACAGCTTACAGATTGCAGATATGACACAGTGCCTGGAAAAACAGGACCCATGATGTTAGCGTCCTTACGTTTAAGACGTGTTACAGATTATTTGATGTTATTACCAGAAATGCCAGACCATCTAGACAATATATATCATTTTATTCGAACAGGAGAAAGACCGGAGTGTGTTGGTGAAGCCATGGCACATCAGAAAGTTGAGACTCAAGGTTTAATAATGCGATTTTTGGTTAATTGTTTGATAAGGGAACAAGATCAGCCCAGCTTTCCACAAGGAGAGATGGATAGATTGACCAGATGGAGCCAGAATATTGCAGAGGGTAAACATGATAGAGAGAGAAGTATACATGCTATGATTAGAAAGATCCGTAAAGAAATAGTAGCAATACATGTCCGTCGAGAATCAGAAAGGCAACTCGAGTCAGACGATAAGGACTCCTCAGACGAGGAAGAACCAGAGAATCCAGCAGAAACCTCGCAACAGGCGAGGGGAGACATGGTGGCATATGTAGGTAGAGAGAAACTACCTAGACAGTACCCTCTTGATAGGCCCTTCGACAGACCCATTCGTTTAGAAAACAAGAAACGTTACCTTTGTCCGATACCAGAACGATGCTCCCTTGAGCATATATTCCAAATTACTGATAAAGTACTGAAAGAAAGAGTAGGTTATCACGAACTCAATACCTTACGTGATCAGGAACTAGCCCGGTCCGCAGTACAGTGGGCCGGGGATGACAGCATATACAAAGACGATTCAGTAGTGCAAACATTCTTAAGTCTTACTCCAGAAGAACAGCGACTAGCTGGTATATACATGACCCAACACCTCATTATACAGTATGAAAACCAAGCATCTGATCCAGGTTCATTATATAGTTTATTGCAAGACTTGCTCCTGAGAAGATGGAGAGGTCTAGGTACCGATTTAATTGAAATAATCTTAGAACAACGTCACAAGTATAGAACCTTCTTGACTTCACATCTTGTTTCCGTTCCACCCCCAGTCAGGCAACCATATCACCTAGACAAACAGAATCCTTTACGAGAAGTACATCCAGTCCGGAAATCCGATGATACCCTGGAACGCGTGTTTGTATACACGCCTATAACTAAAATGGAATTATTAGAAATGAAGAAAATAGTGCCCAGTCATGATAAAGACCCTGCAGGTTTCCACCGTGAAATAAAAGACATGTTACTCATGGGAGATTACACTTATCCCAACATTATGAAGATACTGAAAGTGTTATTGCCTGCCGGTATTTACGAGAAACTCAAGGAGAAAGAATGGGAGGTGGGAGACAAAAAGATTAATTGGGCTGAATTAGAAACCGAGGAAACTGGTCGAACCCCAGGTTTAGGTCTTGGGGTGAAAACTAAAGCATTACCAGGATTGTTAGTACAGGTCTTGCCAAGGTTGTTGGCAACTAAAAAGGAGGATTGGGATGCAATCTCAGCCTGCAAACAGAAACACGACGAAGACACTAGTGATTTTTATTCCCGATTCGAGAAATGTTTTATTATTAATAGTGGCCTGAAAACAAGTAGCGAGTCATACCCACACCTTTTTGTGTCAAAGTTAGTCGAGAATTCCCTGCCCCAGGTTAAGAACTGTGTACTGAAAGTCAAGAGCACATGGCAAGCTAATACGCCTTCCCAAATGTTACAAATGTTACAGTACCACCAGAACAGAATTAGGGAGGAACATGATCACGAACAGAGATGTATGAAAGATACGAAAATGAAAGTACTAGTTGCTCAGTCAGTACCAGCTGATGGTCATAAAAGGGGTACGACACAACCCAATAATTCAAATTCAGCAGCTCCTGTTAAAGGGATATGCAACTATTGTAAACAGCCAGGTCACTATGTAAATGATTGTGCAGTCTTGAAACACAACATAGCAACAAGTAAAACTAAAGAGAGACCGCGTCCTCCTAGACAGGACCAGGTCCAACAACATGTACCACAGAATGTTCAGCCTATGCAGGTTCCACAACAGACCGTAGCGGTACCACAGCCACAACCCATTGCCGCAACACAACATGTTACACAGCAGATGTACCAGTATGCACAATCTGACTATCCTGATTACCAGCAATACACATGAAACAGCCTAGAGAGGGAGGTTGGCTTGCCCCTTATCGAGGTTCCTGTAGATCAAGAAGGTCCTTATGTACACAGTCAGGTATTGGGGAAGGATAGAACATTTTTGATTGACACAGGGGCAAGCAGAACAACCATCAGTCATGAAGAGGTTCCAGGGTCACCCCTCTCAGGCTCACAGAATGTTTCCCTTGGATTTTCAGGAAAGCCTATAGTCAATGAAGTATCGAAACCTGTTCCCCTAGCAGTTGGTCCATTATCTCGTACTACAGACTTATTGCTCACGAAATCATGTCCAGAAAACTTGCTTGGTATAAAGACCCTGAAAGCTCTAGGAGCTGTAATTTGTTGTTCTCCGGAAGGAGTAAGGTTGTTTCTTCGTGATTTCAAGGACATTATGTGTTGAGAGATTTTGACCCCAGGTTACAGAATGTTCCTGCACATTTATGGGCACAAGGCCCCACTGATGTAGGTTGCATGCACATTACTCCATATCGTGTCACACTCAAGCCAGGAGTAGTACTACCACGTATCCGACAATACAAGTTACCACCAGATGCTGTAGTGGCTTTACTGAAAATCATTGACGAGCTCATTGCACAAGGAGTGGTTGTAGAAACTGACTCCAATGTTTGTAATTCCCCTATCATTCCAATTCTTAAACGTACAGATCCAAATGCACCTCCCGTTTATTGATTAGTCATCGATTTGCGCGAATTGAATAAATGCATTATACCACAGTATCCCGTGGTCCCAGATATTTCATCCCTATTGACAGCTATTGATTCTGAAGCGACGTTCTTTGCTGTAATCGACCTTAAGAACGCCTTCTTTAGTGTCCCCATTGATCCGGAAAGCCAATATCTTTTCGGATTCTGTTTAAATGGCCGAAGCTTCAAATTTGCACGCGCACCTCAAGGATTCACAGAAAGCCCCAGCATCTACAGCCAAGCATTAAAACGACAACTTGACAGTATTCACATGCCTGCCAACACTGCCTTACTCCAATACGTCGATGATCTATTGATCACCGCCCGTAGTGAACCAGAATGTGAACAAGCATCCCTGACAGTTTTGCATTTCTTGGCAGACAAGGGACACAAGGTGTCTCCTTCGAAGCTACAATTCTGTGCCCAGCAAGTGGTGTACCTTGGGCACTTGCTGTCCAAGTGGGGTAGGCAGCTGACACCTGAACGAATTCAGTTAATTGCACATCTTCCGCAGCCCAAGACACAGAAAGAAGTACGAGCCTTTATTGGACTCACTTCCTATTGCAGACAATGGATTCCACAATATGCATTCCTAGCGAAACCACTCATACAGTTGACAACACAGGAGGCAGCGTCTTCGACTGTCCTCCCTTGGACTCAGGAACATACACAAGCTCTTGATGAATTAAAGAAAGCCTTATGTCAAGCACCAGTTTTAGCGACACCATGTTACAGCAAACCTTTTACACTTTTTGTCACAGAACGCGATGGCACAGCGTTGTCGGTTCTCACCCAGCTACAAGCAGACAAACACAAACCGTGTGCTTATTTTTCAAGTACATTGGATCCAGTAGCCCAGGCCTTGCCTGCGTGCTTAAAGTCAGTTGCAGCGACAGCTCTAGCAATCAGACAAAGTGATTCCATTGTATTAGGGCATCAATTGACAGTACAAGTTCCACATTCTGTAGAGGTTCTCCTGAACAGAACACAGACTCAACACTTGACTGTAGCACGACTGACAGGTTATGAATTGACATTATTCCAACCACACATAGAAATCAGACGTTGTAATACACTGAATCCTGCTACACTTTTACCATCGAGCACAACAGACCCTACTCCACATGACTGCGTAGATGTAGTTGACACAGTTACGAAACCCAGACAAGACTTGACAGATGTCACATTACCCGATCCAGACCTGACACTTTATGTGGATGGTTCATGTTTAAGAACAAATACAGGAGAGTTAGTGGCCGCATATGCAGTGACCACTGAAACTGAAGTCATAGAAACACATCACATTGACACCCTGTCAGCCCAAGCAGCAGAGCTCATTGCTCTGACTCAAGCCTGTATACGAGCCAAGGACTCGAAAGTAAACATATACACAGATTCACGTTATGCATTCGGAGTCGTTCACGACTTCGGTGTCCTCTGGCAAGAAAGAGGTTTCTTGACCTCTCACGGAGCCAAGATTCAGCATGGCCCCCTCATTCAAGCCCTGTTAGAAGCAATACATTTGCCTACAGCTATAGCTATCATGAAGTGCAAGGCACATACGAAAGTCACAGACAAGATTTCTCAGGGCAACGATTTTGCAGACCGCATAGCGAAACATACAGCACTGACTCATACTCAAACAATGGGCATGACAAAGACTGATGTAACTTCATTAACACACTGTATGACAGTTAGGGACCCCACACAAGATGTCATCGACATACAGACACATGCCACTCCAGATGAAATAAAGAAATGGGCTGAACAAGGAGGGGTCCAGACAGACCAAGGGTGGATGACGAAGGGAAAGACTACATGGTTTCTCCCCGACTCTATGGTTCAGGTTATCATCAACACAGCACACAGTACAGCACACTTAGGAGAAAAAGCCATGTTAGACAGTTTACAGAACCTCTGGTTCAACAAGCATTTACGTGCAGCAGCCAAACAGAAAGTGCGTACCTGCATGATCTGTTGTCAGTTCAACCCAGGAAAAGGTGTTCCCGTAGAGCAAGGTGGATTTCATCCTCCCGACTATCCTTTTGAAGTCCTCCAGATGGATTATATTTAGATGGAAAGGTGCCGAGGATCAAGTATGTCCTCGTAGTTGTCTGTGCCCTATCCCGATGGACAGAAGCATATCCCGTCCCGGATTACACTGCCCCGACCACTGCCAAGCAGTTGGTTCGTGAGTTTTTCCCTCGATACGGTTTGCCCCGTGTCGTGTATTCAGATAACGGTCAGCCATTCTCATCCGAACTTATGAAACAGGTCTCGCTTCTATTGGGGTACCAGTGGAAGTTTCACTGTGTCTGGCATCCTGAGGCAGCAGTTCTCCTAGAGTGGGCTACCATTCTCATATAAAAAAGAGCAACTGGCAGAGCTACTATCCAATCTACTCCCTTCTCTTTACACACTTTAGCAAGGCGAGTTTTCAGAGTCTGATTGTGCCGCTCCACGACAGGGCTATCCCCGTATGAGGTGGTCTTCGGTAGACCTCCTAATATGTGGGGGACGCCTCTGCCGCGAAAAATTACCGATGTTGATAGTACTATGTTGACTGATTACCTTGCTTCCTTGATGTCTGCACTACAATCATGTCGTTCACAGGTCGTGGCAGCCTTCCCAGACAACACCGAGGTGAAGCCACATGAACTGGTCCTGGGTGATGTTGTAGTCGTTCAGAATTTTGACAGATCGAGCCCTTTGGAGCCCCGCTGGAAGGAGCCGAAGATCGTTTTGTTAACAACCAGGACTGCTGTAAAACTGAAGGGGCGCAAGGGTTGGGTGCCCTCCAGTCACGTTAAGAGATTCCATGGACTTCCGCCAAAATCTGAATCCCAGAACTCCCACGTACCAGTGACTGATACCAAACTCCCCCTTCTAGAGAAAACTCCCCAAGAGGAGTACAGACAGAAATTGAGGTCTAGTAAGTCAGACAGTTTAATTGTTTAAGTCCCCTCCTGGGTGAAGCGGTTAGGCAGTTCTGACAATGTACAAGTTAGACCCAAATAGAGAGAGAGATAGACAGGAGACCAAGAAACAAAAATATTGTAAAAGTCTCCGGAGCAGATGCGTTTGCACATTACTTATTATGTTCTTTCTGAGTCTTACGATTATTACTATGAGTTGGATGTTATACATGTATTTTCCTCTTGCACATTCTTTTTCTAATGACACTGTCGAGCACACGTTTAGTGCTCTTCCTCCACACGAATTGTCTTATCGACTTGCGCTGCGCAACAATACATTTATTCGTATGTTACACCATTCTCACCAGATCAACAATGCTACTAATTGTTGGATATGTGGCCGACTCCCTCCCTATCAGAACTACAAGGGAGCTCTGCCCCTCTTTCCTTACCCGTTTACACATAATGGTTCCTGTGGTGCATGGTTTAGTTTAATATCTTCTATAGACACCGAGTCTAGAGTTTCCCAAAGCAATTGGATATGGGGAAATCTGAACACAGTCATGAACAAAGCATGTTTCCCAGACAAGGAGGGTCTTCCACAAATGACAGGGACAGATCTAGAAAATGAAGTGTATGGATTAGGCAATTTTACACTTAACCTCATGATTCTAAATGTTCAGTCAGAAACCAGTCCAGACTTGCCATCCATATCAGTTCTACCAGCGAAAGGTGTATTATGTGTCAGAAAAAATGGTTCAGTACATCTAGGTCACAGTGACTGTACTACTGTGGTCGAATTCAGTGATAAAGGCAAGTCTACATTCAAAGCTTCCCGACATTCCTATTTCATTTGTGGTCAGACAGCCTATGTCCGTTTACCTCCAGACTGGGATGGTACCTGTTTCATTGCATTCTTATTGCCACCAGTATTCCTAGCCCCATCTGACTATCACAGGAATTCCCGCCTTAATATTGTTAGACACAAGAGAGACCTCCCAATAGTTGATCAGACTGAAACTACATGGGAACAATATACAGATTTCAATAAAGGATTCTTTCCCTATCTAGGCACTGTCTCCAATAGCAAACTGATACGCAGATTAACCAGAATTCTCGAAGCGGTAGTGAATGAGACTACTTCTGCCTTGGGCAACTTAACAGAGGAGCAGTCTGCTATGAGACTTGTCGTTCTTCAGAACCGCCTTGTCCTTGACGTCATCCTGGCCGATAGGGGCGGGGCTTGTAGAGTCATCGGATCCAGTTGCTGCGTGTTCATTCCAAATAACGCGCCGTCAGTCTAAAAAGCTATTACCCGACTTCATGAAATTGCCCATCTGATACACCAGAATCCAGGCTCCTGGACTTGGTCCGGTTGGCTATGGAGTGTAATCACAGCCTGGGGATGGAAGCTACTGTCATTCCTAGGAATCATATTGGCCATAGTATTCAGTTGTTGTCTGTGTTTGCAATGTGGGCCAGCGATTTGCGGCTTGTGCGCCACAGCTTGTGTTCCCCATCCAAGTTCACGTTCCCATTCCAGAAAAAAGAAAGAAGAGCAAATGATGTTATACGAACAGATTGATGGTCTCATGAACATCGACATATCATGAAGGGTCCGTAGGGGACAAGGAGGGAATGAGGTAATTGAAATTTTTATGGTCAATTGTGTCCCCTAACGTGTACCCCAACGGCTCCATGTACGACTTTCAAGTACATGTAATTTCCCTCCACGACCGAATCTGAAGACGCAAATACATTTGCGTCCAACGTTAACATGTCCTCTATCAGATCCACCATGAATGGATTGATAATTCAGTTCCTAAGTATGCCGTGCCACCGTCTTTATATGGTGTACTTTCACGTTTTTCCTGGCTCTGCCGAGCTAGGCCCTGAATTCTGTCTTCAAGCCACGTCTGTCTCTGCCTCAGAAAGCTGCAGCATGGAGATGCATCCCTGACCTCTGCCTTACGTCCTGCCAAGCGAGCGGTGCCCGGCTCAGCCTGGTCTCCCTGCCAAAAACAGTATTTTACCTTCAAGTTATCAGCATAGCCAGCTCAGCTCCTCGAAAACACATTCCTGTCTAGTGATTTAGGTAAACATATCCCCGGCTGCAGAGCAAAGAGCAAGTCTCCCTGTCTTCGTGCAAGTAATTTACAGTTCCCGTTACCATGGTAGGCCCTGGCTCCGCGCATTGCACCTAGACACGCATACATTCAGTATAGAGTAGCCTCTGCCCAAGAGACCTTTTACTCTAGATTAAACATCCTCCAAATACTAGATATCAGATATGTTATAGGGACAGGTCGATCTGACATGCCAGACTTCTGTCTCTTCTACTAGTGCTAAAAGTCAGACCTTTAGCTTCCTCAAGATGTACGTCAATCACACGTCATATTAGCTGCGCGCGCATTCAGGCCACAGGTTTCAGCTGACTCTGCAAGAATTCTCTAAGCATCCACTCACTTGTGACACTTTTCTGTGACGTTTCTAGTACACGCCTATGTGCACACCCTTGTTCACGCCTTTTTGCTACGCACATGTGTTCTTATCATATACATTTCACTTGTCACGCCTACTGTATTCAATGCTATTGTGTCATTTTCCTATATATGTCATGTACTGTTAATAAATCGTTGACATCTTTCCTGCCATCATTGCATACCCGAACCCTTGTATTGATGGAATAGATTTCCATGGCTCGAGTCATCATTTATGATTAAAGCCCTTATGACTCAGACACCACGGACTCTGCCTCTCATTTGATTGAGCTATTTTCTTTAATTGTCCGAAATTATCTGGCAAACTCGTATACGGTAAAATATTTACCACATAACAGGCAACATTTCTGCAAGTGCCACATCTGGCTGGGGTGACATGGTTGCATCCACTGTCCACTACACTTCATTCATCAGAGGTGTATGTCGTCGTGGATATGGGTGTGTTCTGCACACTGCGGTTTGTTCAGTACTTCACCTCCACTCTTGGCATTGTGTACTCTCCCTATCATGGTTCATGTTAGAAATGGGATTTCTGGTTGGCTAAGATTTGCACCGAAGCCAGGCAGAAACCACCAATCTAGTCAGAACAAGGGAGTTACACTCTTAAAATAACCCCTGCTCACACCCTTGGTAGCTTGGCACGAACAGTCAGGCTTATCTTAGAGGCAGTGTGTAAAGCATTTGCACATAACCAACAGTAATACAGTGTAAGCACTACAAAAGGACACCACACCACTTTAGAAAAATATCCAATATTTTTATATACTCAAGAAAAGACCAAATCCGATAAAAAGTCCACAAAACAGTACTTTAAAAATACTTAATTCACCAGATGTCTTTAAATGGCAAAAATACGTTGAAAACACAGTTCGTACAAGTCGGTAGCTCGGTCCGAGCCTACTGCGATATTGAAAACAACAGAGTGTCGCAGTTCCAGCTGACCACGTCGGTATGGGCCAGCAACAGCATGAACAGACTCGTTAACAGTACCTTTCTTAGTGCTGATCATGTCTGGGACCCCTTCTACGGAGACATAGGCTGGCCCCTGAGGTGTGGGCCTTGGGCTCATCAACACCATGACTCTGTGGCCTTGTGTTGTACGCAGCCTCTGGGTCCAAATGCTTCCCACCAGGGCTCACACACCAAAGCGAGTCCAACCGGCTCGAACTATGCATCACCGCAGGAGGCACACGCCACCACAGCAAGGACCACTTCCAAACGCCATCTGCCAGAATTGAAGCGGTGGTCCTGACAGACATCGTGGTTGATAAGGCCTATCGTGGCTGCCATCATCGGCCTGTTACCTTGCTCAGCACTCCAGGCACTAGTGACTCTGTGCACCACAGGCCATTGTCCGTCGCTGATTGTGTTTTGTGCTGTAGGAGCGGTTACGCAGGTATGTCACCTCAAACAGTGTGGGGGCCCTGAGACATTGATGGTGAAGATGATGCAGGTCTGACACACCCCACTGTATCTGCATCAGGAATAAATCATAGGTACACAATCCGAGACTTTTTCTGCACATGGGTGCGCTCATCTCTAGTGTCCACAGCCCAGTGCACTGCGACTCACGGACACTTCTTTTTGCATGTTGGCTGTCCTCTGGACTTTATCTGGATCAACCCATGTTTCTCATCAGTTGACTCTGCATTGCATGTGTTTTCTGCTTGCGTTGCACTAGTGTGCAATGTCCAAGTGGTTGTCAATACCAGACATTCCGTGCGGAATGGCTTACACTCACCCCACACACATCCAGCACAGGCGTGACTGTACATGTGGCCCTGCCAATAAAGGGGCCGGACGCACGTGCCTGTAGCCAGTTCAACATGATCTCTGCGTGTGTCCCTGTGGTCTTGTAGTATGCATGTGGTCCCTGGGCCCTACAGCTTGACATTGTGCGGTGTACCACGGATGCATTGCAGACATGTCACCGGAGGCAGCGGGTTGAGGCTTGGGCATGTAGCTTTGTCGTCACCTACTCCATTCGTGAGGGGAGTGGCCAGGGCCATTTTACGCACAGCTAATATGGGTGTGTGACTGCTAATTGCACACCCCTGGTGTGGTTCTGTGCTGTGCATCTGAATCTGCATGTGTTTCTATGGAAGCGTGGGTCTCCTTTGTGGGGTGTAGGTGGGCCCTGTAGGGTGATAGACCCCTACAAATGTGTCCTGGTTCGCATTCCATGGGTTCAGTCCCCTCCAAAACCTTTTGGCGTGCTAACACATACGATTGGGGTGCCATGTGTGGGTGGGTGAAGTGTTGTGAGCCAGCTTTGACTGCGGGTGCTTCCTGATGTGTGGTCTGATGCAGGCTCGGTGTTCTCCTCTGGGTATCTTGGCTGTCTGGGTCCTGGTGGGCTTTGCATGGGATATCCATGGGCTGTTGTAGGGCGTCGGTGTCCACGGTGTGGTGGTCCTCTCCGGCATCACTGATGCGTTGTATTATGTACTCTTCTGCAGGTGTTGTGTTCCCCTCTGTGATGTGAAGGAGAGGTGCGTGTTGCCTTTGTGTTGGCATATATGTTGGCGCATTGTGCTAATTTGCATGCAGACTGTATGGCGGTGTACATTGTGTCTGTTTGGGGGGTGCTGGATTCCTCTGCATGTGGGTCAGTTGCTGGTAGTGTTCTGTCACCTCCGTGACGCTGTCTTGTTTTCTTGCGGTCTGCACACCGTCTTTCTCTCCCTCTTCTCCTTGGCCTTCCCCGACCCCGTTGTTCCTTGCTGGTAGTCTGTGGGGGTTGTGGGGTTCGAGTTGGGCTCTGCGCTGGGTCAGGGTGCATCCATGTTGCTATGTGCTTTGGCTTGTCTCTGATGTATTTTTACCAGGGTTTTTATGGTACATTATCCTGCCAGACGCATGGGATTTGCAGGCCTGTGGCCTGTTTTCGCTACTTTTTGTGCAGTGGTTTGCCTCATCGCAAGGTTTTTTTGCGTTTGCGTATCGCATTTTTGCGGTGTGGTGTTGATTTTCATGTGGACATTTGCCATGCTGTCTGGTGTCTATCGCATGCTACCGCCTTGTTGTGAATTTCACGTTAGCACAGGGTTATTTTCCCGCGATGGGCTGCGATGTTGAAAGTTGCATTATGCTAGTCTTGAGGTAGTTATCACACGTTCTTGTGAATATACCCCAGAGTTTTTGCTAATATCCCAACATTTGATAAACATATTTTAAAATGTTTCTATTTTTTACTACAAAAAGCAAATAATAAGGGGCTCATTAGGATGATTAGGCCATCCTGTCGGAATTCAGGACCGGCCGCCATAAGGGCGGGGGTCCCGTGGGGGGTATTAGGATGTGCCCGCCACAGTGGCGGGCACATCCTGCATTTTTAGCATTGTGGCGGGTGGTGCTCTCTGCACCGCCTGCCACAATGCTAAAAATGCATTGATGCATTTGCATAAACAAAGCGGCAGGCACCGCGCGGTGCCTGCTGCTTTGTTTATGCAAATGAAGGGGGGTTCCACAGGTACCCCCCCCCGTGTCCACCCCCCACCTCTCCTTCACTCTGGAGGCCCACAGGGGGCCCCCAGAGTGAAGACCGCCGCCGCGGAAAGGCACCTACAGACGCCCATCATAGTATGGCTGGCGGTGTCTGATAGACACCGCCACCATATTATTCCTTTTCCGGGCGGAAAAGTGGCGGACGGTCTTTCCGTCCGCCGAGGTCCCCCCGCCATACTAATATGGCAGGGGGAAAACGAGTGTGGATGTCGGGCGGATTTCCCCCGCCGCCAGCCTGGCAGGGGCAATCCGCCCGACATCACAATGGGCCCCTAAGTTTGGTTATTAACCTACCAATTTTTTATAAACATTTTCCACCTCGATAAAAGCTATATGAATCTACTTTACAAGTTAACTGTGCCTATAGTACAAATATAACAGTGCTAGCTGTGGCGTGTATTATATGGTTGAGGAAAGCTGTATCAAGGTTCTGGTGACATGCGCAGTAATTAACCTTGTGGTAGGCATCATGTCACCAGAATCCATTTATTCGATAATCACTATTGTTTCATAACACGGAAAAGTGCACACCCTTCGCTCTAAATATACTGTATGTTTAAATGTTTTTTTATCATAGCGTCTTATAAAACTGTTGTTAGGGCCGGAAGTTTTATGGAATGCGATTTTACACTTTTGAATTGATGAAACTAAGTAACTGTACTGCCCGAGCTATTCAGCTACCCTCTTTTTGTTTAATAAGTGCTGAGGATTGATCCAGTACCTTTCTCCATAGAAAAATCCATTAATATGAATATTTGAGTAAATTGATTGTGGGTCCAAGTTCGAACTAAATATTTCAGAAATAGTTTAAAAAAAAGTAAATGGGCATGCGACAGGGAAAGGACCCGTCATTTTATGGATGAAAATCGTTCATTTTGCCCCCAAACTACGGCCCCATGTACAAAGTGTTTTTTGAATGGTTGGCAAACCTCAGGTTAGGTAAATCGAATGGTTTGCATCCGCTAAAACACTTTTTGAGATGTAGTAACCCCAATTATCAATTCGGAGAAGGTTTTCTGGAAAATGGGGGGGCGCTAGAGGGCGTACTGCAGCATGGCCGCACTGCTGTGAGGCTCCTGCAGCCTGGAGCCTTGATCCGACCATTGATCCTTGAAGATCGTCGCCTGTTCCTCTTCTGACCCCGGATCCTTGAAGGGGGTGCCATTGTCTACACTCGGTGCAATTCCTGCACGAATCGGAGCTTCCTGGCCGCAGTTGTAGGTGTATGAAAATACCCCCGACAGACGCTCTGGAGGAGACATGCCCTGGTGTCCGGCTCTCTGGCCTACTCGAGTCCGCGGCGCCACACGTGGGGTGAGGGCCCTGCCTCGTATCTCCCGGAGAGACTCCCTGGGGAGACGCTCTGCTGCGGGCTGCGACATCGGAGGTTGAAGCCGGAGCTTTGATCCCGCACGGGATTGTGCGGGGCTCTACTGGGGGCGATACACTGCGCAGGGACTGAGACGGGACATCGCCTGCACCGAGCCGGCGGCCGTTGTAGGAGACGGCCATTACGCAGACGGGAGTGGCGGGGTTCTCGTACCTGCTCGTGCCCCCGTCTGTAGTGAACCATTGCCCGCCTGGAAGGTCTGCAGAGAACATACGGCGGATATTGCGGCAGTGGTGGACGGCGCTGTGGGTAATCACCAATCATACTGTTGAGGCACTGCACAGGTACTGATTGGCGCCATTGGTGACGCCGGTGCAGGGGGCTGGGGAAGACGGCCGCAGGAGATGTGCTGCATACACTGTGTTCTATGACGCTGGTGACCTGCTATATCTGTCCACAGGCTGGAATACCTCTGGTTGGGCGGCTGACCACCTCTCCCCTGCTGATCTCTGTTGCATGCTGCTTGTTCTTGTCCATGTAGTACTGGCGGCTAGGCGACATCGCAGCTGCTGGTGCTGGGACCTGCACATTGCCCTTGGTGCAGCCTAGAGAGGAGTACTGCTTTCCTGCTTTTCCGTCTGTGGAGCTGTATTGCTGTCGCACCGGCACGGGGCTAACTAGCCTGCTGCCGTGGGGGGCATTCTCTGCTACTTAAGGTGTGACCACTTTTGGGGCTGCTAAGAAGAACTGGGACCTACGGACTGCGTTTGCGTTGTGCTGGGGCCTGTACACTGCAGCCTGGTCTGGGAATCTTGTGTGCTGTGCATACTGCCCAGTGGACGGAAGACCCTCCGGTTGGAGCACGGGACGGTAGGGCCTGAAGTGTCTTTGCTCCTAATTGTGGATCCCAGTAGGTGCTGATACAGACTGTGGGAGTGTTAATATGGGGAACCCGGATAATAAACAACCTAAACTGTCCTTTGATTCTGCGGCAGCCAGGAGGGGTGCTCGTCTTGCACAGGACGCCGGGAGCTCTAGATCCCCCCCGCCTGTCACTGACACTGCTCCGCAGCCTGTTGCCCCGGACTTCCAGCAGATGATGCAGGAAATGCGGCAGTCTGTGGTTCTTGGCATTCTGAACCTGTGTTTTAAATGTCATGATTTTGTTATGAATTTGGTATCAGTGAACCGCAAATAATGAATGCGTTATTCATGAGTATTTTCGTCATGTTACACCAATGGATTCACTGTGCATTTGAAGGTTTTGCATTGAACACTTGGGTTTCATCTTGTAAATAGCAGCCATGTTATTTCGTTGCCCTTACAGTAGGCTTACAGTAGGCTTTCCCCATGGCAGAGCAAGCATTTAAAGGACATAACCTTAGCATGGGTTTGTGCTGACTTCTGTATGACCTGACGACAGCTGACCCTGTTGCTTGAGGCTAACCTCCCAAGCCAGTTCCTTGTTCAGCAGCTGGCGCAATAAAGTTCAAAGAGCAGGACATGTCCGATCTTTTATGGCACCATTCCCACCAAAAATATCTCCGTCCCATCTGTTGCTGCCTTTCCTTTAAGACATGTTCATCGATCTGGTTGAAGGTTTTATGGTGGGTTTGTCCGGCCTGATGGAACAGGAAACCAAGCATGTGTGCAATTCTTTTCTTAGCCTGGACTTATCCTGAAAGTGGTGCTTTGTGTGCACGTCCTGGGAGTGACTAATAATAATAAGGAATGTGTGTGCCTAGAGCACAATTTTCTGTATAAAAGGCCTGTGCGAAGGCCATGCAGGCAGACTCTCTCATCCAGTTGCTTTAAGAGTGGCTGGGCGACGGAGCCTCACAATTAATGATAATAAAGATGTCTTTTCATATTTCAGATTCTGTGTTGATTTCTTTGCCACTCTTGAATGGACTACTTATTGGTAAGACCCCTGAGAAGGAGTATTGTAAATATTTGGTTCTTCAGTTTGGCGCAACCAACAGGGGCATCATCATGGAAGTGAATACCTGGAGGAGAGTTTTTCAGAGAAAAGAACTATGCTGGGGAAGGCAAGACAGGAATCTACTAAAAGAGGTACTCTGTGCACGGAGGTTCTGGGGGATTCTCTGTCTTTGCGGCCTGGCATATTTTTGATTTTTCTGACTTAAAACTCTCCAAAAGATGTCACTCCTGACTGAGCAACCCTTTTTGGCGCAAGTTTTTTTTAAAGAGACTGTTAGTGCAGTTAGAAATTGGCAGTTAGAATTTGGACATCTATTTCTTTGGTACAGCTGTGATAATTATTTAAGTGGGTCGCTCCCAGAGTCCTTAGTAGTTGACACTTTGCTGGTGCTTTTGTCGTATGCACCTTTGCGAGTGTTTTTGTTGTTGACGCTTTGCTAGTGTTTTTGTCGGTGACACTTTGCTAGCGTTTTTGTTGTTGCATGGTTCCATTGCATTTGTGGTTCTTCGTACTTGATTCTTTGTTGTGTTATTTGACGCCTGCAGACGCCAAAAACCGAGGGTATTTGTTCTTTGCAGGGACTTGGTAAATCCCGTAACCCTTGAAGTTTGATGCTGGATTAGTGAGCTATAAGATGCCTGATCTTAGCGAATTTGAAGCTTTGTATTGGCCAACTTTGTATGCGCTTGAATTAGCCGGTTTATCTAAATAGGTTAGATTTACAAACATATTTCTTCCTTGGTGATTTTGTATTCGCAGGGAATTAAAATATGTAATAATACATAATAAGGATGCTTTACTCTGTATAATTTTATGAATGGATATGCAGAACGATTTTTGGTGTTCTGCCAGCTGCAGCTAGTGAATTGAGTGTATTTTTGGTTTTTACACTGTTGAGCAGTGTTTCTTGTAAATATGACTTACAGCTACGTATAGTCCGGACTGTCCTGTTTTTGTCCTGAGTGTTGATTTGTGGGTTTAAATGTATGTTTGAATCCGTGGTTAAAATGTGTGTTTACATGTCTATTTTGTTTGTGAGTTTTGTTGTACATTGCGACGACGCGATTTACAAGAAATGGTTGGAGAGCGCTGTATTGTGTGTCCTAAATGTTTTCAACACTTTCTGTTTATGTCTGAAATGTGCTCAATGTGTGTGGTTCACATTTAATGGATTTAAATAAGGCCCCAGCCAAGAACGAAATTACATGTTTTTGCAGAAATAAATGCATTTACAGCGTTTTTCACTTAAATGCACTGTATTAAATGTTCACAGGCAAGACGTTTTTAGCTGTAGTATATTTGCATAGGAATGTTTTTTCAGCCAGAAATTTTTGTAGTTCATCACGGGTGGATTTTGCATGACGGCCCTTTTACATGACAGAGGCCCCAAAAAGTGACGCAGAATATGACACTTTTTAAACTAGGCATATGCGCTAAGGTTTGTGAGTTAATGCATCTCAATAAGAGGCAAGGGATGTAGCGGGCTCTTATATGTAAAACCAATCACAAACAGAAATAATTGGGTTTTATTAGAAGACAAAAATTATTAATTATGAAAAAATAATTCATAAAAATTAGTGCTACCAAAATCGTTTTTTAATATTCATAAAGCGTAACACTCATGCTATGACCTCTTAGCATTAAAATGTGATTTGCGCTATGTTGCATCACTTAAATGACAAGAATTCATTTGTATAAATTCGCTTGCCATAGGCGCAAGCAAGCTCATTTTTATAACATATAAATTATTATTTTCGGATACCTGACTCTTGGATTATGTAATAGACTTTCTAGTGATCCATATTCTGCAAGAAAATTGTAAAATATTCATTTTGTAATGCCCAAAATCAGAAAGTCGATTTTGAGTAAATTCACTGTTTAAACTGCATTTTTGCTTTCCTTAAAGTGTCTCAGCCTTAAGCAAATGCATGCATTTAGGTTTTGACATAAGGTTGTGCTTTCTTGTGATTCAGTGGGTTAATGTGCCAGTACACAGGCTTGTTTTAATATCAGGATTGGAGGTTCTACTTTCAAGCTAGGCCTACGGACAGTTTGCTTATTTAACACTGATGAAGTGTGTGCCATAGGATTGCAACACGTAAATAACTCTAAAAACATGGTCTGTGTGTCTTCAGCTTTTGAGACAAATTGACAGTGAATGTAGTCTAATAATATGGGAATAGTGATAATTTTAGCGCCTAAAAAGAGAATTTTTTTTTAAAATAGCTTGAATTATTGTTGATTACATCCAGCCTACTGGCTTTGTCAGCTCCACTGTGGCAGAAGCTGGGGGCTGGGAGAATTTGCAACAGCTGGCTCAGCGCGCTCGCTGAGATGTTCTCTTTTAAGTGTTTCCCAATAAATTATGGAGAAGGCCCCTCATGTGTTGCCATTTACAGCCTTTTTAATTAGGCCTTTGTTTCCGAGGAATGCAGAATGACCTCTCTGCACGGGCTGCTAAGGGTGAGGTTTCTGGTTTCTGGTTTCACCGTGGTAACATGAAAGACCTTGATTTAAACGGGGAGATGAAAAGGGGTTTCTTTAAACATCATGTTAAATGCTTGGCAGGACTGCTGCAATGTTTGCTGGCTGTGTTTTATTTTACAGAAAACGAAATGATGCATCCAGTGTTAGATAAAAATAACATGCAGCCTTTTTCACACAATTTTGAAGGTTATAGGTTACAGGCTTACGTTCAATACAGATTTGCTCATTAACAGTTAAGTAATAAACAGTTATTTTTTGTGTATGGTACAATGTTTTTGTGTTGTGTATTTTTCTGTTTTTGCCAACAGATTTTTCATGGATTGTTCTTAAGAAGAGAAGACACGTGAGTTTGGCTAATTGACAAAAGATGTGTTTTTGCGTCATTTCTTTAACAGAAAAAAATGTACATGTTTCTGTTTGAGGTATTTACAGCTGTCATGACATATTATATTTTGACAATTAATCTACAACTGCGTTGTGCTCAAATGTCAAACGCTGGGTGTAGAGTTTGTATGGAGTTTTGACCTGACAATTTAGACAGGCCCAAATATTGGGTTTTTGACTGCAGGTTTAAAGTGCATAAAATACACATGCCATGGTGCTGCATTTTTGTATGTTTGTTCATGTTGTTACCATCACAAGTTCTCCTGTATTGGATGAATTTGGTATAATGATAAATTTCACAGATATGGTTTGCATACTGTGAGGAAGGATGGCAGCACTTTTACCAGTGCATGCCTACCTTTGGCTATACATTTGGCTGTATTGAAAATAAATAACTAAACAAATATAACAGGTTCAAAGTGTATCACCTGATGTTACGTACTGCACATTCCCTTAAAGGAATAGGCAGCCCTAAATTGTTATGTATCCTTGATTGGACCTAAGGATAGAATTATAGATCTGTGACTCACGGTGATCTAATTTTTATATTGCGTTATTTGATTATGTTTTGTTTCCCAAATAGCATATGGCTTTGTCCCCTTGAAAGGAAGCCAGGTTTAATTTTTTTCCTCTCCATGAAGAGAGAACAGGAACATAGAATTAGAATTTGTGTAACTTTGGTCTTTTGTGTATTCCCCGTTCTCTTGGTGCTGTGTTACATGCCTGAGGCACCCAAGCACACTCTTGTTCTTCCTATAGATTTTTCTTTTGTTGTTCCGCCCCTGACCAATGCCCCTGACCAATGTCGCATTATGCTTAGTTATTAGGCATTTTAGTTGTGTCCTAATTCCATTTCCCCTTTTCCCATATTCCTTTCACCAGTCAGCCCATTTATCATTATGGGTGTATTGTTTATGTGTACACTTCTAGACCGTAGTTATGTATTAGGGACCCCCATGTTATGTAAAATGTTTTTTTCCCCCCATGTTAGGTAAAATGTTTTTTTCAGACTGACTGTCAAGGTAGTGATAGGCTGGTTCCAATGTCTATTTTTAATTTTTCAGCTTTCTTGCTGCTTTAATTTTTGGTGGGATTAGATGTGTTCTAAACATGCAAATACCAGGACTTTCTAGTGTTTGTTCTTTGTCTTCACATTTGATCATTAGCCTTTTATATTGCATAGTGCATTTAATGCACATTTTTAAAGGGACTTTTCTTCATGTCTTTGATAATGTGAATGATGTTATCTTTCTATTCGAGATGTTCTAGACAAGGAATTTAGGAACACCTAGGCTTAGTCATTGAGGGAACACATGTATTTACCCCATTAGACAATGCCACTATGTGAGGAAATTCATTTTGATAGAATTCCTGTGTAGCTATAGATGACAGAGAATAATGAAAAGAACATACCTGAAGATTCTAAAGATACTGATTGGCTCTTTTGCCTTTGCTCTTGTATTTTATGCTCATAGCACATTGTCACTCCCATGCAGATTGTAGGTCACCTGCTTGCCAGTCCTTTTGTTAAAACACATGAACTACTTTTTGTGCTTGATTTGAAGGAAACTAACAATTGTGTTACATATCCTGCATCATTAACAGGTCCTGCTAAGATCTTCCAGAGTTAAAGGAAGAGTGATTCCCTGCAGACCTGTGATCAACATTAAGCTCACACCCCATCAGTGACCGCTCTAAGATGAACAGATGTCCTGGCTCTACACTTCTTGCAAACAAGGAAGTCGCGAAGCGGGACAACGATCATCAGCGCAACATCAGTGGTACCTCCAAAGCAAGGCATTTGATTTGCGAAAGGCGTTGCAGAAGAAAGGAGGAGCTGATTCATTTATTTGTTGTTTGGGCTCTGTACCTGTTATGTGCTGGTAAACCTCTGTCAGTGTACATTCCCTTGAGCCATTGGCCCGAGTTTTGGCCACCTTCACACTTTTGCTTTGCACCAGTGGAAAGGCAGTGCACCCAAGGATCCACGTTTGGAAAAAGGCACTACATTCTGGTGCCCAGGAGAGAGCAGCTTGAGCATCCTCTGACACTAAATGATGAGTGTTGGAGCCTGAAAGTGCTGCTGATTTTGCTAAATAGTGCTTGGATCTGCACGAGATGCTTTGTGCCCTTGATCAATAAACAGCACATCATTTGTAGTGTCTGCCACCAAGAAGAGACATTGGTGCATTGTTTTGAAACATTGAAACTTTCGAGTGAGCTGTGAGTGTTTTCCCCGGACGGCACTCCAACTAAACAGTATTGTCTCCTCATGAAAGGCCTGACTTGAAGAGGCCCAACGCGAAGAAAAAACTGGAAGCGGATCTGATGGACTTTGGGTATTTTTTGTGAGCTTATATAGACTTGAAGTTTGGAAAATAATTTTTGCTGCTTTGCTGGCATTGTTTTAAAGTATTTCTGTTTAGTAAAAGCAGAATAACGTACACTCTCTGTGGAAGAGTATCCCTTTTTCATCTGAGAGCATTGATCAGGAACACCATTGTTTCACTTAAACATCTAATGAATTACTGAAATGCATAGGAAGCTATATAAAACGTTATTAGATAATTTTAGGATTTGCTGTCTGCTTAGGACTGTGCAAGTATTACGCATTTGACCTTTTGTTGTTCTTTTTCCCTTGCTGAATTGTATTATGGTATTTTGTTAAATTTTTGATTGGTTACCATTTGCCAGTTGCAGGGTCACGTAGGAGTACAAACGGTTCAGTTTGTGACCTGAGTAGTGGCAGTAGGCCTGCAGGACTTGCAGTGTCCCTATGACCTGCTAATAATCACAGCTGATGTACTCTACCAAGATTGCGTGAGCGACATTAGAAAATGGAGATTGTATTGAGGAATGACGATAAAAAGCAGGAGATGAAAAACAGACATTACAGAATATTGTTCTTTAAGTGCAGTATAGCTCTATCTATTTTAATACTTTAATGTATTTTATTGGCTACTATATTTTGGTATGTTTCCCCCTACACTATTGACGTCTGCACCAACTTCCCAACATACTCTTTCTTTTTCTTCACATGAGTTTCATATTTTACCTGAACATGAACTGGTTAGGTCAGAGTTTACTGATAATTCCTTTTGGTACAGTATTTACATCAACACCAGCTAGTGATGAATATAGCCATGTATAGGTTATTGCCTATGTAAGGGCAAAAGGATGCTCTGTGGTTCTTGGCATTCTGAACCTGTGTTTTAAATGTCATGATTTTGTTATGAATTTGGTATCAGTGAACCGCAAATAATGAATGCGTTATTCATGAGTATTTTCGTCATGTTACACCAATGGATTCACTGTGCATTTGAAGGTTTTGCATTGAACACTTGGGTTTCATCTTGTAAATAGCAGCCATGTTATTTCGTTGCCCTTACAGTAGGCTTACAGTAGGCTTTCCCCATGGCAGAGCAAGCATTTAAAGGACATAACCTTAGCATGGGTTTGTGCTGACTTCTGTATGACCTGACGACAGCTGACCCTGTTGCTTGAGGCTAACCTCCCAAGCCAGTTCCTTGTTCAGCAGCTGGCGCAATAAAGTTCAAAGAGCAGGACATGTCCGATCTTTTATGGCACCATTCCCACCAAAAATATCTCCGTCCCATCTGTTGCTGCCTTTCCTTTAAGACATGTTCATCGATCTGGTTGAAGGTTTTATGGTGGGTTTGTCCGGCCTGATGGAACAGGAAACCAAGCATGTGTGCAATTCTTTTCTTAGCCTGGACTTATCCTGAAAGTGGTGCTTTGTGTGCACGTCCTGGGAGTGACTAATAATAATAAGGAATGTGTGTGCCTAGAGCACAATTTTCTGTATAAAAGGCCTGTGCGAAGGCCATGCAGGCAGACTCTCTCATCCAGTTGCTTTAAGAGTGGCTGGGCGACGGAGCCTCACAATTAATGATAATAAAGATGTCTTTTCATATTTCAGATTCTGTGTTGATTTCTTTGCCACTCTTGAATGGACTACTTATTGGTAAGACCCCTGAGAAGGAGTATTGTAAATATTTGGTTCTTCAGGGTTTGCCACCATAGTAGATAAGGTGGATAAATTATCCTCGCGAATGGACGCAGTTGTGCAAAAACTTGATGTGCATGAAGAGCGCCTCACTACGGCGGAACAACGCATCTCGGATCATGATGATACCGCAGCCACTCATACGACTCAACTGGCGAGAATGGATAATATCCTGCGGGTAATAGCTGCTAAGAATGAGGAGTTGGAGGCCAGAAGTCGGCGTAACAACATACCCGTGGTGGGCGTACCGGAGACGACAAATGTGGGGAAGATGGAGACGTATGTAGAGAGACTCCTGGTCGGTGCGATTGGTACGGAGGCGATCTCTACGCAAATCATTGTGGAGCGAGCCCATCGTTCCCTTGGACCGCGGCCGGCCACGGGTGCCCCACCGCGCCCTATCATTGCGCGCCTCCTGAACTACAGAGACCGTGACGCGGCTCTTAGAGCGGCTCGCACTGCCCATACGCTCTCCTTTGAGGGGGTCAACTTCACTGTATACCCGGACTTCACGCCGATGGTGCAGGAACAGCGCCGCAAATTCTTGGCGGTTAAGAAGAAACTTAGAGAGTTACAGGTGGACTACGCTCTGCTGTACCCTGCAAAGCTGAGAGTGACCCATCAGGCAAAGCAGCATTTTTTTACGAACCCACAACAGGCGGAGGACTTTGTGAAGCGCCTTAGGCGGGAACGTGCTGTGGACGACCGACGAGCGGAGGTGGAACAGGAGGGGTCCCAATCGGCGGAGGAAGATGCTTGATCCTACCTACTGTCTATGCGGTGGCTACTGTGCACTCTTTGGACGGATACATGGGTGGCCGCTCCCATTGATTGTACTCTCCTGGCCCTGTACTTTTGAAACTTGCTGAGAGAGATGACGGTTTGGACCATCTGAGCGCCACTGAGGGTCGCTGGAGGAACGATGGCTGATGATGGTAATATGCTCCAGGCACCCACCCGCCCACTACGCCTGGGCCGTACATACATCCTGCGAGAAGGAGCATGGCGTGGTGTGAGGGGGTGGCCATGTGCACCTCTGGAGTACACCCCGGAGGGAATACCCCACTGTTTTTGAGGTTATTTTTGCAAATGTTTTGTTGGGTGGGTGGTGAGATGGGTGGGGGGATAAGTGGAGGTCCTGACAGGTTGGGGTTAGTCAGGTGGGAGGGGGGAGGAGGCACTGAATCATCGGTGCGTGGAACACTTGGGACTGGGGGTTGGGGTGTTGATGGATGCAACTGTACACCCAACATGACTGCCTATCATGATCGCTGTCTTGGTCCTTTCAAGACCGTACTGGGTCTGGTCTATCTAGCTGCGCCTAGGGGGAGTCCTATGCCTTCTGTTCACTGTTGCTGTTGCCATGAGGGAGGAGGTGGGCGAAGGCGGGGTCCTCCTGATACGAACAATGTCAATGCTGGTAGGCTGATGTATGCTGAGGTTGTAATGTTGTTGGGGCTGAATGCGTGTCTGTTGCACGTGAGTTGTTGGTTGGGGCTGGGAGGGGGGTGTCAGGTTCTGGGGATGGAAGAAGGCGGGGATGGATGTGGTGTGGGGCTGACATGGGGGGAAATATATGCAAGTATTGCGGTCAACTGCTCTGGTCCGGGATCACTGAATTGTCAACTGGTCGCATATGTCGCGTTGCACATAGACCACGGGTAATGCCAGACAACATGTTAGATAGGATATCGATCTTGTCCTGGAATGTACGTGTGCTCAATGATGCCAGGAAATGTAGGAATGTACTACAGTATTTAGATAGGCATGCGATACAGATAGCTTTACTGCAAGAAACACATCTGCGTCAGACGACTGAGCCTACATTTGGGAGGCAGTGGGCCACAGTAAGGAAGTTTTCATCGTACTCATCATATGCACGTGGGGCAGTTATACTGATTAAGAAATCGCTTTCTTTCCAGGAGTTGGGAGTGCGGGTGGACCCAGAAGGGAGATAGGTGTTATTGTGGGGGAGGCTTGGGCAGATCACAGTGATCTTTGTGAATTGTTACGCGCCAAATGTTGATACGCCTGCTTTTTTTCTTACACTCTGGGGTCATGTTACTGCAGTGGAGGCCTCACATATTATCTAGGGTGGTGACTTCAACTTGGCGATGCGGGCGGTGGAGGATAGGTCGGAGGGGAGTTCTCAATACAATGTACAAGCTAGGGATGTGTTGCAGGGCATTGTTGAGGAGTCAGGCCTGGTAGATAGCCTGCGGATATGCTCAACCCGGTGGTAGAGAAGGTACGCACTTCACGGCGCAGGCTCGCACCTGGGCGCGATTGGACTATGTGTTCCTGTCTAGGGGATTTGTAATAGGGATACATGAGGTGTTACATCTACCCAGAACATACTTTGACCATTGTCCGGTTAAGGTTATACTATCGGTGCCGGGGTTCCATAGACCGCGGCCACCCTGGAGGTTATTCCCTTCTGCCCTATTAGATCCCATATTCAAGGCAGACCTTGGAGAGGAAGTGGAGGTGTTTTTTCCAAGAAATAGGGGATCTGTAGACAGTGTGGAAATGATATGGGAGGCGTTTAAGGTGACGATCCGGGGTGTCACAATCTCCAAGAGCTGTGGTGTGCTCAAGACCATCGTTCGTACTCTTGCAGGGTTGGAGGCTGACTTAATGCTCCTAGAAAATAGAATGCAGACTAGCTCTGACCCTGAACTTCTGCGTCAGTTTCGGGACAAACTGTCCGAGTATGAGGAGGAGGCGGCCAGGGAGGTGAAGCACAGGGGGAAATACTGGACTGCGAGAAGGTACTGCGAAGGTGAGAGGCCTGGGAAGGTACTTGCTGCGCTCACGCGACACCAGAGGTTTAGTGCAGATGTATTGGAATTGGTCTTGCCGGATGGTACGCGTTGTCGGAACACGAAGGAAATTCAGGAGATATTTGTGCAACACTACACGCAGTTATACACTACACAACAAGTGGAAGAAGTTCGATATGGGGGATTTCTAGATGATCTGGCGTTGTGCTGGCTGTCGGACGATCATAGAGCGTTCCTCGGTAGGCCCCTTGAGGTGGAGGAGATCAGAGGCGCCATCATGTCTTTGAATAATAGCAAAGCTACGGGGTTGGATGGGCTCCCTGCCGAATTTTACAAATGTTATGTGGATATTATGGCTCCGGTGCTCCGGGAGGTCTTTGAGGAGTCCCTGGACGTAGATTCCTATCGGCCTCTATCACTGCTTAACTGCGACGTCAAGATATTGATGAAAGTTCTGGCGGCGTAGCTATCAGAGCTTATGCCCACCATCGTGTTGCCGGATCAGTCCGGGTTTGTGCCTGGTCGGGCGACCTCGCATAACCTTCGTACTCTGTTCTCTCTGATCCCGACGATAGCTCCGGACCTCCCTGTAGCCGCTGTATTCCTAGACGCTACGAAAGCGTTTGATTCTGTGGAATGGAATTATCTAGTAGAGGTTTTATGTAGAATGGGGTTTCCTTCGATCTTTATTTCATGGGTCAAACTGTTGTACACTGAGCCGGTGGCGAGGGTAGTTGTGAATGGAGTGCTATCCCCCCAATTTTCCATCACGCGAGGGACCAGACAGGGCTGTCCGCTTTCTCCCCTTTTATTTGCTATTGTCATAGAGCCTCTTGCCTGTAGAATTCGCCAATTGCATAAACAAAGTGAGTTTAATTGTTTTCAGCGCCAAATAGGGATTTCCTTATATGCGGATGATGTTACGTTGTATGTGAGAGATCCGCAGGCAAATATCAATGCGCTACTACGAGAGCTTGTTTCGTTCGGAGGTATATCTGGTATACACATAAACTGGCAAAAATCTCAATTTTTCCCACTCACTGCAGCGGTTCACCGAATCCCACTGGATTACCCTCTGGAGTGGTGTGATTCGGATCTACGATATTTGGGCATTATGGTGTCCCTGGACAGGGAGGAAACCATTAGGCTTAATTATGGAGTCGATATTACTAGACTGGCGGATAATGTCACCAGATGGATGTCTTTGCCTCTGTCTATGGCGGGTAGAGCGTCACTGGTGAAAATGGTGATCCTACCCCGCTTCCTGTATTTATTTCAGAATATTCCCTATCACCCGGGGGCGTATTTTTTTAAACGTCTCCGTTCGGAGCTGCTTCGCCTATTCTGGGGGGGTAAACAAGCGAGATTAGCATGATAGAGGTGGCTTTGACGTTCCTGACTTTGAAATTTATTATATGAGCGCTCAGGCACATTATGCATATCACTGGATGCGTCCCACTCCATTTATGCCTCAGATAGCTGCCGAACAATGGATTGCACATCCTTTGCCATTGGAGGGCATGGTAATGGGAAATGTCGGTGATGTGGATACACACCAGACCACAGTGACTTGCACGATCGATGCTTGGACACGTATTGCGAAGGCATTGGATCTCACATTCCTTACTCCCCTGCTCTACCCCTAGCTTATCATCCTGCCCTGTCCTTGCTGCAGGAGGCAGGGTTTCAGCGCATGTGCAAGCGTACTGGGACGATTACATGGGGTGATCTGTTCCACGAGAGCACTTTTCGTACCCGTGAGCAATTTTTTAGTCGAGTGGAACCTTCTCCTTTGGAGGTGTTTTATTATTTTCAGCTGCGACAGGGCCTTCGGACGCTGCTGCCTGGATTCCCCAAGGAACCGGGAGTGGCTTTACCGCTTCATGCGATGTTAATTTCTGACGGACGTCACTTGGTCTCTAAACTGTACGGCACCATCAGTTATGTTATGTTATGTTATGTTAATAACTTTTATTAGTCGCACAGCTGCCCCAGCAAAGGGGCGTCCTGGCGCCTGATCAAATGCCACAACACAACAAATCGATGCTGGAAAAGAGAGGGAATCAATCAGCAGTAGGGAACAGATAAGTTTTTATGGCGCGTCTGAAAAGAGTCAGGCTGTTCAGGGCACGAATATGGACAGGGAGAGAGTTCCACAATCCTGCCGCTAGAACTCGAAAGGATCGACCTCCCATCCTACTCAGTCTGAACCTGGTCTTAACCGCCAGATGAAGAGATTCCGACCTGAGAGCCCGCGTAGGAACATAGGGGGAGACAAGATTCACAAGAGCTGGAGGAGAGGAAAGTTTCAAGATCTTAAATGTCAGACAAAGAGCCTTAAATTTAATTCTCTGTCTGACCGGCAGCCAGTGAAGAGAGGTCAAGACTGCAGAGACAGAACATTGTCTAGGAAGGCCAACAATGGCCCGCGCCGCGGCATTCTGCACCCTTTGCAGCCTAGTAGCCTCCGCCTGATTCACTCCGAGCAGCAGCGCACTCCCATAGTCCAGCCGGGAAAGAATGGAGGCTTGGACCACCAGTTGCCGAGTAGGGGGGTCGAAGAATTTGAGGACTGGTCTCAGTCCTCGCAGAATACCATAACAGGTATCTGCAATCTTCTTTGTGTGGCTGGTAAAGGAGAGTGTAGGATCCAGCCAAACCCCCAAGTTCTTAACTTCGGCAGCTGGGATGGGAGTCACCCCCAATTCTGGAGGCCACCACTGGTCTCCCCAGAGTTCCGCCTGCTTCCCTAGGATCTGGACTTCGTTTTTTTTGGCATTTAACTGTAAGCAGTTAACGCGCATCCAGTTTGCCACGGCTATGAGTCCTGCGCGGAATCTGGGAGCATTCACCTCAGGGTCCCCACTGAGTGTCACCGCCAGCTGCGTGTCATCGGCATACGATGTCATGGTTAAGCCACATTGTCTGACGACTGCAGCCAGCGGTTTCACATATAAGTTGAACAAAGTGGGGCTCAACGCAGAGCCCTGAGGGACTCCCAGCCCCAAAGGATGGAAAGAGGACTGACCAGGTGGAATAGCCACTTTAAAAAACCGGTCCGAAAGGAAAGAGCGAAACCATTGGAGAGCCGTCCCCTCAATTCCCACTTCCTCCAAACGCCGCATCAAAATTTCATGAGACACCGTGTCAAACGCAGCGCTCAAATCTAACAAGAGGAGCGCCGCTGTCTGCCCTGCATCCAGCACCGTACGCAAGTGCTCAGTCATAAAGAGCAGTGCAGTTTCGGTGCTGTGTTGTGCACGAAAACCATTCTGGCTCTCATCTAGAATATTATTACGAGAGAGGTAGGCAGACAAGATGGAATTCACGTGTGCCTCAGTGACCTTGGCGGTCCAGGGCAGGAGGGAGATGGGACGATAGTTCTCGGGTAGCAGGGGATCTAGATTAGGCTTCTTCAAAATGGGGCTGACCACTGCCTGCTTCCAAGAGGAAGGGACCACGCCCTCAGTGAGTGAAAGATTGATCAAATCCAATATAGGCTCACGACAAAGGGGCGGGAGAAGTGTAAATAGCTCTGGCTTTAGCGGGTCTAAAGGAGAGCCAGATTTAATTTTGAGGCTCAGAGTGTCAAAAGCCTCGGCAGACATAACAGGCAAGGAGGACAGAGTTTTGTGGACCATAGCCATCACACCTATAGGCTCAACCCCGGGCACAGATGGAATAAATCCTCGGTAGATTGCCTGCACCTTCTCCACGAAAAAGGATGCCAGCAAGTTACCCCGGCTAGTCGTGTGCGCGTACAGTGGAACCTTGAGCTCGGAATTGACATATCTGATGAGCAATGGGCTTACTGTTGTGGCATGACTGCCAATATCTCGTCTAGCTGCCGTCTAAAAATCATACATTACAAGTTCATACAAAGATTCTACTATACTCCGGCCAGAAAACTCAGATTCCGCTTAGCGGAGGACGACAGGTGTGCTCGTTGCCGGGCTGCGGGGGCGGATTTCCTCCACTTGGCATGGGCCATTTTTTAGTACTGGGGGCAGGTCCATGCCGCCCTGCAGGCCATGACTGAATATGCGGTGTTGTTTGACCCAGTAGTAATGCTTTTGGGGTACACTAAGGAGGTGCCGGCACTTTATCGTAGGTTTGTGGATGTGGTTCTACTGTTGGCAAAATGGCGAGTGGCCTGTCGATGGGGTCGGGGCAGGGTGCCGAAATTCAAGGAATGGTTGGACGATGTCACATACTGTCAGGATCAGTCCAATGTATATGCCAAAATGGTGCCTGTGCGTTGTAGGCCTAAGGATTTCTGGAGCCCGTTGCAGGTTTACTTACTGACCAGGGCTGCGCAGGATACTGAATCGGAGAGTGAAGATCGGGTTGGGATTGGTTAGAAGCGTACTGCTGTACGGAAAATTAGCTATACCTGTAGGATTGCGTGTGCCACAACGGGTGGGGCTGACCTTCTGCTCTGTTGGGACAGTGCCTGGGTAGGCAACAACGTCTAGTCATTGCGGGTATTGTGATCAGTAACTGAGTGCTTTGACAAGGGTGCTAATGGTACCTCGACCAGACAAGGTTCGAGATATGGGGGAACATTAACTACATCGGCCTTAGTTACCTACAATGTGGTATGCGTGTTTAAGTTCTACAATGCTGTGGTTCCTAACTGGTCTCTACTGATGTGTTGTACGCCGCTCGTTTGCAGAATATCTAGTCCTACATTTGTCTGTATCGTGATTTAACCAGTTCTGGAAAACTGATTGTTAACGTCTAATGCTGAAATGTAATGCCTCTGTATATGCACCAGATTTGTGTATGCACCACTGATGTCACTCGCTTCTTCTTCCAATAAAGGTTTAAAAACAAAACAAAACAAAAAAAAAGGTTTTCTGGAAATTTAAATGGAATCAGTGTTTGGAAAGGGCATGTTTAGGGTGTCCCTTCCAAATACTGATACCTTATTGTATGTATCAGTGTTTTGCAACCAAAATTTGGTTGCCAATTCCTATTTTACCACCGACTCAAAGGAAGTGGTACCCATTCGCCAACAGGAAAGGGCCCCTAAAAAGCAACTACCATTTGGGAAGGTTTTTAGGATTAGGGTGTGGTCCTTTTTTTTACGGCATTCCTTTGAGAAAAACAGGGTGCATATAAAAAAAAAGAGAGCTTTATTTAAAAGCAATCACAAACATGGTGGTCTGCTGATGAATCATAGCAATTGCAGTGGGGAACAATTTGCGACTTACATCATGAATATTGATAGTGAAGGTTCATCTGCTCCCACTCAAATTCTGATTTTTTGTGAACCGACTTATTAGTACATACGTCACTTCACACAATCAAAAATAATTTGGTAGAAGTCACTGAGCAATTGGCGACCATTACAGAAAGCTGGCACCAAGGTGGCTGTATTGAAGAATAACAGTGCCCAGCGTGGGTGTTGCCAGGGTCGGACTGTACTATAGGGCAATCCGGCAGACCCCAACAAGCTGGTCTGACAGGTCAGTGTGTGGAACAGTGTTTTGGCTGTCTGTGGGCCTGTTTTATGGTCTGCTGGGCGGTGTTTATGTTTCGCTTGCGCTGTACTTGTGACATCTATTGTACTGAATATATCATAAAGGGGGCTTACATCCCGCCCACTTGCTATATATATTGTTTCTAGCTTGTTGCAGAACTTATAAAGAAGTATTGCCAATGGCCCTCCTCGTACCCCCCCCCCTAGTACCTAGCCATCACTCAAAGTTCTAAGTCAGCTTTTTAAAAGCTAGGACCATAATAGGCCTGGCTCACAGATGCACAGACACACCGTTCCCTCTAGTGAGTGGCTGCCGTGAGGCCTTCAGGGGGTAGGTGGACCTGAGGTCAGCTGCCAGGACAGTGGTGCTGTTCTGGGCCCCAGGTTGGACACAGGGTACAACAATGCAGAGGCAAGGGATTTAACATCAGAATAACCAGTGGTGTAGCTTCACGGTGGTGTTTGGAGTGTTACACCCCCCTAATAAATGTATTTTTCGATGAAATGCTGGGTACAGATGCTTTCAGTCGGGTATGGTGAGGTGTCTGTCGGATTTCACCTAGGATTTCTGCATGTGCACACTGACAAAAACACACATACGCACACACACTCTCCTCTCTGTTTTGAAGGTCCTAAAAAAATGTTGAGAAGCCCCTGTCAGGCACCCTGCTTGTCGTATAATGTATTTTAACATTCTACGCCAGCATGATTGTCAGAAATTCTGAAGCTCACACCCTCCTAATTTTACTGGCCAAGCCATGCCCCTGGTAATAACGTGTGCAAACATATTACCTGATATGAATATTGTGCTATAAATATTGTCCTGATGGGTGTAGATATTCTGTTATTTAGGGCCATATGTATCAAGCCTTTAGTGAATCGCAAAGGCCGAAATTCGCCGAATTTCCGCCTTTGCGAATAGCAAAAGGCTATTTTGCATGATTTGATATGTATGAAACAATCGCATCTTAAGGAATCGCAAATACTTGCAATTCCTTAATTTGCCATAGCATTTAAGGAATCGCAATTTTGCGATTCCTTAAATGCTATGTATGAAGCTTTTAAGAATTGCGATTTCAGGTTTAGAAATCGCAAATTACCACCAACTTGTAGTTGGTGGTAATTTGCAGTTTCTTGTAAATATGCACAATTGTGCATTTGTGAGGGTGTCATATGACGCACATACATGCCCATTAGGCATGCATGTGCGCCATATGCACACACATGTAATTTACAGGGGTGCAGCAGGGTGTCCTTGAGACACCCCTGCACCCTTGCAATAATTCTCAAATTCCGATTAGCAAATTGCGAATTCGCAATTTGAGAATTATTTGGAAATCATTCCTATGGGCCTCATGGCCCATAGGAATGCATTGGAAATTATTCCTTAATTGCGAATTCGCAAAATGCGAATTCGCAATTAAGGAAGATTAAGGAATCGCTAATAAAAAGCGATTTTCTTCATACATACCATTTTAAGATTCCTAAATAGCGATTCCTTAAAAATCGCTATTTAGGAATCGCAACACGGAACTATGATACATATGGCCCTAACTCCCAGTGTTGCAATCATTTTGTAAAACATATTTTGGACTGAATATTTGTGGCAGATTGTGCTTCTACATACAATATTCTGGTATTCTGATAGTGGCTGAGCTTGCTGTGCTTCTGCCGTTGTACAAATGACGTGGACATGGCCGCTCTGCAGAAGTGGGTGTGGAGCAACCGCCGACAGGGTAGCTAAGTAGGCACCTAAAAGATGTCTTGAGCCAGACCTTGGAAATTAGAAAATATTCTAGGGTATTTCTGATTTCTAACCATCATGAGAAACCTCCTCTTCCACATGCCATCGGCCCTCCTCTGTGCACAGACTGGTGCTGAGGTGGACCAGACTGCTTTATTATTTTTTTTTTTTTTAAGACCAATGGTCCCAAACTTTATTCAGTTTCACAGATGAGTTAAGCAGTAGTTACACAGTGTCATAACAATGAATCATTACTGCAAACGGTACTTGGCTATCGGCACATAATGACATGTCAATTATATACAAGTGAAAGTAAACAGTAGCCAGTGGAAATGCATTAATTCACAAGTAGCGGTGCTAGGAAATGTCTCGTGCAAGGATCAGGGTGTTCAAGAAATCCAACAGTCCTTGTATTGAATTGTGTTCCCTGTTTGTCAACAGTCTCTGCGTCAACCAAAAGATATAACTGGGAAATAAAAGAAGTGGGGGAGGGAGAAACATCTCAACAACTGTTGGACTAATATACGAGTGTGTGGTAATGTGTCTAGATCCCTAGCTATGTGTGGTGTACCCTGAATGGGCTGCGCAGGGGCGAGTGTGGGTGAGGATGTGGTGTCGCCACGGCTGCAGGGCGGAGGAGGGGGGGGAGGGCAGCGGCGGGGAGCGGCAGGGGACAGCTCTCATAGTGCAAGATCTCAGCAGTTGGGGCAGGCAGCGGGGGGGAACGAGGGGGGGCGGGGCAAATTCCGTGTCCTACATGGGCAGCAAGTAACTGGGCCCCTTCTAGTCCGCGTCGAGGTGGCATTCAATACCGGCCTGGGCGCACGCCCGATGGTACGCGATCAGGGCAGCGTCCCAATCTTGGGCGATCGGGTATTTCCGCAGGCCAGCAGTCTCCTCTCTGTGTAGTGACACACTCTCCGCACAGGCCCAGTTACCAAAAGAGCAACGCCAATCCGCAGGGCGCGGTGGAGTGGCGTTTTTCCACCGTTTCGTAATGAGGCACTTAGCCGTGATGAGGCCTAAGTCCCAAAAGTGCGCCCGCAGCTTGGTCTGCTTGGTTCTCTTGTAGAGTCCCAGTAGGCATACTTCCCACGTCCTGGGGAGAGTTTCGCCTGTAGCCGCCGTCAGTGCGGCAGTGACCGCTGACCAGTACGAGGCGAGGTGGGCGCAGTTCCAGAGTGCGTGTAGGAAGTCTGAGTCTAGGAGGCCGCATCTGGGACACGCCGACAAAGTGAGTCCAAAATAGCGATTCAGTTTGTCAGGAGACAAATACGCTCGGTGAATGATATAATAGTGGATGGTTTTAAATTGTGCGTTGAGGGGAACATTTCTAGCGCCCGCTAGTATCGCGGCCCATTGTTTGTCCGTCCAGTCTGAGCCTCGGTCAGTCGTCCACTTCTCCCTCAGTCTCTGGGAGGAGAATTGGGTATGGGTATGTAGTGCCTGTGCCAGCCAGTGCACTATATGAGACCCATCACCCATCACGTGTAGGTACTGGATGAGTAGATGAGTGGGCGGTTCTTGGCTCATGTCACCCCAGGCCTTCGTCAGCTCATGGAGGAGTCTGGCGTGTGCCAGGAATTGACCCACCGGTAGCTCGGTATCTGTGGCCAGGGTCTGGAAGGGCAGTAGCTCTCCGTCACTATATAGACCGCTCAGGTCGTCTAGGCCCGCCTCAGTCCAGCTGCGCAGCTCAGTCGAGGACAGTACGCCAGCACCTAAGGGAGTCCCCAGTAGAGGTATGTTCGGAGCATAGGGCAGTGTACCTATGCTGAGTCTGAGGGCCCGCGCAAAGCACCGCTTCGCGAGCGCCACATGGACTTGTGTGGGGTGTCGTCCCTGCGTTAGTGGGTGGAAGAGTGTTAGCACCCGTACGGGGGACAGAGTGGTGTCGGCCGTGGCCGTGTCCATCAGGTTCTTGCCGCTTAGCCAGTAAGCGACCCATTGAAGCTGGGCTGCTAGGTAATATAGCTCCTGATTGGGGACCGCTAAGCCTCCAGTGTCCGTGGCCGCATATAGGGTTTTCAATGCTACCCGGGGTCTCCCTTTGTTCCAAATGAGGCGCCTGGTGAGAGTTTCCAGCCCTCTGAATATGTGCGCTGGCACATACACTGGCAGGTTAGCATAATAGTAAAGGAGCCGGGGGAGCATGATCATTTTGGTCAGCGCCACTCTGGCCAACACATTTAGTGGGAGGGAGTTCCAGAACGTGACCTGGGCCATGAGTGAGGATATAGCTCTCACCAGGTTACCCTCCAGGAGGTCCACGGGGTCTTCGTAAATTAAGATCCCTAGGTACCTGAATACTGTCGGGTGCCACCGGAGCGTCTCCCCCATCATGCGCACCTCGCATTGTGGCATCTCACTGCTGAACGCGTAGGTTCCCGATTTGGCCCAGTTAACGTGGAGCCCCGACATATCTCCGAATGTACGGAAGATGTCCGTGATTGCCTCGGGTATACACGTAAGGTCTCTGACATACAGTAGTAAATCGTCGGCATACAGAGACACCGAGTGTATGCCGTCCGCTAGTGGGATGCCCCATGTGGCGCCGGAGGTGCGGAGCAGTTCCGCCAGTGGCTCCATCGCCAGGGCGAATATCATAGGGGAGAGGGGGCAGCCCTGTCTGGTACCCCGCCCAATGCGGATCCTGTCAGAGAACAACTGCCCAGTCCGGACGCGTACCTCGGGCGCCTGATAGAGGATAGGTCGCCTAGGTCGTATTTCTCGAGGACTCGGAAGAGATACGGCCATTCCACCGAGTCAAACGCTTTTTCCAGATCGAGCACGATGCACCCTGAACGTGGCCAGGTGGGGGTTGCATGCCGTTGGATCTTAAAAAAACGGCGTAGATTGTAGGACGTGCTCCGGGTGGGCACAAAGCCATTTTGATCAGCGTGTACCAGCGTGGGGACCAACGGTGCAAGTCTCCGAGCTAGCGTTGCGGCCAAAATTTTGTAATCGGTGTTGAGGAGTGCCAATGGTCTGTAGGAGCCGAGTTCGGTCGCTTCTCTACCCGGTTTCAGCAGAGAGACCACGTTAGCCTCGTTTAGGGACGCCGGGAGCTCAGCATCTTCCAATGCCGCCTTATACATTCTCAACAGTTCCGGTATTAACACCAGCGAGTAGGCTTTATAGAACTCCGCCGGGAGCCCGTCAGGGCCCGGTGCTTTGCTATTGGAAAGGGAGAAAATCACTTCCCGTAATTCCTCACCGGTGAGTGCGGCGCCCAACTCCGTCTGGTGGGCAGCAGTAGCTGTTGGGAGCTGTAGAGTCATTAGATAGTCCGCAATCTCCACCACAGTGGCCCGCAGTCGCGTGCTATACAGGGATTTGTAATGTGTCGTGAACGCCTCATGGATCTGCGTCTGGGTATAGACCTCGACGCCCTGGGTCGTGCGGATCGACAGGACCGGCGCAGATTGCGTGTCTTGCCGTATCAGCCACGACAGCATCCTGCCAGGTTTGTCCCCCGCGTTGTGAGTGCGCGCGGAGTGGGCTGCGAAGTTAATGTTCTTTAGGCGCTCCATCAAAGCAGCGTGATCTGCCCTGGCCGAAATCAGCTGGGAATCATCGCCCCCCGTCGCCTCCCGCTCTTTATCCAGTAGCGCCTCCTCTGCCCTTATCAGATCCCCCTCCACCTGACCGCGCAGGCCTGCCTGCACGCCGAGGCAGTCTCCCCGGGCAACTGCCTTGAAGGCGTTCCACTCGATTCTCGGGGAGGAGGTCGTGTCGTTATTGTCTTCAAAATATTGTATGATTCTCCTGGACATCTCCTCCCGGAATGGAGTGTCGAGTAGGAGGTCTGGCTGCAAGCGCCATGTGGGTACGGGCGGACGTGGGCGCCGCCATCCATAGACCAGTGTGTGCGGGTTGTGGTCCGAATGCGTCCGTCCCAGATAGTCTGCGTCAGTCACGGAGGAAATCAGGTCTCGGGACAGCATGTAACGGTCCAGCCTAACATGCAAGGAATGGGCTCCCGAGTAGTAGGAGTACACCCGGGCGGTGGGATTTCTGACTCGCCAGGCATCGTGTAAGTTCCATTGTGCCGCCCAATCAAGTAGGGCCCTGGAAGTTGCTTGCGCTGGGGCGATTGCGGCTGGGGGGGACGAGCGGTCGAGGGAAACATCTAGCACGCAGTTGTAATCCCCACCCACCATCAAGGGTACGTCTGGCCAGGGCGCAATTACTGCTGACAAGCGCGTGAAGAATTTCCCCTGCTCTACATTAGGTGCGTATATGGAGGCTATGACAATCTGTTGCCCGTCTAGTCTGCCCTGTATGAAGACGTAGCGTCCCTCAGTGTCGATACTGCTGTGTGTTAGTGCGAATGGAACCCCGGGTCTCACCCAGATCAGGGCCCCCCGTGCGAACGCTGAAAAGGTTGTGGCGAATATCTGCCCCCTCCACCTACGGCGAAGTGCGGCTACCTCAGCGGCTACCAAGTGCGTCTCCTGTAGTAGTGCAATCTGGACCTGATGTCGCCTAAGGTATGAGTACACCTGGTATCTACGTGAGGGTGTGTGCATGCCCCTGACATTCCAGGTACAAAACTTAACCGTAGCCATCACAAAGCGCATCACGCCCAAGCACCCGCTCCCCGCCCCCCAATCCCCAGCCCACCCCACCCAGGCATGCACAGCGGTCGCGAATGGTGACTATTGTGTCCCCTCGCCCACTCTCACAGATCCAGGGATGCACGTTGTAACACTTCAATGTCCACACTAGTCTCAAAAGGAAGAACTTTAACAGAAACATAATACCAAAAGGGCAACAACAGAACGAGTCGCCGCTCAAACGCTCTATCAAGCTTAATCAATCCGTGAGTTCAATGGGGGGATGACGAAGTTCAGCACTTGGGTGAAGCAAATTAGTTCAAGTCGCCAAGAGAGCTGTGGCGGCTCCCCACCACGGGCAATGTGTCAGGAGGCACCAAATGTCAGTGGCAGTGTCCGCAGATAGGTCAGAGTTCCCAATGTTGCAGGTCTCGGATAGTCCACCCCCGGGGGGGATCCCATCTGCCATTCCCTCAGGGGGGTCACTCACCTCTAGGGGTCCGTCCACCCCACCAGATACTCGTTCCTGGTGATGTGCCAATGGGACCGCTCCGGCTCTGCTCTCAATGTCACGGCAGGTCCGTGACGGGCCGGTAGGTGGGGGGGGATCAGGAGTGGAGCTCAGATCCCGGAGACGGGGCTGGACGTAGCTGCTGTAGTCCCCAGAAGTGCCAAAGGTGGACCTCCGGCCGGGCCGGCCTAGGAAGTGATCAAACCGTTACAGAATACCAATTGCAAGGGCCTAGCCTGGGCTAGGTTGAGGGGGGTCGCTTATACTATCGGATCCGATGTTTGGGGTGTGACATCCGGTAGGCCCTCAGTGTTCGAGTCATCCGGCAGACCGTACATGAAATCGTCGTCTTCGCTCCCGCGTGATCTCGGGCTTGCGTTGGAGATCAGGATGGGTGATTGTGATCCACTGATCTCAGCTGCTATCCGGATGGCCTCCTGTTGTTCTGTTTGAATTTGCTATGGAGTGGGTCCGATTTCCGCATCTGTGGTTGTCGACCCGGCCCTCGAGGCGTGTCGTTGTCTCCGCCTGCGGGTACCTCGATTTCGGCGCTGCTCCTTCGGCGCAGGTACATAGTTCGCATCCACTCCTGAATCCAGCCAGGCCGCCGCCGCTTCTGGAGTATCGAAGAAGTGTGTTTTGTCCTGTGCCACCACTCTGAGACGTGCTGGAAACAGCAAGGAGTACTTGAGAGCCAGGCGTCTGAGCTGTTGCTTCACCTCGAGGAACGATTGACGCTGACGCTGGACTTGAATGGTGTAATCAGGGAAGAACATCACCTTGGCGTTGTCCACCTGTATGTCCAATAGTTTCCGCGTTTCGCGGAGAATGGCGTCCCGGTCGCGGTAGTTCAGCACCCGCATAAGCATCGGCCTCGGGTTGGAGCCCTCCGGGGGTGGACGGGATGGTACCCTGTGCGCTCTTTCCACCACAAAATGTGGTGACAGTGTGCCTTCTGGAAGGAGCTCTCTGAGCCAGGTCTCCATATGTTCCGCCGTCTCCCTCCGCTCCCATCGTTCCGGCAGGCCCACTATGCGTACATTGTTTCTTCTGGCCCGTCCTTCAGCATCCTCCGCTCTATCCTCGAGGAATTCCACCCGGTTGAGTAAGTCACGGACGTGCTTATCTGTCTGCGTCAACTTGGGTGTGGTCTCCGCCATCGTTTGTTCCAAGGCCGTGGTGCGGTCGGACAGCTTCTTGTGGTCCGCTCGAAGGAGCGTCAGGTCCACAGCCACCTTATCGATCCGGTTCTCCAGTGACGTACGGGTTAGCTGCATGGATTCCTCCAGGCGTTCCATGTCCGCCAGCATAGTGTCCAGTTTGGAGGCGGTTTGGTCGGTCTCCGTGTTTTTGACCATTTTTCCTTTGCTCAGTGACCCACCGGTGCCGGTCTTTGCTCTGGTCCCCCCTGACATGTGGGTGATCTTCACAGCCGGGCAGCCGATTGGGCGGGCTTTCGCGATGAATACCGTGGGGGCCTGAGCGTGCTGGTTTCCAGGTCAGGTACTCCGCCCCGCCCGTGTCGGGTGGTGTATAGTCCGCGTGGGGGGGAGGGGTGGGCCGTATCACCGTAGGGTTTCGGGGTTCCCCGCTATGGTGTCGTCCGGGGAGGACGAGGGGGCCGCTCTCTGTCTGGTATGGGGATCCCCAGGTGTACTGGTCGGCGCTGTGAATATCTTTAGTGCAAATCACCCCTCGGCTGCGCCATGTGGTGGTCCTCCGGGTCGTGTCGCTTGCTCCCTTCGTTTGCGTCTGTCCTGTGGGCCTGGGAAGGCGCGCCCCGCCGGGTGAACCCGGACGTCGTCAGGAGTCGTGCGGGGCACGGTGAAGTGCAGTGCAGGGTTAGTCGAGGTGGAGAGCGTGGGGTCGCTCTGGTTCCTTGCCCGCTTGGGCCTGGTCGACCCTCCTGGTGTAAGGCTGGCTGTCAGATGGGCTGCCCTAGCGTGCCTGCCGTTTGCATGTTGTGCGGGCCGGGCTCCCCGATGCTAGACGGGTCCGGCGTTGACCAATGTCTATTACCAGACGGTGGGCGGGAATCGATGTCCAGAGGGAGAGGGCCACACAGCCTCCGTTGTCGTTCGTTCAGACCTAGGGGGGATGCTGCCAGTGCGGGCCTCCAGGTGGTTGAGCGCGATCGTCTGCCGGCGCCCTCCAAGTTCTGCGGGATGTCCCCAGTGCCAGTAGGTAAGGCGGGTCAGTGGAGCAGTTCGCCGTGGGCCAGCATGGTGCGCCTGCTTGCAGCTACTGGGGTCTCTGAGCAGTGAGTTTGTTGGGGGAGCGGGTGTCGCGGTGCTGACTCTTCCCCCTTGTTGGGCCCGTCGCAGGGCGGTAGGCTGGTGTGGGGGCCCAAGGGGCCGAGCGGGTCCGCTCTCGTTGTTGTCCGCCGGGGGTCAGGGGTAACGCTGTCTGTGCGGGCCCCTAAATGATCGAGCGCGATCTCCTTCTGGTGTTCCCCGGGTGTGGCAGGGTGCCCGTGGTGTCAGTTGGCAGGGTGAGTGGATTTACAGCTCATTGCGGGCCGTGGCGCTATGTCTCCCACTCGTGTCCAGGGCCCCTGTGTAGATGGGATGCTGGGGGGCACCTGCTGTCGTTGCGTGGTCTCTTTCCCCCACTCGTCCGTGCTGGGGAGTTCACACGTGTCGCGGCCTACCTCGCTGGGCAGATCCCCGGACTCAAGTAGAAGGGGCCGCCGGCCGGAAGTGAGGCCTGGGCGGGTAGCAGTCGCAGTTGTCGCCGGTCTGAAGAACCGGTGCTCCGATCCGCCTGGAAATTTCTGTGGTGGTGGATCGGGCTCCCGGGGGCACTCGGTTCGAGTTTGAGCCCGGTGGTGCCTGAAATGAAGGAGAATTGGCCCGTGGTAGGGGAGCTTCGCTCGGAGCTCAGCCCGGGCACGTCTCCTCACATAGCGCACTTGGCCACGCCCCCTGGACCAGACTGCTTTATGATGCTGCCTGTCTGTGTCCCCCATCCACCCCTTTCATTTCCATTTCTAAATCTGATAACTTCTGCTCTGAACTAGACTTTAATCAAAATCTCCTTTTAGCTTTACCAGCACGTCCAAAAGCAACACACATGGGCATGAAAAGTCCCTCTTCATCTGTCCTTTCCCTACTCTTCAAGCTTTAGTGCCCTAAGTCACTAACCAGTGCTATGACAGGATACATTCAAGCATGTGAATCTATGAAAGATGCCAATGCTGGAGAACTGGAGCTACAGGTGAGTAACCTGTTTCCTTATCACACATGTGGTTCTCAGACTATTTCCACATAACTAGGTCTCTCTGCAAAGTCCATATTACCTCTAAACAAATATTATGTACAGAACAAGCAGTTAAGTAATAATTATAAAATAATTATAAAAGTGCCTGACAGAAGGTAATCTGAAGAAAGCAGCATGTTCAAAAGTTTTGAAATCTTATATATTATTGTTTCAGTGTACATGCTCATTTAACCAGATGCAGGTGTCAATAATAGAGTTCATATTTTCTTTTTCAGCTGTCCAGTGCCTTCCACCTTGCGGTGAGTACTGCTCTGTTTGTAGGAGTTCTCAAATTGGCTATGAATAGTGTTGCTTCTTTTTGCCATCTGTAGTTGATGTGTCTTGTTAGATCCTTGCACATATTACTTGACATCGTTGAAAATATCCATTTATCTAAGACATAGGTACAGTTCACAAAGATTTGCTGGAATTTACTCTTGTAGTGCTACTCACTTATTTCTGAATTTTAGTAGTAAGTCAGATTGAACCCAGGAATACACATGTCTTACTCTTGAGGCTCGATATGGATGAGGAACAGTCGACTGAAGCTGAACTCGGACAAGACAGAGGTCCTCATCCTTGGATCCACCCCATCGGCCTAGGACGTCTCCTGGTGGCCGCCCGCACTGGGAACCTCTCCAATTCCCACCGACCACGCACGCAATCTAGGGGTCATCCTCGACTCCACCCTCTCCATGACTAAACAGGTCAATGCTGTCTCCTCCTCCTGCTTCAACACTCTCCGCATGCTCCGCAGGATCTACAAGTGGATCCCCACTGAAAGAAGAAGAACGGTCACCCAGGTCCTCGTCAGCAGCAGCAGGTCGGACTACGGAAACGCCCTCTACGCGGGAGCCTCAGCCAAACTCCTGAGACAGCTTCAAAGCATTCAGAACGCCTCAGCACGCCTGATCCTCGACATCCCTCGCCGCAGCCACATCACACTCCACCTGAGAGACCTTCACTGGCTCCCTGTCAACAAGTGGATGTTATGTTATGTTATGTTATGTTACAAAAGTTTTAATACCGCGCTCATACACCAATTGGTTTCTTGGCGCTCGAAGACAGTGGGAGTAGGCACGGGGAATGTGAACAGCTAACCGTGAGCAAGGCGGAACAAATGAGTTTTTAAAGATTTGCGGAAAGTGGGATAATCAGGAGTGAGCCGAGTAGAGAGGGGGAGGGAATTCCAAGTGAATGGGGCAAGAAAGGAGAAGCTAGCACCACCGTGCTTCTTACGTCGAAACCTTGGAATGACCAACAGATTGTGGGCAGAGGATCTGAGGTGTCGGGAAGGGATATAAGAGTGTAGACAGGAAGAGATAAAAGCGGGAGCAGAAAAGAAAAGAGATTTGAAAACGGTGCAACCAAGTTTGAAAATGCATCGTTGCGCAACCGGGAGCCAGTGCAAGGTTTTTAACAGTGGGGAGACATGTTGGTGTTTTGGTTGCTGGAAGATTAATCTAGCAGCCTGATTTTGCACCAGTTGAAGGCGTTGGAGGTGGTAGGCTGGAATCCCCACGTATAGACAGTTGGCATAGTCTAAACGTGAGGTAACCAGGGCCAAGATGACAAGTATGAGGGCCTCTGGAGACAGGTACCTTCGGATCTTCCCGATCCTGCGGAGATGAAAGAAGCAGGCCGAGGTGACAGCATTAATGTGCGGCCGCATCGAGAGATCACTGGAGATGACAACACCTAAGCTCTTCACGGAGTCAACTGGGCAAGGGGAAGGGCCGAGGGCAGGCGGCCAGAAGTTGGCAGTCCAAGGATGAGGGAGACCACCGATCAGGACCAGCTCTGTCTTACTAGGATTGAGCTTCAGCTGACTGAAGTTCATCCACTCATAGATGGAAAGCATGGTGGATTGGAAAATTGGATAACCTTCAAGCTCCTGCCGCACGTACACAAGGCACTCCACCACACCGGATCAACGTACCTCAACTGACGACTTAGCTTCTACACCCCCACCCGCCAGCTCCGCTCGCCACAGTCCCCCACTTCCGAAGAGCAACCTCCGGCGGCAGATCGTTCTACCACCTCACCGCCAAGACCTGGAACACCCTCTTTATCCACCTACGGCAGACCCAAGCCCTGCTGACCTTCAGAAAACTCCAAACGACCTGGCTTTTCGAGCAGTAGCAGCATTCCCCACCCCAGCGCCTTGAGACCCTCAAGGGTGAGTAGTGCGCTTCACAAATTATATGATTGATTGATTTATTGATTGATTGATAGTAAGCCAAAAGTACTACAAGAGTAAGTAAAACCTCCTCTCAACCCAATGTTTACAAATCCGGCCCAGCGAGACAGGAGATGGGCACTTCGAGTGTGTGGATGCGGGTGTGTGACTGTGTGTGTGTGCGCGTGAGTCCGTGAGTAGGTTAGGGGGGCTGGGGGGGTGAGGGTGTGTGTATGCAGTGTGTGTGCCTGCGTGTGTGTGTCAGGTTTGAGCCCAGTTCAGATCGCCCTGTGCAGGTGTCTTCCATTGCCCACTCGACCTTCAGGATCAATCCTTATGCTACACACGCAAGCTGGTCATTACTGGTGGCAAGATACCGCGGTGCACGGAGCAGGCATTTCCCTGTTGCCTGAAATCGCCAGCTCTGTTAGCGTTCTAGTGTTTCCCACGAACGCTGGCTCAGTGTACTTGAAGCGCGAGCGTTCTATGTACGTCGCACTTCAACGGTATTTTCTCCGAGAGGCGAAGGTGTCATTCGCGCTCTCTTCATAGTTAGTATTTAGTGATTCTAAAGTTTAGTTTTAGTCAGGGTAGTGATTTAGCCCCTGAATATTCATTGTTCGCTCATTCCCGAAGCTCCAGCGGCTTTCCTGTTTGCCGCGTCAGTCACCTCAGAAGTCTCGCTCCCCTCCCGGACTTTCTCTCAGAGGTTCCCGAGCGGCTCAGTCCCATTCTTGGTTCCCTGCCTCCTGTCACATAATTTTTCCCTGCTTCGTGTAATTCTCCGTTGAGAGCAGCATTCCTGGACTTCCTCTGAAAACTCTTCCGTGACAGCTTGTCATTCAGCGGCAGCGGTACCAGTTTCATGGTGAGCTCGAACCAGTTATTTGACTGAAAATAAATGTTCTATTGCACCGCTTCTTGTGCTGTGGAAACTTGGTGAAGCACTTTGTAAAGACTAGTCCATGCCAGTTAGACTTCACGCTCTACAGTTATTTTAATTGAACTTTTGGCTGCCTTCCTTTGGGGTTGAGAATTGGAGCAGGAGCTGTTTACTTCTTCATCCTCACAGAGTCTACAAGTAGATGACAATATATATATATATTATTGTGTACCAACTATACTTCGTTCTCTGAGCCACAACAGCGTAGCTCCATGGACCATCTCCACTGCAGCCTTACTGAGACCTTCTAGAGAGAAGCTTAGCCTCACACACTAACAGGTACTAGGATAAGGATAAGGTATAGGGTAGTTTAGGAATCCGCACCTTGTAGGTCAGAACTTAGTAATTGTTGTTTTGTTTTGCAGAACTATCTTCACCAATCCTAGAGCGGAGAAGATGAATGTGTGAGCAGTCTCTCTGTTTGTCTTATCCACTTCCCCTTTCCCTGACGTCCCTGTCGCAAGAGCAATCCGGCTCAGGGGCGAAAGGGAATTGGGAGCTATCTTCACCTTCGGCGTGGTACCCCCGCGGAGCTCAGAAACTACAGGTACTTTCTGACAGATTGAAGTGCCAGCTGTTGCTCTCCGCTTGAGTATCATGGCCGAAGGATTAGATTTGAAGGCCCTGGGATCCATCCTGGAAGATTTGCAAAAGCAATTGGTGGAAACCCGAGAGGAGGTTAGAAAATCCAATCAGGAGACTAACTTCCTTCGTCAGAAAATAAATGAACTCACAGTTAGCCCAAGCCCTGATTTTGGGGGTCAGAAGTCCCAAATATTTAATCCATCTCCAGCCGCCAGTGAGTTTTCCACCCAGGTAGTGCATGCAATGTCTCCCACTATTCCTCTTGCCCCTCCCGAAAGATTTATGGGTGATCCAAACAAGGCCCAGGTTTTTGTTACTCAGTGTTCGTTACATTTTTTGTGCAAACCTATAATTTTCAAGGAGGACCAGTCCAAGGTGGCGTTCATGCTGTCGTACCTGAGTGGAGATGCCGCATCTTGGTCGTTGCCTTTGGTGTCTGCTAATGATCCTGTGCTGTACAATTTCAGGGAATTTAAGACAGAATTTTTACGAATTTTTGATCGGAGAGCAATCTCTCAAACAACAGATAATGAGCTTCTTGACTTAAAACAAGGAAATAGAGAGTTGGTGGCGTATTTGGCGCAGTACAATAAGCTGATAGTTGAAACTAATTGGCCTGCAGAAAAAAGAGCAGCCATATTTTACAGAGGTCTACGAGATGAATTGAAGGACGGTCTCTCTCAGATTCCTAAGAGACCCACCGACATTTCAGAACTCATCGACCTGGTTCTTCAAATTGATCAAAGACAATCTGAGAGACGTCAGGAGCGGCGAAAAGAAACTCGACCCCTTCCTCCAAGATTTGACCGAATGCGTCCTGAGAGTGTTAAGGCTAAGGAAGAAGCCGCCATAGAAGAACCTATGCAAATCGGAACGGTTCGAGGACCTCTTAGCACGGAGGAGCGTGAAAAGAGAAGGCAAGGCAAATTATGCATGTACTGTGGAGGTTCAGGACATTTTGTCAAGGAGTGTCCACGGAGACCGAAGACGGCGTCATGGGTAAAAGACAAGCTCCACCAGTAGAAGGAGTTGCTCTGGTGGAAGCCGATTCTAAGTCAACTCCCTTAATCCAGTCCTTGTCAAACACCATGCAGTTTTCAGCTCCTCATCTCATACTCTCTTGCCAAATCCTTTTTGGAAAGGAACAGAGTGCAAATGTAGCTATTATGATCGATTCTGGAGCTACTGGAAATTTTTGCGATATTTTGTTTGCTAAGCGTTTAGGAATAAATTTTGTGAGAAAGGATAAACCAGAGCCGGTGCGAGCTGTTGATGGAACTCCTTTATCTTCCGGTCCTATAGCCTTTGACACGGAGACCATTTCTGTGATTGGGCCTGGAGAACATTGTAGTTACCTCCGCTTTAGTTTAATTGATGCTCCTCAATTCCAACTCATTTTGGGCCTGCCTTGGTTAACAGAACATAACCCGAAGATTGATTGGGCAAAGAGAACTGTAGACTTGGCTTCCGAATTTTGTTTGGAACACTGTTTTCATTCCCCCCCACAGAAGAGAGAGTCCAGTGAAACCTACTGCTTAGCTAATCAACCGCAAGTAATTTGTTTGGTGGAACTTCCAGAAATTCCTGTGCAGTATCAAGATTTGAAAGCAGTGTTTGATGAACAAGAGGCGCAAAGACTTCCCCCTCATCGGGACTATGACTGTACTATCGAATTGGAACCAGGTGCTTCGCTGCCATGTAGTCGCATATATGCTCTTTCAGAATCTGAAAATTTGCATTTGAAAGAGTACATTGACAAGAACTTGGCCTCTGGATTTATTCGGCCCTCTCAGTCTCCAGTTTCTTCCCCTCTTTTTTTTATTCCGAAGAAGGACAAGAGTCTGAGGACTTGCATAGACTACAGGGCCTTGAATTTGGTGACCAGAAAGAACCGTTACCCGTTGCCACTTATCTCCGAACTTCTGGATCAGGTGAAGGAGGCTCGGATCTACACCAAATTGGATCTGAGGGGAGCCTACCATTTGGTTCGGATGGCAGAAGGAGATGAGTGGAAAACAGCATTTCGGACACGCTTTGGTCTTTTTGAGTACCAGGTCATGCCCTTTGGGTTGTGCAACGCTCCGGCAGCATTCCAACATTTTGTAAATGACATACTTCGAGAATACCTGGATCGATTCGCAGTTGTCTATATTGACGACATCCTAATTTTTTCCAAGAACTCAGAGGAACATGTCCAGCATGTTCGGGCCATTTTGGAATGTCTCTTAAGGAATCAACTCTATGTGAAATTGGAGAAATGTGTATTTCATTCCACCAAGGTAGAGTTTTTGGGGTTCATACTCTCCCCAGAGGGAGTCTCCATGGATGAATCGAAGCTCAAAGCAATCCGAGATTGGCCTGCTCCTTGTTCAGTAAAAGAAATCCAAAGTTTTTTAGGTTTCGCCAATTTTTATCGGCGATTTATTCAGAATTTTTCGGCAAAGGTGAGCCCCATTACTCGATTGTTGCGAAAGAACGAAAGGTTTGTTTGGGGGACTGAGGCTGAAGAGGCCTTTCAATTCCTTAAAGAATCATTTGTCACAGCTCCCATTTTGCAACACCCAGATCCTTTGGAACCATTTTTTGTAGAGGCGGACGCTTCCAATCTGGCCATTGGGGGAGTTTTGTCCCAACGTCACAAGAAAACTGGACAACTTCATCCTGTGGCTTTTTATTCTCGAAAACTTACCCCAGCAGAAGTCAATTACGCCATAGCTGACAAGGAATTGTTGGCCGTCAAAGTAGCGTTTCTTGAGTGGCGACATTACCTGATGGGAGCCAGACATGTGGTAACCGTATTTACTGATCATAGAAATCTGCAATTCCTTAAGTCAGCACGAACCTTGACTCCACGACAGCTCAGGTGGTCTTTATTCTTTGCTGACTACGACTTTGTCCTCACGTACAAACCTGGAGTAACCAATGGAAAAGCAGATGCACTCTCTCGGTTAACTGAGAGCGAGAGCCCGGAGGCGAAGGCAGAAGAATTTCTCATTCCTATTAATAAGATTGTGGCAGTCACAGTGGATGATGAGTTTGAAGAAAAGATAGTCTTGGAATTCAAGAGGGAAGAATACTCCAATTGGGAGAGCGAGGGTCCAGACCGTTCTGTAAAAGATGGGAAACCATATTTTCAGGAAAAGATGTTCGTCCCTGGAGAGAAACTGCGAGAGGAGATCATTCACAGGTTTCATGATCAGCCCATGGCTGGCCACAAAGGAGTCTTGAAAACCTTGGAGTTGTTAAAGCGAAATTATCTTTGGCCAGGTATGGAAGCTCAGGTTCGACAGTATGTTGCCACTTGTGAACTATGTTTGAAGGGAAAAAGTCTCAGACAGTCTCCACAAGGACTTTTAATGCCTTTACCCGTACCTCCCTATCCATGGCACACTGTTTCCATGGACTTTATAGTAGAGTTACCATCCTCACAAGGGAAGTCAGTCATTTGGGTGGTGGTCGATCAATTTTCTAAAATGAGTCATTTTATTCCCCTCAAAAGCCTTCCAAACGCCACTGAGTTAGCCACCTTGTTTGTACAGCACATAGTAAAACTGCATGGAATCCCGAAGGTTGTGATTTCTGATAGAGGTCCTCAGTTTGTGTCTAGATTTTGGAGATCCTTTCTCAGAGGTCTGGGGGTGGACTCGCGTTTGTCCACCGGTTATCATCCTGAGACCGATGGACAGACGGAGAGGTTAAATCAAGATTTAGAGCAGTACTTGCGTCTGTATCTAATGGATCAAGAGGGAGATTGGCCTTCTTTACTTGCTCCAGCTGAATTTGCCTACAATAACTCAGTGCATTCCGCCACTGGTTATTCTCCTTTCTACTTGAATTCAGGTCGGCACCCCAACATGTTGGTGGGTAGAGTAGTTGAGGATGTCCCAGCTGCAGAAGAAGTAATACGAGAGTTACAGTTAGCCTTTCAGTTAGCCACTGCAAATTTGATTAAGGCAAAGGCTTCCTTCAAGAAACAAGCGGATAAGGGTCGTAAGGCAAATCCAGTCTTTCATCCTGGGGATCAAGTTTGGGTTTCCACGCGTCATATGCGCTTGCGGGGAAATCGAAAGTTTCAACCCAGGTTTGTAGGACCTTACTCAGTAGACAGAATGATAAATCCAGTTAGTGTAAGGCTTCACTTACCCCCAACCTTGAAGATTCACCCCACATTTCATGTATCTCTGATTCGAAAGAATCCACCTAATCTTCGTAAGGTTCTTCCACCAGTTTCAGTGCAGGTTGATTCTTCGGAGGAGTTTGAAATAAAGAGAATTCTGGATTCCAAGGTTAGGAAGGGACAATTATTCTACCTAGTAGATTGGAAGGGTTACGGTCCTGATGAACAATCTTGGGAACCCAGTTCTAATGTTCACGCTGCTAGATTGGTGAGGGAGTTTCACAAGACTTATCCACACAAACCTAGAAAGGGGGCTTTGGTGGGGGGTACTGTCAGGTTTGAGCCCAGTTCAGATCGCCCTGTGCAGGTGTCTTCCATTGCCCACTCGACCTTCAGGATCAATCCTTATGCTACACACGCAAGCTGGTCATTACTGGTGGCAAGATACCGCGGTGCACGGAGCAGGCATTTCCCTGTTGCCTGAAATCGCCAGCTCTGTTAGCGTTCTAGTGTTTCCCACGAACGCTGGCTCAGTGTACTTGAAGCGCGAGCGTTCTATGTACGTCGCACTTCAACGGTATTTTCTCCGAGAGGCGAAGGTGTCATTCGCGCTCTCTTCATAGTTAGTATTTAGTGATTCTAAAGTTTAGTTTTAGTCAGGGTAGTGATTTAGCCCCTGAATATTCATTGTTCGCTCATTCCCGAAGCTCCAGCGGCTTTCCTGTTTGCCGCGTCAGTCACCTCAGAAGTCTCGCTCCCCTCCCGGACTTTCTCTCAGAGGTTCCCGAGCGGCTCAGTCCCATTCTTGGTTCCCTGCCTCCTGTCACATAATTTTTCCCTGCTTCGTGTAATTCTCCGTTGAGAGCAGCATTCCTGGACTTCCTCTGAAAACTCTTCCGTGACAGCTTGTCATTCAGCGGCAGCGGTACCAGTTTCATGGTGAGCTCGAACCAGTTATTTGACTGAAAATAAATGTTCTATTGCACCGCTTCTTGTGCTGTGGAAACTTGGTGAAGCACTTTGTAAAGACTAGTCCATGCCAGTTAGACTTCACGCTCTACAGTTATTTTAATTGAACTTTTGGCTGCCTTCCTTTGGGGTTGAGAATTGGAGCAGGAGCTGTTTACTTCTTCATCCTCACAGAGTCTACAAGTAGATGACAATATATATATATATTATTGTGTACCAACTATACTTCGTTCTCTGAGCCACAACAGCGTAGCTCCATGGACCATCTCCACTGCAGCCTTACTGAGACCTTCTAGAGAGAAGCTTAGCCTCACACACTAACAGGTACTAGGATAAGGATAAGGTATAGGGTAGTTTAGGAATCCGCACCTTGTAGGTCAGAACTTAGTAATTGTTGTTTTGTTTTGCAGAACTATCTTCACCAATCCTAGAGCGGAGAAGATGAATGTGTGAGCAGTCTCTCTGTTTGTCTTATCCACTTCCCCTTTCCCTGACGTCCCTGTCGCAAGAGCAATCCGGCTCAGGGGCGAAAGGGAATTGGGAGCTATCTTCACCTTCGGCGTGGTACCCCCGCGGAGCTCAGAAACTACAGGTACTTTCTGACAGAGTGTATGCAGTGTGTGTGTGCCTGCGTGTGTGTATGCAGAGTGTGTGTGTGTGCGCGCAACTGAGAACTGAGAGAGGCATGGCTGACTGAGATCGGAGATGTGCACGGCTCCGGGGGCTGGGCGTGCGCGTCCACGCTGGGATATCGGCGCTCATCCACCTGTGTAGGTCGCTTCAGAGGCAACTTGGCAGCAATAGGTCTACGAGACCTAACAAGGCAGCAGACCATTTCTATCGATGCACACAGGATATGGAACAACTCCGCATATTCATCAGGACTTCCCAATGCTGCTCCAGTTTAGGAAAGAGTTGAAAATGCACCACTTCAGAGAATGATACATCACAGTGCATTAACCATTCACAAACCAGTTACCTCTCTTATCACTTATTGACTTTGTACTCGTCTACTCTTAGACCTTGTACAGCGCTCCACTGCTTTTTAGCTAAGGTTGAGCTATGGAAATCCCAAACACATGCATACATGCATGCACCGTATAAATATCTTCAAGCACGAGATTGGATCATGAGAATTCTCTCAAAAATGCTCCTAAATGCGAATAGGAGGCTCCGTGGTGACTCTACATTGCCCTGGTAGTGATATTGCAGAGCTGGCTAAAAGTGTCCCAACCCCTCTGCGCTAAGGTAATTTCTTTCTTTCCGCACTCTCCATGCAGATCTGAAGCTTCACTCCCAAATTTGTTGATTCACTGACAAATTCTAAATTGCATAAAAAAGTGTGCGAGGAACAATGTCTTCACTGGAAATGACAGGGTTCAAGCCATGCCATGATGGTAAGAAGCAGATGTATGTCACAGACCAGCACAACATGTGCCTTTGGTGATTGGGCTTCAGTTACAACTCAAGCCCATGCAATAAATGCCCCTTCATGCACCCAAGGGTGATCCAGGAGCTGGAGTCAAAACTCCACACCACCGAACATAGGAGGTTGCATTTAAAACATAGACCTCACTACCGCTCCAAGTCACCAGGGCATTCGTGTTCCCATGCAAACAGTCGGTCCCACACAAAGTCCTGTTCCTGCTTGAAGTTTTCAAGTGAGTGACAGTCAGAGACGCTCCTTAAGGCCATGGAGGCTAACTGTGACCAAACCCCATTCCACCACTTGAAATCAGGTGCGATTGTGTGAGGCCATCAATTAAACAGTCATCCCCCACAAGCATGTTTGCAATCTCCAACCTGGTCTCACAGTTGGTCCCAGTGTGACCGGAATTCATCCATCCTTCAGCAAATTGCAACCCTTAGGGGGGCATGCTGCAGCTCTTTCGGATGCTTCTGGCTTCCTCTGCTGTGCATTTGGGCCCCATGGAAGTGCAAAGGGCTCTAACAGGATTTTCAGCAGCAGGCCCTCCCTCAGCACATACTGACACCTGGTGGTGATTCCCGGCCCAAGGCCTACACCAGTCCCTTTGTACTGGTAAAACATACTTGGGCTTTCCGGTCAGTCGACCTGTGGACAGATGACATACAGAAGACATACTCTGGCTCCACGTGACCCTACATTTTTGACAAGGCACCCTATACCTGAATACGACTAGTAAAATTGCTATTAATACCTTCTCAATCAATACTCCAGATAGCTCAAACATACTACATAAACATGCTTCTGGCCAGCTAATTTCAAACAGAACATTCTCTTCAGTCAGTTTGACCGTAAGATCTTTGAATGTGGTGCACCTTCCTGCTTTATGGGATGTGAGCAGCAAAATATTGCTGACCATCCCAAGAGCGCAGGGTCTCACCGGTTTAAATGACATATGATGGCCAAGACATAGCTACCAGTGTTGGCAAGCTATTGGCACCATTGTAGTGCTTATAAGGCATGCCTGGATGTGATCAACCAGGTTTTCAGAGGACGTCCAGGAGTTACTTGTTTGAGGAGAAGAATTATTAGGCACACTAACAAGTTAAGGATAGCCACGCACAGCCTAACCATCAGGATTCTCATCTACCAATAAGCTGGGTCCTCCAACAATACAGGAAGTTTGTAGGTTTTTCAAGGAGGAATCCCTCCCAACCTGTAGATGCTGGCACTTTATGACTTATAGGATGTCCAACTATACCTATTTGAAGATCTGGGACTCTCTCCCACCGGAAATACGCAGAATCTCCTCCAAGGTTGCCTTCAAATTTGAAGTAAAAAGATTCCTCATGAACACGTTTGTCACCTTAAAAGGGTCTCAGATCGTCTACTCAAATACATTGGATTTACACCCTAAGCCCTGAGCTGGTTGGAGCACGTTTGCACTTGTACCTCGCTGTCTGTGGTGTTAACTGGCGCTCCTGCTACCCCGGTCCACCGCAAGCACTCGGCTTGATTGACGTGGAGGGTGCAGGGCGCTTCCTACTTCCGGGTTCCTTTGCCGGTGCTGGACAGGGATTGGTTAGAGGGGAGGGAGGCGGTGCTGAATGCTAGCGCGGCCCCTACAAAACTCTCAGATGCATAACACGCGCAGCGATGACGCGCAGCGAACGCGCCGATCCCGCGCCGAAGACCCGCCAAAGACAAGCCCGTCTGTGCCCGTCCGGGCCCAGACGGGCCCAGGGCGTGACACTCTGCCGAAATCTACTACCCTGAGGCGCGCTTATGAGCGCGACGAACTCTTGGCCCTTCGGCATGCCTTGCCTCAGAGAGCTGATCCGCCTATACACTTCCATTCCCCCCTCCTAGCTGAGGGAGCTGAGAGGATTCACTCCGCTATTAAAGGGAAGAATGACCTGGTTGTAGGGCTACTGAATTGTAGATCCCTCCCACGCCATGCTATAGAAATCAACCTACTCATCCAGGATCTGGCATTAGATATCTTGTTTCTAACGGAAACATGGCTAACTCCCAGTTCCGATGCGGATATCGTGGAAGCTCTCCCACCGGGCTACCTTATCTGTCAGGTTGACAGACCAGAGGGACGAGGGGGCGGCCTCGCCATTGTATACAGGAGCCTGTTTGGTTGCAGGACGTATAGTGGCCAACTCTCGGATTGTGAGAGTTGTCACTTCGCCCTCAGGATATCCCCGACAACATCAATATCGGGGCTGCTGATTTACCGGCCTCCGGGAGCACTGGGTAATTTTGTGAGCTCCCTGGTAGAATCAGTGACGGCCCTGGCCGCAGTAACGGCCAACTTCATGGTGTTGGGTGATCTCAATCTTCACTTCAATGAGCCCACTGACCAAACGGCGCAGGACCTCCAGAGCGACTTACAGGAGCGCGAGTTGGTCTTAATTAACGCCGGCCCCACCCACGAAAAGGGACACCTACTTGACCCGATGTTCTCTAACATTCCCCGCTTCACAGCTAAGCCGGCTCTTCCCCTCCCATGGTCAGACCATTTTTTGGTATCAGCTTTGTGGCAAATCGACCTACCACCCACAAGGACCAAACAGGCCTTCCTAGTGGATAGAGCCTGGGCCAGACTATCAGTCGATAACTGGACCTCTATACTGGAAAATTCGCCTCCCCCTCCTGAGTCGGATCCCGTTAAGGCCGATGCCAATATCAACAGCTGGTTTTCCGCCTCTTTGGACGCTCTGATCCCTAAAAAGAGAGTTCCTAAGAGGGATAAACGAGTTGGCTCGGCTCCGTGGTACTCCGGAGAACTTCGCACCCTCAGGAAGGGATGTAAAAGGTTGGAGAGGTTATGGAGGATGAACTGGGAAGTCTCTAGGAGAGAAGAATATAGGGCTGCAATCAGGGGCTATAAGTCCGCCCTGCGAAGCGCAAAAGCCCTATTCTTCGATGATCGTATTAAATCTGCTTCAAGCTCTTCCAGGGAGAGTTTCAAAGTGGTCAAAGAACTGCTCAAAGTTCCGGAGCCGGATGTGTTGCATGATAAACAAAAAAGCACACAACTGGCTGAGTTCTTCCACACAAAAATTGAGAAGATCTTAATCTCTCTGCCCCAGCCGAATCCATCTCAGGACATTTCCAAGCAGGATGTGGGACTTCGGGCCAGAGAGAACGTTTTCCACATTGACACCTTTGGTCCAGTATTAGTGAGCGACGTTGCCAAAACTTTATCGTCGATTAAAAGTGGTTCTCCCATGGAACCGGTCCCCATGAAGTTTCTCAAGCAGGCAATAGCGTCCATTGCAGCTCCCATAACAGACCTTATAAACGCCTCTTTTGCTCAGGGTGTGGTGCCACCCACTTGGAAAATGGCTGTTGTTAAGGCTCTTTTAAAAAAGACCAATTTGGACCCCAAAGATCTGGCGAATTTTAGACCTATCTCGCTCTTGCCGGGCCTCGGCAAAGTTGCTGAACGATTGGTCAACAGGCAGTTGTCAGCCTTTTTGGAGTCGAATGGACTCCTTCGACCATCACAAACTGAATTCCGCCCAGGGCAGGGCACAGACACGGCCTCTTGGCAGTAGTCGAAGAGGCAAGATGCATCCTTGACTCAGGAGGGTCAGTGGCGGTGATCCTCCTGGACCTAAGCGCGGCGTTCGACACTGTGAACCATCAGGTGTTGATCCGACGGCTGGCTGAGGTAGGGGTCTCCGGGGCGGCCCTGCAGTGGCTGAGATCTTTTCTTTCGAATCGTTCCTACCAGGTGTGGGATGGCCCCGAGAGATCCAAATCCATTCCCCTCCAGTGTGGAGTGCCACAGGGCTCGTCATTGAGCCCTACATTATTTAATGTATATATGGCCCCCCTGGAGGACGTAGTATCCCCATACGACATCAAAATCGTCAGCTACGCTGACGATACGCAGCTAGTGGTCTCCTTATCACATCTGGCCGACAATCCTGACATCTTGAACTCCTGCCTGGCAGATGTTCACACTTGGATGGGAGATTCCTCCCTTAAGTTAAACGGCTCAAAAACGGAAATACTGCTGCTGGGGAGTAAAACTACCCTTCTCCCGCCGCTTAGTTGGCCGGGATGTATGGGTGATCCCCCGGCCCCCAAGGATGCGATCAAAAGCCTTGGAGTCTGGCTGGAACCAGACTTGTCTTTCCGCACCCAAGCCAAGAAAACAGCAGGAGTATGCTATGCCGTGCTCAGGTCGGCTCGGAAAATCTTCCCCCTACTTCCGGTAACATCGAGGAAGCTGTTGATTCAGGGTCTCATAACATCTAGACTCGATTATTGCAACGCCATCTTTTTAGGCGCCCCTGAAGCAACCTTTAAGACTCTTCAACAGGTCCAAAATGCAGCGGCAAGGCTGCTCACGGACATTCCGAGGACACAATCTGCGAAACCAGCATTGAAGGCACTGCATTGGCTCCCCGTGCGGGAGAGAGTGACTTTTAAAGCACTCTGTACCGCTCATAAAATTCTTGCAGGCAAAGGTCCCCTTATTTTAAAAAATCTAGTGACTCCCTACAAAGCTGGCAGAACGCTGCGGTCAGACACAAAACATCTCTTGATGGTGCCCAGAGTCAAAAAGGCCCGCACTGGTGGGAGAAGATTTTCATTTAACACGGCAAAGCTCTGGAACTCGCTTCCCCAAAAACTCCGAGCTGAGCCCTGCACACTGCGTTTCCGCAAGGGTCTTAAAACCTTCCTGTTTCCAGCATAACGCCTCGATGCTGTTCCTTTTACCATCCGATGTTGTCTTGAAGCGCCGGGATGCCCTAGGGTAGCTGCGCGCTATATAAGATTTTAAAATAAATAAATAAATAAATATTCTTCTTTACTAATCATCTGCTCCCCTCCTAGTTCCCTATGTACCAGTTATCATCTTATTCTTAGTTGTCCCTTTCGATTGAAACCTTTTTTTTGGATGTCTATTTGATTTGTTTGGGTTGGTATTCTTTGTGATGCCTATACTGCAACTGTTACCTTCCTTTCCCTCAAATTGTAAAGCGCTCTGATATCCTTCGGGATCATGTTTGCGCTATATAAAACTTTAAAAATAAATAAATAAATGACTGAAGCAACTTTGGCCTGTAGAGTGGAAGAGGCAATTAATGAGATTCTGATTTAGCCTCATCCCACTAGGAGGCCTTAGATATGGTAGGATTAAGGAAGAATTTGTACGATCATGCTGTTTATGTGGTGCCATAGAAGAATCATTAATCCACGTGGTCTGAATTTATTCACATAGAGCTCTGGAAATTCTGGTTGAACCACTATTTAGGTGTTTAATACATGAATATCTGTTACAAGGCAGTAGGAGTCTGTCCGAAGGATGCTTCTGGCCAGCTCATTTCAAGGTTCCTTAAGTTTATGAAACTGGCCTAGGCTGAACTGAGTATTGATGACAATGAATTGCAGGTACAAGGCCAGGACACAGGAGCCATAATGCCCACTTTGACAGTATATTGACTCTCAATATTTTGTTTTTATAAGACATTATAGACATTATCTTAATTCTATTGAATAGCACCCTGCACTTTACCCTTGCTTATATGGACGCTGCTCAATCAAGAGATAGTGTAATAATAATTGACCTTTTTTTTCTCATTGCGCTGATGTTAATTTATCAAGCAATAGACATTTCACCTCCTAATTTGTGCAGCGGTGCAAGTCCTGTTAGGGTAGAGAGTGTGGCCCAGCTGACGAAGTTTGCACCAACAGACTGCTTTTTCCTAAATTTTCCATCCTACATTGGCTGCATAGACAACTTAGTCGGTTGGAGAAAGGAGAAGTGAAAGGTGGAGAAGTGTGGCTCAGGGGTTAGAGGCGGCAGACCCGGAAGCTGAGATCGGCCCTGGACCAGGGTTCAATTCCCCGCCTCGGCGGGGCTTGGGCTAAAAATTCCACGGACTCGATAATTCTCGCTCCGGTGCCTTCTCGACTCATTGGTTCACACTCTGCGACTCTGGGCAATAGCTTGCTTAATCTCCACAACGGCCCCTCGCGGCGGGATGCCTGGCTTTCACCTTGTGGATACCCTGCTGGGGCTATCTCACAGGGGAATACCAGGACGGGTTCCCTAAGCAAGCGCCGGGAAACCCACTGCGGGTAGCTGTGCGCTATATAAGCTCAAATACATTTACAAATACAAATACATACAACATTTCTTCCCAGGCTGGAGAACCATCATGTCGGACTGATGGGTTTTACAAATCATTTATTTCCTCTGAGGCTCATTTCTCTCTACATCAGAACAACTGTTAGACCATTCCACACTCTTGCTGCAAGAAGTCGATCTTCGGGTGGCGTGGTTGGATGCTGACTAGCTTGGTGGTATCAGGCTGAAGCTCTCATAAAGCTGAAGCTCTGAAGCCCCTTATGAGACATTAATACAGCAAGCCTCATAGTGCTATGAGGGGAATCATTACTGGAAGACACCCTGGAGTACCCCAGCATGAGGCGCAGTCGGAACCTGCTGATGGCAGTGGGCCCAGCAGGATCATAGGGATTGGGCCCCCCTGCTGACTACTCACTACATCTAAAGATCATCTCAGAAGCACAGGAAGACTGGGAAATTGCCCAGGAACACAGCATACAGCGCAGTGTGAACCATACCTTAGACACCGGCATAATACCCCCACCACCCCCCGGAGGCCCGAGACACTTGGTCTGGGAGAAGAGATGGGATGTGAAATTCCAATCCCTACTCGGCCACAACTATGAGGCACCATAAGGAAACGGGAACAGCCCATCACTGGGGGCTGGAGCAGCCATCTTGGATTGGGCTTGCCACCGGCTTCTACAATTGCCATTCTCTCCTCAGCACAGTGAAAAGGTGGCCTCTTCTCTTCTGGCAGCCATCCCTGGGTTGATCTATCCAACAGGACAAGAGAGGCATTGTGATCCCCCATTTGAGGCATCTACACCTGTGAGTCACCACAGCATATCATGATACTCACTGTCCTACCCTGGATTGTCATTAGCGGCTATCTTAGATCAGACTGCATCATCATTTAGTATGTAAGACTGTACATTGCGTGTATATTACTCTTATGACCATTTCAGAGTTTCCGCGCTCCTGAAATATATGGCCTGGATAACAACCACCTACTTGCTTAGAGTGGCAGAGTGAGTGGTTGGAAATTGATACCCCCTTGTGCCCCCGGGAGTCCCACTTGGGTGGGATAGATCTTGGAGAGTCTACAGTAGCATATGAAGCTCCGTTTTCAGAGACGGCAGCCAGGAAGAGAAATTCAAAAGCCTTGAGGGATGCTATGGTGAAGGAGGTATACTATAGAGAGAAGTGTCTAATACTGCTTTAACCACTTTACTGAAAGGACAGGCTAACATCAAACTTTCCATTGGGGCAGTCAATGATGCGATCTCGACCACTTCGACTGAGGTGAATCTCTCGAAGAGATATGAACAATTTCCGCTCTAGAATGAATACTCTAGAACAGAGGGTGTCGGATGTGGAGGCCATATGGGGCACTCAACCTTACTGAGCCCAGAGATATGGGAACTACACAGGAAAACTATAGACCTAGAAGAAAGGAGTTGGAGCAATAATGTGCAGATTTCTGGGGTGCCAGAGAACGTAGAATTCTCAGGCAAGTGGCTTCACAATGTTTTCAACTTTAACTATGATACTGCCCTGGAGTTCCAGAAGGTTCATCCATTCAAAGTGACCACCCTCACAATCAAGGCCATGGCAAATCCGTGCCTTCTGCTTACAACACCAGCAAGCCCGATAAATCCTGACTACGGTGAAACAACACAGGCCATATATTTGTATTAAACATCAAGGTCTCCTTTTACCATCATTTGAAACAAACTTAAAGAGAAAGCGATTCTTGGCACTGGCTCAAACATGATAAACAGAGCTAAAATATGGTTTGATGGAACTGGCCAGAATGCTGATTACTATGGAAGGCCGGACAAGGGGCTATGAAGAACCAGATAACCTGGAATGATGGCTAGATGAACTGGACATGAAAGATGCAAGTCAAATTGATACTGCCTCCCCTGAGGCCTCTCCGACTTGAACTGGTGATGGAGCAGCTGCACTGGACAGGGAGGCCTCTGAGGAACGCGGGAGCTTGGAAAAGGTGACACAGAGATGGGGAATGACTCCCAAAATTGGGCACCAGGAGGCACAAAATGGTAGTAGAAAGTCCTGATCTCTCATCATACTGTATCGTGTGACTATCCTGGGACTACCTTGCATGCAGCCTGCATAGAAGTACTAATGGCCCCCAAGGCTGTGGGGAAGGGCTGCTGATAGCCCGTTCTACAGAGGCAGAAATGTTTGGGGTGGAATTAGGTTTTTAACTTTGGTTTTGAGTCCAACTTTATTAATGTGCTTTGCAGTGGCTGCTACTGGACGCTCAGGGGCCCAGTAGCTCTTGCTTCAATGTAATTTTACTCTTGGCTGGGGTGCCAAGGGTTGTAGGAAGTTAGGATTCCATCACTTTTCTTTTGTCCGCCATTTAGAGATTGGGGGGCTGACTTTTTCAAGGGGGCGTCACTGTGCTAGATCCCCATTAGTGTTACATGAAATTTCTGTTTGGGGCGCTGTTTCTTGAAAGGTTTTGGTGTCCTGGAAATGGATGGCTTGGTTTGGCTGTTGGTATAGCCCCCACAGTTACAGTTGGTTGAGCGGTGAAAATTTTATTTTGACTCCCTGACTTCTGATTTTTAGCCCAGGACCTGTGGATACAGACCTCAGCACTTGACAGTGTTTCTGCTCCATACTACCCCTTACTGCTGTTAGCTCTGTATCTTGGAAGCTGTCCCTCCAATTATATCTTTGACACACCCCTGTCGGTGGGTATGTTTACCAGATCCCATCAACATTGTTATGTTATGTTATGTTATGTTATAATGGCTTTTGTAGAGCGCACGGCTACTCAAAAAGAGTGTCCCGGCGCTTTAAAAAGGAGGGCTGCAGACTGCTAACATAACACATTAAAAGTGAGAGTATCACAGAAATACAAAACAGAACAAGAAAAAAGCCTACTGGGTGAATAACCAGGTTTTGAGGCCCTTTCTAAAAACTAATAAGCTGGTAGCTCCCCGGAGAGTAAGAGGCAGAGAGTTCCACAACTGTGGTGCCAGTAGTCCAAAGGAGCGACCTCCCAAGCGCGCTCTCTTCACTCGTGGGACAGTCGCTAAAAACAGGGATTCTGACCTCAGAGAACGAGCCGGCCGATAGAAGGCAAGTCTCTTTTGGAGGTACTTCGCTCCCGTCGCATGGAGGGCCTTATATGTCAAGGTCAAAGCCTTGAAGGCAATCCGTTTGCGGATTGGGAGCCAATGCAGGGTCTGCAGTAAGCCCGCAGCACTGGCACGTCTGTTCTGGCCAAAGATCGCTCTCGCCGCCGCATTCTGCACAACTTGGAGCCGCTGTAGCAGGTACTCTGGCAGGCCCAGGTACAGAACGTTTGAATAATCTAGCCTAGAGCCTATCAGGGCCTGCACAGTCAGCTTCCTGTGCTCCTCCGACAAAAGGGGAAGAAACCTCCGCAGCATCCTAAGGAAGCTGAAGCAGGTGCCCGACAACCCCAGGATCTGGGACTTCATAGTCAGACCCTTGTCCATCTTGACCCCCAGGTTCTTAGCCACTTGGGATGAACAAGTGGGGGGGAACATACCAGTCGGCCACCATGCCTGCCAGTCTGGCTCCATGTCACACCCAAAGAAGAGTACCTCGGACTTATCGGAATTGCACTTGAGGCTGTTCAGTTGGAACCATTGGAACACGGCCCCAAGGCAATCCCGGATACTCTCCCCATCAAAGTCTCCTCCTCTCTTGCACGAGAAGAGGAGCTGGGTGTCGTCTGCATAGGATACGATCCGGGCCCCAAACGACTCCGCCAACGCCGCCAAAGGGGTCATGAAGATATTAAAGAGGGTCGGGCTCAAAATAGAGCCCTGAGGGACCCCGACTCCCAGAGGCGGCATCACGGCGGAATCTGGCGAGGCCCAGACCGTTTGCCGGCGGCCAGCTAGAAAGGACGAAAACCAGCTGAGCACCGTCCCCCGTAGTCCAATCTCACTGAGTCTGGTGAGCAGGCCATCATGGGGGACTGTGTCGAAGGCCGCCGACAAATCCAGCATCACCAGCATGGCTTTTCCCCCAGCATCCAGCACCCCTTTGATGGTTTCTGAGACCTCAAGGAGCGCAGTCTCCGTGCTGAGATTTGGGCGAAAGCCCGACTGGGTGGCATGCAGAATCTCGTTCGTCTCTAGAAAATTGGACAGCACCGTCTGCACGTGCTTTTCTACAATTTTCGTGAGAGCTGGTGGCAGGGAGATAGGCCGGTAGTTGACTGGGGCCTTTGGATCCAGACCAGGCTTCTTAAGCAGCGGGATGACCATTGCCTGCTTCCAAGCCTGCGGAACCACTCCCTGGCTCAGCAAGAGATTCAGTAGCGGGTTAGCCAGTGGATTAATCACCTCGGCCAATTTCGCCAGAATTTTAGCAGGGCACGGGTCCAAGGGCGAGTCTGATTTCAAATTGCCCATAAGTGCTAAAGAGGCGGGCGCAGATATAGGTGGAAACACGCCCAACGTCACGCCTGGCGAGGCCGGGGGCGGTCGGTTGGCCTCAGAATTGAACAGCCCCGCGGGTACAGCCGGTGAAAAAGAATCCTGTATGAGTTGGATCTTGCTAGTGAAAAAACTAGCCAGATCGGCGGCCCAGGAATCAGAGGGCCTCTCCTCAGAGATGTTAGACCGTGGAGATATAAATTCTCTAACTACAGAGAAAATCTCCTTACAGGAGTTGGAGGCAGCTTCTATCCTCCCTGCCAGGTATGCTTTCTTGCCGAGGCGAATGTCCCGGTGATAGTCCTTAACCGCACTCTTATACGTCAGCTTGGCCACATTTACTGGGTAGCAGGCTACTACACTTCATTTCGCCGTTCTTTCTAGCTCCTCTAGTGTTGAGAGTGGTGGGTAGCCAATTGGGGATTATACAGAAATGCCGGGTGCAGCTGGGATGCTCAAATTGCTCTCCCTTATAGTTAATGGCCTTTCACACTATGTGAAGTGCAAAAAAGTGCTATCCTTCCTTTGACATCTCAAACCCCACATTGTATTGATCCGGGAAACTTATCTGACAGGGTAGGAGTATAACAGATTACGCAGGCAATGGGTGGGGCAGGTGCTCTATGCCTGTTCAACTACGCACCAGACTGCCCTTTTTAGTCGCCAGACCAGTGACATGGCAATACTATTTCATTAGAACTCACCATGTAGCACCACACCTCGGTTGACAAAGAGGTAGATACGTGCAAAACACATACCTCACTGCTGGCTCTGTCTACATCTACACCCCGGTTGGTAATAAATCCAATTTCTTAACCAGACTTGTTAGACTGTTTTTGTTCTTTGGGTATTCCAAGGTGGTGGTGGGGGGGGTGACATGAATGTTTTAATTGATCCAATTATTGATAGAACAGGGAAGCCTGACATTATGCATGGTAGGGATTGGTGTTACATTCATGACCTAATATCAGACTTTGCTTTGGCAGATACCGGAGGTTACTGTATCCAAGAGAGAGCGATTACACCTTTACATCTTGCACCCATATACCCAGATAGATAACTTACTTGCATCAGCGGCCACATTGAGACATGTAAGGGAGGCATGAAATATACCACGGGGAGTCTCATACCATGATATGGCGGGTCTCACACTCAATCTCTGCATGGTTGCACGCCTTCCAGGTCCATGGTATATGACCACATCTCATTACAAGGACCCTGAGGCTCAATGATTGCACTCCCTGGTTCAATGTTTCATGGACAAAATGTAGGCTCTTCCCAGTCCCTATCAATGTTGATGAGGGCAAACTGATGAGGGCTTTGGCAGTTGCCAAAAGATGACCGAGTGGAATTGTATTAAATCACTAAACCCCTGATTGCGCCTCTTTAATATAAGGTCTTTCGGAAAACGCTTAATACTGGCAGTTTCCCTCCTGTTGTCAGTAAGGTGTGGATTGTTCTCATTCCTAAACCAGACAGAGACCATATAGAATGTGCTAATTATATTTCAATTTGTCTTATAAAGGAGGACACTAAAATCTTGGCCAACATTTTGGCAAGTCGACTATAGAAATGTTTTACAACTTTAGTTAATTCGAGCAAGGGCTTTGTCCCGGGTTGTACTTCCACTTATCATCTCAGACTTTTATCCAATATTCTCTGGCAAGTCAGGGTCAAAGAGGATGAGAAGGTACTTTTTCTACTGGGCACCAAGAAGGCATTTGATAGAGTGGAATGGGGTAAGTTCTTCACACCATGGTTAGAATTAGTTTTGGCTCTAATTTTCTGAAGTGAGTACACAGCAGAAAGGACGCACTATGTGGCAGGGTTGCTCTCTGCCCTCAATACTATTTCCTCTTATGTGGGAACTACTGGACATAACGCTTTGAAAGGAGGAGGAGATCTCTGACGTAAGGACAGGAGCGGGAGAACACAAAGCTTTTTCTATGCAGGCGATGTTCTCCTAACATTATTGCACCCCGGACCTGGACACCAAAACTGGTGATCCCGATTGATCTTTTCTCAGGGTTCTTGGGTTATCGCATCAACTGGTCGAAATGTGAGGCCCTACCCCTGAAGCACATCTTCAGCCTCACTGAGGGACATTCCATTTAATTGGAAACCTCGATGCTTGAAGAACCTTGGAATCTATGTCAATAGAACCCTGGTGGATATGGTATATGACAATATATCCCCACTGACAGAGAAGGCAATGGCAGATTTCAAGAGATGGGAGCATCTACAACTCTCTCTATGGTGGAGGGTACAGATGGTGAAAATGAACATTGCACCTAGGTATAATCGTGTTTTCGAGATGTTGCCTCTAACTGTTTTTAAGACCCTTTTATGGCAGATAGACAAGAATATCCAGCGTTTTATCTGGGGTGACGGAAGGCTTTGATTAAAGGTTCTCAGGCTTTACACTGCTACAGGAGTGGGGGGCTTGTAATTGCTTCATGTGGATAGCTCATCAGCTCACTCCCTCGGTTTACATGATAAAGACCTTCCCGGAGACACCATTATGGCTCCCACTAGTGTGTCCTCTTTTAGGCACAGAAATGATTTGGCAATATGTTACACCAAATCCATTAAGGGACATGTGGGAGTCAATGCCATTTTACAACCCTCCCAGGAATCATGGCAAAACCTGCATGCCCAGATAGGTGCATCAGCATATTTGCATGTGAAGGCACCTCTATTGCAGAGTGCAGAAGTCCCTATCGGTCCAGGAAGAAGTGAGCTGGACTATATAGAAGGGTAATGGTATAAACCATATGTTCGACTTGACCAGGGATGGGAACCTGAAAACCTTTTCAGACCGGCAGTGTGAGTATCCCTTCCCGACTGCACAAAGATGTAACTAGGGAGATGCACCTCGTGAAGAAACCGTATATGATGATGTCCTCCCCAGTCATATGTATCTGTAAGGACATTGGGTGTACCGTCTCTGGGTTATACTCCTTTGATATAGAGCATACTTTGTCCCAAACCCCATCTAATGGGTTGAGGCAGTGGTGGGAATCCCGACTTACAACCGCTTTTGATGATGATGGATGGAAACGACTGTTGAAGGTCCATGACCGGGGACTGAGGAAGGCGAGAGTGATTTTTTTTAATTTTACGGTGCTCCACCTTTGGCACTGGATACAGTGATACTGTGCATATTATTTTGGAGTGTGCGCTGATAAAGGGTTACTGGAGACGGTTATGGGATATGTTAAGGGAGGGATTAGATGTGGCGCCTGCCCTCACAGCTAGTTTTGCTCTTATACATGACTGTTCTGCCTAATATGACATGCATGTACAGTGCTGGTTATCCACAGCTCTACCAACAGCAAAAGTGGGTATTCTGAAATTCTCGCACTCTCTCAAGGTACCAAATCACAGACAATGGCTCGAGGATATGTGCGTATGCCCGTTTGAATGGCTGATGTATAAACCTGGGACCAAATTTATCATATGATTATGTTGCCCCTGCATTACGCAGGGTTTTGCAAGAGCAGCAAAATTCCTAAGTCAGATTTACCAAGCCACACAAGGCCACCTTGGAGACGCTGCCGTGTGTACCAGGAGCCAAGGCATTACAAGGGTGGACAGTGGGTGTTCCACGCATCCACCCATGTATTTTGGCGCATTCCCAGAATTACAAAGAGAGTTAAACCTGGGAATGGGTCTAAATGCTTGACTTTCCAGATAGAGGCACAACGGGGTGAAATTCTTTTGTTTTTCCTCTTTCTCTCTGTGCTGCACTCTGCAGCACTCTTACCAAGAAGGAAATGCCTGCAACGCAGGCACCTTTACAGCATGGCGCATGGGGGCTTGCGTTTGCACTAGGTTGCACTGAATGTGCCAGCGCAGAGAGAGAGCAAGGAATTTCCATATATTAGTAAACATGGTGCATTCCTATATGGTGCATTCCTGCCCTCTCCATTTGACGCAGCACAGCAAGTGGTCTTGCTGCGTTGCGCTGTGATAAATAATGATACATATGGCCCTTAATGACCACATGTCAGATTTGCAGAACTCTGGAGGAGCTTCCTGGCCTAATGAGAGATTGAGAGATTTTGTTAAGCGCACATTTCACCCGAAGGTATCAGGATAGGTGGGGGTGGCGAGCCTCCCTTTTCCCATATTTTTGGTGTGGGTTTCAGTGTACCCTTCAGCATTTGGGGATGGGAGTATCTGTCAAAGTACTGTGGCAAGACGCTGGTCTTCTTGTTCAAGGCCGGTGTGCTAGCACTGACAGGAGCTTTCTTTCCTGCGGCCTACTGGTAGGCACTCATCTGGAGGCCCTATGGTAATTATCATCCTCCTTCAGTTGAAGCACAGGATCTGGGCGACTATTTACAGCATTTGATTCGTATATGTCTGTTGTAGTGTCTGTCCTCCTTCTGTTCTCTTTTAATATACAGGTCCGGTGCAGACATGGGTGAAATATGGTCATCATGCCCAGGTGAAAGTGCCAGTAGGTAAGGGGTGGCAATGAAACATGTCAGCCGTTCTTTTTATACATGGCATTCTGTTTTTGAACACAATCACGGAAGCCACGGACGGAGGAGGAAGCACAACGAGGCTGGGGGTTGATTGGACCCTCAAATACCCTTTTGTCCAGAGTTGGCTCATGGGGCATTGTTCCCTACCTTCCTAAGCATACTACATCGGTATTTCAGCATTAGCAAGGGAATTGTATAAATATTAAATATATATCTATACACATTGATAAATAATATTACCATCACACCACTTTGTACATACACCCTTTATTGTGGCAAAACATTAGAGAGTGACAGGGGGATCTGGCCCCGGTCCTGACGAAGGGGCATGGCGCCCCAAAACATGTTGACCCGCACAGGAAAGTAAGCACATTAACCCGCTTACCCTTTCCGATACCACTTTTAGTGTGTGAGGGGTATTTTAACACATCTTGTGTATTCCAACAACAACAAGTTATACACTGACCTTTTCTGAGGTGGACCTTTTTGATTAACAGTACTTTTGCAAGAGGAGGACGTGCCCACCTCGGTGCCACCCAGCACCACCTCTTCTTTCCCTCTTTTTGATTTCCCTATTCTGTTTTTAATCATGAGTGTGTGCATAAAAAGTTAAAGCTCCTTGCTATATTTCACTCACAACTAATTTATAATAACTTTTCTTGAGAGGAACATTCTCTCCTCCCCATATGAGGTCTCGGGAGGTCTTTGAGATGTCTGCCATACACAATAGGGTTATATAGATATGCACACACACAGAACATTCTTCTGATCTTTTTCGGGTGTTGGTTCCTCCGTATTTATAGGAAAAATTGCTGATGGTGACAAAATGAGGAAATTGGGGGGTCCTAGCAATTAGCTCAAGGACGGTTGCTTAAGTGAGGCACTTCCTATATTTTTCTATATATGCTTTCTTCTCATATATTTATGTTTTTTCTCTAGGCACAGGACCTGTCTTTTTCAATGTAGAGCCCACACAGGTGGTGTTTCTAGATAGATACTAGAACCGGTCGACGGGGGGATCCTTTGTATTAAGAATTAAGTGTGTGGGCTTTATTATGACTGATTGGTCTGAGTGGAGGACACACTTGGTGTTTTTCCCCTCTTGAGCTCCTCTTTGTTCGTAGAATGTGTGTACTCCTCCCAGACAGTGAGACAAAGGGGAGGCTGCCTGGGTCATCCTGCCAGGATCTGTGGGGCGGGCCTGTTACCTGCCCATCATGCATTTCAAATTAGCTGCATCAGCAGACTCACAAAGAATGCCACACTAGCCTTTTGTCGCCTTTGACCCCTTGGAGCCTGGGCAGGAAGGAAGGACACTTCAGAACTGTCTGTGGAGGGAAGACTCTAGAAGTTTCTTTCACTTTTAAAGCTGGCACCAGGTGTAGATATTGGATTCTCAGGCCCACTTTTTAGTTCATTCCTGGTCCTGTGGAGGCCCCCAGAAGGATTCCCTTGTAATTCAGAGGACTGCCCTGCTGCTGGAGGCCTGCTTGTACTTCTGAGGACTGCCCTGCTTCTTTCAGAGGACTGCCACGCTGCGTCCAGACGGCTGCATTGTACCCTCAGTGGGGTGCCCTGCTGCTGGAGGCTTGCCTCATGTTTGATCCCAGGACTAACAGAGGATCTCCAAGGCCTAGGTGGCTTGCTTCCTGTTCTGATCTACAGGGCATAAAAATTATATCGATATAAAGATCAACTCATGCATATGTCTTAGAGGGCATTCAAATAGAGTGGTAGGAAAAATCAACGTTTAGCAGGATTGCTCATGTAATTCAGATGCAAGAAAGAGAAATACTATAAACAACGATTTAGAAGTTCTATTTTGAAATCAGGTAGAGTAGTGATTGCACAGGTGGCAAGCAGAATAGAGTTCCAGACTTTGTGATTACAGCCAGAACAAGATTGGTTTGAGGTAGTGATTTTTGTTTAAAACCAAGATTTCAAGTAATAGAGTCCAAGCTGTGGATTTTGAAGGAATCACCAATATATTCTTGGCTAAGTGTTGCCAAGTAGATGGGTTGATGCACTTTGCAAGACAGTTTACGGAGAGGTCTGACCTAAAGCAGAAGACAACTCGAAGAGGGCAGAATCAGGGTAATGTGATCAGACCATCTGCTGCATGTAGCGTGGCTTTGAGAACAGATACGTGAATTTGAGGATTACCAGATAGAATTGAGTTCCTATAGTCTTGTCTGAATAGCATCAGAATTTGAACACTATCTTGGGTCTGGTTCTACAAAAATGTGTTTAGGATTAAAACACAGTAAATTCATATTTTCCAGATGTATTCAAAATGCAAAACTGCAAGATTCTCTTTCCTTTCATGCAAAAGAAGGGTTTATTGGTTACAACAATTTAGGCAAGTATCAACCAGCATGCCAAAGTTGGGAAACAACCTTTGCATCGCGGTCATTAGACTGCAAGGGCTTTACAACGCGGTTGTTACAACGACCGCGTTGTTACAACGCGATGCCATTACTACACCAGTCATTACATCACCTTTCAATAGATGGCGCGCTAACATAAGGAATAGTATAATTTACTATTACAACAGCTTCCCTACTGTTGCGTAGGCTGGAGTTCGAATACTAAATTATACATTCCTATTGTTACAGCTCCATCTACTGCAAGTCGAAGTAATGATTTACGTAGGATTGGCATTGAGTTGTAACAACGCAGTCATTGTAACAACCGCGCTGTTACACACCGCGTAGTAAAAGCATGCGTTGTAACGTGCTGTATTCGCAAACATTGTTATCATGCAGCTGAATGATTGCAAGAATGTGTTCAAAAATCTTTAGCTGCAGGTGAAATTTCTTAGAACATAAACAAAAGCTTTTTGATAAATGCTTAGTGCAACTCCTTGTTTGAAGGAGATCTCTTTCTACTTTTTAATAACTTCTTCATAACTTCACCAACTTCTACGAATTGTCATGGCTAAAAAAAAATCCACATTGTTGGCAGTGTCTAATGATAGTTGAAAAGGTTTGCTGAATTTCTGCGGTATTGCTTTATAAATTACCTTTCAATATCTGATGACTTATGTCTGCTCCTCTCTAAAGTTCATGCCAAATGTTATACAGTTAGCAGTAAAAGCTAGTAAGGCTAGTTCTGCTCTGTGTAACTGCAAAATATTTGATTAGAAGATGGCACAGACTGAACTATATTTATGTCTGTCACAGAAGGCTAAGATAAGTCTTTGGATAAGTAATTTGACTGTGTGTGTAAAACAAAATGTAAAGGATCTTTAGCACATTAAATGTTAATGCTATGTCGATATAGATATTTCAATTCCAAATTAATTAGGTAATTTCAGGTTGTTATCAACTGCTAAACGACTAAGATAAAATCAAAAATGCTCATATTTTTAGATTATGGACAGAATATGTTAATGTTTTTATTTTTCATTACTTTAGTATGTGCAATTCTTTACACAATGTTACCTAGAACTAACATATTTGACTTGACTTGTTAATTTTCTAATGCTGGTGTTATAAAGTAATGAAATATTATTGATTTAGGAAAGCAAAGAATATCTACTGTACAGATACCAAAATAATGCATCACTAATGTTGCTTGCCTCAAATTTGACGTGGATCCCGCATTAGGCTTGGGTGATGGATACCATAATGTCGCAAGAGACACAACAGGAGACACTGAGGACACAGGCCTAGATGAGGGTGAGAAGGGAAGTAAAAACTGGAGATAGCTGACTTTGAGCCTGATTCACGGGTGGGTTACTTATAATTAGGCAGATAGGATATCCATAATGTCTGTGAAGGAGCAACCCATTAAACAACTCTAATTCAATCCCTTGGAGTGAATACCTAAGTATGCCCCTTAAATAGGGTACACAGGTTATGCACCACAGCCTAGGCTTATGATTCACTGTTGAGAACAACAAGTAGTCCTCCATCTGTGTCATGCCATTTAAAGTACAAATATCCTTTCTCTTTCCGCCCTCCATCTTGAGCACCTTCACAAAACCCATCATTTAATTACTAGCCCATGCTTGTTCTTCTGATGGACCTTTACATAATCCTTATGCTGTTTGTGGTCTTCACAGATGGTGGCAAAGCTTGAGCCTCAGCAACTGTTCACCAATTGTACCACTGCAGTCTAATATATGGAGAGATGTGTGGAATGTGGTCAAGCTCTTAATCTCCACTCCTATCCTCCTAAAATACTTATGAACATTAGATGAAACCTAGGGCCATTCTCAGTGAAATGATGGATTTAACTGCTTCTTCAACAGGCTATCAGAAATCGGCCCGATACCTGAGATGCGACACCTGTCTTCCCTCTGACTGCGACGTGCCTATCGACTGTCCAAGTATGTTCTGGGGCCAAGAAACCAAGAGAAGCAACCTCAGGGGCAGATTCACAAAGGCTTTTCCAGGAGTAAGGATGACTTAAGCCTGGGAAAGTAAAAGTCCTCCTCTTGATTCACAAACTATGAAATCAGTGTACAGTAATGCACTAGATTATTATGTGTATACTTTATGTATGGACTTTGCAGTTTTCAACTTCAATTACACCAGTTTGCATTTCTAGCGGTATGTCACTTGTATTGCACTGCCTTATATTATAGCATGCTTACTACCCTAGGTGGGGTGCTGAAGTCTTATCGAGATAGGTAGTAAACTATACAGTGTAGTGTAAGGTTGGAAGTGTCTTGTTTCCATTTTGAGCTTATGTAGCAATAGCTTCCATATCATGTATGAAGGCCACCGAGGTGCATATTGTGCTGTGTGATATAGCACTTAGCGGTCTATTGGAAAACGCAGTGTGAAAGATTGACATATTATTTTAATTTGTATTATACTGTGAGTTCTGATTAGCTTGGCAGGTTCCTTACAGTGTTGGTACTTTTTCTTTTATGTTCTTAGTCCCATTTCCTATGCTGGCTTTGGCAGGAGGTCATCCACCTTAGGGGTGCGGGAGAGGTGACAGATGTTGATAAATAGTGAGGGGGGAATAAAGGATTTTCAGGAACAGACTGTACTACAGTCCTCCTTCATTTGTTAGCTATTATGAGGCATCATGGAAGAGATATGCCAAGAGGCACTGTGTTATCATCATCCTTGATATTATTAAGCAGGGGCAACTGCCACAGAATTTTCTTTCTGGAAATTAAGTAAAGTGCTGTTTTTGGGATTTCTGCCCCTGTTGTTGTTTTTCCACCCCTGCACCCTGCTGGTTTCCTTCCCTCCTGCCTCCTAGACATCCCCTTCTACCTCACAGGACTACTTATGGAGGCCGCTGTGCAGCGATCACGACCCTGGCGCTCAGAAGGTGTGCCAAAGGAAAACCCGGCTGTGCCCATCCGCGCCTGGACCACGGCCAGCTGCAGAAACCCTGGCTCTCCAGGCATCCACCACTACTCCACCGAGGAGCTCCTAGCCCTGGACCCCAGTTCACCTGTAACACAGAAACCCCTGCCACACCTCCACATTCGACCTCCAAACCTTCAAAACAGCTCCAGTTAATGTTGCTCAGTGCCCGTTCCCTCTGCAAGCATGCCACCGAAATCTGGGATACCATCACCACCTTCAGCCCCTACGTGATATTCATCCCCTAGACCTGGCTCATACCATCCTCAGCACCTGACATCACAACTTCAACACCACAAGATTATGCACAGAGACCGAGTCAGCAAACGCGGAGGAGGCATCGCCATAATCCACAGACCCTCCAATGCACTACCACTGAGGACGACATCGCATCTTTCATGGAACACCTAAACTTCCACGTGCAAATCGACCCAAATCAGAGAAACCCTCACCTACAGACCCCTGGGCCCCACCTTGCTTCTGCAATGTCATCTCTAAACTCATCAGCCCCCTAGCAATTGACTCCAAGCACTACATCTTCCACAACAACTTCCACTTCCACCTCAACAACCCCAAAGACACCAACTCGCCAACCTCCTGAAAAGCGTGAGCAATATTGGATTCATGCAACTGGTCAACAGCCCTGCACACTGCGCAGGACACACCTTTGCCCCAATCTACATGGACAGTGACAGAATCAAATTCAGCCATGTCTCCGAACTCACCTGGAAAGACTACAGCATCATCCATTTCTCCATCACTGGCTAACCATGAGCCAGTCCAAAGCCCACCGCACACGGCCACTGCAAATGGAGAAAAGTCACTGAGACCCCATAGACTATCACCCTCCACACCACTAGACCCCTCACCACCAGCTACCTTGAGCTAGCCTTCCAAAACTTCTTTGACTGGATGTCCAGCTGCGCCGTCACCATTGCACCCATGAAAAAAACAGCACCAGAAAACCCTCCAAGCACGCTAGTTGGTTCACCACTGAACTGCGCACCACCAAACATGACTGTAAGTGACTGGAGAGATGGTGGCACTCCAACAGTAATCCCTCACACCTCGCCACCTTCAAATCTGCACTCAGCAAATGCCACACCATCTTAAGGAAGCCAAAAAGGAGGCTCAACCACCTGAAAAGAGGCCAGTGCCAATCACACAAAAGAACTCTTCAGCCTCGTCACAGAGTTCTCCAACCCATCGGCCACCGAGACTACAAATTGCCCTTCCCACGCCCTGTGCAACTCCCTGGTGAACTACTTCCACAATAAGATAGCAAACATCTACAGCAACTTCAACCTGCAGCCAGCCGACGTCACCCATCTCCTGACTGGCACCAGTAACTCCCACAGCAACCTCACTGAATGGACACCGCTCACCTTGCCAACCACCACAGCGATCATGGCCACCATGCACCCCGGAGCAACGACAGACCCCTGTCCCCCCCATGCCTTTAACCTAGTACAGAAGGAAATCAGCGGTGCCCTCACTGACATACTCAACTCATCCATCACTACAGCCTGGTCCTGCAAACACATGGAGGTGACACACCTCCTGAAGAAACCCCCTGCCAAACCCAACAAGCTCAAGAATTATGACCCCCATCTCATTGCTTCCCTTCCCAGCCAAAGTCCTGGCGAAAGCCGTCAACCACCAGGTCACAGACCAACTGGAAGGACACAACCTTCTCGATGCCACCCAGTCTGGCTTGCACCCCATTCATAGCACCTAGACTGCCTTAATACCTGCAACAGATGACACCCGATCCATCCTTACCCACTGCGTAACTGCAACCCTGATCCTCCCTCAGCCCCAACATTTTCAATGCCTACATGACTCCACTGGCCTACATCACCTTCACCTATGGACTCAACATCATCTCAAACACTGATGACATCCAACTAATCCTCTCTCTCACAGAACACACCACCACCACTAGAGTTAACTTCCAGAACGCCATGACCAACATCGCTGACTCGATGCGAAACAACTGCCTCACAGCTGAACGACGACAAGCCATAAATGCTCATCTTTGGGAAAAACACCTACTCAATGGACATCACTTGGTGGCCCACTGCACTCGGACCCTCACCTACCCCTACCAGGTACGCCTGCAACCTTGGCATCATGGCATCATGCTGGACAGCGATCTCTCCATAAAGCAGCAGGTCGGCGCAGTAGCCTCCTCCTGCTTCCACACCCTCTGCATAATTTGTAAAATTTGCAGTTTGAATCCCTGTCAATGCCAGGAAAACAGTGACTCAAGGCCTCATCACCAGCCGCCTGGACTACGGAAACGATGTCTGTGCCAGAACAACCTCCCATCTCCGCAAACAAATACAGACTATACAGACTACGTCAGCCAGACTCATGCTCAACCTCCCCAAACAGACCAGCATCACCCCACCATAGAAACCTCCATTGTTCTCCATCCAGCAGAGATGCCATTTAAAGCTCCTCACCCGCACCTACAAGGCATTCTACAACACTGGACCCACCAACATCAATCACCACCCAACTCTCCATTAGCTGACTAGACTACTCCTATCCTCCTGCCTCACCCTCACACACATCCCCAGTATCCAGAGGTGCCCTAGTGGAGGTCGCTCCTTGTCCTTCTCTTAGCTCGCTGCCAAAACCTGGCACAACCTCCCGTTCATGCCAAAACCTGGAATAACCTCCCGTTCCCCCTCCTAACATCCCCGTCACTCACTTGCTCTTTGACTAACGCTCCCCACTCCTTAGCGCCTGAATACCCCATGGGGCAACAATCTGCGCATTACAAATACAGAGTGATTGAGTGATTGATTGATTGAAATAATGATGAGAAATTATGCAGTCTTATGCAAAATGCCAATCTGGCATTTTGCTCTATATTTTAGTGCAAGCTGTTTCCTTGTGTCCATTTTTGACAGAAGGACACCATTTGCACTAAATAAAATAGCACTAAATCATACTTGATGTGAAAAACAGTTGCTCGAGTTCACTTCATTCACTTTGTTCCTGTGCTCCTGCAAATGAAATCTCACTTACACGAAATGTCTTAATGGCGTAATCTCAGGCATTTTGCATTGCAATCGGAATGCAAAATGCTGAAATTTATGCAAAATGATGCCGGTGGAAATTAAATTTCACCTACGTCAAGTTACTACAGGATATAAGAGCTCAGCGTATGTGACTATTTGGTACATACAAGGTAGACCATGTTAAAGGCCTCTGGTGGCCAGCAGTTTGAGGCAGATGTCTTTGGTCATTGCAGGTCTGTTGGGTTAGTGTTACTTGGTTTGTTAACCCCTTCGACGCTCATGACGAGCTCAGCTCGTCATGAGTTATGCCTGTCGTACGCTCATGACGAGCTGAGCTCGTCATGAACCGCGGGTTTTCGCAAAAGTCAGCGCACAGCGGGAAAACGCGTAGCGCACATGGTTTTAATCAGGCTACTATAGCTTGTATCTGTACCATCAAGTTGCCAGCAAGGTTCTACAGGTCCTTTCATATATTATGCAGCTGTCTCATTGATGATGAAGGACCAGGCAGTAAATTTGTATAGGATATTATATGGTGAAATGATTAAATCAAATTGAGAATGGGAGGACTGTCATACAGACTACGGTTACTGTCCTCCTTCTTGGTTTGGGGTAGAAGATAGATATTGTTTACTTTGTCTGTAAAGTATGAGGGAAAGGGCTTTGTTTAGATCCCTTTATGTCATTAGGCAGGATGCAAATCTTCAGGTGCTGTGCAACAATGACTACTCCTTATTATGATTGGAGGGCCATGTCTTATGATTGGGATAGCACAGTTATCATTTCCCATCTGTATGTTGAGGGCGTAGCGAGGTTATGTTGGGTGGAGCTCGCTAGTTTGGGTCAGGGGCCTGTCTTCTTGGTGTGTTGTGCTGGTCTCAACTGTTCGATGACTGTGGACTGTACTTAGGCTGTATGACGCACGAATTCCCCAACCCTGCATGCCTAAACAACGCGGTCTGAATAACGACTGCATCTTAACCACGCATTCCTTTACCGTGCATGCCTTTACCACAAATTTTTATGATAAAGACATGTATGGTAAAGGGGCAAGCGTGGCTAAGGTTGGCAACCGCTCCCCACTGCCCAACGGTACAACTCCCGGTCGGGCCCCCCCCTCCCGCCATGAGCTGCAAATACCTCTACACCCTCCCAACCCCCACGCTGTGCCTCCCCCTGCCCTGATATCTAAGACCCTGTCCCTTAACCTGACCCTGCCCGGCCCTGACCTAAAAACTGTCCCGCCCTCCCCTAAGCCCAACTACCCATTCCCCTCCGGTGAGGCCTAATACACTAACCCCTAATTTAAATAAAAACTACCTCAACACACTCCCAGCCCTAAGAACTACTCCGACCCCCCAACCCTGAAAATTAGCCCTCACCCCCAGCCCTGACAACTTGACCCACACCCCCATCCCTGATAACTAGCCCCAACCCCAGCCCTGAAAACTATCTCCAACCCCCCCCAGCTCTGAAGACTGGCCTCGAACCCCTAACCCAAAAAACTACCCTTACCCACCCCTAGCCCACAAGACTTCTTGACCCAATCCCCAGCCCAGAAACCTAACCCCGACTCACCGCCAGAGTAAAAAACTTCCCCGACCCTCAGCCTACAAAACTACCCCTGCTCACATCTACCCCGATCCACCCCCAGCCTACAAAACGACCCTGAACCAAAACATTCCTGACTCACCCTCCAGCCCACAAAACTACCCCGACCCAACCACCACCCCACAAAACTACCCCCGACCTGCCAACCCACAGAAGTACACTGACCCACCCCCAGCCCCACTTACTTCCCTGCTTCCTGCTTTCATCCAATGCAGCCCGCAGCCCACAAAAAATGTCCGGCACACCCCAGCTCACAAAACATCCCTGACCCACCCCCCAGCCCACAAAACCTCCCTATTCACCCCAGCCCTCAAAATAACTCTGACCAACCCCCAGCCGACAAAAGTACCCCGACTCACTCCCTAGTCCCACTTACCTCCCTTCTCCCTGCTTCCTGTTCCTGCCCATCTGTTACACAGCTAGGCCGCATATATGCCTTAACCAGGCACATGCGCAGTAAAGGCATATGCGTGGTTAAGGCGTATGCGTGGTTAAGGTGTGTGTGCTAGGACTTGAGGAGTCGGAACACTTGTGTGCAGTGTTCCAACTGTTTCCCCTGTACTTATAATGGTGGGAGGCTTTATTCTTCTGAATTGTAACCGAGGGTCAGCGATTGATGTAATTATTTACCATGCTTTAACCTCTCTTATAAACTTTAACTGCTCCTAGCCGCCGCAGCTAAGGTGTTAAATTCTGAGACTGCATATTGGTTATTATTGAGGCCTGTGGAAGGAGTATTGGCCTTCAGCTATGTGTACTTTATGTTAGACACGTTTGCCCTTTTCTCGCCACATCTCGTCCATCTGCACATCTTAAACTCCATCTCTTTCCTCTTCAGCACCCTCTTTTCACTCTCTCGTGTATGCACTTCCTCGCATCTCCTTCACGTCTCCGCCATCCAACATACATACAGTGCACTCACATGTAAGCACTATGTTTTATTTGGCTTTCACTTTGTCAACATTTTGACAAGAGTGTCCCCCCACTTTCTGAGACATGTCCACAGAATTTCAATTGCAGCTGGAATGCGTGACCATTGCTCTCTGCACTCTGCAGGGAGGCCCACCCACTGACAGGCACTGTGAGAAACTCGCACTATCTTTAGCCTCAGCACCCAGCTCTCAATGGGGGACCATCATAAATACATGGCACGATTCAGTTCAAAGTATGAACTATGCACGAGTAATAAGTTGTACGAAAGAAAACACTACCTGATGGAAATAGCTAACACTCTCTCTTTTGGAATGCAAGATTAAGTAAGACATGTGAAATAGAAACACGAACTTCATCGCTGACATGTATTACCTTATTGTTTTTAACATTGAATGTTTAAAAATAAATCAGTGTTTTTGGCATTAAAGTTAAGGACATGAATATAGGGGATCAATTTTAATGCGTGTTTTAATGTTTTGTGATATTTCCCGCTATTCCACAAATCAGGAAGGTATAAGCACATATTTCAATCTTTGCACTTACTCCCTCAAAAGCAGAGGGACCAGGGAGCAAAAGCCCTGGACGACGGTTATTTCCACACTTAACACATACTATTCCATTGAAATTACAAGCATGTTCCACATTCTCCTCTTAGTCCAATGAGAGGTATTTACAGGCATGTTTGGCGCTATGCAACTCGTGCCAATAAAAGCACATCAGGTACGAATGGTTCACTCTGTCTTCGCCACTGAATTGGCAAGGTGTTATTGTTGGCTCTGTGACCATTGTAATGTAATGTAATGTGAGGTGGATTTGTAGAGCGCTGCTTGTCACCCGGGAGGATATCCAGGTGCTGCACGACCGTTTACCGAGCGTTCTTATGGATCAACATTGCTGGGGAACAAATATAGCAGGTCCTCTTTTACAGGGGCCAGAGACTTACAGTCACTGTCTGTGGGGTCACAGTGGGGGAGGAAAGCGTGACCATGCGTTTCTGAACAATCTGCCAAATGCATGTTTAGAACACTTCTTATTACCGAGGACAAGGCACTGAATTTCACGCTCTCACATCCAGTCCTACCCTGTGACGAATGGGAGAGGGTGGGACCCATGCCTGCGAATGATGGTCGTCTTGGCCCTTACACGGTCTGCAGAAACCGTGACATCGGCAGCATCACTGGCCTACATTGGATACTCAAGCAAACACAAGGAGATGATGGACGGAGCGCTGAAACTTTTCAGACACTCACCCCCAGGCACAGATCTGGTTTGAATCCATCATCATTCTTTAGCCCACTCTGCCACCCCAGTTCAGACATGGCCATATGCAAATCAGTCCTGACCCTCTGCCTCATGGAAACAGTCCAGCCCAACTGCCAAGCCATGTCTTCCCTGGACCGGAAACAAGTATTCTGGGACCAGATCAGGCTAACAGCCCTCATCAGACAGGCTAGCTTGAATACACTGGCAAAGTGAGCAAAGGACCCACGTCTGGGCATACCCTGCCAACTTAGGGCAAACAAAGCAAACACAAGAAAATGATGGATGGCGCGCTGAAACTTTTCAGAAACTCACCCTCAGTCACAGATCTGGGTTGAATCCATTATCATTCTTTAGCTCACTTTGCCACCCCAGTTCAGACACAGCTATATGCAAATCAGTCTTGACCCAGTGCCTCATGGGAACAGTCCAGCCCGAACTCCTAGGCCATGTCTTCCCTGGACCAGAAACAAGCATCCTGTGACTGGTTGAGGGCTAACAACCCTCATCAGCCAGGCTAGCTTGAATCCAGTGGCAAAGTGAGCCAGGGACCCACGTCTGGGCATACCCTGTCATCTTAGGGCGAACAAAGCAAACACAAGGAGATGATGGATAGAGCACTGAAACTTTTCAGACACTCACCCCCAGTGACAGATCTGGGTTGAATACATCATCATTCTTTATCTCACTTCGCCACCCCAGGTCACACACAGCTCTATGCAAATCAGTCTTGACCCTGTGCCTCATGGGAACAGTCTAGCCCCAAGTGCCAAGCCTTGTCTTCCCTGGACCGAAAATAAGCATCCTGGGACTGGTTTCGGCTAACCTGCTCTCATCAGCCAGGCTAACTTGAATCCAGTGGCAAAGTGAGCAATGGAACTACGTCTGGGCATACCCTGTCAACTTAGGGCGAAGAAAGCAAACACAAGAAGATGATGGACGGAGTGCTTAATCTTTTCAGACACTCACCCCCAGTCACAGATCTGGGTTTAATCCATCATCATTCTTCAGCTCACTTTGCCACCCTAGTTCAGACACAACTTTATGCAAATCAGTCTTGACCCTGTGCCTCATGTGAACAGTCCAGCCCGACCTGCCAAGCCATGTCTTCCTTGGACCGGAAACAAGCATCCTGGGACTGGTTTCGGGCTAACAGCCCTCATCAGCCAGGCTAGCTTGAATCCAGTGGCAAAGTGAGCAATGGACCACCGTCTGGGCATACCCTGCAGTTCGTGTTGGACTGTTGGACTTTGATGATTTACCGGACGTGTTTTTCATGACGGAAACGTGGCTTCAGGAAGCGGACACGGCAGCCGTGAATCTTGCACTCCCTCCTGAGTACTCCATCTTCACTCACAATCGGGCATCCAGGGGAGGCGGCATCGCTGTAGCCGTAAAGTCCTGCTACCCATGTGAATGGAGGGTAGTGTGAAAAGGAAAATCTTGACCCTTTCGGTCAGTGGTCACCACTTTTAGGTGTGGCTAAAATTCGCACATCACCAACACAGTATTTCACTGAGTGAGAGAAGGAATACAAATGTAAGATACCAGACGTTCAAATTGGAGTGGCACTTTATTTTCAATTAACAAACAGAGAACTAAATGCATATCAATTCAAGCAACAATGTAATTTTCTAAATATGACCCAGACTTCGCCCTGTCTGGTATGAATGCTGGATGACTAATGCTCAAAATATCTCAAAGTAATACTGGAATGAAATGTATTTAAAAAGAACACTAACACAGATGATCAAAGATCCTACACTACTGAGTACAAGAATATAGAACCCAACTGTCTATGGGCCAACCATCTAAAACAGGTCCATTGTCATAGATTGCACATTTCTATCAGAGCCCTGAATTATGAGGGCAGGGCAAAGAAGGAGCAAGTAGAATTAGCTAAAATAGAACATTTTGCTATTAATTCAGTGTCTGGTAATAGCTGGGAGTGAGACCAGTCACCTATGTTAAAAGAGCCTACCATACAGGAATATATCCATGAAGAGAGATAGTTGAAGGGTCAGAGATCTAGAGAGAGAGAGAGAGATGGGCTATCTGCCCTGGGAGATCCACAACCTGAGTGAGGCGTCGGCGTCCCACGTCAGATAGTCTTCGGCTAGCCGAGAGAACAGACCACGCTCATGCCAAGCATCCGCAGGAAAGTTCTGACTTCAGATTTGACGGTTGGGTCTTGTTATACCTCAAATTGAGGAACTAAGGTTCTCTGGTGACACTAGCCTACGCCTTATTCTGTGCAGGCGGTTTGACCACAAGTGTTCCAGGACACCGGAAGGACATCTGTACAGAACATTTTGCTTTGGACACTTCTGAACAGTGAACATTTTGTTTTTCTAAAAGGGACAGGTTGTCACGTACATTTCTAAACTGTGACAGTTGGTCACGTACATTTCTAAACAGAGACAGTTGGTCACGTACATTTCTTCATATCGGCACGTGCTAGACCTTATGATAGGAGCAGAGTATTGCCAGAGGTTGCTGTTTGTACTTGAGCAAGCTATGTTTAAAAAAATAATACTTTTAGCAATGTTTTCAGGAAGCTATACCACGTGTACCAGGGTGCGTGTGTGTGTGTGGGTGTGAGTGTTGGTCTGGGAGCTGACAGCGGAGCTAACTAATCTTTGAAGGCCTAATTTTACCTTGTTCAGTTCAATGCACAGAAACGTGTGTTTTTAAGCCTTAAGCATAGTGGGCCCTGGGGCCTTTATTTACTAATGGAGAAAGCTAGTTATTTTAGCATGTTTTCAGATTTCTATCACGCAGGGCCTACATCAGGCCTTCATGTTACCAAGGCTGTTAGAACTCTCCTTTCTGGTGATGTTAGATGGTAGAACGGGACCCTCCATCATCTACCCCCTCTTGTTCATTTATGAACACACTCTTAAGTGAATATTTTGTTGATTTTTCTGCCAATGGTGGAATCCATGGCATGTCATTGACATAGCACTTAAAACTAGTTGGACGTGCAACATTTTCGTCTGACCTTAGTAGCTGGATATACTGTTGACCTGATTTGTTGAGCAGGCACTCATACTGAGTAGCTGCAGTGTTGTTCCTTAGTGTGTCTCTACCTGGGGCGAGAGGTGGGGCTGATGGTACCCCAGAGTGTGTGGCAGGTGGTGCTGGATGTGTGCTACATTGTCCTAGCTCGATCATTTGTACCTGTTCTCCATTCCCATCCCCAGGAGCCCGATCTATGCCTTCATATTTCGGTATCTGGTAAATCCCTGTCCTAGCATAATTCATCCCTACAGCTTTTGTGCTTAATCTTTTGATACAGTGACTCCCCAGCTGAAAGGCGCAACACAGAAAGACCATAATCCCGACTATAGGTATCATCAGTTTTAGAATAGCAGTTAGCCAGGAGGGCATCCAGTCAAAGTCGAACCAGTTCGTTGGGATAATGTCTGCAGGGGCAACTCCTTCCTCGATCATTTCTTTTCCCAAGTTAGTCAACTCCTCAATGGCCCTTGATATGGATCCGTTGTCCTCGTCGTTTCCAGGTATGAAAGTGCAGCAGGATTTTCCTATTTGATGACACAGACCACCATCTTTGGCCGTTAGCATGTCAAGGAAGTAGCGATGTTCCAGAACCATTAGTCGTAATGGGCGCAGTTCTTCCCTTATTGCATTTAGACCATCCCTGGTGCTGTTTATTGCTTTCATGACCTCATAGCAAGTTACTTCCAGCCAACAGGCAGTAGCTTGAGTTTGAAACATTGGGAATGCCCCTCCGAAGAAAAGCTGGGCCTCGCTGAAGAGGCGGAACTCTTCTGGGACCTTACCACGGGCTTCTCCTGCAAAGTACTCTGCTGCTCGCCGGTGTCGATGGAGGAATGTCAGGTCACCTGTCATTGGATGTGACAGGATGTGGGAAGCATTTGATGCTGGTACGACCAGATGAATTTCATGCAAAGTTACCAAGGTACACAGTCCGAGCCACTGAGGAGGTAGTTGGGGATAGAGGTGCTCTCCGCAAGCCCAGTAATAATCCATTAGAGTAGTGGTGCCGAACTGCATATCGAAGTTGAAAATCGTGGAATTACAGTCTATGTTACGCCCAACAGCGACAGAGCCATTACCTATGAAACAAAGATAAGGTTTTTTTAGTTTGAATCCTTTTTTATGTTCTGGCATTCCTTCCCCACCCCAGGTGTACCTCCCGCTCTCCTGAGCCCATATTTGACCACACTTATCCCCTACATTCCAGTCCGCCCAAGGGAGTCCTAAGGCTGCTGCCTTACACCAAAACCCTCCGGGGCTCTGCCACTTGTTGTTAAGGTAGACCTGCGCTAGGAGGCGTAGCATTGTCCTATTCTGGCATGGGCAGGGGTGTGGGCCTGAGGGGTGTCTATATGATACATCACATCCTGTCCGGGGTGTGTTGTTTGTTATGTACCCACGTTTCCTAATGCCACGTTCCTGCCAATCCATGTCCTGTACCCCTGTCCTTCGCATTTTTTTGAATTCCTCCCCGAGTTCAGCTGGGTCGGTGACAACCTTGTGCACAGTGTAAATGTAATCCCATGTAGTGGTGTTTACAAGGACTACTTCCTTTTGGGCTGAAAGGACCCGAATCTGCCCTCTTATCCGGCAGAGGTACAAGTGAAGAAGGCACATAGCTATGTGCGGTGGAACTTCCTTGGGAAAAATCAGTCTGTCAGCACCTACTGCATGGGGAATGTAGGAACATACGTAGCAAGACTCATTTGTTACTATTTTCCCAACTGCTGTCATGTCCCTGTACCAAGAGTTGTCTACTAGAGAGGAGTGGACTGAATGGTCCCTTACTAATTGGGGTAGGCTGAGCATGGGCCCTAGGCCTTCTTGTATTTGCACGAGATGTTGGAATGTTTTTAGCGACATTCCTTTGGGCTTGTGTCTTGTGTCTATATGGGTGCCGGGGACAAACGGGGAGGGGATACGGGGTTTTGACTTTGTCATGTATGGGGGTATGGCGAAGGCAAATCTACGTGGTCTATGGTGGCGGGGAGGGTGTCGACGGGACGCTCGTTCTGTGGCGTTGGTAGCTGTATTCCAGGGACTAGTCCTTCCCTCTGGGGTACCGGGTGAGAGTTCAAGGTGCACACTAATGGACGTGCTGCTAGCAATGCTATTCTCTGGGAGCTCAGGACCTAGTGTGCTGTGTGGTGCTTTCTGTTGTTTGAGTGTGACCGCTGGTACAGTGGATGGAACAATAGGCAGTGAGGCATCTTGGCTGCTTCTATCACTATAACTTTTTACAGCAAGAAAAAAGATATACCAGTTGAATGTTGCTAGTGCCACTCCAACAATAATACAAAACATAAGAACAGTGAGTATACATAACTTTGCTTCACGGGCGCTATATCCGTGGACGTCTTCTTCTTCTTCTTCTTCTTCAATGATGGATGGAACGGTGGATGGGAAGTCGTCGTCCTCATTTCGGGAGACCATGGGCATATCGCTTCCCTCTTTTAGTCCATTGGCTGCTGCTGTGCAGGTGCAGGATCGAAGCGGACGTCTCTCCTGTGGATCCATGCTTTCCTTTCGGCTATCCGGATGGCAGTTGGAGAAGAGTCAATCACCTCAAAGGGTCCGTCGAACTTAGGATCTTTCCAACGCCTGACGTGCCTCCGGATGAAGACCAGAGTTCCGGGACGGATAGGTGGGATCTCAGGATCGATGGGGCCCTTCTCCTTCCTTTTGGATACCTGGACAGAGAGGAACTGCGCAGCGCGGGTTAGTGTGCACAGGAAGTCATAAAGCTCAGCCGTAACAATCTCAGAGGATGACTCGCTATCAGTTTTGGGCCTGCTGGGAGGGACTGCTACATTTATGGATCGTCCGGTGACAAGTTGGTGGGGGGTGAGGTGGTGATCCGAACTCGGGGAATTTCTTAATGAGAAGAGGGCCAGTGGGAGACAGTAGAGCCACTTTTTGCCAATGGTGGCGCTAATTTTGCTTATTTTGGTTTTGAGCAGGCCGTTGAGGCGCTCACAAATGCCATTGCTTTGGGGGTGGTAAGCGGATGTCAGCTTGTGTCTGATGCCTAGCATTGTGGTGAGAGAGGAGAAGATGGCGTTTGAAAAATGGCTTCCGTTGTCAGTCCTGATGGCGGAAGGAATTCCAAAGGGGGAGATGACGTCACGGAGCAGGAATGTGGTTGCTGCTTTGGCATCGCAGTGGACACATGGTCCAGCTTCGATCCACCGCGAGAAGGGGCATACTACCACAATGAGATATCGGTAATTTTGGCACCGATCAATCATGTCGACATAGTCGAGGTGGAGTTCTTTGAATGGGCCGGAAGGTTTAGGAATAGTGGAGGCGACAGTTTTGAGAGTTGGATTTGGGGAATACTGTTGGCAGATGAGGCACTTATTAACAAAGAGCTGTATTAGTTCATAGGCATTGGGAATGAACCAGTCTGCTTGTAATGTGGTGGACATGTTATCTCGGGAGACATGTGCGGGGAGGTGAAGTTGATCCAGTGCCACCTGCAGTAAGGCTTGTGGCATGACAGGTCTTCCAGACATGGTCTGCCGGTAAATAAAATCAGCAGGGTCCTGCTGTACTCCCCTCTTTTTCCATAACTCTTTCTCTTGTTGTGGTGCACTTTCTTGTATCTCTCTGAGATGCAATTGGGCAATGAAATCGTATTGTTGTGTGTCGTCGAGTGGGTAGGAAGCATTCGGGTCAATAGTGTCCTTGGTGGTGTTTGTGTCGTTGTTGTTGTCTGTGTGTGGTGTTATGGGTACACTGTCTTCCTTTGTCTTTGTCTGCTCTGTTGGTGCTACAGCTTGGGCAAGTAAAATTGGGGTGTTGTGTGCGTCATGCTCAGTGAAAGGTAGGGGGGGTCTGGCTGCAGCTTTGGCTGCCCAGTCTGCCAGAGCGTTGCCTCTGGACACAAAGTCTTGTCCATTCGTGTGAGCAGCACATTTGACAACGGCTACCTCTGTTGGAAGTGTCAGGGCTTCTATTAGTTCTTCCAACAATTGTTTGTGACATACCGGTGTTCCATCTGATTTGAGGAATCCGCACCTTTTCCAGCGCAAGATGCTCGAGTGTGTCGTTGTTGTGACATATGCAGAGTCTGAGTATACAGTGATGCGGTCACCAGCCCCGTTGTTTAAAGCGGCAATTAGTGCCACTAGTTCAGCGGCTTGGGCGGAGTAGTGCGATGGCAATGTAATTTGTTGTACAATGTCTAGGGAGTTAGAGGACTCATGCTGCTGAGCCCTAACCACTGCGGCTCCTGTGTATCTGATCCCTGTTTCTTGGTCTATTGTGGAGGACCCATCTACAAAATATACAGTGCTGTCTGGCAGGGGGTCCTCTTTTGCTGCTCCTGATTCATCGGGACAATATGTGGCACAGTCATGGGTGTCATCATCGGATGCGGCAATGGGATGGGCAAAGAATGTGGCTGGGTTGACTGTGTGACATTTGACAACCTTCAGGGAGGGTAATGACAGTATGACTTCATAACCTGACACTCTTTGTGTTGTCAATGTTGTTTTAGCTTTCTGAATTATGGCAAAGACAGCGTGCTCAGTGTACAGTGTCAGAGGGGATCCCATGACAATGGGTGTGCTTTTATCCACTGCAAAGGCTGCCGCAGCAAGAGCTTGCTCGCAGGGGTAATGACCTTTCATGACTGAATCTAGCATTCCGCTGAAGTAAGCAAGGGGCTTGTGGCCCATTGGGTATTTCTGAGTGAGGACGGCAGTCATGACCTGGCCATTGCAGTGGGTAAACAGGTAGAATTCTTTTGTGTAGTCAGGTGTGCCTAACACTGGTACGTTTGTTATTTCATCTTTGAGCTGCTTAAAGGATGCTGTCATTTCAGGTGTCCAGTCTATTTTGTTGCGTCTGTCTTTGGCTGCTTTAACTGCTTTCAACAAAGGGGCAGTTATTGTGGAAAAGTCAAAGACCCATTGGCGGACATAGTTCACTAATCCTAGGAACTTTTGCATGTCTTTGACAGTTTGGGGCTCTGATGTCCCTTTGATGGCTTCAACTCTGTCTGGCGTGACCCGTCTCCCTGATGCTGATATTAACTGACCGAGGTATTGTACCTCTGTTTGGCAGTACTGAAGTTTGTTTTTGTCCACCTTGTAGCCTCTGTGAGCTAGTGTGGTGAGCAGAGAGACTATATCAGTTCTGCACTGGGATTCTGTAGTGCTGCAGAGCAAAATATCATCGACATACTGCAGTAAGGTGCTGTGACATTGGAAGTTCGATAAGTCCTCTTTGACGACTCTGTTGAACACGCTCGGAGACTCACAGTACCCCTGAGGGAGACGCCGGTAAGTCATTTGCACCCCGCCGAATAAGAAAGCCAATAGGTACTGACTGTCTGGGTGAAGGGGGACGCTGAAAAACGCATTTTTCAGGTCAATCACCGAAAAGTATTGTGCATTCGGGGGAACATTGGTGAGGATGACCGAAGGGTCTGGGACAATGGGAAATTCTGGTACCACTATGTTGTTTATTGGGCGCAAATCATGAACTAGGCGCCACTGATTGGTCTTGCCCTTGCGTACGGGAAAAAGACAGGTGTTAACTGGAGATACACATGGGTATATGACTCCAATATCTAGCAGGGCTTGTATTGTTGGGGCAATGCCTTCCTCTGCTTCCTTGGAAAGTGGGTACTGTTTTATTCTGGGTAGAATCGCGCCTTGTTTCAGTGTTATCTTAAAAGGAGTAGCAGAACAGATGAGGCCCACATCATTGGGACCAGTGGTCCACAGGTGTGGCGGGACTTGAGCTAAGTCAGCTTCACGCACTGAGTCATATTTCTGCGGGGCAGTGGGCGTTCTTTTTTCCACTGTCACTGATAGAGGTACCTCATACTCATAGACAATCTCTGTTATTGGATAGTTATCAGGATCACCAAAGAGCTGTTCATCTGAAATGTCCCTCACTTGGTGTCCGGGCTCAATGAAAATCACACAGGCCCATGAGCGCATATTGTCGTCTCCTGCTATGAATGCCCCGTATGTAGGTGTAATGTGAAGAGCATGTATGCCTAGGATCATGCTTTTGTCCCATATCTGAAAGTGCTGGGACTCCGGACGAAAGAGAAATTCCTTCGGGAGCTGGACAGTGCGCTGGTGCAGTTCAGGTGTGTTGGCTACAATGATGTGTACCGCGGTGGAGAACGCTTGTTCATCCACAGGGCGAGCCCTCATTTGATCTGTCAGGGAAGATTGAGCAGTGAGTGCCATCATTCTTGCTAAGGGTGTGCCAGGTATAGAGCAAACCATTGTTCCGTTCTCATGGAAGTGAATGGTCATGTTTAGTTTAGCCATTAGGTCTCTCCCTAAAAGGTTGACTGGAGAGTGTGGTGAATAAAGCAGTTGTTGCTCCAGCACCGGGTCTCCTATTTGCAGGGGTACTGGCTTTGTAAAGGGGACCCTTGCTATTGCCCCAGAGAATCCCTGTGTGTCCGCTACTTGATCAGAAATAGGCAGGTGTCCGCCTGTAATGCAGGAGTACGTGGCGCCTGTGTCAATGAGGAAGCTATATGTTTTGTTATTTATCGTGACCAGGACGGTGGGGTCATCTTCACCGCTCATGATGCATGATAAAACTGGGCACACAAGAGTTGTCTGTGGGCTTTCCTAGCGTGAGTATTGCTGGATGGTGCCTTGTGCAAATGGGTTATTGGAAGTGACTACCACACCACCTGGTGGTGGGGCAGCTTGGGCTTGGGGCATCACTTGGTATGAGGATGACTGTTGCTGCAGTTGCACGGGAACTTGCATCATTGTGGATGGCTGTTGAGCTTGGGTCATTACGGGTGTCTGGAGCTGTGCTAGTTGCATATTCTGCTGTGGTGCTTGTTGGGCATAAGCATACACCATCTGGGGTGCCTGTGCATACATATGTTGTTGTGGTTGTAACTGCAGGGGTGCTTGCTGGGCGGGACCCATAACTTGTTGGCCTTGGTCTCTAATCCTAGAGCGACACTCTCTTTGCAGGTGTCCCACTTTGTGACAATAGAAGCATGTACGTTGGCCTGACTGTTGTTGGGCCCTTTGCTGTCCATTGCCCCTTCCCTGCATCCCGGTATTTCTATTGTTGTTGTAATACTGATGTTGGTCATTACTGTAGGCCGGTTGTGGTGCCAGATACTGCACCGGGGGCTGTTGTTGGATGTACTGCACTGTGGGCTGCTGCTGGGCTTGCACATACTGTACTGTCTGTTGTGGTGGAGTCTGCACATACTGTATGGCTGGCTGTGGTGAAGTCTGTACGTACTGTTTGGCTGGTTGTGTTTGTGGCGGCTGTGCCTGCGCATATTGTACGGCAGGCTGCTGCACTTGCTGCGGAGTGGACTGGCTATTGGTGGCGAGCACATTTCGAGCGTCCTGTGGAAAGGTGGTGACAGCTGTCATTTGGCTGACTGGTGCCGCCAGCATGAGATTGTCCACTGTATCCTTTTTCCTATTAAGCTTCTGCTGTACTAGCTTTGCGGCTGCATTTTCAATGGCTAATTGTCTACTTTTTTCCTGTTCTATTTTCTTTTTGCAGAAATGTATGATGTGGTCCTGTATCTCAGGCCATGGTTTTGCTTCCATGGCTACCACCCCATCTAATTTCTCCTGCACGTCGTCTGGCAATCCCCTCTTAACCATGTGGTAAAAGAGCCTGCTGTTTCCTCCAGTTGTATTCCAGGAGTCACCTAGCTCCTGATGCCATTTTTCTTTCATTCTAGAAATGAAATTAATGGGGTCCTCGTTTGTTTGCATAGTCAGAGACATGAGAGACCCGATGTCGGGAACATCAGGGTATTTTAATCTCAACTTAGTCCAGACTGCCGCCCTTATTTTATCAAATGGTTCCCCATCATATTTTGTCTCGTTCATTGTTATTAATCCTCTACTGATACTTGTGAAAATTTCTTCTGCTTCCCCTCCCATGATGGATATAAGCAAACTTTTCATGTCTCCAATCCCTGGTTTGGTGCCTGTGGTGTTCTTCTCTAGGGCCACTATCCATTTGCTGGCACCCTCTGTGAGGGGTGGAAGGTTCTTTTTAATGGCTTCCTTCTCTGCATAAGACCAGCAATTATATATGGCGGGGGCCCCTGGTGTTTTGTATATTAGCGGCATCTGGCGGCTAATCCCTACACCTGGATACTTTGGTCTTGTGGTGTCATATCTTATGGCATATTTCTGCCAAATTTCGAGACTGGCTCGCATATAGTCGTAATCCCAGTCTTCATCCCCTACACCCTCCAGGATACATTCTACAGCTGTGGCCATATGCTGTGGTTCGAAAGACCCTTCCCTTGGCCAGGGGATCATCTGCGGGGCCAAGGATTCCATCCATCCGGCCAGATTGTCTGTGAAGGGGATAACAGCGAAATCTGAATTCTCTCTTATTTCCACTATTTGGTTGGGAGTTAGGTCATTGTCTTGCAGGGCACATGGCCTGCTGAAGAACACGCCATTGCCTGTTCTAGATCGAGTGTTTCGCATGGAGGCAGTGCCAGTGACTTTGTATTTGATGGGAGCGTCATTGGAAGGGGCATTGTATACGATGTCCTCTGGTCGTCCGTGCGTTCCTAGTACAGTTAGTCTTTCTACCTCTGTTGTCCTTTTCTTCTTTTTCTTCTCTGGACCCCCTGTTGGTAATTCCTGATTATCAAGGAATGGGTTTGTTAATTGTTTTGTCAATGTTGAGACGTGTGACTGGCTGGGGGAGCCTATCATAGCTGTGGTGGATGGTAGGGCAAACGGATCCGCTACAGACGCATGGTGCCGAGATGGTACGTCCGGAGGTGTGAAATGGACCTGTGTTCGCCCTGTAGGCGTGCGTGTCTGGTCAGGCGCAGTAGTCTGGTGACTCTGGGAGGGGGACCCATTATACTGTACGTCAGGTAGTCTTTCATAGTCTCCTATGTCCGGAGAGGGATCCGCCCTTGGTGAAGGTGAGGATGGGAAGTGTGTTGTCTGCTGTTGACTCTGGTTTAGGTCCCCATTCCCTTCAGTATATTCAAAGATGTGTGATTGTGCCGTGGGCTGCTGTGAGGTGTTCTTTTGTTGCTGAGTATGTGGTGTGTTAGGGTGTGTAATCTTGAGAGTCTCAGAGAATCTGTCGCTTATTTCTTCTAGTTTAAATGAGGCACGTCGGAGTAATTGAGCTATATCTTCATGCTCGCTGGGGGACAGGTCTGCTCTGGCATCCCCTTTGGGACTGCACTCTGAGCTTTTATTGAGGTCTGTGGCTGGTCTCCATGCGTCATAACGGACCAAGGCCTGTGGGCCTTGTAGTTCTCTATCCTTATTTTGTTGGAGAACTGTGGAAAATGTCATTAGTGGTTCGCCTGTGTTTGTGTCGCAAAATGGCATGCGGTCGCGGGGGGCTGCCTCCTGCTCCTGGTACTGTGGAGCATTGGTATCACATAGGCTGTTGAGATCAGGGTAGCGCGGGAGCGCATGGCGACATGAGTGGTGAGATGACGTGTGGAAGCTATTTGATGATGCTATGGACACGTTGTCTGCATTGTCCTCGTCTTCCTCACCAGGTGGGACTACGATGGAGGTGGGATTCAGTTGTAGTGAAAACTGCGCATTTATTTGTCCTGGCAATCCGGGCACTGTGGCAGGCAGTGTTGGGCTGCCACCGGTGACATGAGTTACATGTAGGGGGCTGGCTGGGGCTGGCATTGTGGGGGGTACGGTGGCCGGCACTGTGACGGGTGTCAGTTGGCCACTGCTGGTGCCGGGTGGCGGCGATGAGGCATTACTACCTTCACCACCGGGTTGAGGACATTCGAGTGTGGCAAAAAGGTCACTTGGGAGTTGACCGTATCCGACAGTTGGTAAGTCATTGGTGTGGTCTGTAGATCTAGTTCTTTGTTCTTTGCAGATCCTATGGCAGGGTACATGCCATTGGCCTGATATGGTGGGGGCGCAGAAGGTGCAGTGGGCAGGGTGGCAGGATGCTCTTGCGTGTTTTCTTTAAAAATACGCCAGAGAGCTAAGGTTTCTTTCCTTTTTTGTAATTTGGCTCCAGAATATTTGGTGTTTAGGAACGTGGTGGCGTGCTCGAGAGTATTTACGTCAAAGGAACCTTCGGAGGGCCACGGATAATCCATATTCCTTGTTAATTTGTGAAGCTCCCTACAGTGTTTGAGTATGCGTTTTTCTTGGGCACTGAACGTTTTCAGGACATGTTGGAGTGGTGTTGCCATGACAAGATATTTGTGGGCCCGCAAGGCAGGGGCTTTAATGCGGGGTATTGGCCACGCTTCTCTAGAGATCAGGCACGAGTTCTTCTGCTACCCCTGCTAGGGCGTGGTCATAAACCTCCTTTTGCAACTCCCTATTTTGTGTGGGGGTGCAGCCAGGGAACTGGAGTTGGCCGCCAAAGCAGGCGTCTGCTATCTGAGACTGGAGTGGGTGTATGGGGAAGAATCCTGACAGGATTGCTGGTCCTCCCAAATTTGCAAGGTGCACAATAAAATATATATGATAGCCGTAAGGTGTCTTATACACGGTGGGATTCTGTATCCTATTCATGAGGTTGTTTAGTGCCTATATGGTCGCTGCAAACCTGTGTGGGATACCGTCTGATGCATGTATGAGAGACTGAGCAACCCTGCCTGGGTGTGTTTCACCTAGTTGTTGTGAGGGCTGGGGTCTGTGGACTGTGAAGTTTATGCAGGGCTATAGTCGTGAGGAGGCAGGTCTCTGATGAGCTCTTCTCCTACTTCAGTACAGACAATGCGTTAGAGTAAGAATCTTAAATCTATTTCGTCAGGTCCCCTGTATTTTCCCTCTGGGGAGAAGTCAGGGAATTCAAGATTGTGACGGGCAAAGGCGTTGCGGATTTTACTTTGCAGTGGGTTCCACGTGTGAAAGGGAAAATCTTGACCCTTTCGGTCAGTGGTCACCACTTTTAGGTGTGGCTAAAATTCGCACATCACCAACACAGCATTTCACTGAGTGAGAGAAGGAATACAAATGTAAGATACCAGACGTTCAAATTGGAGTGGCACTTTATTTTCAATTAACAAACAGAGAACTAAATGCAAATCAATTCAAGCAACAATGTAATTTTCTAAATATGACCCAGACTTCGCCCTGTCTTGTATGAATGCTGGATGACTAATGCTCAAAATATCTCAAAGTAATACTGGAATGAAATGTATTTAAAAAGAACACTAACACAGATGATCTAAGATCCTACACTACTGAGTACAAGAATATAGAACCCAACTGTCTATGGGCCAACCATCTAAAACAGGTCCATTGTCATAGATTGCACATTTCTATCAGAGCCCTGAATTATGAGGGCAGGGCAAAGAAGGAGCAAGTAGAATTAGCTAAAATAGAACATTTTGCTATTAATTCAGTGTCTGGTAATAGCTGGGAGTGAGACCAGTCACCTATGTTAAAAGAGCCTACCATACAGGAATATATCCATGAAGAGAGATAGTTGAAGGGTCAGAGATCTAGAGAGAGAGAGAGAGATGGGCTATCTGCCCTGGGAGATCCACAACCTGAGTGAGGCATCGGCGTCCCAAGTCAGATAGTCTTCGGCTAGCCGAGAGAACAGACCACGCTCATGCCAAGCATCCGCAGGAAAGTTCTGACTTCAGATTTGACGGTTGGGTCTTGTTATACCTCAAATTGAGGAACTAAGGTTCTCTGGTGACACTAGCCTACGGCTTATTCTGTGCAGGCGGTTTGACCATAAGTGTTCCAGGACACCGGAAGGACATCTGTACAGAACATTTTGCTTTGGACACTTCTGAACAGTGAACATTTTGTTTTTCTAAAAGGGACAGGTTGTCACGTACATTTCTAAACTGTGACAGTTGGTCACGTACATTTCTAAACAGAGACAGTTGGTCACGTACATTTCTTCATATCGGCACGTGCTAGACCTTATGATAGGAGCAGAGTATTGCCAAAGGTTGCTGTTTGTACTTGAGCAAGCTATGTTTCAAAAAATAATACTTTTAGCAATGTTTTCAGGAAGCTATACCACGTGTACCAGGGTGCGTGTGGGTGTGAGTGTTGGTCTGGGAGATGACAGTGGAGCTAACTAATCTTTGAAGGCCTAATTTTACCTTGTTCAGTTCAATGCACAGAAACGTGTGTTTTTAAGCCTTAAGCATAGTGGGCCCTGGGGCCTTTATTTACTAATGGAGAAAGCTAGTTGTTTTAGCATGTTTTCAGATTTCTATCACGCAGGGCCTACATCAGGCCTTCATGTTACCAAGGCTGTTAGAACTCTCCTTTCTGGTGATGTTAGATGGTAGAACGGGACCCTCCATCAGTAGTGGATTTGGTAGGGTGTGAAAGCGTGTTTTTCAGAATTTCTATCAGCCATCATTTTACTTTGTCCGGCCTCTTAATTTATCGCCCTCCCCGGTTGTGACACTGCTTTTAGGAAAGCTCTCCCGGAATGTGTGAGCTCTTTGGCAATGGGCTGCGCAAACTTTTGCATTCTTGGAGACCTCAACCTTCATTTTGATTGCGGTTATATTTCTGCTATTAGTAGCACTCTGGCTGATTTGGAGGCCCTTCAGCTTAATCAACTGGTTACCTTCCCCACTCATGTGGGGGGCCATATCCTTGATCTTTTTTTTACGAATTTAACTGGGGCCAAGGTGGCTAGGCCCAGTCCTGTTGCTTGGGCCGATCATTTTTTAGTGAAAATTCTTCTTTTGATCAAAGAGCATCAATTTAAGCCCCTGGATAGAGTAGTGCTTAAACACCACTGGAAGAAACTCAAACTGGAGGACTTTCATCATCTCCTGGAGGTCAACCCACTAGGCCCTTTTCTCAATGTAGAATCTGGGTATGACCTATTCTGTGATTGGGTTTCTCGGGCCTTGGATGCATTGATCCCCGCTGTCTGGACTAAATGTCGTTCCAGAGAACCCAGCCCATGGTACGACAGTTCCCTGGTGCCGTTAAAAAAAGCTTGTAAACAGGCAAAAAGGGATTGGCGGAAATCCTATGAGGCTGGGAAAAAAACTCTGTATTTCTCTAAAATGAAAATATATCATAGAGCTGGGTGCAGAGCCCGTGCAGCCTATTATTCCCAGGAATTTAGAAATAGCCTCAATCCGTCCAAGTAGATTTTTAATGTCCTTAAGGACCTGACGGCCAAAAGAGCTTCTGCGGCGGAAATCTGTTTAGTGGATCACTGCGAAAATCTGGCTGCTTTTTTCATTGAAAAGGTCCAAGCCATTTATCGCGCCTTTCCCATTACTGAGCCGGTAGCTGAGCCTACTAGCCCTACACCGGCCATATGTGAGGCCTTAGCCTCACTCCCCAGTTTGTAAATGGAGACATTTCACAAGCTGGCCGCTAAGATTAAATCGGGCTCGCCAGCGGATCCCTTGAGGCCAGCTAAGTTCAGAGACTCTGCTGCTGTTTGTCTCCCTCCAGTGCACCACCTTATCAATCTCTCTCTCGCCTTGGGTGCTGTTCCAATTAAATGGAAACAGGCTGTTGTGACACCCATATTGAAAAAGGCTACACTGGACCCCCTTAAACTCGAGAGCTATCGCCCGATTTCTCTCCTTCCCATGGCCACTAAAATTGCTGAGGCCCATGAGAATGGGGTGTTGTCTGAACATCTTGCGAGGGCATGTATTCTGGATTCTTCCCAGAATGGTTTCCGTGCTGGCCACAGCACTGAGACAGCCTTGCTCTCTATGACGGAACATCTTCGTTCTGTGCTCGACTCTGGTCAGACTGCGGCACTGGTACTACTCGATCTCAGTGCCGCCTTGATACGGTCTCGCACAGGATCCTACTGCAACGTCTTCGAGAGGTGGGTGTTACGGGCACCGCACTCGACTGGTTTCATTCCTTCCTTGCTGATTGGACCTTCAAGGTTGCTACCCCGCCTTTTGACTGGTGACAGTGAAGTAGTGTGGCTCACTGGTTAGAGGCGGCAGACCCGAGAGCAGAGGACGGCCCGGGACCAGGGTTCGATTCCCGGCGCGGCAGGTTTCTGGACCAGGGTCAGCGGACTCGATAATTCTCTCGCCTCGGTGCCCGCTCTGATCAGCGATCACACTCGGCAACTCTGGGCATTAGCTTGCCTCATCTTCACTAACGGCCCCACCAGACCGCCGGGGATGCCTGGTCTCACCCTGGAGATACCCATTAAGGGACCATCTCTCAGGGAAGCCAGGAAGGGTTTCGCAGCGGTCAAAGCGCCAGGACGCCTACGGGTAGCAGTGCGCTATATAAATGCCTATACATTTACATTTACATTTGAGTCCAAGGCCTATCCACTGGAGCTGGGTGTGCGTCAGGGCTCGTCGTTGAGCCCCGCATTATTCAACCTGTATGTGAGGCCACTGGCGGCTGTCGTCAAGCATTGGGATATGACTATGGTCTCCTATGCTGACGACACGCAGCTGGTGGTCGCCCTGATTGGGGACTCCGACCTTGACGCCCCCGGATTCCGGGATGGACTCTTGGCAGTAGCTAGCTGGATGAATGCCAACTGTCTCCAGCTCAATGCTAAAAAACTGAGGTCATGATTGTGGGCAAGCGGACGGATCTGTGGGGTGACATGTGGTGGCCCCCTGAGCTGGGTGTAACTCCTATTCCAGTCTCAGAGGTAAAGAACTTGGGGGTCTGGTTAGATCCTGCCCTCAGTTTTTGTGGCCACACCAAAAAAGTGGCGGCCAGCTGCTTTGGCATCCTACGAGGGTTTAGACCTATTTTGAGGTTCTTTGATGCTTCTACCAGGCAGTTGGTCATACAGGCATCCATACTATCTCGGCTTGACTACGCCAGTTTGCTCCTCCTGGGGGCCAACCAGGCTGAAATCGCCCGGATGCAGCATATCCAGAACGCCGCAGCCAGAGCCCTGGTAGGTTTACCGAGGTCCTGCTCTGCGGAAAGTGCCATCCGTTCCTTGCACTGGCTGCCTATGGCACAGAGGATCCATTTCAAGACCCTGTGCCTTTCCTTCAAGATCCTCAAGTTGGCCTCCCCCGAGATTCTTGATAATCTTCTGGTGCCTTACGTGCCCTCGCGTTCCTTGAGATCCTTGGGTCAAAACTTGGCTGTGGTCCCACGGTTCAGGCTGTGCAGGGCTGGAGGTCGATCCTTCCGGGTTTTGGCTGCAAAACTGTGGAACTCCCTTCCGTTCCACATTCGTGAAATAGATGAGCTTCTGAAGTTCAGGAGGGCTATTAAAACGCATCTTTTCCCTCATTCATCTTAGCACTCTGATTTGTGCGCTTCTGCCCTGGTACTGCTGTGTTGTGTTTGGGTATTCTCTCTGAAGCGCCCTGACGACCCTTGGCTGGACAGCTGTGCACTATAGAAGTGTTATTAACATAACATAACATAACATCTATCTACAGCCTTTGATCTGGTGAACAGATCGAGGCTATGGTCCATTTTGCTTGACTTAGGTATTGACCCCTATTTGGTATATTTTTTAGCAGATTTGCACCGGGACCTGTTTGCGTCCGTTAGGGTGACCCAGGAGGGCAATTGCACAAGACACTTTAAATCTGGTAGAGGGGTTCCTCAACGGTGCATTCTGGCCCCTTTATTTTTTACACTATATATAAATTCCATAGATAAAACCTTGGATAACGCTAGCCTGGACGTTCCGCGTGTAGGAAATAGCACCATTGCAGTTCTCCTATACGCGGACGATGCTGTCCTACTAGCCCGCACTCCGTTAGGTCTTCAGAGACTACTGAACTCCTTTGGGGAGTTTATGAACTCTCTGGATCTGGTAGTTAACATTGCTAAATCGCATGTTCTGACTATGGGATTACGCAAGAATAAAGTCAGAACTTTTTATTGTATTGGGGCAGAGGTCACAAGGGTGAAGGTTTTTACATATCTGGGGGTCCTGTTCGAGGATAGATGTTCCTGGGCTCCCCAGCTTATAGCAAAAAAAATGCTGGAGGAAGATCTTCATCAGCCCTACTCAGTTTCGCACGACGATTAGGAGGAAAGCCCTGCACTCTTGTCCATCCCCCAATCGACTCTAACTTTTGCTTCCCATCAGGAGTTGGGGATGGGATTTGTGTCTGATTTGGTGAACATGGCACCCCTAATTTGATGGATAAAAACGTGGTTGAACCCTGAACTTACGTTAAATCACCAGATCTTAAAAGATTGTGTCATCCTAGAAAGAGCTAATGATATAAAGTGGATTTCTTATATTAAGGCAATGTTCATGAAACTTGGGAGCCCAGAAATTTTTCAAGCCCCGGAAGGAATTGTGAAAGCTGATATCAAGTGGGTTAAAGAACACTTCCTGAGTTTTAGGGAGCAGGAACGGGAGGGTGAGGAATTAAAAAACCTCTGGTTAGGGCCCATTTTTTATTAAATACATCACCATCTATAGAGCCCTACCTAAGGATAGTTACAAAGCCCTTCTACAGCTGGTTACTGATTAGATTTCGTTTCATCTGATTCATTTTTATTGGGGGATTTTCAAGGTTGGGGCAAACCAGAGGATGCAGCACTTTGTAATTGTGATTGCAGCTCAATTCAGGGCACTACGCACTTTACATTATTTTTTGATTTTTATACCGACATCAGAAAGAAGTTCGTAATTCCACTTCTGAGAGGCAAGGGGTTTTTACAGGTCAAACCAGCCTTATTGTACCTGCAATTATTGGATAACCCCTGGAATATTTTTAATATCGCAAATTTTCTTGTAGCTGCTGTACGGATTAGGAAATTAAGATGCCCAGCAATGATCGAAATATGAATTTTATTGGATTCTCAATTAATCATTAAATTGTTTTACCTGAGATATTTTTTTGCTCTTTAATATTCTTGTTTCACTCTAATGTACTTTATGATATGTGTTTTTTACGTTTACTTTTATGATTTTAATTAATCGGATAAAGTGGTTTTGACTTAACTTGTACTCACAATTGTTCAATCCTCACAAAACAATTCTACTAAAGAAGTTTCAATTCTCATAATCCAATTGATAACATTTCATTTTTCACAGTTTCATTATACTGTGGTTGAATAGAGTGGTGCATCTTTTCATCATACTAATAGAACATTTTGTCCTGCCTCGCCATTGCCGCCATTCTGGCTTTCCTTTAATTTCTGCATTGTTTTCTATTTTTTAAGTACGTGATTACAATATTGGCGAATATGAAAAAGTGAACTTCAGATGTCTACTCCACTACCAGATTGAATTTGAAGAAGGAGAGGAGTTTGTGTATGCATGGAAATTTGCAAAGAGTGTAAGTATGTTCTACTGTGGAGTAGACAGAAAATGGTTACTATAATTGAGAGAAGGAACCTGGACTAGAAGAGGTGCTCGTTCATGAGCATGGGAAAGGTGAGAGCTGTGTGGGCACAGCTCTGCCCTCTGGCGGGAGGGACTCATAGACAGCAACGAGAAGGGATCTGAAACATGAAGGAAAGGGCAAACAAATATGTGGGGCAGGAGCTCTTAAACATGAAGGGGGACGGCTCATAAACAGGAAGGGGAGGGGCTCATAAACATGAAGGGGAGGCACTCTTTTTTATCGAAACAATTTTAAAGCTACCTTTGAGCAGTCAACATACCCTGGTTTTGAGACTCTAGCATTCTCGGAGCAACATGCAACCCTTTAAGGGCCTGCTAATTTACCATCTACCGGGACCTAGATGCGGCTTTGTAGATAAGTTTAGCACAATTCTCAAATTATCTAATCTCAATTTCAACTTCTCTGTGCTAGGTGATTTTAACCTTCATTTGGAAAATGAGACTGACTCGGACTCCACAAAGCTGATTGACATTATGAATGCGCTCGGACTGTCCTCAATTTCTAGAGGTCCGACGCACAGGTCTGGACATATGCTAGATGGGATTTTTTCAAATCATCCATCCATTAATATTTTACCATCTCTTCCTCCTACCTGGTCCGACCACTGGGCAGTTCATTTTTTTTTTTATAAATTGTTTTATTGAGCGGAACAGAAACCAGGTACAGGACGGATAAAAACCAATCTTTACAAAAATGGAGAAGAAATTACAAGAAAAATACAGCTTCTTCTAAAAACTACAAACAGTCAAGCGATCAATCAATCAATGTAACTATTACTTCATAGAAAGAAAAAAAAAGTGCAAAGTCCATATTTTGCTTTACCAATCTAAAGTGCAAGTATACAGACAGTTAATTCATTTTTCCCTTTCTCAAGTGCAAGTATAATACAGTACAATACAGTCGATCCAATAGAAGCAAGTTGCAGGATGAGTAAAAAACAGCCTCCCTTTAAAACCAAGGGCAATCAATATAACTGTTAATTTACATACCAAACATATATGCAGAATCCATATTTTACTTTTCGATTCTAAAGTGCATGTGCAAAGATCTTTTATTCATTTTCAATTTCTAGAGTGCTAATGCAATACAAATCAGTACAGACCGTCGAATTAAACTAAACCTCTACTATTTAAAACTGCAAATGTAATACAGTACATATACTAATTTAGCAGTCCTAAAGTGCATATGCTAAAGACCCCTAAAGTGCTTAATACCCCAAAGTGCTAGTGCATACCCACCCATTATATTCAGCTTGCCGCAGCCTCAAGACTATTTAATACTCCTGGTTGAAGTTCTCAATTGACACCCCTTTGCTTCCTCCAAATTCTCCAAATAGTGCCAGTTCCTTTCAAATCTCCTAATAGCCCCTACTCTTGCTTGAATATGCTTCCTCAAAATTTCGTGCCCTTCTCATTTTATTGAGCCATTTCAGGTGTGATGGGACTTCTTTAGATTTCCAATTTTTTAGGATTAGTGATCGTGCAACTGTGCAAGAAATAACAATAAAGGTTTCCTCATCTTCCTTAAGCCATCCTCTATTATGACAAATCCCAAAAAGGGCCATTTCGGCTGAGGGCAGTTAATTGTCAGCTAAAGATTCGGAAAACTTCTTTGCACAGAGATGTAGCACAACAAATCTCTAGTAGAGCCTGGCATAAAATTCAGCTGACCGAACTGAAAGCCATCCTTACAACCACATCCTGGCAATCAGCTGATAACCTAGAGCAGAGAGTTGACTGGCAATCAGCTGATAACTTGGAGCAGAGAGTTGACAACATGAAAGGGAGGGGCTCATAAACAGGAAGAGGCGGGGCTTATAAACATGAAGGGGAGGAGCTCATAAACAGGAAAGGGACAAGCTCATAAGCAGGAAGAGTAGGGGCTCATAAACATGATGTACAGGAAGAGGAGGGGCTCAAACACGGAGGAGAGGGGCTGATAAACAGGAAGAGGAGGAGAGGCTCATAAACATGAAGAGGAGGAGCTAAACAGAAAGAGTAGGGGCTCTTAAACAGAAAAAGAAGGGAGTCATGAACATGAAGGGGAGGAGCTCATAAACATATTGAGGAGGGGCAAATAAACAGGAAGAGGAGGAGCTCATGAACAGGAAGAGGAGGAGCTTGTAGGATTGAAGGAGAGGGCTCTTAATCTTGAGAAGGAGTTCATAGACATGAGTGGGTAGTGCTCATTCTGATGCATGTAATCGTCCCAATTCCATTCTGTTACTGGCTGACGTCAGCTGTTTCACTCCCAGCTGTTTAGAGGCCCTGCACTGAGGCATTCTAAATTCCCTTCTCTTTCTAGACAAGGACTCAAGACATATTCTATTTTAAGGATATCCACACCGGGGATGATCCACTTTTGTTGATCAAGCCTGTCCGAGACTACCATGATGGGACCTACCTCTGTGAAATCATACTGGATGACGACATCATTGCGCGAATGTTCTTCTATTTAAATGGTAAGCCCCAGGTGACTTCCAATCAGGCCTGACTCGCCCAGGCTAGGGTCAGCCCTACCGCTGTGAAGTCACACTGGATAACATCATCATTGCGCGAATGTTCTTCTTTTTAAATGGTAAGGCCCAGGTGACAGCCAAACTGGCCTGACTCGGCCAAGGCTATGGCGCGACCTACCTTGTGAGGTCATGCTGGATAATGAAATTATGGCATGAATGTCCTTGTTCACCTTTTATTGTAAGCCCTAAATTATGGTGTTCAATTAGGGCTAACAGGGTACTCACCACATCCTTACTTTCTATTATATTCTACATTATCAAGACAGGCGATAAAATTATCGCTGCTTTAGCAGCAGAAAACTGCTGCTAAAACGGCGATAATGTGCTTGATAATATGCACTATAGAATTCCAATAGAAGCCCAGGTTAGATGTGCAGGACATCTAACCTGGGCTTCTATTGGAATTCTATAGCGCATATTAGTAAGCTCATTATCGCCCTTTTAGCGTCAGCTTCCTGCAGCTAAAACGGCGATAATTTTAACCAGGTTCTTGCTAATATACCCCTATATTTTTTATGCAAAGCTTGGCCTGGTTATTTTAGTATGAGGAACTGAAAAATCTTCATCCTCAGGGGTCTTACTAATATCAATAAAGAACTTGGCACAGAAGCTGAAATATGAAAAGACATCTTTATTAAACTTTCAATAAGTGAGGCTACCTTACCCAGCTGCCTTAGCAACTGAATGAGGCAGTCTGAGGAATACAGAGAACAGAGGCCTTTTATATGTTTTAGGGTTACAAAACTCAGCACAAAAGTAAGGGGCAGTCCTAGCTTTTGCAAGCATGCAAAAAACCCAACATTCCTTCTTACACAAGCTGGACAAACCCATAATAAAAGACCACAACCCATATCGTAAACAGGTCATAAAAAGAAGGAACAGAAACAGATGAGAGGTAGGATAAGGGGTGTGTATGTGCATACCAAACTTTACAATCTCCTGTGCTCTGATCCTTAATCTTGAACAGCTACTGGGCAAGAAACTGGTCTAACAAGGTCAGCTTCAGGCAACAGGGTCAGTTCACTCAGGTCATTCAAAAGTCAGCTAAAGTCATCGGCCTATGTGAGGGCAACCGCAAGATGGCTGCCATGCACAAAATGGAACCCAAGGGTTCAGAACGAAATCTTCAAATACACAGTGAATCCATCGGTGTAACATGATGAAAACACTCATACTTGCTGAACTCACTGTTTACGGTTCGCTGTTACCAAAATCGTAACAGAACCACGACCTTTATGACCCAGGTTCAGAATTCACTGAACCTCATGTAGATTGGGCTTAGTGTCAAAACCTATGGGTATTCGTATTATTTTGCCACTGTAACAGCCCCCTTATGCAATGTTGAGTGGTACAAAGTCGTTTTTGCTGTGTGAAAAGTTTAACTTTCTAGCACCAAATATCTTTTGTGCTGGATACTAAATGGCATGCACTGCTGTGTGTTGCCTGCACTGCTTTGCAATGCTGCAAAGCCTTAGTCATTGTGGACCCTTGTGCTTCAGCTAGCCCTCAGCAGCATATATGAAGTGTTCCATGATATTTGAGGCTGAGACGAGGATGGGACAAGGGATAACCCTCTGTGTTCACTGGTGGTCAAATGGCATGCAATGTCACGTCCACTTCCCCTGGCATTGTGGTGAATGGACATCCCTGCCAAAAATGTCAATCACACTGTGCTGATTCATGCAGATTACAGTGTGGCACTGCCACACTTAACCCCAGACCACGAGGAACATGATGGATGAAGGCCTGGTGTCGTTACGTGCCCCTAAAGCCACACTCACTGGTCATGATTAAAACTCTCCAACAGCTGGCAAAGAGGATGGATGACCTGCATGGACAGGTCTTAGCTCTGTGATCACCTGTTAGTTTTCAGAAACATTTTGAACCCATTTTTGGACTGAAGCTGGTGCAGATTGAGTCCTGTAGTTTAGTGAGCTCTGAACAAACCTGCATCACTTACATCACAACTATCAGAACAGCCACACCACCACCACCACCCTCTCAACACAGTATTAAATGCTTCACTGAGGACAGTGTGTAGCTCTCCAAAAGAACTGAACACAACTGGAAGGCCAGAACACTGAGTACACTACCTGAGGACTCAAGACAACACATCACATCTATGCCTCCACATCAAATGTATGCTGCAAGACAGAACACATGAGATGCAACAAACAACATTCTCAAACAGCAGCAAAGGTCATGTATATGACAACGGGTCACTTCCAAGATAACTCGACACAAACAATGCCATATTCTTTTGACACACTATCAAGTAATCATCACTCAGCCACCACCACTAGGCAGCTCTGTAAAGCCTTAAGCAATTAAGCACACTAAAACCACTGCTGTATTTAGAATAAGAGCATGCAGTACACCCTGCAGTGCTGCCTACTCTACTAGTCATCAGCCTCGTACTTAAATAGGGAAATCCCACAAAGGTGGTCCCAGATGAGGGCCTATAACACAATACATATATACATACATGAAGGTTGCACCTCACAATACGATATAGACCCCCACATCACCGGATCTAGAAACATGATTGCACGATGTTCATAAAGACGCCAACTACAGAGTTCATCCCATGCACTTATGTGCGATCTAAAGACCATCATAATGTGCGACAAAGTGAAATCTGATGTAGCTTGCCCCACAGGACCTGTAATGTGATCATACAATATTCATCAATGTGAAGTAGGCCTCATGCATTTGCGTAATCATGGAATCACATGGACCGTACATGCTATCCATTTTAAATCTGTCCTATAAAGGGCGCCATCTTGTAAAGATAAAAGAGTCCGATTCCGCACTCCGTAATGTGCACAGGAGAAATATATAACAAATGCATAATTTGGCATCACTCCTACACTAATAAACTTAAAATAGTATGTTCTACAGTGTGACTTGCTAAACCATTGCTAATTCTAACCTGTGAATTATGATATTTCACACGTCGAATGTTAGGGAGTGAATCCAATCAGAATTGCCTGCTTCCAACTGTTAAGGGTTTAAATATTGACTGAAATGTGATTCACCAGTGGAAAATTGGTGAACATTAAAAAAGAGCAAAAAAGAAGTGCCATCTATGCGTGGTGGGGCAAAGGTATGCGTGTTACACGTTTCTGAAATGCAACGTAAATCATGATCGATGCTTGACCACTATATAGAGCGCAATAAAGTTTCCTCATGCATGATAACAGAACAACAAAACACCGGGAGGTGGCAAATACAGAACATTGGAATAATAGTGCCTGAATGCAGGATTTTATTGAAGACAAGTAGGCTAGCATTATGCATACAACTTGTATCCACCACTTCTGAGCAGCAAACACTTCAAAGAATCTTAGAACAGAACAAAATACCAAACAATTGCAATAGAACTTTAAGGTGCCACATAATCCAGTTGGCGGCCATCTTAAAATGGTGTGAGACCAGAGGCAGTGTTCATAAAGTAAAACAATGTGCTACCAGTACGGTGGTGTTGACAATAAGGGCAGCCATAATTACATAAAATGATGATACAAGAGGTGGGCGTGTCTAAATAGAATGATGATACAATATCAACTGTAGAACCACATCCACAGCCTCTCATGAAATAAAGACTTACTTCCATGCCATACCGCAAACCCAGGGTAAGTCCCAAAGTCATCCTCTGGCAATCTCAATGCAACCTGCTGTTGCAAGGGTGATTGGCCTGAAAATCGAGTGCTTCTACAAACCGCTACCCAGGCAAGAGTGAGGCCATTGCTATTCACAAACTACACAACAAAAGTCACTATAGCACAGTGTGACAAAACTGTAAATGTACTCAAGCTCAGCCTTAGAGTAAGTCAAGCACCTTATATGGCCACTCACAGGTAAAGCAGTGCTTTCTAAAGTTTTTAGAACAATGATCCAATTTTTAGGAATTCAGACTTTCGCAACGCACCTAACTTTAAAAGACATGAGACGGGGCAAATATTTTGTTAAATATTAGACATGCTTTCAAAATGTTGTGAATTATTAGCGATTTTCCCAGAGCCAATGCTGGGACTTAAACCTGGTTCACTAGATCCAAAGTCGGAAACTCTGGCAATTCGGCTACATCCATATTTCTCAATGACAGTGTAAATATCGTACACAAGTGGAATGATTGTGCCTGATTATTTATGGTTGAGCATGTTCTGTGTTGAAATGGCTATGTGAAGCAAAAAAGACTTACTAAAATACTGGACGGTTCACCCAGATACTTGCTTGGGAATACTTGCATTGACATGTTTTGATACTGCCTTAGGGGCATAATTCAGCACCTTTGCACCAGTGGTGCTGGAACAATGTTCAGACTGGGGTGCTGACAGCAATGTTACATCACTGAAATCATAGAGATTGTGAATCCTTGTGTCACACAAAGGGTAACAAATGTATTCCGCAGGAGAGTGGTAAAGTGTTGCACGTAGCTGCAGGGCATCATCTAGCACACTGTCACAATTACCTTAGAAAAAGGATCATGTAGTAGCACACTGTATTTTACAGACTGCTCATATTCCTCAGAAGTGGCCACTAAATATGCACAGACATACAGTTTTACCGATAAAACTATACAGGACACAAACGATAATGTGTGGAAATGAGCGCTTCATGTTCTGGCAAGCTCGGCAAGAGTCTGACGAATCACTAGATGCGTTTCACTGCCATCTGCAAGAACTTGCGAGCACCTGCAGCTTCTAAGACGAACAAGAACGGGTGCTGCTCAGCAAAACTGCAGGAAAACATACCCCAAGAGTCCATAAATCCCCTACAGGACATCCTATCGATGGGGAGATCTAAAGAACTTGCAAAGGTGAGGGCCTCGCACGTGGAAGCTGTGCTTCACCGTCCCATAGAGATAGAACAAGCCCAGGTGGTGAGAGCCAGACCAAACCCTCCCCCACCATGATGTTCTCCAGGCAAAAAGCAAGAGTTCAGATACTGTGGAGGTCCCCAATACAGGATGACAGAGTGTCCAGCAAAGGGAATGTTATGCACAGCCTGCAGGAAGGTAAATCACTTTGCAAAAGTGTGCAGGAAATCCAAACCCACAAATAAAGCCGTGGAGGCACAAAGACCAGGGCTACATGGACGATGATGAAGCCAACGACTATCCAGTACGTCCTCGCCATAGGGAAGCAATCTCCCAATCACCGCCACCTCCCTAAGGGCCAGATGTAGGTAAGTCATATTTACCGACTCTTAAATACCGAATTTTACCGATTCGGTATTTAAGAGTCGGTAAATATGAAGGGGGGAGATGTAGGTATTACAGATTCTGTAAATACCGAATCCTTAAGATTCGGTATTTACCGAATCTGTAAATACCGAATCGGTATTGCCCATTGATTCCTAAGGGCCTTAGGGCCAGATGTAGGTAAAAAACATTTACCGATTTTAAAATACCGAATTGTACCGATTCGGTATTTCAAAATCGGTAAATGGTATGTCGGTCTCAACATCTGGATTTGTTACCGAATCCTTAACAATTCTTTAATTACCGATTCGGTAAATACCGAATCGGTAATGCCCATTCATTCCTATGGGCTTTGAAGCCCATAGGAATGATTAGGCATTACCGATTCGGTATTTACCGAATCGGTAATTAAAGAATTCACAAGGGTGCAGGGGGTGTCACTTTGACACCCTCTGGCATCCCCAAAACAGGCACAGGTGCCATGTGGCAGGCATACCTGCCCTAAGGGCAGGTCTGCCTGTCACATGACATAGGTGTGCATGCACACATGTGCATGCACACCGGAATCGGTATTTTACCATGAAGTTGGATTTCATGGTAAAATACCGATTCGTTAAGGCCTTTGGGACTCAGAAGAGTCCCACCTACATATGAAATTTACAGAATCGGTAAAATTACCGATTCGGTATTTTACCGAATCGGTAATTTTACCGATTCTGTAAATGTAGATTTACCTACATGTGGCCTTGGATTTAGGCCCCTACATACCGATTGGCCATTTACCGGTCGGAAACGGCCGAAATCGGCCATAACCGGTCGGTAAATGGCCTGAAACGGCCACCTACATCGGGCCCCTAAAGCCCATAGGAATCAATGGGCAATACCGATTCTGTAATTACAGAATCGGTAAATACCGAATTTTGCAAGGGTGCAGGGGGTGTCACTTTGACACCCTCTGGCACCCCAAAAATAGGCATGTGCGCCATGTGGCACACAAACATGCCCTAAGGGCATGTCTGTCTGTCACATGGCTAGGTGTGCATGCACACATGTGCATGCACACCTGAATTCGGTATTTTAACACCCAATTGGATTGGGTGTTAAAATACCGAATTTGTAGGGCCTTTGGGACTCAGAAGAATCCCACCTACATCTGGTAATTACCGAATCGGTAAAAATACTGATTCGGTATTTTACAGATTCTGTAAATTTACCGAATCGGTAAATTGACAGAATCTGTAAAATCTGGCCCCCTACATCTCAAGATGCCAAATACCGGTCGGAAACGGCCGAATTCGGCCGTTTCCGACCGGTATTTGCCACCTACATCGGGCCCCTGAATGACAAATTAGGGTCGACGACCTGCGCATAATGGCCACCATCAACACTGGAGCCTCAATCTAACTCATGTCTACACAAACCTACCACAATATTAGCCCGAGCCCCACTGAAGAATGCACAGATTTGTGTGTTTGCGTTTGGCCAAAAAGATGCCGATCCCCATTCTCGTGTGCTTCGCATTAATGATATCTCACGATGAACAAAAGTCAGACACCACAGTCTCTGTAGCCAAAGAAGGTCAAGGGATGTTCCTGAGCAAAGCTATGGCAGAGACACTGAGGCTAGAATACTTTGCGTTAGCTATTCATGAAGACGAAATCATGACAATCGTGGACGAATTCCGCAAAGTCTTCAGGGCATAGGATGCCTCAAAACCAAGGAGATGAAGCTTCACGTCGACAAATCCATTCAACTGGTAGCTCTGAGACACTGGTGCATCGCTTCCCACATGAGGTGCAACGTGGATGTGTAATTGGAGAAGTGGGAGAGCGAAGAGGTCATTGAGAAAGTCAAAAGGGTATGCTCGATAGTAGTGGCAAATAAACCAAACAACGTGGTCAGGTCAGAATGTGTGTGGACATGCGGCTCTCGAATGCTGCCATCAAGAAAGAATGGCACCTCATTCCTACCATCAATGACATCCTCGGGGAGTTAAATGGAGCTGTGTGGTTCTCGAAGGTAGACCTCCAGTTGGGGTACCACCAACTGCCACTCCACCCTGGTTCACAGTGCATCACCACTTTCTCAACCCATGTTGCTGTACGACAGTACCGACCCCTATACTTTGGCATCTCAAGCTCGTCAGAAGTATTTCAAAATACAATTAGGGGGTGCGCAGTTGGCTACCGGTTGTCCTCAACATGAGTGATGATATCCTTGTGTATGCTAAGTCGCTCAAAGAATACCACTCACAACTACGCGGAGTACTCCAGTGCATCCACAATGCAGATCTAACTCTGCACAGAGAGAAATGTGAGTTTCTCAAGAAGAAGATCAGTTTTTTTGGATACACCTTCTCGGGAAATGGCATTGCCCCTGACCTGGAGAAGGTACAAGGCAGCCAGGAGGCCCCGCCGCCAAGCAACATCTCAAAGGTGCAGAGCTTCCTGGGCATGGTCAACCTCTGCGGACTGTTGATACCAGATCTGACTAATCTGGCTCGACCACTCCAAGAACTCACAAAGTACTCGACGCCCTCGCAGTGGGTTGCAGACCAAGGACAGGCTTTTCAAAAGACAAAGCAAAGGCCCACTGTCTTCCGACACTACCATCTCATATTTTGACCCGGCAAGACCCACAAAATAGGCCGTTGATGCCAGTCCTTATGGACATGAGGCAACCCTGGTGCAGCTGGGTCCTCGTGGCCTATGCCAGCTGCTTTCTGACCAATATAGAGCAGAGATACTCTCAGATTGAGTAAGAGTCCTTAGCGATGCCCTGGGCGTGCAGACACTTTCATATTTACGCGTATGGCTGTCAGTTTGTCGTCTTGATTGACCACAAACCCCTGATACACCTTTTTCAAGGCTCCTCATTCAAGCCACCTCCCTGCATTGAGACTTGGCTTCTACAACTCCAGGACTATGACTGCAGAGTAGAGTACCGCACAGGATCACCCAATCCAGTGGACTATCTCTCGAGACACCGCAGAAAATCCAACTCGAAAGAGCAGTAAGAAATGGAATCCACCAAAGCCTACTTCAGGCTAGTCACCGAGAGATCTCGCCCCCTCCCGATGGGTCTAGAGTCACTGATTAAAGCTACAAAAGAAGACGAGTGCCTGCAGCTTACCATTGCTGCCATCCAGTCTAGCAACTGGCGACCAATCATGCTAAGTCTAGCTAGAAGTACCCACCAAGCAAGGAAAGTTCTGGAGTCCCTACTTACGGTGTAGCAGGAGCTATCAACAGACGGCAGCAGATGTCTATTAAGAGGTCCCAGATTGGTCATCCCATTAAACCTCACCTCTCAAGCTGTGCAGTTGGCCCACAGAGGGCGTCAAGGGATAGTCAAGACAATAAGCAGACTTTGCGCCAAGGTCTGGTTTCCCTGAATGGATGAGATGGTAGAGCACGCCATCAGGTCATGCCACTGGTACTAGGTGTCAGTTACCCCAGATCGACAATCCCCTGTGATCATAGTAGACAACCCCGAGCATCCATGGGAAGAAGTCAGCATGGATTTTGGTCACCTCACTGATGGTCGCTATGCCCTAGTCATTATTGACGAGCACACAAATTATCTGGAGATGAAAATTATTGGAACACAGACCGCCGCAGAGGTCATCACCAAAGTCGAAAAGATCATTGCCACCCATGGCATCTTCAACTTAGTAAAAACCGACAACAGGCCTCTGCTCCACGTGCAAGAGTTTGCAGACTATTTGAGCTCATGGGACATTAAACACTGCAAAGTAACCCCTCAATGGCCCCAGGCAAATGGGGAAGTGGAATGCAGGGCCGACCAAACCAGTCAGGCACACTCTCACTTTTCTCAATGTAGGCTGCATGCAGCCTACATGGAGAAAACGGCCTCTCCATAGACGCCTGTGTGGTCGGCGTCCCAGCCAATCACAACGCTGCCATTGAAGCGTTGTGATTGGCTTTAGGGAAGGAAGACGCAACGCATACCTACACCCCCGAAGGTAAGTTTTTTTTTGTTGTATTTAATATTAACCCCCCCCCCCTGCCACCTGGGAGTCATGCAGCAGCGATTGATCCCATGGCTGGTGCCACTCCTGAAAGTTTCCTTCCAAGGCCCGCTAAACCTAATGCGTATTGGTTCAGCAATGCAGCGGGCGGCGGCATTTGCAGCGGGCCGTCCAAGCCCTATATGAACACGTCAACACACTGTAGTTGATTGCCTCCCAGAGAGTCATTCCAAAGCGGAGAGTTATTCAGAAGCGACTTATCCATTCCCTCATCAGAATCTTCAGACTGAGAGTGTAGTTACTGCTGAAATACTCAATTTAATTGATTTTTTGGAGCCTTAGCAATATCAGCTGCTATCACTACACAGAATGCTGAATTGTTTTTTCTGGCACTGTACCGATCTGAGTAGTCAATCAATCAATCAATTATTTGTAGAGCACACTAATCACCCGTGAGGGTCCCAAGGCGCTGAGCGTAGGTGGGGTTGCAGCTACTCCTCGAACAGCAAGATCTTGAGAAGTTTCCTGAAGGTCAGCAGGTCCTGGGTCTGTCGCAGCTGTGTTGGTAGGGTGTTCCATGTCTTGCAGCGAGGTAGGAGAAGGATCTGCTGCCGGTGGAGGCCTGTGGATGCGTCGGACGGTGGCGAGGGCGAGGTCAGCGGAGCGAAGCTGGTGGTTCGGGGTCTATAAGGAGAGACTCTTGTTGAGTAATGCTGCATTATTACACTAATTGGTACTTTGTGCAAACAAAAACAGATATATGAAACCCTGTCTCGTTTCTCCTAAGTACATGCCATAATCCCCATGAGAGCTAAGTTAGGTATACTAGGAAATGACCAGCTATCTTCCCTCCATCTCATGTTCTTTTGAGTCCAGGTCTGAACAAATTTGTACGTAATACTATTGCACACTGCCCTCCTAAATCTAAAAAGAAGTTTAATCAGGGAGCAATTTGTTTCCAGATTTCGCTCATATCAAGCAGACCTGGAATAATATTAAATAGGGAGAATTTTGGGTTAACCTTAAATCCTAAGAAAAGAGGCGTAGATAAAGGGAAGGATCGCAGGTGCAAACGTGCAAACTTTAACCTTGGATCCATCCCTGTCTGGATGTTTTCCCCATTCCACTAGTCCTGTATGAGGAACTTAGGGCCAGATATACGAAGCTGTTTAGCTGTGGCAAACACTCTGATTCACAAAATTTAAGTGTTTGGGACCTCTAAAGTGTTACTTTCAATGTTTTAGATCCATTTTAGAAGTGGGTAAAGTTCCACACACACCTAAAAGACATCTCCAAATTGATACTGATTTGCAGTTTGTACGAGTTGTGTTGTGGGCGTCCTTTCCAAATTGTATTTTGTGTTCCTATTTATCAATTGTAAATCATTGAAAAGTTATCAACTCCTATGTTCGGGTGCGGGGCTCGCTATAGCGCTGCTGGCGCCTGGTGTGACAATCTTTTTTGGCGCCCCCTCCCCTCCCAGTGCACTCCTCCTCGGGCTCCCTCACTACCACCTGGCAAAAGTGCCCCTCATAGCCCCTCTGTCACATACATTTAATTTGCTTTACAGCGCTGGTGAAGGCTAGCTTTACCAATCCACTCAAGGAGCCGCATCTATCTCTCCCGCAGCAACAATAATCACACGAGCTATCTTGACATTTTTATTGCTGTTTGAAAGCTGGACGCACAAGGAGCTCTGCAGCAGGTACTTTTAAATCATGAGTTATTGCTAAACACAGCGCCCCCCCCCCCCTTTCCAGGTCAGCGCCCTGGGCAGCTGCACCCATCACACCGCCCTAAAGCTGGCCCAGTACAGGTGGTAACTCATTCGCAAAAAGGAATGAGTCCCTTTAAACCTATTCTCTTTTGCAAATTGGGTGGCTGTTGGAGGGGGAAACATTTCAAGAATGGAGTCTTTTTTATTTTTTGACCATTTTTAAAAGAAATTGGGCTGCTTTAAAAAAGAAAGTTTGCATGCTTAATAAGCAATCATAGGGATAATGGCCTGCTAATACTTGCAGATCACCATCCCTGTCATAGTAAGTTGTAGATTCTAACTAGGCCTTGACGGAGTTCACAGAATTCCACTCCGCAGAACTCCATGAAGTGCCGCGATAACTCCGGTGCGCTCAGCGGAGTTCCACCAGCGATGGAGTCTATTAAGTCTCGCTGCTCGCAATGATTTTAAGCACCGGGAGTACGTCCCGTGCTGTGAAATCGGTGCTAAAGGCACGAGCGTCGCCCACGAGGGCACTGCTGCTTTCTGCCACTCTAGTAGACATTCTACTCAAGAGGCAATTTCCTCAACATGAGCGACAGATTTCTTAATACGAGCCGTCACGACCTGCGGCAACTGCTCACATTGACAACTCTCACCGGGAGGAGGTCTAGTGCACAATTCTTTCTCGCAAGCGTGCGCCAATTTAAGGTTGGCGAGCTGTGCGGGAGAAAAATCTCTGCTCTGAGTCACTTTGCGGAGTTAAGCTGAACTCCACCTGCAGGGCAGAATTCTTCTCCCTTCCCAAATTCTGACCAGCTTAATTAATATTCAGTAGGCAGTTCAATCTGCGACTCACTAAAATGTGTGTTTTGTGAACCCACCCATCAGTTTTCAAAAAAAGAAAATATACACATTGTAAAGTCCCCCAGTTAACATATTATGGCCTGATTTAAAGATTTCTGGACAGGATACTCATCACAACACAAAATTGTACCCTGCCCATCAACCCCTCAGTCAGCCTGACTTGTTTAGAGACAGGTGGCATTTAGTATTCTGTTGATGGAAACCCTGTGTTTCTCTGATGGAGTGTAAGCCATCAGAGAAAGGGCATTACACCGTTCTCCTTATTGTGGTTGGCGATTTAATGCCTTTTTCATGTCCATCATCGCCAATAAGGTACCCCACACCCTCGGAGAAAACTCCCAAGGGAGTGTGGGTCTTTAAATTTCTGTTGTTCAAAAACAAACTCACACTTTGCGAGCATGTTTTTGAAAACAAACATTTCAAAACTTTGTTGTATTGCCATCGGATCCATTGGCGGCCATGCAGCTAATATTTGGTATGAATGTACATAGATGACCACGGGGTCCGCTCAAATCTCTAAATTTGGTGAGCGAGGTACCCTGGGGATGACAAAGGTAATGTTCTCTACCATGCCAACAGACACTGCTCTGTCCACCAAACTCAAGATCAATAGGTTAGTCATGTTCCAATTATAGGTCAATGTGAATGAGAGACCTTTATTTAGAAAATACTAGTTCATCCCCTTTTTAAAACATCTCTTTAGATTACTATTTAATGCTGCAGCTGATCCAAGTGCTCTAAGCCTAGGATGCTTCATACTTGCATTCATGGTTTATATCGCATTCGTTGGGTTGAACTGGGATGAAAGGTTTTTAATCATGTCCTTTGTGTGTGGACCACTTCAGATTGGTGTTCAATCCAGTTTGGTGCCTAATGCCTTTGTTTTCCAGGTAACATTTAATACAAATATTGGATGAAATGAAATGAAAAGAATCTTATAACGCGCGACTTAGCCCGAAGGCATCAAGGCGCCTAACAGAAAAAACCAGGGAGCAATATAAAAGTAACTACGGGTACGCCCTTGCAAACAGCCATGTTTTGAGTGCTTTACGGAAACGCGGAACGGAAGGCTGAGCTTTAAGTGAAATGATCTTTGTAGGCAATTTTAATTGCAAAAAAACACTCAATAAAATACATTTTCTGGTGCATATGGCAATATGAACACCACACCACGCTGTGCTTTGTTAGCTATTTGGGGCCAGATGTATCAAAGGATTTTTCCCATTCGGAGAGGTGTGGCGCCGAGGCCAGGGTGACTTACGCTGGAATCTGGGGATCATGGCACCGAGGCCAGGGTGACTTACGCTGGAATTTGGGGATCACGGTTCGATCCCGGCGCCGGCTGCAGATTAGCCCAGCACCATGTGACTCTGGGCAAGAGCTTGCTTAATCTTCCTGACACCCCCAGCGTCTGGAGACTCTTATTGTTCGCGCTTTACAAATGTGGATTAATAATATTATTGTTAGAATTGGGGGTCTCTGGTTGGCGCAAGTATTCACTTGTGACAAGCAGGGACCCTCTCCTCTAAGTCAGGGCGAAGGATGACCCCTTAGATTTACCCTTGCTTCACCCTCTAGGTGCGTGGCGTGAGCAGCCAAGGCTATTCTTCAGGCGTTATTGGGTTGAGCATTTGTAATCACACACACAGTAAACATACCAATCCCCCTACAAATGGACACCAGGCTGTAGATATGTAAAAATATGTTCTCTTTATGTAAAAATATATCTATGCAGGCAAGTATTTATCACAAGACCATTGATAACGTTTTGCTAAGCCACAAGATTGTAAATAGGCAATATTCTCTTGTAGTCCTTAGTTCACTTTAGGCTGCTTCTTCTTTAGGTTTTAGGTACTCTAGGCCAGTCTTAGGCCTGCGGGATGCTTCGTATTGCTTCTGGGCACCTAAAACGGGAGGAATCACGGCACCCTACCAAGTCTTACGCATCTCACGTGAGTCGCGTACCGAAGGCCCTACCAACTCTCACGCATCTCGCGTGAGACGCATACAGCTTTGCAATGAGGCTCGAAGCGTACGGCTCCAAGGTACTGATACGGAGCGTACCGGTCTTGTCAACGGGTGGGCGGGGGGAAGCATACAGTTCTCAGCTCACAGGTCGTTGCGCACACAGGGTGCGAGGCGTACAGGTACAGACGGGCCGTAAGAGGTGTGTAGGTGAAGGCAAACGTTGCGCACAGGGTTCCAGCGCTCGGAGAGGCGTACCAGCCTCAGGGGAACCAGCGGACGTTTCGCACAGGGTCCCAGTGCACGGAGAGGCGTACCAGCCTCAGGGGAACCAGCGGACGTTTCGCATAGGGTCCCAGCGCACGGAGAGGCGTACCAGCGGACGTTTCGCACAGGGTCCCAGCGCACGGAGAGGCGTACCTTAGGTTTGATCTTGTGAAGGCGGGTGCGGGGCGCACAGCGGCTCTTGGTAAAGGGCGAGGTGGCGTCCGGGGCTCCCGTAGCTTCACGGAGTCTGGTCTTTGGATTCGCGGTCACGGTGGGGGCTTCAGCGGGAGCGTGGGGAGCCCATCAGCGAGCCTCCAGTGGCGAGGTGGCAGGGGCGGCATGGCACAGTGGGGGGAGAGCGACTCAAAAGAGCGGGGCTCTCTCCTGGCGGGAACGGTCAGGCGACAGTAGACACGGCCAAGGAGGGGCTGTGGGGGCACCAGGGTCACGGCTCCGGTGGGGAAGATATCCTCACGGCGATCACAGACGGGCAAAGCACAGGTTGAGCCAGATGATCCTGTTTCTAGGTCAGGGGGCAAGCTCTCTTCCAGGCCCTGGGAGAAAGTTTCAGCACAAGTCTACAAAGTCTTTTCAGCAAGTCCTCTCCTCTCCTTCCTCAGCAAGGCAATCAGCAGGCCAGTCCTTCCAGGGTCGTCTTCTCCTTCTAGTTGGGCAGAGGTTCGTTGTGGGAAACAGGATTCTAGTTTGCAAGGAGCAGGGCTCCTACTTTTATACAGCATTTTCTTTGTTCTTACAGGCCAGGGGGTCTTTGCATAACTGCTTTCAGTCTCTGAGCACTTTGTTGGGTGTACTCTGGTCTCTCCTTTCAGGGAGCAGTGATGGCACATCAGACGCTCCACAGGAGGTGGAGCCAGCATTGTATGGACAGGGGCAGCCAGGATGATCTTGTTGACAGGCTGTCCTCTTCCTGGGCCAGGTGTTGGGCTGAGTCATCAGTCGCTTTCCAGGAGGTGGAACCAGCATTGTGGTGGCAGAGCACAGCCCTATTCAGAGTCCAGGGGCACTCCCACCTCCCACTAAGGTGTAATCCTTGCATTCACCACCTGTCATCCCCCAGCCCTGCCACTCACACAACCCAGACAGCAGATACACATCCTAGCAGAGGCGAGCTGAAATGGTTAGGCAAGCAAATGCTAACTTTCTAAAAGTAGCATTTGCAAACACAGGATATTAAAATAAACTTTACTAAAAGAAGTATTTTATTATTCTGAGTTCAGGCATACTAAACCTGACTTTCTACCATGTTCCCTGAGCCTGCTGGGATTATAGGGTGTAATAATTCCAGCAGCCCATCTTGGCCTAAGAGAACAGGTAGCCTTGCAATAGTGAAAAACGAAATTGGCTGTAATTCACTATAAGGACATGCCACACACATCAGGGCTTGTCCTACCTTACACTTACAATGCACCCTGCCCTAGGGCCTACCATAGGATTGACTAATATGAAGCAAATTGAAGGTTTTGAGGCTGGCAAGTGGGTGCACTTGCCCAGCCAGCATGACAGTACCAGACTGCACACAGATTCTGCAATGGCAGATCATAGACACATTTTAAAGGGCTGCTTCTGTGGGTAGCGCAACCAGCGCTGCAGGCCCACTAGCAGTATTGGCATTTACAAGCCCTGGCACTCCTGGTGCACTTTACTGGGGACTGACAGTAAATCCAATGAGCCAATCATGGAAATCAATCACATATACACTTTACATTGGGAGAGCATATGCACTTTAGCACTGGCCAGCAGTGGTAAAGTGCCCAGAGTCATTAAACCAACAAAAACAGGTCAGAGAGAATATTGGAGGAAGGCAAAAAGTTCAGGGATGACCCTGCAGAAAGGGCCAAGTCCAACAATTATTATTGTTATTATTATTCTGTGTCTATGGAAAATGTGTTCCTACATATGGCCCATGGTGGATTTGGGAAGGAGATTGACAGATTTATAACTTTTGTATAGTTTGTATTGCTTATGATGCATATATGTGTTTATTTTAATATGAGTTTGCGAGAGTTTGCTTTGACATAAGTCTTTATGAATTAATTTATCAATAATTCCTAGTTTTGTGTCCGCCACCTGCCATGTCTCCTCTGATCTAGTCAGCGTCATTCGGTTCCTGGAAGAGCACGAGCTCCAGGTAATGTTCAGGTCGATCCTTCATTCGCACGACGATATTGACCAGACACCAGAAGAAGCTAGAACCATCTCTGTTGAGCATCTGCTGGAAGAGAGGGGCTTTCTCAGGAAGAGGAGCATCAACTACATCATCATCCTCGTGGCCCTGGTCACCATGGCAATCACGCTGCTTGCGGGGTACGTCAACAAGGGTATGAGCAGGCAACTGTTTACAACTAGCAGGCCGAAGTGTTCTATGTCACAAGTCTACGTATCTTTTCTTGGTCACTTTACGATCTGATGTCTGACATGTTTCGGTCAATCTTTCAGTTTATACTTGGTCTATTGTGCTGCAGATAGTCTATTGGGCTGCAACTAATCTACTGATTTGTAGCTTGTCAGTTTGCTTGTAGGTTGTATAGTAGGTTACTGCTTATCTACTGACTGTAGCATGTTTCCTGGAGTGTAGCTTGTTTAATGGTTTGTAGTCTGGCCATTGGGTTGTTTTATACCTGTAGGAGTATAGCGTGTCCTTAGGAGCATAGTTTGTCTGTCACACTGCAGCTTGTCTTCTCAGGCGTGGTTAATCTATTGCATTTTAAACATTGCCTTGCTGCATCTCTTCTGGGATATAGCTTTTGCATAGGAATTTAATATAACCTTTAGGGGCTTAACTTGTCTGTTGGACAATAGCTATTCTATCAGCTAGTAGTTTATCTATGGAACTGTAGACTGTGTATCAGATTGTAGCATGCCTATGGCACTGTAGCCTGTGTATCAGATTGTAGTATCTATTGCACTGTAGCCTGTGTATCAGATTGTAGTATCTATGGCACTGAAGCCTGTGTATGAGATTGTAGTATCTATGGCACTGTAGCCTGTGTATTAGATTGTAGTATCTATGGCACTGAGGCCTGTGTATCAGAATGTAGTATCTATGGCACTGTAGCCTGTGTATCGGATTGTAGCTTATCTATGGCACTGTAGCCTGTGTATCAGATTGTAGCATATCTATGGCACTTGTAGCCTGTGTATCACATTGCAGCTTTTCTATGGCACTGTAGCCTGTGTATCGTTTTGTAGTTTATCTATGGCACTGTAGCCTGTGTATCAGATTGTAGCTTTTCTATGGCACTGTAGCCTGTGTATCAGATTTGCAGCTTATCTATGGCACTGTAGCCTGTGTATCAGATTGTAGCTTTTCTGTGACACTGTAGCCTGTGTATCAGATTGTAGCTTTTCTATGGCACTGTAGCCTGTGTATCAGATTGTAGTATCTATGGCACTGAAGCCTGTGTATCAGATTGTGGTATCTATGGCACTGTAGCCTGTGTATCAGATTGTAGTATCTATGGCACTGTAGCCTGTGTATCGGATTGTAGCTTTTCTATGGCACTGTAGCCTGTGTATCAGATTGTAGTATCTATGGCACTGTAGCCTGTGTATCAGATTGTAGCTTTTCTATGGCACTGTAGCCTGTGTATCAGATTGTAGCTTATCTATGGCACTGTAGCCTGTGTATCAGATTACAGGTTATCTATGGCACTGTAGCCTGTATATCAGATTGTAGTATCTATGGCACTGTAGCCTGTGTATCAGATTATAGTATCTATGGCACTGAAGCCTGTGTATCAGATTGTGGTATCTATGGCACTGTAGGCGGTGTATCAGATTGTATTACCTATGGCACTGTAGCCTGTGTATCGGATTGTAGCTTTTCTATGGCACTGTAGCCTGTGTATCAGATTGTAGTATCTATGGCACTGTAGCCTGCGTATCAGATTGTAGTATATATGGCACTTAAGCCTGTGTATCAGATTGTAGTATCTATGGCACTGTAGCCTGTGTATCGGATTGTAGCTTATCTATGGCACTGTAGCCTGTGTATCAGATTGTAGCTTTTCTATGGCACTGTAGCCTGTGTATCAGATTGCAGCTTTTCTATGGCACTGTAGCCTGTGTATTGGATTGTAGCTTATCTATGGCACTGTAGCCTCTGTATCAGATTGTAGTATCTATGGCACTGTAGCCTGTGTATCAGAGTGTAGCTTTTCTATGGCACTGTAGCCTGTGTATCAGATTCCAGCTTATCCAACGGGTTGTAGCCTGAGTAGTGACTGTAGCTTGTTCATAGAGATGTCGCTTGTCATTTGTATTTTAGCTTGTCTGTTGGATTGCAGCTTGTCTATTAGGGTGTAGCATGTGTCTTCAAAACATTAACATGAGGGGCCTCAAAGTTGATTGGGGTGATTGGACAAGGGAGTGGGAATAGGCGGTATATACCTGTTACAGCGCATTTCTTACAACGCTATACTGTTACAACGCGACTTTTACAACGCATACCATTACAACGCATTGCGCTGGGGGGCGCTCTAGGATAGGGAATAAGTATAATTTACTATCCAACACCTTCCCTAGGGTCCACGGGGACTGGAGTTAGAATAGTAAATTATACTTACCACTATCCAGCACCTCAAAGCGCTATGCGTTGTAATGGTATGCGTTGTAATGGTCGCGTTGTAACGGTAGGTAGTTGTAATGGTATGCGTTGTAACATGGTACATCCGTTGTAAATTCGGAGCAGCCCTGTGTTTCCAAAGTGGGGAAGTGCGGAGAAAGGTTTCCAAGTGACCACTGTCACTGAGTTGCAGGCTATTTTGCTGAGTATTCTGGCAAGCCACTACTTGATGCACTTTATTTATCTTTATCTTACTTTTATTGCATGTTTCATATACAAGTTATAATCATTTTCAATACAGTAAGATACATTAGTATTTTATAAATAAAGGAGATATCGGTTGGTATAAAACAGTCAACAGTACAAACTAGTAAACTAAATAATCGTTGCAGAATATACAATAACTAAAACAGCCGGCTATTTAGAAATATATGAAAGCACTTTCAATTTTTAGCCATGTCCATAGATTGTAAAGTGTGGCACAGTTAGCTTACTTTGAAAGCCAATAAAGAATAAGTAGGTGCGAATATGTGCCCCAGTTTGGGTCAAAGGGAAGAGCGTAGATCAGAATGAATGCAAGAAACCTTAGTGGTTGGTTCTAATTCAGTTTCAAAGATATTTATAGATGTATCCTGAAAAGCCCTTGCTGCTTCTAACTCATAATCATGAAGTAACTTCATCCAAAATAAATGAAATACTTTTTGGGATCCTAACAACCTCCCCCACAGACAGTCAGACAGTCAGTGAGTCCTGCTGTAGGTAGCTGGAAGAATTGGAGTTCCTTTTCGGCACGCCTTACCCTGAGAGGTTCTCTGTCTAATCTTGGATAGACCCCTCAGGTAGGAAGGCTCTAGAGGTCTGTATTCATACCACCTTTGTAAATATAACGGAAGATAGGGCAATCTTGGTATTAAAATGTTTTAGAATCCTGGAGTTTATAACTGTCATAGTTAGTAAAAAAGTTTTTTTTTTTTCTCCAATATTGGCTATTAAGTTTCATTTTTTAGAGAAGCCAGTTGGGGGAGGGGTGGTCAAGGTGGACTGGAGAACATTGTCATAACCTAGTAATCTTGAGTTTGAGGTATATACAAACATTTGCCACCTACAAACCAAATAAACTTTTGAGGCCTACCCAAAGTGGTAATTTCGGTTTTAGCTAAGTTCATCTCAAGACTATTGATCTTGCAGTGTGGCGCACTTGCGTTAGTCGTGGAGGAAGAGGCACTCAAGTCCATACTGGAATCGAAATGTCGCTTTGGACACCGAAGGGTGAAGAACCACCATGACCTGATTGTGGGTCATAGCAAACCAGGCGGCTGTTTGGTCACTTCATTATGTTTAAGGCTTCCTGTTTTCTGGTTTTACTGATTTTTACAGATACATACAGACAGAAAACCACTTATTTTCCTGTCTATATTTATTTTTAAATGTGGATAAAAAAATTAATTGGTTTGTATTTGAGTGATTCTAAATGCTGTCAGTCATGACTACCAGGCCAAGAGCTATGTGGATTGAAGAGAGGTCAAACGCCGGAGAAGCTGCAGCCGGAGAGTTGGGCGAGTAGAGCGAGCCGAGGGTGGCGGGGAGAAAGAGTTTGCACTACCTCTATCAGTGCCCTCTGAGCCCTGAGCCCCCTGAGCGGTATCCAAAGCCCTGCTCTCCCACAATGGAGCGCGAACCATCTGTATCAGCCACCTGCCGTCTGCGGATGTATAACGTTACAAAACATACATTCACAACGCATACCATTACAACAAAACTTTTACAACGCAGGATCCATTACAACGCATGCCATTACAATGCAGCTGCTATTACAACGCATGCCATTACAACATAAGTATGGGTAAGTATTTTTTTCCAATTAATGGGAATGTAATAGTAGTGTAAGTGTTGGATAGTGTAGGGGTTAAAATTACTATTCTAACTCTAGGGGGGTGCAATAGTAGGGTAATTGTTGGATAGTGTAGGGGTTACAATTACTATTCTAACTCCAGGGGGGCGTAATAGTAGGGTAAGTGTTGGATGGTGTAGGGGTTAAAATTTAATTAAATACTTACCCATACTTACGTTGTAATGGCATGCGTTGTAATAGCAGCTGCGTTGTAATGACATGCGTTGTAATGGCATGCGTTGTAATGGATCCTGCGTCGTAAAAGTTTTGTTGTAATGGTAGTGCGTTGTTTTAGTTGCGTTGTAATGGCTGTTTCCCCCGTCTGCATTAGCCGCCCCAGCCGCTTCCAGCAGCTTTACAGCTCCGGTGCGGAGCGTGTCAAGCGTACCACTGAGGTACGTGAAGGAAGCTGAGAGGGAGTAGAGAGATAACTTGGGATTACGATCACCCCCGGCCCCCGTAGCCTCGCCTTACAGCTTCCTCAACTTCAGCAGCCCCCACTTAAAGACAGGCTTTGTTTTCCTGCCGCCGTCACTGCACCAGGGGACTCCAGGTCCCAGAAGACACTGCTGCGAGGGGGAGGTGCTGCTCCTCACGCCCGCGGACGAGACCGGGCCAGCCCCCCTCTAAATTTGTCGCTTTGAAGAGCGACGTGCCCTCTTTTCAGAATCTAAATGGTGAGGCGAACGCTCTTTTTAATATTGTCTGGATTTGTCTGAGCTGCTAGGGGAACTTCGCTTAGAGGTCGGGTCTCAGTCCCAGTAGCAGTTGATCCACACAGTTTTGATTCTGAGCAGTGCGAGAAAAGACAGCGTTCTTGCTGCTCACAAGGACTTTTTAGTGCAGGTATTGACAGTCCGGGAATTTATTTGATATTATATTTGTATCAATGATACGCACTAGGCAGGGTCAAGGCGCCGACGACGCACTACCCTATGTCGTTAAACATATGGCCCGCATTTGGCAGCACTTCGTTGAACGCATTTTGCGACGTGCGCCATTCCATAGGGAGCTCTCCCTTTGGATCCTGGCCCCAATACTCAAGGTGGAGGCGAATATGTCTTTCCGAGAGAGGTGCACGGGCGGTTGCGAGACACTTGCGGATCTCTATCCGGACGACTCGTTTGTGTCATTTGAGAGAGCAGCGGACTCATTTGGACTGCGTGAGGGCCAGTACCTGCATTATGGATGTCTCCGGGATGTAGCCAGGACGACATGGCCCCAATTCCCAGAGGCGCCCGAGCTCACTAATACCCTGGACATCATCTTGTCCTGTGGCAGGGGTAGGAGACTGATTTCCCTTCTTTATTCGGCGATGCGCAGGGACTCGACTCCCCCATTGATGCCTGCTTGGAGGGCTTGGGAGGCGGACCTGGGGATTGAATTGGATCCAGCCCAGAGGAAGCGGATAGGAATGTTGACTCGTAAAGTCTCTTGTAATGCGCGTTTCAAATTGATACATTTTAATTTTCTCCATCGCACATATATGACGCCTGCCTCCCTCCACCGTATCTCCTCGGACAGGAGCCATAATTGCCCGAGATGTAGTGCTGGACGGGCGGGATTCCTTCACCTGGCCTGGGAATGCCCCTTAGTACATGACTTTTGGGTGGAGGTGGTAGCACACATTACCCGGATTACACACCTTGCGATCCAACTGGAACCGCTTCACTGTCTGCTGGCGCTGGTGCCCAAACCCAGGAAGAGGGGTCTGTCCTACAAATTGCTGCAACTCCTGTTGGTTCTGGCGAGAAGGCGGGTGGCCATTATTTGGATGGGACAAAGGGCGCCTGAAATCACTAGATGGTTACGGGACGCTAGGGAATGGTCCTTAGCGGAGGAGACACATATGCAGAGCACACGCCGGGATGGGAAACTCCAGGATGACTTACTCGCTTGGAGGGCCATGTGTATCGAGGGGATGGAGGAGGATGACTCGGACGCTACCAGCGCGGAGCTGTTTTCCTCCGCTTCCTCGGAGTCTGATGATGGTGGGGAGGGATCCGGGGTGCAGTGTCTTGAGGTGGTGTAGCAGTCCCCTGAGTCATGCCGATATTCCTTGTTGCGTACACTTGTTTGTCATTGTGATTACCATCGACCACATTCTACTATGAGGACCGCTCTGTGGTAGGCCCTTGCCTACATCTCCTTATGTGATTGCATCAATGCCACAAATGCCATTCATGGGGTTCTTGTTCTTGTTATGTTTTTGTTTGGATTGATATAGCATCATATAAGAAAATTGGCGGAGGTATTGATATTGACCAGGGGATTCTGGGAGCACAAGAGCAAATCCCTTTCATTGTTTCGCAGGTTTAACGGGATGCCGCCCTGCCCCCGGGATGTGGGCCGCACCTGGCTGTGTACCTCCTTTTTGGATCTGACCTTCCTGGTCCGTATGTGTTAACTGCTTTGTCACTTGTATAATTTGTGCCTCTTTATTTTCTTCGCCAACAAAAATAAAGTTTAAAAAAAAAAAAATGATACGCACTAGATGTGAACGATTATCTGGATATTCTGTGTCCTATTGACCGTAGCGATTATATATAAACCTGTAAGCGCAAGAACGTATTGTTGGTATAACAAAAGCCTATCTTCTTCAAGATACGTGCCCTTCAGTGTCTGGACGTGTTTGCTTGCCTATAAGAAGTGCTAGTTGAACCATCAATTGTTTACAGCATAAGTCTGTTTTTTAGTCCTGAGGAACATTTTTATCGTGGCTGTATGAATTCATGTACTTCCTTTTTTTACTTTTTATATGTTTACTATTTTGTAATAGCCACCTTTTCTCAATTAGCAATTCTGCAAAGCAGAACTGTTTACATTTTTACTGAGAGTCGGATATTTTGTTAAAAATGAGTAGGCGGAAATTAATTCCAGGGAAAGGCGTGGTAGGAACTTAGACGCCTTCTTAATGAGGGCTGAATCGATTCTTAATAATGACATTTTATTAAAAGAACGTAGGCTATCCTTGGAGCCTCTTACTTCACAGGGTAGGCTTTCTCTTACCCCTGCTTTTCCCGAAGCTTTACCGACCACAAACCAGGTTAAACCGCAAGACCGGTTGAGTCAATCCTTAGCGGGAGTTCCTGTAACACCGAACATCTCAGTTTCCTCCATGGATCCCAGCCCCGTTATACCTAAATCAAGAACCAGAGGGCAAAAAACTCAAATGAAAACCAATCGGCCAACTAACTCACCTGCTGCAGTGAGGATGAACCGGGGTGCTGTGAAGCCAAAAAAATCAGTGATAAGCACAACTAGGAGAACTAAGGATACTGGCCCCCGTGCAGGGGTTAGTAGTGTGGCCAACTCTTTCACTTTGCATCAGGATAAGGAAGGGTTTACATTCGGTAGCAGACAAGAGGGAGATTTCTGGGGTAGGCTAGAAACTATGATGACCACCCTAATAGATCCTATTATTCCGAAAATAAGGTTTGTTGAAAATAGGCTGCTCAATTTGGAGAAGTTGATGGTACACGCCCACCCAGAGAAATCAGCGGCTATTTCTAATGAACCTAAAATTCCTGTAACCACGGAAGGGGGAAGAGTCGGGCAAGACAGAGAAGATGGAGCCTCCAGTGTTAGGCAATTTTACCCCAGTAGGGTGCCTGATAAGAATGGTTCTACTAGTGCGAAGACCGCTAGTATAGATCCTGTAGCTCCTAGACAGATGTCATCTACAACAACAGGGCCCCCTACCCTGCAGAGAGATAAAATACAAGAAGAACAAACTTCTCAGGTGACAATTTCCCCTACTATCGACCTTCCAGTGGAATCTACCCCATATGTAGTGATCCTGGGGGGTGTTCCTGCTCTCCCATTAGGGAGCGCAGCGGGAGCACCGATTGAGCGCCGAAGGTGCGCCAAAGGTAAGCCCGTCTGCGCCCGTCCGCGCTTGGACCGCCCCCAGCGCCAGACCCCCTGGCCCCCGAAGACACCAGCCTACCCGCCGGACCTACGACGCCACCGAACTCAACGCCCTCAATGCCGGCCGGATCCCTGGATGCTACCGAGCCACCCCGAGACGCACCCATGGACCCTTCAGCTGCCACTCCTGCAAGTTCACCTGCATCCGGACCTGCACGGCACCAGCGCCCACCAAACCGAGCACCAGCAGCAACCACCTGGAGTGCATCCTGCTCAACACTCGCTCCGTCCACAGACACTCCGTCCAACTCTGGAACCTGATCGACACTACATCTCCAGAAGTCGCCTTCCTCACGGAAACCTGGATGAACGCCTCCTCAGCGCCCGACATTGCCATCAGCATCCCGGACGGATACAAGATCACCCGGAAGGACTGAGTCAACCAGACCGGAGGAGGCATCGCCATCGTCCACAAGAACACCATCCGCATCACGACCAACACTGACGACACCCTCACAACTGCCGAACACCTGCACTTCCAGATCCACACCGACCCCAAGACCACCCTCAGAGGCACCCTCATCTACAGACCCCCGGGACCACTCACACAATTCAGCGAAGACTTCGCCGACTTCATCAGCCCACACGCCCTCCCCTCCGCTGACTACAGCCTCCTCGGGGACCTCAACTTCCACCTGGAGAACAACAACGACCGCAACACCACCACCCTGCTGGACAACCTCGACAACCTCGGTCTCAAGCAGCTGGTGACCTCCCCCACCCACTATGCCGGACACACACTTGACCCCATCTTCTCATCCAGCAAGCACATCGCCTTCAGCCACGCCACCGGACTCCACTGGACGGACCACAGCTGCGTCCACTTCAGCTTCAGAAAGAACACGATCCACCACCACCAGCAGCAGGTCGCACGCAGAAACTGGAACAAGATCACAGCCGACCAGCTCGCCGTAGCCCTGAGCCAAGATCCCCCCTCCAGCTCTGCGAACCCCAGCCAGGCCACCAACAACCTCACGAAGTGGATCAGCAACTGCGCAGACGACCTCGCCCCACTGAGGACCCCGCCCAGCAGACCCGGCAGTAAGAAAGCACCCTGGTTCACCGACGAACTCAAGAGCTCCAAGAAGAACTGCTGTGCCCTCGAGCGAGCCTGGCGCAGAGACCCTACACTAGACAACATGACCACCCTCAAGCTCGCAACCCGAAAACACCACCAACTGATCCATACCACCAAGAGAACCGCATTCAAGGAACGACTGGACAACAACGCACACAACAGCAAGGAACTCTTCAACATCGTCAAAGAGCTCTCCAATCCCAACGCCGGAAACAACAACATCACCCCATCACAAGACCTCTGCAACTCCCTCGCCTCCTACTTCCACAACAAGATCGCAGACATACACAACAGCTTCAGCACACAACCAACGCACCCTATGACCGCACCAACGACCCCCACCACCACCCTGCCCGCCTGGACCCCGATCACCACCGAAGACACCATCCGCACGATGAACTCCATCCACTCCGGATCCCCAACCGACCCCTGCCCTCACCACGTCTTCAACAAAGCCGACGCTGTCATCGCACCCCACCTGCGGGACATCATCAACACCTCCTTCAACACCGCTACCTTCCCAGAGAGCTGGAAGCACGCCGAACTCAGCGCTCTACTGAAGAAACCATCAGCAGACCCCACCGAACTCAAAAACTACTGCCCCATCTCGCACCTCCCGTTTCCGGCCAAAGTCATCGAGAAGACCGTCAACAAGCAGCTGGCCGCCTTCCTCGAGACGAACGGATCCCTCGACCTCTCGCAGTCCGGCTTCCGGGCCAACCACAGCACCGAGACCGCCCTCATCGCAGCCACCGATGACATCCGAGCCCTGCTCGACAACGGGGAAACTGCGGCCCTCATCCTCCTGGACCTCTCCGCGACATTCGGCACTGTCTGCCACCGCACCCTAGCGCAGCGCCTCAGCAACGTCAGAATCCAAGAGAAGGCACTAGAATGGATAATCTCCTTCCTCGCCGGAAGGACACAGAGAGTCCGCCTCCCCCCATTCAGATCAGAAGCCACCGAAGTCATCTGCGGCGTCCCTCAAGGCTCCTCGCTCAGTCCCACCCTCTTCAACGTCTACATGAGCCCCCTCGCGGCCATCGCACGCCAACACAACCTCAACATCATCTCTTATGCCGATGACACCCAGCTGATCCTCTCCCTCACCAACGACCCTGCCACCGTCAGAGCCAACCTACACGAAGGGATGACAGACGTAGCCGAGTGGATGATGAACAGCCGCCTGAAACTGAACTCAGACAAGACGGAAGTCCTCATCCTGGACTCTTCACCCTCCGTCTGGGACGACTCCTAGTAGCCCACCGCCCTGGGCAGCGCACCCAAACCCGCAGACCACGCACGCAACCTGGGCTTCATCCTGGACTCCTCCCTCTCCATGACCAGACAAGTCAACGCCGTCTCCTCGTCGTGCTTCAACATCCTGCGCATGCTACGTAAGATCTTCCGGTGGATCCCCACCGTGACCAGGAAGACGGTCACCCAGGCCCTCGTCACCAGCCGCCTGGACTACGGCAATTGCCTCTACGCCTGAACCACCGCCAAACTCCAGAGGAGACTCCAGCGGATCCAGAACGCCTCAGCAAGACTCATCCTCGACATCCCCCGACACAGCCACATTTCCGGACACCTGAGAGACCTGCACTGGCTCCCGGTCAACAAGAGAATCACCTTCCGTCTCCTCACCCACGCACACAAAGCCGTACACAAACAAGGCCCAAGATACCTCAACAGCCGCCTCAACTTCTACACCCCACACGCCAGCTTCGATCGACCAACCACGCCCTCACCGCCGTCCCCCGCATCCGAAGAGCCACCACAGGAGGAAGGTCCTTCTCCTACCTGGCCGTCAAGACCTGGAACTCCCTCCCGACCCACCTCCGCCTGACCCAAGACCACCTCGCCTTCAGGAAGCAGCTCAAGACCTGGCTGTTCGAGCAGTAGCGGACCCCCCTCCCCAAGCGCCTTGAGACCCTCCGGGTGAGTAGTGCGCTATATAAATGCTTTGATTGATTGATTGATTGATTATGATCAGCTCCTCAATGAAATAAATCACTGGTTCACAAATAAGACCACTGTCGGCCCGCGCATACTCAATAATATATTTATGGCACGAAGGGTTAACTTGATTTGTGGCTCGCGTAAGTAAGGGACTGAGGAGTGTATCATCTTAAATTTTTACAATCCCTACACTGCTCGTCAGATGCTCTTTAGAGACTACAGTCTTACCCCCTTAGCGAGCTCTGCTAATAAGATATTACCCCTATTTTTATAGGCCGTTTAGGAGCATGGGAAGGACAGCAGTGGGCAACGGGGAACCATCAGATGGGGGTGGCCAATTAAGGCCATATCCCAGCCACCACTCTATTCCCCTGGCTCATTCTTTGTCTTCTGTAGAAGGCCGTTTGGCCCTAATCATTGATTGGTGCTAAACAATAGATTTGACACCCTGTCCGGTATGGAAGAATGCGACTGAATGCGGAGTCCCGAATAAGTAGGGATTGAGCAAGCTGCAGTAGCAAGGTCTCCAAAGCTGTCTTTTAACAATATTTTATCATGGAACATAGCGGGGTTGGCATCTAAACTACAGGACCCCAGATGGGTAGTTTATGTTAAACAATTCTTGGTAATTAGCCTACAGGAAACCTGGTCGATAGACTGCGTCCTCTTCCTGGAAGGCTATAAGTCTTTCTTTGTTCCGGCGGGACCATCTCTGAGCGGGAGACCCAAGGGTGGATTAGTCACGTACATTTCCGTTGCCATCAGCTGCAAATTGCAGCTTTTGCCCATTACACACCCAGGTATCCTGGCGATAAAGGCCTGTAAGGGGGCATGAGTTGGTGTATAGTTAATTTTTATAACTCATTTTTGTCTTCGCCAGAGTCTAGTAACGTAAATGCTCTGGGAGATGCAATTAAACAATCTCTGAGCGGATGCCTACACAGTCTCCTGGTGGCCGGTGACTTTAATATACATCCGTGTGGTGATCCTCTTATGGCTTGTTTGTCTGAACTTGGCTGCCCGCGTATGCACGGCTTCCACTTTGAACATTCTGTCCAAGGTGAGATGCTAAACACTATGATTAACGAATTAGATCTGGTGGCCACGATGTCTTTATCTGACCCGCGCACTAATTTTCCCATGCCCACGTTTAAGGGGCACAGTAAGGGGTCTTTTATTGATTTTATTTTAATTTTGTCCTCCTTACAGTCATTTGTTAATAACTTCAAAATCTCAGAGAGTGAATTTAGTGACCATATCCCCTGACACTTAATCTGACAGGTCCACTGGCAGAAAAGGGTAGGGAGGCTACAAATCAGGGTCTACTGCAGCCAACTGATGGTAGGCGTAGATTAGGATCGTCACAAGTAACTCCAGAATTATTTTATGATAAGGTTAAAACAGAATGTGCTAATGAATTATCCCTTTGCCTGGAGGTCCTCGCCAACAGAGATTTTAGATGCTTATAAGTCCATTTCATATAAAGTGTCTGCAATGTTATCTGTCCCAGAAAGAAGACATGTTAGGTCTGGTCCCAGATGTTTCGAATCACACTGCTCTAGAGCTGCGAAAAGGCTGAGGGAAGCTCTGACAAATAAACCCAGAATTCAATCTGACGTTATAAACTGTCGAAGGGAATTCAAAGAGGCCCTCACTAATCGAAAGGGAACATTAAAAGATGGAGGGAGCTGTTGGATACCAGCACCCTCAGAAATAGTTCGAAGTTCTGGAGTATTGTGAATAGACCCCTGCTTACTCAGAAAGGAGTGGGGGCTTGAATCCCATATAACTGAGGAAGAGTGGGTATCACATTTTATAACCATGTTTGATTGTCGGTCTGGGCATAGTAACAGGAAGCCTTCTGACATTCAGGAGGTAGTATTAAAATTTGAGAGAGGTGTAATCCTGGAAGGCATAACAGGTTTAACTGTTGGAAAAGCACCTGGTCCGGACGGGATCCCTCCAGATCTCTTTAAGTCTGATCCCTCCTTTTGGGCGCCGATACTGGAGTCTGTATTTAATGCGGCAGCACAGTATGGCTGTCCCCAGTCGTGGGCAACATCTACTATAGTTCCTGTTTTTAACCCCTTAAGTGCTGCCTCGGTGCATTGGCCGACGGCAGCACTACCTCCCCAGTGCTGCGCACGACCATTGGACGTCCATTCAGCACTAGTTCCAATGGACAGCGCAGCACTGGGGAGGAATGTTTAATAGCATCTATGAGGTTAAAAAAGGCAACAGAAATAGTACTTTGTGCTACAGACCCATCTCATTAATAGACTCAGTGGTAAAGGTAGTAGGCTGGGTCCTTCTGCAGAGATTATCATCCTGGGCAGAGGACAATATGATTCTGTTGGAAGCCCAGTATGGTTTTCGAAGGGGACGGTCTACTGTAGCTCAATGCCTTAATTTTTTTTTTTTGAGCAAGTACACTGTTGCACGTTCTGGGACCATTCACCTTGCCTTCATGGATTTGTCATCGGCATTTGATTGCGTCAACAGGAGCAAGCTCTGGCAATCCATGAGGGCAACGGGAGTGGAGAACAGTATTGTTAATTTTCTGGAGGACATGCATAAGTCCACTAAAGCCAATATTAGGTTTTCACAGGATCTGTGTGTCACGAGGGATTTTAGCATTAAAAAGGGAGTCCGGCAAGGCTGTATACTGGCCCCTTTCTTATTTAATTTTTATATTAATGAATTGGATAACACTTTAAGGGCAACAGGTGTTGATTACCCTAGTGTAGGACGGCGTGGGATCCCCGTCCTGCTATATGCGGACAATGCCGTTCTCATATCCAGGACTGTAAGGGGGCTACAAACTCTTTTATCTGCCTTTTCGAGCTTCATTTCAGACAGAGATCCGGCAATTAACAACTCTAAATCATACGTCATGCAAGTGGGGCATTCGGGTAGGAAAAATTTCCAATTTAGATTGAGAGACTCTAAGATTCCCCGTACTAATGTGTTTTCATACTTGGGGGTGCTTTTTGATGACAAGCTCAATTGGGGCCCTTTACTACAGAAAACAAAAGGGGACCTGGTTAGGGTGAATTCAGCAATCTTCAACTTCACATCCAAACTAGGGAAGAAGCCTACCGGAGCCATGATACAAGTGTACCAGGCAAAAAGCCTGGCCATAGCTTCGTATCGAAGCGAAAAATGGGGATATAATGCAGGACAGACCCTCCAAGTATCGGAAAATGATTTTCTGAAACATTTATTATGTGTTCCACGGGGTACATCTAATTTAGTGGGCCATGAGGAGTTGGGGGTCCCTTACTTAAATGATGTGCTCTCTCTGCGACCCCTGTCCTGTTGGTTAAAAAGTTGGCTGAACATAGACCTCCCTCTTACCCACCTGATTATAAGAGATTGCATGGCCCTTGATAACTCGGCTCGCATCCCGTGGCTGAGCTATGTGAAGAGAAGCTTTGAAAGGCTAGGTCGGGGGGATCTATTTACCAACCATGAATGCATTGTGTAGAAGGATGTGGAGGCAATTAAGGTAGCCTTCTTGACAGAAAGGAACATGGAAAGGGAAACAAAGGAGGTTCAGAAATCTAGTGTGCGGACATATATTCTGCTTAAAACAACCCTTAGGGCAGAGCGATACCTCATGGGGTCCCTGTCCACACATGACATTTTTTTATTAACTCGGTCTCGGCTGAACCCTTTTCATCTTTTGCTTGCCAGACCCAAATGTTTTACTAGAGGTAATGTGGCAGCTCCCTGCAGCTGCGACGTACCGTCTTTGCAGGACTTGCTGCATTTTATGTTTCTATGTAAATTTTATGATTTTCCTCGTAAACGATACTTGGTCCCAATTTTAAAAAGATTGAATTTTAGACAGGCTGGTCCAGCACTGGTGGACCTGCAATTTCTAAAAGAGGACTGTTTATTTTTTATAGTAGGTTTTTTAAAAGCTTCTGTTAATTCCGGGAACTATATGGATCAATAATGTATGTTTTCCTCAGGTTTTTAACTTATTTACTAACATATATTAAGTTTTTTTGCTGTTTTAACTTAAGCACTGCCATTTACATTGTGTTTGTGTTGTGTAGCTTTTATGGTTTGAACAACAAACCGAATAAAGTTTTATTGAACTGAACTGACAGGCAAGGAGATTACAAAACATAAAGGAATTTAGGTAAACAGCCTTAAACAGCAGTAGATTTGCACAACCCTGATATTAAAATGTGCATGTTTTCTTATAAATTCATTTTTTATCATCTGAGTGTACATTAACTGGTTAAATAAATGTAGAAATATACACATTTCAGCTTCATTTATTCACAAAACATAAACATAAGTATGGATAAGTACAGGTAAAAGTAGCCAAAAATAAATGTGGAATAATACAGATTGAAATGAAAGATAAGTACTATCAAACCGTGAGCCCAAATTATGTGTACACTGCAAGTGAAATCAAACAGACGTCTGTGTATGACGCCGGGGCATGTTTTCTTGATGCAATAGTGGAAGGCACCGAAAATGTCAGATTCCTTAGCTGACCTCTGGCTGTATTTGGGATTGTACTACCGAATATCGTCCCCCAGAATATTGTGTCACAAGGATATCGAGGGCAGACTATTGAGGGACAAAATATCAGAGGGTAAGTGCAAGTAAGAAAGTATAGATTTACTATTTACAATTCCACACCTGCGTACCTTGAAAAAATATTGACCGCGTAGGTATAGAATATCTAGACGTACTTGCCTGTCGATAATTTTCCTAATATTTTGCTCTCAATATTGTGTCCTATCGGTGTTCCGTGGTTAATATTCAGGGTACACACCTCTATTTGATGCGCAAGAGAGGATAGGTGCATCACTGGTAGAAGGTTTCTTGCCCAACACAAGATAACGCTGCCACACATGGTGATGGTTAAGTATAGGGTCTCTACATGTTGAGACCCATCCTGCTGCATGCTAGTGAGACTTGTAGATGAACACACACAATGCACCCTACCTATGAGGGTCCAGTCCCTCAGTTCCGCAGAGACAGTTTGTCAGTAGTGGTGTACATGAGTGGATTATCCCTTGACACGGTGACATCTCCCGTGGGAGACATGGCCACTTGTGCTGCATAAAAGCGAGAACCTTAGAAACGAATGCTGCCCGGTGGAAACCCTGCCTAGGAAAGATGTCTCTGCTGACTTGGTGGAGATTGTAGCTCAGCCAAAATGGCGCCAGGGTAATCTGCCAATCAAACTGTACAATACGCCTTTCCTCTTTTTATGTTGCAGGGCTCTCTATCATTACTCAACCGACGTAGAGATGGAGTGAAGACTGCAGGAGTCCGCCAGCACTGCCGCTTCTTCTCACTGCACCATCAGTCTCTTCATGCCTGCCACCATTTCCTTGTTCCTGCGCTTCCCCTTCTTCACTTCTTGTAACAACAAAAGCGAATGAATAATGTTTTTGTTTTTATACAGACAGCGTCTTAATAGCCCCACTAAAACTATGCATATGTGTTATTAATAAAGGTTGTTCCCTTTAAAACCAAAAGGGTAAACCGTGTGTTAATTAGAGCACTAAGAAAACGTATGGGGGGGGGAGAAGAGTAGGGTGGAGAATCACAGATGTAGTGTGATGGTATGAAGTAGTTGTTACATCCTCATCTGTATTAGAAGGCATCAGTGTTAGGTTGCTGTCAGGGCCAGCTCAGCCTTTCACCTTACCCATGGCCACGTTTCTCTGTCTGGTCGAGGACCTGATTTCTACCTCCGTATAATTAATTTTGTTACAAATAAATTGAGGTGTTTTATCACGAGTGTGCAAGTTTAGCACCTCTGTCCCTTATGTATGTTGTATGAGTGAAGTAGATAATCTGAACATCTAACGTCTAGATGATGCCTGTACCAGTCAGGATGAATGGATGATTTGTCTATAGCATTTCAAAAAAGGGAAATAACCTCAGCAACACATATAACAATGAAAGGCCATTTCAAGCAAGCATTCCATTCCAATAGCCTCATGTTTTGGTATTTGTAGAGTGAAAAGTGTTCTTAACCTTGACTCACACAGTGGACCTGGACAAGTGTAGCAGGGGTGCACTCTTGACGTGCACTGGACAATTGCAGTATGGAAATGACAATACAGACTCCTGTTGTGATGTTTTGTGATATTACATTGAGGCGCTCATTACCACTTTGGCAGAGTGAAACCAATGCATGTTTTAGGATTCAAACTATGAGGATTTCTGTCCTCTGTCACTTTACCATCCTTTATTGGGAGACTCCCCACAGATGTCCCCATGAAATGTACTCTCTTCTTTAACCATCTTAAGCCAGTTCTAGATTACACTTTTGACTCAAATGAGCACCCTCGATATTTTAGTTCTTGTAAAATAATCACAACAATAGAAAGTCACTGTGCTGCTCAGAACATATCTTTGGGAATAGCATCACTGTTAGAAATGGGATCCCTGGCTGGCCAGGGCTTTCGCCAAAGTCAGTCAGAGACCACCACTCCTAAGTCAGAGCAAGGGAGTTACACGCCAAGATAACCCCTACTCGCCCTCTAGGTAACGTGGCGCGAGCAGCAAGGCTAAACTTGGAGGCGGTATGAATTAAGTATTTGCGCACGCACCCCAGCAACAACACCCAAGGCCCACCACAAAGAAAACTCCACACAAGGGTATATATAAAAATAGCCTTTGTATTCCAATATACATACATTAGATAAAACACACACTTTACATTGTGCCAGAGGCACGGGCAGAATTTACAGGGGATATTTACAAGACAGGGCCACCTGGACCACTGTCAGGAATCAGCACTTTTAGAAGTAACACTTTTAAAAATAGCACTTAGGATGTAAAACTGTAGCACAAAGATAACATACAACCAGTCACTACTGGTACCAGGTGAGCACCACCTATGCAACCCTCACTATCTTAGGAGATTACACTAGGGACCTGGGCCTCGCTAGTACCACCTGCACTAGGGAGAAAACAACCACCTAAGTATTACAATACCTGTAGGGGTGTAAGAAAGGAAACACATGATGCATCACAATACATTCAGCGGTGTAAAAGGACAAAGCACATGACGCATAAAAACACATTCAGAGGTGCAAGAGAAACAAGGCACATGATGTATCAACAACACATTCAGCGGTGCAGCAAAGAGCACTTTGCAGAAATCACATTAACATGAACTTACATCAAAGTCCAGGGTCCAGGTTGCGCCACTTGCACAAAACCTAAACGTAGCAGCTGCCCACTACTTGCTGGGCAGCTGAGGGACAGAACAGGGGGGCCTAAACGCTGCAGCTGGCACTAAGTGCTGCGCAGCTGGGGAAAGGCCAGGGATGAAGGAGTGCGCCTCACTCCTAAAGTCCAGAACATGTCCCTAGAAAAGAAAAGACCTACACGGTGCAGCTGCCCACTAATTGCTGGGCAACTGGAAACATATCGGCGCCAGGGGCCCTCACTGGCCCCTCAGGAACAAAAACTACATCAAAACTGCGCAATAGGTTGGAGCCCTCTAGGCTCTAAACACATTCATGTGTCCCCTGGAGCACTCTGGCTCCTCCAATAAGGAACTCTCCCCCAACAATGGAGCCCTCTGGCTCTAGGAAGAATGGGGCCAAAACAGGTGGGGGCCACTCGGGCTCTAGGCATCACTCTGCCCCTGAAGACAGATATGGCCACATCGTGGGAGCGGCCCGCTATCATGTGGGGCCGCTCAAAGAACAATCAGGACAGCCCGAGGCCCCTCTCCTTACCGGGCTCCGGGCGTCCATTCTCTCTGTGTCCCCTCACCGGGGGCAGCGCAGGACTTCGCCTCTGGGGCTCCCCTCACTCCTGGGAGCCCCAACACGCAACATCCGGCTCCAGGAGGGGAGGGGGGCATCTTCACCCGGTCCCCCATCTCGGGACCGGGACTTGGAAAGTGGAGCCCTCAAGGCTCCGGGCTCCTCTTCTCTGGCCGGGCGCCCTGGCCAATCAGAGCACGGCGGCGGGCGGGACTTCCTTCAGCAACCCGGAAGTCCCGCCTACAGTCAGGCGCGATGCCGCCTGACTTCCGGTTTTGCCCGCGGCTGCGGCGGTGATTTCTCGGGGCATAGCGAGGGGTGGCACCCTCGAGATTAATTAAAACCAACACAGCGAGGTGGGCACTCACCAATTAATTAAATAAACGGGGTGGCACCCGTATTTAAGAAGAAAGTGCAACGAAGCACTCTGGGGCACCAGAGGGGCAGGAGCGCTTCCCTCAGAGGGAAAACGACAGCGCTCTGCCCAGGCATGAAAAATAAAGCGCTCACAGCGCTAGCGGGACACAAAGCGCTCCAATGCGCTAGGGACAGCACACAAGCGCTCCCAGCACCACTAGACAGGACAAAGGGCCTCCAGGCGCCTCAGGGGAACACAAGTCCAGCAAAAGTCCAAGCACAGCGCTAGAGGGGAATAAACAGCGCTCCCAAGTGCTATAAGGGACCAAAGTCCAGCAAAGCTCTTCAGAAGTCCAGGGGCTGGGGAGGGCCCAGGGGAGGCAAGCCTTCCCCCTGGGCCCAAGCAGCAGCACGCCCCTGGCAGATTCGAGTTGCAGAACAAGAACATTTTCATGGGGTCACAGCCCCTCTTTTATACACCTTTTCCCTTTGTCTGTAGGTGCAGGGTGGGGGCAGAACTAGTCGCAGCTGGTCTGTGAGCACTGTTGATTGCTCAACCACCCCTTTCATTCATCAGGCAGGCTAGGGTCATCAGTCGCACCACAGGGGGCGGAGCCAGCTTTGTGTGGGGAAAACCCAGCCCCATTCAGGACACAGGCGCAGCCCCTCCCTCACATCAGCATGCTAATCTCTCTATTCACCACCGGGGCAGACCCACACAGACTTCCTGGAGCCTGGCATCCCAGCCAGCTCCAGCCAATCACACGCCAGCACCTTCACAGCACATACACAGTCATGTCTAGAAGTGGCGCTTCCGCACAAGACACAACCATGTCACATACATCGTTGCGAAGCATTCACTCTCACGAGTTCGCACATACCAGACTTGACCATGCACGCCTCACGCATCAGGAACTACCAGGGACACAGACATTCCCCATGCATTCCTATGGGAGAGCAGGCCAATCTCACACATGCACTCAGGGAGAGGACGCACTTTATACTGCGCCACAGTGTCAAAGTGCGCAAAGACCAGAAATCACTAGGCAAAAAGTTCAGGGGTGAACCTGCCAGAAGGGCCAAGTCCAACACAACCCCCTTCCAGCCAAAACGCAGGGGAGAACAATCACCACCGTGATGGACTTCCCTGCTTGGGGCGATAGAACACGGACGCGGGCCCGCACTGCAGGGACACCCTCCGGTTCTACGCCACGTTGATCCATAAGACAAGCACATACTTAAAAAAAAAACTGGCCCAACCAGGCTACCCCACTGGTACTCCTTAGTTGTCCACGGCTAGGACCAGGCCCTAGGCCACCCAGATACCACTGGTCCCTACCAATCCACAGAGTGGGGGGTGGTAACCCCTGGCCTACATAGCCATTCTCCACTCCCTTTCTCCGTGTAGTTCCAAACTACCACTGATCCTTCAACCTAGGGTCTGCACCCTTAGGCTGACCAGAGGTCACAGGCAAGAATGCCCCACCCTACCTCTACTTCTGAAACACCCTCCAGAACAAAACTCTCCCACCAGTTCGGGACCTTTACTCCCTCAGCAGCAGTGACCACGGTCAGACCAGCACAAGATCGGTGTAGTGAGGCGTTGCACTTTGCGGGTTGCCAGATGCGGCGCAGGCGGCGGCTCACGGACCGCATCGAGACGGGGACGGCAAGCGGCATAGGCTGCGCGGCCGAAGGCAGACGCGGCTCAGTGCAGTGCCTACAGGACACCAGGCTGGTCATGACAGAGTCACAGCTCCCTTAACTGGTCTACCACCTGGGATTCGAATTCACTCCTCCTTCAGCAGCAAGGCAACCACTGCAGGTCAATCCCCCATACAGCTTACCCGGTTCCTTCTCTTCAGGCAGGAGTTCCTTCAGGACACTACATACAGTTGCCCTTACGTCCAGATCCGGACACACCGGCTACTGGCTCCCCAACCGAGGGACGTACCCCTTTGGTCAGATGCCTGGCGCACCAGGACTTCCTTGAGGGTGACACATAACTAATGTATCGTGTACAAGTCTTCCTGACACTCAGGACAGAAGTGGCATCACCCTGGTCACTCCCTGGCGACACAACCCTTCTGGTTGGCCCCTGACCCACTGGTTACTCCACTGGGGAATCTATCCCCCTCGCACCCCTCCATCTGGACTTCTGCACCCTCCCAACTGGAGCGGTACTGCCAGATAACAGAACTACTAGAGCCCTGCTTACAGGCGCTCCACGTTCTCTCCACGCTGGGAGATCTCCCTACAAGGACGCTCCATACGGACATGCTAGGCTCCCTCACCTGGTGTTCCTAAGAAAAAAAACACCCAGACTACGAAGACCAGGCTTGTGCTCCTCCGAGCCACTTCCACCACACTGGGCTGGAAGACCAGAACCTTTCCTTAGGGTCACTCCCCAACAATTAACACAATAGCACAGGGGCAGGGGAAACTCCCATGAGCTTCAGGCCCACCCATGAAATCATGTTCACTGATGTTCTACATTCTTCAAACACTCTGGGAGATCTTCCTCAAATGACCTATTGGTACAGCCTAGGCCCCCGACCTGACGTTCCCTTCAGAAACATTCTAGGCCCTGACACTGGGTTTCGGGCACCTGGAGACATGCAGTCCCACCCACTCCTTCTCCTCTTGAGACAGGACGTGAGCCCCTACACCGAGACCTAGCTGGGCTACACTTAACCTCTTCCACCACACTGGGCTGGAAGACACCTCAGCCACTCCTTTTGGAATCACTCCATCCCCTATGCCTCTCTCCTCCCAGAACATTACCAACTCCAAACATCTGTCTCTAAACAGACCACAGAAAATCAGAAGCAGGCTCCACTGTCTGCAGACGTTCTTGGGAAAAGTTTACCACACGGAACTTTAGGTATCTGAGCAAAACAAGAGTACACAAGCATTCAGCAAGCTCCCCATCCAGAGAACTCACACACACGTCCAGTGCAACACACCATTCATCCACACACACCCCTCCCCAGACTGGTAAGGCAGTTTCTACCACCCCTGATTTCTCAACCTGACCACACGTGACACAGGTACCATAACTCCAGGGCAGGGACGGGGGACACATGCACTGAACACATTCATGCTGCCACCACTGGATCCCACCCTCCTGGTGAATCCAGAAAACACACTGCACTTAGGGGGATGATCTACCCTCCCGAGCTAGGGACACCTAACTCAGGGCCCGATTCACAGAATGAACTTACTACTTTTGGCATTCACAGAATGCACTTACTACTTTTGGTATTCACAGAATGAACTTACTCATTTCGGTATTCACAGAAGTTAGGACTACTAACTTTAGGACTCCTAAATGCCTTCTGTGAATACCGAAAGTCTTAAAATTAGGATTTTTCTCAATTTAGTAGTAGTAAAGTTAGGACTCTTAACTTTAGGACTCCTAAATGCCTTCTGTCAATACCGAAAGTCTTAAAATTAGGATTTTTCTCAATTTAGTAGTAGTAAAGTTAGGACTCCTAACTTTACTACTACTAAATTGAGAAAAATCGTAATTTTAAGACTTTTGGTATTCACAGAAGGCATTTAGGCGTCCTAAAGTTAGTAGTCCTAACTTTACTACTACTAAGTTGAGAAAAATCGTAATTTTAAGACTTTCAGTATTCACAGAAGGCATTTAGGCGTCCTAAAGTTAGTAGTCCTAACTTTACTACTACTAAATTGAGAAAAATCCTAATTTTAAGACTTTCGGTATTCACAGAAGGCATTTAGGCGTCCTAAAGTTAGTAGTCCTAACTTTACTACTACTAAATTGAGAAAAATCCTAATTTTAAGACTTTGGGTATTCACAGAAGGCATTTAGGAGTCCTAAAGTTAGTAGTCCTAACTTCTGTGAATACCGAAATGAGTAAGTTCATTCTGTGAATACCAAAAGTAGTAAGTGCATTCTGTGAATGCCAAAAGTAGTAAGTTCATTCTGTGAATCGGGCCCTTCAAGTGCACAAGAAACACATTTCCACAGAAATGACATTTTTAGCAAACTCCATACAATAATCCCCAAAATGTGATTTATCTAAAATGCAGAGCTTTGTAGTGTGGCCAGTTGCCACTGTGGTACATCGCAAACACAAATCCTTATCCCACCGCTGCCACCAATGTTAGAAATGGGATCCCTGGCTGGCCAGGGCTTTCGCCAAAGTCAGTCAGAGACCACCACTCCTAAATCAGAGCAAGGGAGTTACACGCCAAGATAACCCCTACTCGCCCTCTAGGTAACGTGGCGCGAGCAGCAAGGCTAAACTTGGAGGCGGTATGAGTTAAGTATTTGCGCACGCACCCCAGCAACAACACCCAAGGCCCACCACAAAGAAAACTCCACACAAGGGTATATATAAAAATAGCCTTTGTATTCCAATATACATACATTAGATAAAACACACACTTTACATTGTGCCAGAGGCACGGGCAGAATTTACAGGGGATATTTACAAGACAGGGCCACCTGGACCACTGTCAGGAATCAGCACTTTTAGAAGTAACACTTTTAAAAATAGCACTTAGGATGTAAAACTGTAGCACAAAGATAACATACAACCAGTCACTACTGGTACCAGGTGAGCACCACCTATGCAACCCTCACTATCTTAGGAGATTACACTAGGGACCTGGGCCTCGCTAGTACCACCTGCACTAGGGAGAAAACAACCACCTAAGTATTACAATACCTGTAGGGGTGTAAGAAAGGAAACACATGATGCATCACAATACATTCAGCGGTGTAAAAGGACAAAGCACATGACGCATAAAAACACATTCAGAGGTGCAAGAGAAACAAGGCACATGATGTATCAACAACACATTCAGCGGTGCAGCAAAGAGCACTTTGCAGAAATCACATTAACATGAACTTACATCAAAGTCCAGGGTCCAGGTTGCGCCACTTGCGCAAAACCTAAACGTAGCAGCTGCCCACTACTTGCTGGGCAGCTGAGGGACAGAACAGGGGGGCCTAAACGCTGCAGCTGGCACTAAGTGCTGCGCAGCTGGGGAAAGGCCAGGGATGAAGGAGTGCGCCTCACTCCTAAAGTCCAGAACATGTCCCTAGAAAAGAAAAGACCTACACGGTGCAGCTGCCCACTAATTGCTGGGCAACTGGAAATATATCGGCGCCAGGGGCCCTCACTGGCCCCTCAGGAACAAAAACTACATCAAAACTGCGCAATAGGTTGGAGCCCTCTAGGCTCTAAACACATTCATGTGTCCCCTGGAGCACTCTGGCTCCTCCAATAAGGAACTCTCCCCCAACAATGGAGCCCTCTGGCTCTAGGAAGAATGGGGCCAAAACAGGTGGGGGCCACTCGGCTCTAGGCATCACTCTGCCCCTGAAGACAGATATGGCCACATCGTGGGAGCGGCCCGCTATCATGTGGGGCCGCTCAAAGAACAATCAGGACAGCCCCGAGGCCCCTCTCCTTACCGGGCTCCGGGCGTCCATTCTCTCTGTGTCCCCTCACCGGGGGCAGCGCAGGACTTCGCCTCTGGGGCTCCCCTCACTCCTGGGAGCCCCAACACGCAACATCCGGCTCCAGGAGGGGAGGGGGGCATCTTCACCCGGTCCCCCATCTCGGGACCGGGACTTGGAAAGTGGAGCCCTCAAGGCTCCGGGCTCCTCTTCTCTGGCCTGGCGCCCTGGCCAATCAGAGCACGGCGGCGGGCGGGACTTCCTTCAGCAACCCGGAAGTCCCGCCTACAGTCAGGCGCGATGCCGCCTGACTTCCGGTTTTGCCCGCGGCTGCGGCGGTGATTTCTCGGGGCATAGCGAGGGGTGGCACCCTCGAGATTAATTAAAACCAACACAGCGAGGTGGGCACTCACCAATTAATTAAATAAACGGGGTGGCACCCGTATTTAAGAAGAAAGTGCAACGAAGCACTCTGGGGCACCAGAGGGGCAGGAGCGCTTCCCTCAGAGGGAAAACGACAGCGCTCTGCCCAGGCATGAAAAATAAAGCGCTCACAGCGCTAGCGGGACACAAAGCGCTCCAATGCGCTAGGGACAGCACACAAGCGCTCCCAGCACCACTAGACAGGACAAAGGGCCTCCAGGCGCCTCAGGGGAACACAAGTCCAGCAAAAGTCCAAGCACAGCGCTAGAGGGGAATAAACAGCGCTCCCAAGCGCTATAAGGGACCAAAGTCCAGCAAAGCTCTTCAGAAGTCCAGGGGCTGGGGAGGGCCCAGGGGAGGCAAGCCTCCCCCCTGGGCCCAAGCAGCAGCACGCCCCTGGCAGATTCGAGTTGCAGAACAAGAACATTTTCATGGGGTCACAGCCCCTCTTTTATACACCTTTTCCCTTTGTCTGTAGGTGCAGGGTGGGGGCAGAACCAGTCGCAGCTGGTCTGTGAGCACTGTTGATTGCTCAACCACCCCTTTCATTCATCAGGCAGGCTAGGGTCATCAGTCGCACCACAGGGGGCGGAGCCAGCTTTGTGTGGGGAAAACCCAGCCCCATTCAGGACACAGGCGCAGCCCCTCCCTCACATCAGCATGCTAATCTCTCTATTCACCACCGGGGCAGACCCACACAGACTTCCTGGAGCCTGGCATCCCAGCCAGCTCCAGCCAATCACACGCCAGCACCTTCACAGCACATACACAGTCATGTCTAGAAGTGGCGCTTCCGCACAAGACACAACCATGTCACATACATCGTTGCGAAGCATTCACTCTCACGAGTTCGCACATACCAGACTTGACCATGCACGCCTCACGCATCAGGAACTACCAGGGACACAGACATTCCCCATGCATTCCTATGGGAGAGCAGGCCAATCTCACACATGCACTCAGGGAGAGGACGCACTTTATACTGCGCCACAGTGTCAAAGTGCGCAAAGACCAGAAATCACTAGGCAAAAAGTTCAGGGGTGAACCTGCCAGAAGGGCCAAGTCCAACAATCACAAAATATCAGGAACACTGAGAAATGTGTAAAGCAAAGGCTTCCAGTAGCTGAAACTCATTACATGTTGTGGTTCTGCATCACATGGAGCGGTTCCGCATTACAGAGAGGGATTCCGCATCACATGGAGCGGTTCCACATCACATGGAGCGGTTCCACAGCACATGGAACGGTTCCGCATAACAAAGAAGGATTCCGCATTTCATGGAGTGGTACTGCATTACAGGGAGAGGTTACTCATCACATGAACTGTTTTCGCATTACATGGAGTGATTCTGCATTACATGGAGTGGTTCCATGTCACATGGGGTGATTCTGTGTTACATGGAGTGGTTACACATCACATGGAGTGGTTCTGCATTACATGGAGTGGTTCTGCATTACAGGGAGAGGTTACTCATCACATGATGTGTTTTCACATTACATGGAGTGATTCTACATTACATGGAGTGGTTCCACATCACATGGAGTAATTCTCTGTTACATGGAGTGGTTCTGGATTACATGAATTGGTTCTGCATTACATGGAGTGATTCTGCATTACATGGAGTGGTTCCCCATCACATGGAGTGATTCTGCATTACATGAAGTCGTTACACATTACATGGAGTGATTCTGCATTAAATAGAGTGGTTACACATCACGTGAAGTGGTTCCGCATTACATGGAGTGATACTGCATCACAGGGAGTAGTTACTCATCACATTATTGTGTTTTTATCTAGGAACCTAAATCAATATTTCTATTTTATGCCCATGTACGGTTATAATCAATAATATCCCTATAATGGCATAGGAATCATATCCATATTTAGTTGTAACCCATGCAGTCACATTAAGCAAGGCTACTTCCCCGGACTCCTAGAAAGCATAACGAGTTCTCTAAACAAACCAAACCTCCAGCAACCTGGGAAATCCCCATTTGCTTTTGTTTTGATTTCGTCCTAGAACTCCTGTGAAGCACTGTAAGAACAGCCAGTTCTTAGTGACATCTTTATTGAAGTCTTATTTCCAACCTTACGTCAAACCTGGCACCTTTCAGGTATAAATATACCAACGTTTCCTTAAGCAAACACGCGGTGGTGGTTTTGGAGCCGAGCAGCTATCTACTTGCCCGAGAGCCCAGCTGATGCGAGAGCCCACGGACGCTGCCCCTCCCTTTTGACGCACTGAGAGAGACGCTGTCTTTTCTCCTGCCGAGAAATCCAGCTTCTGTGTTCTCAGCCACCTTCGCGGGCTGCTGGGATATCGAGTCCTGAAAGAGAGATACCAGACCTCCTGCATTCTATTACCCAGATACGGAGCTGACTAAACCCTTAAGGAGAATTCTTGAGTCAGATTCTTGGCAAAACCAACTTAACTTAAACTGCTACTTACTTACTCCTTCCCACGTATTAGGCTTAGGTCAGGTACACCGGGGTAGGCGTATTTAGAAGCACCAGTTGAGTACGTTAGTCAATGTATATATGTATGTATATATTTTATCCATTTTAAAGTATCTCATGGCTAAGAAACCATATCAATGCTTTTACAGTATTATTTCATAATACTCCTTTTACTGTATGCACTTTACTTTACATTAAGTTTTGCAATTATGGCAATTCATTTCTCTTGCATGAGAAAGAAGACTGCTCAATAAATGACACCTTTTATTGAAAACGCCCGTCTCTCTTTTCTCTGCACTCTGGTGAAACTAAGAACGCACGACTGACTGAGTGAAATAGCTGTCTATTGTTTTCACACGACTCTAGAGATACACTCTTCTTCTGAGGGAGCAAAGTTGTCATGTTATATGGTTGTCAGAAGCTAATCCCTTCTTGTCTATCCAGGGAGGTTAAACTCCTCCTCGTTTATTCGAGAAAGTTTCTAGTGACCTCTGAGCTAGCTGACAAACCTTAAGTCTAATATAGTCAGTAGAGACCTAGTCGACCTCAGTCCTACGTCTACACTGCTGAATATATTATTCCAATGCGCAGAGCCTATTGGGAATATAGGAACTACACTACAACATGAAGTGGTTTCGCATTACATAGAGTGATTCTGCATTACATGGAGTGGTTCCATGTCACATGGAGTGATTCTGTGTTATATGGAGTGGTTACGCATCACATGGAGTGGTTCTGCATTACATAGAGTGGTTATGCATCACATGAAGTGGTTCCGCATTACATGGAGTGATACTGCGGTACACAGACAAAATATCGAGTTTTAAATTTCGATATACAATTATATCGAAGTTTAAATATCGATGGGACAAAATATCGAAGGTAAGTAATATCGACAGTCTTAATATCGATATTAGTATTATCGAAGTTTTAAATATCGATGTCAATAATATCGAAATAAGCAACTTCGATGTTACTTTTATCAATTTTTAAATAAATTTAGTGTATAGTATATTGTATTTATTATGTTTTAATATTTATTTTTAATGTAATTTAATTAAATATTGTCTTTTACTACTGTAGCGGGTTGTGGGTTTATAGGGGAATAGGGTGGGAAGTAATTTAATTATGTTAAATTAATTATTAATTAGTAGGAATTATTAATTAATTAATTGAGAATTAATTTTTAATTAATTTTAATTAATTGATTAATTGATAAATATGTTCTGTAGCGGGTTATGGGTTTATAGGGGAATAGGGTGGGAAGTAATTTAATAATATTTAATTAATTAATATATGTTTGTACATATTTTAATTAATAATTAATTGGTAATTAATTTATATTAATTAGTTAATTAATTAATATAATTTTGTACATATTTTTAATTATTAATTAGTTGGTAAATAATTAATATTAATTAGTTAATTACATTAATTAGAGTAATTTTTTTATATATAATTTTTTGTTATTCTTAATTAATTAATTGGGAAAAATAATATTAATTATTAAATTTAATTAATTACAGATAATGTGCTAATATATTTACTTTATTGTTATTGTTAATTAATAATTAATTGGTAATTAAATAATATTAATTAATTTTGGGTAAAGGAGTATTTTTAGGGTTCGGGGTCAGTTTTCAGTTTTTGGGTAAATGGGTATTTTTAGGGTTCAGGGTCAGTTTTCAGTTCTTGGGTAAAGGGGTATTTTTAGGGTTCAGGGTCAGTTTTCAGTTTTTGGGTAAAGGGGAAATTTTAGGGTTCCGGGTCAGTTTTCAGTTTTTGGGTAAAGGGGTATTTTTAGGGTTCAGGGTCAGTTTTCAGTTCTTGGGTAAAGGGGTATTTTTAGGGTTCAGGGTCAGTTTTCAGTTTTTGGGTAAAGGGGTATTTTTAGGGTTCAGGGTCAGTTTTCAGTTTTTGGGTAAAGGGGTATTTTTAGGGTTCAGGGTCAGTTTTCAGTTCTTGGGTAAAGGGGTATTTTTAGGGTTCAGGGTCAGTTTTTAGTTTTTGGGTAAAGGGGTATTTTTAGGGTTCAGGGTCAGTTTTCAGTTTTTGGGTAAAGGGGTATTTTTAGGGTTCAGGGTCAGTTTTGGGTTTTTGGGGTACAGGGATATTTTTAGGGTTCAGGGTCAGTTTTGGGTTTTTGGGGTACAGGGATATTTTTAGGGTTCAGAGTCAGTTTGGGGTTTTTGGGGTACAGGCGTACAGGGTAAAAATAAAAAAAATTACATTAAATCAATTAAATGAAATTAAAAAAAAGAAAATTACATTAAATTATTGTGTTTTATTTATTTTAAATGTATATGTATTAGTTTTAATTTTGTTTTAATATTTTTATTTAATATTTGTAACATTTTATGTATTTTAAAATTATTTTTACATTATTAATAATACATTTAAAAAAACTATATTTTTAATTTCGATATTTTTGTACTACAATATTATTTTTTCGATATTTTTGTACTTACCTTTATGAAGATATGACTCCGATATTTTTGATGTCGATATTTTTGTGCCGATATTTTTGTATTTCGATATTCTGTCTGTCTATATTATGTCAGACATTCGATACTGCATCACAGGGAGTGGTTACTCATCACATAAAGTGGTTTTGCATTACATAGATAGATTCTGCATTACATGGAGTGGTTCCATGTCACATGGAGTGATTCTGTGTTATATGGAGTGGTTACGCATCACATGGAGTGATTCTGCATTACGTGGAGTGGTTATGCATCACATGAAGTCGTTACGCATTACATGGAGTGATTCTGCATTAAATTGAGTGGTTACGCATCGCATGGAGTGGTTATGCATCCATTGCAGTGGGACTGCATTACATGGAGTGATTCCAATTTACATGGAGTGATTCGATATAAGAAAAAGTTTACAAAATAGATGGGTACAGAAGGAGGATGAACTCCTTCACTGTGTTTTATAGAGATGGGCACTGTTCCTCGCCCAGGCTATGCTGCTGAGGCACGAATAACTAAACTCACTGTTCATCCTGACGCTACCTCCTAAATAGTAGTTCTCAAAATTCAGCTTGGGGCGTGCAAAGAAAGGGATGATATAAATTGAAAAGAGCAAAAGGGGATATTAAAAAGAAATCTGAAAATGCTAAGATGCTTACTCTCTGATTCCTCTGTGTTAGAAAAGGTTATGATATTAAGAGAACATTAGAAAGGACAGATGTGGGAAACAAAGAGAGCCTGGCAGATGAAACCATCTTGGCAATTTATAAACAATCTGAACTCTCACTATGAGACTGATTTCAGCTCAATCCCTAAGCAGGTTTGGGGGTGGCCCACATTACAGCATTATAGGTGGATGTTATAAGTATTTGGGAAACTCCATACGTTTCAACTTTTGCTACGCCCCTCTAGAAAGCAAAGTGGTTTGTAAGATTATTAAGAGCTCCCGAACAATCTTTTTAAGAGCAATCATTAATTTTGGTCATTTTTACTAACTGTATACCTGTGCATACGAATCCCACACTGTTCTGCATCTTGGCAGGGTTCCATTGTGCATCACATCTATAACACGCATTGGCAAAGCCGATAAGTCTTGACTATGCGAGAGCTATTGGCTTTGTCAATTTCTTTAGCCATATTGTACAGCAGCGTGGCTGCTATGCAGCATGTCTCAAAGTTAGAAATAAAAAGCACAATCATATGGCCAGTGCTTCCCGCGAGGGGCAGTGATCCTTTTTTTAGTATGAGATAATTCTCTGCATTCACGAAAAAAGTTTTACGTGAGTCAGTAATTTAAGGTCCCCGTGATCCCCATCAATGTGAGTCAGTAATTCAAGGTCCCCATGATCCCCATCAACGTGAGTCAGTAATTTAAGGTCCCCATGATCCCCATCAACGTGAGTCAGTAATTCAAAGTCCCCATGATCCCCATCAACATGTCAGTAATTTAAGGTCCCCATGAACCCCATCAACGTGAGGCAGAAATTTAAAGTCCCCATGATCCCAATCAACATGAGTCAGTAATTTAAGGTCCCCATGATCCCCAGCAACATGTCAGTAATTCAAGGTCACCATGATCCCCATCAACGTGAGTCAGTAATTTAAGGTCCCCATGATCCCCATCAATGTGAGTCAGTAATTCAAAGTCCCCATGATCCCCATCAACGTGAGTCAGTAATTTAAGGTCCCCATGATCCCCATCAACATGTCAATAATTTAAGGTCCCCATGATCCCCATCAACGTGAGGCAGTAATTCAAGGTCCCCATGATCCCCATCAACATGTCAGTAATTCAAAGTCCCCATGATCCCCATCAACATGTCAGTAATTTAAGGTCCCCATGAACCCCATCAACGTGAGGCAGAAATTTAAAGTCCCCATGATCCCAATCAACATGAGTCAGTAATTTAAGGTCCCCATGATCCCCATCAACATGTCAGTAATTCAAGGTCACCATGATCCCCATCAACGTGAGTCAGTAATTTAAGGTCCCCATGATCCCCATCAATGTGAGTCAGTAATTTAAGGTCCCCGTGATCCCCATCAATGTGAGGCAGCAATTTAAGGTCCCCATGAACCCCATCAATGTGAATCAGTAATTTAAGGTCCCCATGATCCCCATCAATGTGAGTCAGTAATTTAATGTCCCAATGATCCCCATCAATGTGAGTCAGTAATTCAAGGTCCCCATGATCCCCATCAACGTGAGTCAGTAATTTAAGGTCCCCGTGATCCCCATCAATGTGAGTCAGTAATTTAAGGTCCCCATGATCCCCATCAACGTGAGGCAGTAATTCGAGGTCTCCATGATCCCCATCAACATGTCAGTAATTCAAAGTCCCCATGATCCCCATCAACGTGAGTCAGTAATTTAAGGTCCCCATGATCCCCATCAACGTGAGGCAGTAATTTAAGGCCCCCATGATCCCCATCAACGTGAGGCAGTAATTTAAGGTCCCAATGATCCCCATCAATGTGAGTCAGTAATTTAAGGTCCCCGTGATCCCCATCAATGTGAGTCGGTAATTCAAGGTCCCCATGATCCCCACCAACGTGAGTCAGTAATTTAAGGTCCCCGTGATCCCCATCAATGTGAGTCAGTAATTCAAGGTCCCCATGATCCCCATCAACGTGAGTCAGTAATTTAAGGTCCCTGTGATCCCCATCAACGTGAGTCAGTAATTTAAGGTCCCCATGATCCCCATCAACGTGAGTCAGTAATTCAAGGTCTCCACGATCCCCGTGCGCTGATTAAATAGGGCTTGGGTTAGAATTCCTTTTGGGAATCTCCAGCATCGGTAGCTAAAATTGAATAGCTTCCCAATAAAGGTGAAGTAGTGTGGCTCACTGGTTAGAGGCGGCATACCCGAGAGCAGAGGACGGCCCAGGACCAGGGTTCGAATCCCGGCGCGGCAGGTTTCTGGACCAGGGTCAGCGGACTCGATAATTCTCTCGCCTCGGTGCCCACTCTGATCAGCGATCACACTTGGCAACTCTGGGCATTAGCTTGCCTCATCTTCACTAACGGCCCCACCAGACCGCCGAGGATGCCTGGTCTTACCCTGGAGATACCCATTAAGGGACCATCTCTCAGGGAAGCCAGGAAGGGTTTCGCAGCGGTCGAAGCGCCTTGGGACCCTACGGGTAAGTAGTGCGCTATATAAATGCCTATACACAATAACACATCCAGTCCACGCCATTTGTTGCGGACATAAGGATTGAGTAAAAATACAATTTTAAACTATACTTGTGACATCTATTTTTAGAAAAGATTAACATTTATTATTTGTTCCCTTGACAAAGCTGACAAGGGACAGGGGCGGCTCTAGGTTCATGGTGGCCCTGGGCAGGGAGCGTAGGTAGGAGGCCCCGGAAGAGAGGGTCCGGGTGGGGCAGAGCGCGGAGGCCAGTGAAGAGGGGGGGTCATGGTGTTTGGAAGTTGTATAGAGCCAGAGGCCACCAAATCCCTGCCAGGGGCCCCCACACAAATATGTATCCATCCTCAGAGGATTATTATATTAACCCCTTCAGTGCTGATGACAAGGTCAACTCGTCATGGGTTTTACCTGCCCTGTGCTTATGACGAGTTGACCTTGTCATGAACAATGGGGATCATGTATGCTCTGCACAGAACGGGAAAACCCCCTAGCAGCCAAGGTGTTAAGGATTTATATTGATGTGGTGGCCCCTGGGATTTGGTGGCCCTGTGCAGGTGCACAGCTTGCACATGCCTAAGGCCGGCCCTGCAAGGGATCAGTTTTGCACATTTTGTGTCTTATCAACAGCATTAATGGAAATCAGGCATTCACAGCCTTCATTTAACGGTGGGATACAGGTTGTAGAACATGCAACAAACAAACTGCCAGTTCTGCACCACTGCACCGCACAGGCCTGTCACGTATGTACAGAGAAAGAAGGGTGCACACTCTCTGGGGTCAAAATGCCATTGAACCCCCTTAAACATACAGCAACAAGTCTAATAGAGGGAAGGCAACTTAAATGTTCAACCAAGTTCGATCCCATTCGGGGAAAGATCCAACTAAGAGAATTCCATGGTGATAAACGAGATGTGTTCCATAGTCAGCGCATTGACATGAGTTCAATATCCAAACCAGATATGTTTTTCTTTCCTTTTTGTTAAATACTTAGTAGCACATTTACAAGGGCTTTATCCCCGCTTTTTTGGCTTAAAAAGCCCAAAAAGCGGAGATAAAACTACTGCCCTATTTACAAGAGGGTGCTAACATGCATAATTGCATGTTAGCACCCTTTTTCCCAACGCCTCCCTTTGCATTTCTAATGAGATGCAAAGTGGGCGTCACTGGGCATACCCGGGATAGACTACCTTGCAAATATCGCTGATGTTCACATCGCGATATTTACAAGGCTGCCCCAGCATTTTAGCAGACGTTAGTTTTTGGAGAAAACCGCTGTTTTCTCCAAAAACTAACGTCTGCTAAAATGCAGACTTACCTGTCAGATTTACCTATCCCTAACATTGGGTGGATTATGCTGATACGACCTCTAACTCTGGAATTTTTATCGCCCTGGAGAAACGCGTTGTTAATAACGTGCTACCAGGGTGATAAATTCCAGAGATAGCCTGCGATAACAAAATTATCGCTCAGCACGGCCAGGGATAATTATCGCTGGCCGTTGATAATATGCCCCCAAATGAGTGAAGTTTGTTCCAAAAATCAGAATTCGCTTAGTTGGATCTTTGACCAAATGGGATGGGATAAATGTGTTATTACATATTATATGTTCGCCCGCTACTATTAAATGAACGTCGTAAGTGGGTTTGGTCTCTGCCCGTGACAAAGGGATACCAACTAGTCTTACATACAGTGCGGTTTGTTTCATCTAACCTGTGAGGAGATAAACATGAGGGCAAATGCGGTCAAATGCACGGACATGTCTTTCCTTCGCCTCTGCAAATTTAGCCAGTAAAACAACTGTATTTAACTGAGATTAGCATGGGGAGTAACCAACACTCTTTATTCTTCTGGCTTTCAGAGAATATCAATCTTTCAACAGTGTTACGTTGTTGTTTGTAGTCTTTCCTATTTTATCAAACAAACATTTTAAATTATTGTATATGTTAAAACTATTAAATTATATGAGGGATTTAATAAAGTTCAATTCCTTTAACATGCTGCAAGAGGCAATTAAAAATGTTGTAGATTCTGAGATAAGAGGACCTGTTTCTACATTGTGTTCCACAATTGTGTTTTATTTATTGTGATTCATTGTGATTTATTCACTTTATGATTTTTATCAATGAACAATAAAGATATTCAATTTAATTTTAATATTTAATTTTACGATTCAGTTATGGTTTTTAGTGTGTGCTGCGCACCATAAGAATGTACTGGAGAATATATATTTAATTATTTTCACAATGTATTCAAACATCATTTTGTTATATGAGCAGGGCCATCTCTTATAGGCCTGGTGTGATTTCAGATCGGGGAGAGAATGTAGCCTTACGGCTCCAGCGGTCGACCTCAAAGCTGGGTAACCAGGTTCGAGTCATGGCAAAGATGCTCAACATCTTGTGATTCTGGGCAAATCACTTAATTTCCCGCTCCTAACAAAAATGGATGTGTCCATCTGTAACAAAGCTGGTGCAGGGGCGTAATACATGCCCCCGGGGCCCCTCAGCCCTTACAAGCGCATCCGGCACCAGGCTGCCGCTCTTCTGTATGTATATTAGTCACATGTTTAACAGTTTAGTACAGTGACCTTCAGAGCAGAGGCGGGAATCTCCAGCTAGGCCGGGGGCTCGCTTTCACCTGCTCAAGCTTTAATGCCGTTTTCTGCAAATCTGTGCATAGATGCACCGCCCTGAGCTATAATGTGGCGTAGACAAAATGACAAGTGGCACAGTGTAGATTGTTGCATTAACTATTAAGTGCTAGAAGTCTGTACATTTTAAGTAAATTACCGCAGAGCTCAAATTGCCGAAACTACCATCAACACTGTTAAATGCGATTCGTTCTTTCAAGAGCTCAGAGAGGAGCTGACGTGACAAATTAGACACTCTCTTAGCGAGAAGATTATCAAGCACCCTTAGAGCTCTACACTCACTTTCTCAAGCTGTACTCTCTCCGCCCCTTCAAGCAACATGGAAGTTGGACTAATTCGACCTACCCTGAGTAGAAAGGGAAACTAAACTCTGTAATCACTGCAACAATAGACAAAGGACTACTACTCTTGTCCCTCTATTTGCTATGTTGGCGGCCATCTTTGACTACTATTTTCCAGATGTTTCTTCTCCACGGCCAGTGTTTCCGTCAAGCAAGCGGACATCCCTGCGGGCGTCTGCGAGTAATGCATTCCTCCATCAAAATCGCCTTCCGCTAAACTCTTTAACTGTGTGGTATTTATTTTGAATCAATTTTACAGCTGCGCAGCAAATAGTGCCAGCTGCACCGTTTAGGACTTTTACAGCTGCGCAGCAAGTAGTGCCAGCTGCACCGTTTAGGCCTTTTGACAGCTGCGCAGCAAGTAGTGCCAGCTGCATCGTTTAGGCCTTTTTACAGCATGACGGCACACTAACCCGTCTTTTCCACCATAACCGTTTGGATTATGCGCCCCCTTTTTGCCCTCTTTTTTCTCCTCACTACCGCTCTCCCAGCAACACCCCTCTCATCTCTCCCCCACCCTCCTTCGCCGCAGCTTCCCAACATGGCCACCTCTTGAGTTAAGACTGGAGCCAATTGCTACAAAATCATTTATCCTCCCGACCAGACTAAAGCTACAATAAAACGACTTAAGCATAACACTATTGAACGTTTCCCGGACTCCCTTTTTGTGGATCAATTTTACAATGGTCGTCTTGGGAGGCTTAAAAACGATTTCATCTTCTTCACTCGCGACATCCCCTCTTGGTCCAACAGTTTTTACAATTCCCTTAACGTCACCTCCTCCTCCTCTATCCCTTATGGGAAACAACTAAAAATTTCCCCCTCTGGGTGCTTCAATGGCTACCTCACTATCTCACTCTATAACAACGGTACTGTCATGATCCAAGGCAAAGACTCCTGCCTCTCGCTCTTTGACCACCTCTTCCCCTCCTTACTCCCCGTCTCTGCAACCGGGTTTCCCCTTGACTCTTCTTCCAGCTCCACCCATTACTCCCTTTCTCCTCCGCCGACCCCACCCCACTCCAATTGGCTGCACTCTCGAGAAGCGCAGATCGGCCCTCTTCCCTTTCCCCCCCAACTTACCTCATCTCCTATTCCTCCCCCCCCACAGTATGTCCCCTCCCGCATTACTTCAGCCTTACCACTAGCTAACACGCTCCTCGTCCCATCTGCACTATCATGATACTCCAATCTATTCTCCTCCCCCATACTTCTTCCCATCACCCCCTTCTTTAGTCCACCTCTCCTCCAACACTCTTCCCCAATTAACTGTCTCTATGCTCCCCTTAGCCCTCCTTCCGTCCCTCCTCTCCACCCCTTCATTCCCTCGTCATTCACCCCGTGTTTGCCACATTCCCATTGCATCTCTCTCCTCCCTCCTACTCCTACAGTACTGCCGCTCTACCCCCTTTCCCCTCCTAGGAACACCTTCCTTCTCCCTCCCTCGGGCCCAGCAGAACCATTTCCCCTCCTCAACTTCCCTTTCTCTCAACCCCCCTCACTCTGCCAGATGACCATTCCCTCACTGCTACCTCTCCTAACTGACAGGACCTCCGCAACCAATGCACCTCTTTTCCGCCCAAACCTCCTACACTCCCATGACGCCACACAGGCCTCCCCCCTCCTACTTCCCTACCGACGTGTTCCGCACATTTCTCCCTCTAAATTTGTCCCTAATTCCTCTCCCTCTTGCATCACCAACAATGACAACTCTCCCCTAACCCCCAATCCATTTACTCCCGCTCCCAACCTCCACCTTTCCCCACCTGTGAACTCCACCCCCCAACACACCCCCTGTCCCCCCACCTCTCCCTGCCGTCCACCACCAATTCCACCCCCCCTTATTTCAATCGAGCCACCCAACCTTCCGTGCTCTGCCTCATTCTCACTGGAAAATATGCTTGGCTCTCTGATCACCTCCATCTCTCAGCTTACAGCTGCCATTTCACTTTTATGCTCTAAGATCCCCACCCCTCCATGCACCTCTATCCCCTCCCAACTTCCCCAGAGATGCACCTCGCCCCCTCACCCCAATACTGCCAAGCTCAACCCTACGTCTGCAAGCGTCGTTAACTCACACAAGCCCTTGAACGCCACCCTTCTTCAACAGGCATGTCCTAGCAACCCCACTGTCTACACTATTTCGACAATCACCTCTGTCAGAACAAAGCGTCCACCTAAACCCTCCCGAGCACCAAGGCAAATGTACAATATCCCGATCACCCTTCAGAGCCCAAGTGCCCCCGTCACCAAAACAGTCTTGACAGAGCTGCGCTGTATGCTTCACAACTGCAGATCTGCAGTAAAACACAAACTTGAAATCTCCGACACCATCACCCTTCACAAACTTGACATGCTCTTCCTCACAGAGACCTGGTTCAAAGATACCTCCCACTCTATGTTTGATCTCCTATTACCCACAGGTTATTCCATATTTAGGAATGACAGAGCTGAAAACACGGGGGGAGGTGTTGCAGTCATCTTCAGAAACGCCCTCCAACTTAAGGCGTCTCCTAGCAGCTCCTCCCTCACCTTTGAATGCCTTTCTCTTGAGCTTCAATTGCAGCACCATTCACCGCTCAGATTCCATATCATTTACCGCCCGCCTCGTAGTAGTAGCTCTTCGTTTATAGAAGATCTCAAAGACTTCATCAGCGACCAATACTCTCAAAGTGACAATCAGACCATCGTGGGTGACTTCAATCTCCACTGGGGCGCACCGCAAGACTCCTCTGCGAACTCACTGGCCACCTTCCTCTCGGCAAATGATCTTATCCAACACTGCACTTAACCAACCCACTCTAAGGGCGCAATCCTGGACCTTGTTATTTCTAAAGCAGGCATGCTTTCTACTACTACCCCTATTCATGTAGATTGGTCTGACCACCACCTCATCCCATTCTCTCTACAACTTTCAGACTCTATAACTCTTGGCCAACCCAAAAGGGCCATCTCCTGGTTCCGTGATGCCAAAAACATTGATGTCGGTCCCCTCTGTGAATCAGCTTTGCTTTCACTTCCAAGGCTAGACCCGAACATAGCTGTTGACGATCTCACCTCCCAATGCCTCACAGTTCTTGCAGCTGAAATTAATAACGTTGCTCCACTCAAAAGCAAAAGGATAAGGCCCACTCCCTCAGCACCTTGGTTCAACAAATCCCTTTATGAGGAAAGGAAGCAGCTAAGATTCCTGGAGAAGCAATGGAGGCAATTGCCTTCCACTGACAATTTAGCCTTGCTTCGCACAGCAAGATCCAAATACCACAAGCACATCTTCCTTGAGAAAGCGACGCACTTCAAAACCCTCCTTGATTCCGCCAAAAATAGACCCAAAAAACTATTCGATCTCATCAAGACTCCGAGCTGCTCTCCCCCAACTTCCAAGGTGGAGGATTCTACAAAGAGAGCAGCGGATTTCGCTACTTTCTTCGATGGAAAGGTGAAATCACTTGTGGATCAGGTTGCTCATCCTACACCTCCAGAGGAGCGCAAATCCTTAGCCATTTGGCAGAGTTTTGACCCCATATCTGAAGATGCCCTTCTCAAGTGCATACGCGAAACAAAGCCCTCCAACCATTCTCTTGACCCTATCCCCAGTGCCATTGCCTTGGACTTCTATACACATTCCCTCTCCTATTGGACCACTCTGATCAACCTCTCCCTCTGGCAAGGCTCCCTTCCTGTCCCCTTCAAAACTGGGCAGGTCACCCCTCTGCTGAAAAAGCCCACTGCTGTTGCGAATGACCTCAACAACTTCCGCCCCATTACTAACCTTCCCTTTCTTGCAAAGATCACGGAAAGATGTGTAGCCAAACAACTCTCTCGTCATATCAAGGACAATGATCTTCTTGACAATTGTCAGTCCGGCTTCATCCAAAACTGCAGCACTGAAACAGCCCTACTGCAAGTGGTTGATGATGCGCTGAGGATACTCGACTCAGGGGGGTCCTGTCTGCTAATTCTCCTTGACCTCTCCGCAGCCTTCGACACTGTTAATCACAACACCCTCCTCAATATTCTTCAACAGAGAATGGGCATGGAGGGCACTGTGCTTAAATGGTTTGCATCCTTCCTCTCTGACAGATCTCAAATGATCAAAATAGCGAACAGTCTTTCTTCTCCTGTGGCGGTGGGTCAAGGTGTTCCCCAAGGCTCTATACTTGCACCCACACTGTTCAATCTCTACTTAGAACCACTGGGAAACCTCCTAAGCAAATCCGGGATTCACTATCATCTCTATGCAGATGACACTCAACTCTACCTCAAGGTTGCCTCCACTCATGATCTCTCCATCCTAAGATCTACTATTGACTCCATTCAAAACTGGATGTCATCTCATCAATTGATTCTGAATCCCTCCAAAACTGAATTCCTCCTCTTCTCCTCCTCACTCTCTCCTCCCCCGGTTCAATCATGGATGGATCAGATGAATCTACTAAACAACAAACCCATCATTGTCGACAGCGCAAAATCTCTTGGTGTCATTCTAGACAAAAAACTCAATCTAACTCCCCACATCAATTCTATTGCAAAATCTGCTCGCTACCAACTGCGCCTTCTTTGGGGAATCCGTCGCTTCTTCCCGGAGCAGGACCTTATAACCCTGGTGCAAGCGCTGGTCCTCTCCAGACTAGACTACTGCAATTCTCTTCTTACTGGCCTCCCCAAATCTCACCTGTCCCCACTTAAGTCTGTCTTCCATTCAGCAGCTCGTTTCATCTATGGGGCCAAAAGAAGCGATCACATCACACCGATGTTATCCACCCTCCGCTGGCTTCCCTTCGAGGCTAGAGCTATCTACAAGACCGCTTGTATCACTCACAAAGCCTTGCACTCCTCCTCTCCCCGCTACCTGGCGAATAAACTGAAACTCTCTGGAGGCTCTAGACCTTCACGCAATGCCGAGAATCTACTGCTTGAACCTCCCACTTTCAAGAAGGAAAGAACAATGGCCCAATCCTTTTCAGGCAACGCAGTGAGAATCTGGAACTCGTTTCCGCCTGAGCTCCGGACCACCACCTCCTCCCAGGCCTTCAAAAGGGACCTCAAAGTTCTCCTCCTCCAGAGACACCTCCAATAGTAATTCACGTCCTCTTGCTATTTGGAGGAAGGCTTCCCACTACTGATATTTACTACTTTCCATGACCATGGGAGTGCCTTCCCAGTGTTCTCCTGTGATGGGAGTGTCTGCCTTTTTGCAGTATTCTCCATGTACTTGTGTTCGGTGCCCTTTTGTAACATGCACACAACACTTTGCCCTTGTAACACACGGTTGCTACCTCTCACATGTTTTTACCTCTGATACTTGCACAAGTGCCACCTTGCCTACGTAACGCCTGTTCTTGTGCCGAGCACTTATTGCAGTATTATACCTCAAATTATACTCTGTTTTCTCTTTTAACTGCACACTTGTCACTTTTCCTCTTGTGCACTTTTGACTACCTCATGTATTTTTGGTTGTTCATCATTTTTTACTACCTCAAGTATTTTGTTTGCTCACAATTGTCACTATTACCTTTACTACCTCATGTATTTTTGGTTGCTCACAATGTTTACTACCTCAAGTATTTTGTTTGCTCACAATTGTCATTATTACCCTTACTACCTCATGTATTTTTGGTTGCTCACAATTTTTACTACCTCATGTTTTTTTGTTTGCTCACAATTGTCACTATTACCTTATGTAAGTAACGTATGTTTTAGCAATCTGCTCTTTTGTAATGTTTCTCATTATGTTTCATTTCTGTTCCGAATGTGAAGCGCTCTGACGCCTTCGGGTAAAGTCCGCGCTATATAAAAATGCATAAATAAATAAATAAATAAATAAATCATCACTTGTCCACCTCTCGTCTGCTCTCCTCTCTTTCTCTCTCATTACGTTTCTCTCTCTAGCTCTCCCCATCTCTCTTTTCATCCTCATCTTGTCTACTATTTTGCTCTGTTCACTTTCTCTTATTCCTATCCCTCTTTCTCTTCCTCTTTTCATCCTCTCTCTTTATCTTCCTACCAATCCCTTGCCTTCATCTTCCTTCTCTCTCATGTTCATCACTCCCTCTCTCCCTGTTATATTTTTCTCTCCATCTATTCCTCTCTTGTGCACACTCCTTTCTTTTTTTCTCCTGTCTTCTGACTCTTCTTCCTCTGCCCTCTTTGTCCTTCACCTCTGTCTTTGCTTCTCTGTGACGCCCTCGTTTATCACCCCCCTTTCTTTTTTAATTAGGTTGAAGCCTACCAAGCACTCTCTAGTTTGCTGAAGACATTATGGGGAGGTTACAAAAGCTTCCATAGTGCATACGAATGCATTCCGCACGTTGCACGCCATGTCTTTGTAGTTTGGAATACACATTTAGGGGCAGATGTATCAAAATACCTATTCACGAGTCTCAAATAGCGATTTTTTGAGAATCACTATTTGAGAATTGCAAAATGGTATGTATATAAAAAGTCACAATTTTTTAGCGATTTCTTAAAATTCCTTAATTGTGATTAGCAAATTGCTATTCGCAATTAAGGAATAATTTCCCATTCATTTCTATGGGCCAGGAGGCCATAGGAATGAATGTGAAGTTATTCTCAATTTGGGATTCGCAATTTGAGATTCGTAAATTGAGAATAATTTCAAGGGTGCAAGGGTGTCATAAGGAAATTTACATGTGTGCGCATATGGCGCACATACATGCCCTAAGGGCATGTATGTGCACCATATGGCACCTTCACAAATGCCAAAAAGTGCCTTTGTGAAAGAAATCGCAAATTACCACCAACTTGAAGTTGAAATCGCAACATTTGATTGCTTGATGCATAGCATTTAAGGAATTGCAATTTGCGATTCCATAAATGCTTACGCAAAATTAAGGAATCGCAAATTTTGCGATTCCTTAATTTTGCTATGCAGTTTCCTTCATACATACCGTTTAAGCAAATTTTTTGTCGCAAACGCTGCTTTTTTGCGAATCGCAGCGTTTGCGGCTAAAAATTGCTTTAATACATCTGCCCCTTGGTAATTACCTTTTGGCTCCAGCAAAGCTCAAGTGTAAGGCTCTATCTTCTGAGTTAGTTTACTGTTTACTCTTTTTTTCCCAAACGTCAAAGTGAGACCATTTATGTGACAAACTGGCTGGGTACTGCAGGTGTGCTGGAGTTAATCTGTACAAAGTTATTTTTTTGTAGCACACAACAAAATGTACATATCTGTAAAAAAGAATATATCCGATATAGGAAAGCACAATAAAACACTTTTTTGGGTAACTCTAAAGTGTGGTAGAAACAAATATTTAAATGCGATCAGAAGAAATCATTACAATGATAATGTTTTAAAAAATTGTCAGTTATACACTGCACACTTTTATCAGTAAAACTGTATGCCTGTGCAAATGTTATGCTTATTTCAAATGAAAATATGTTTTCTGTAATAGCAATGTGCTGCCACTCTATGCATACTACACTTTACCCCACTGCACTCTACGCCACTCAAATCCACATTGCACTACTCAACTCAACGTCACTCCAACCCACTACAATATTCCCTGTGCCGCTCAAATCAACACTACGCGCCACACTAATCTTCCCCACTACACTCTATGTCACTACATTTCATGTTGCAATCAACAACACTGCACTCTTCACCAAAGCACTCAGCACCACTATACTCACAAACAATACACTTTGCGCCACAGCACTCTAGCCCAATCTATTATGAACCACTGAACTGTACACCACTATACTCTACACAGCAACACTCTACACCACTGTACTCTACGTCAGTGCAGTCTAGGCCATTCTACTTGACAACACTGAACTCTACGCCAATCTACTCTGCACCACTACATGCTATAACACTGCACTCTATTTTGCACCACTCCACTTCCTCCCACTCTACTGCACTTTCTGCCAATTCACTCTATGCCAAAGCACCCTATGCCACTACACTCTACACCACTACACACTACGCAATACATATCACGCTACTCTAATCTATTATGCACCACTGCACACTATTACACTACACTCTGTGCCACTCTATTCTACACCTCTGCACTCCAAAATACACCACTCCTCTCTACGCCTCTCTAATCTCCTACGCTCCACTCTACTCTATGCTAATGCACTGTACTATACAAAACTGCACTCTTTGCCACTGCACTCTTTATAACTTCAGGATCGGCCACTCCAGTGTGCTTTGCACCTCTCCACTCTATGCCACTCCATGGTTCTCTACTATGTGAAACTACACTCCATAGCACTGCACTCTACTCTTTGCCACTCCACTTTATACCACTTCAATCTACTCTAAAATAATCTACTCTACGCCACTACACGCTATACTACACCATTCTAAGCCACTCTTTTACAATGTGCGCCACTCCACACTACTCCACTGCAATATGTGCAGCGCCACTCTATCCCACTATACACAACTTTACTCCACACCACTGCGCTCTACATCACATTATTACTATACACATAATCCAATGCACATAATTACACTACAAAAATCCACTCCAAACCACTCTAATCCACGCCGCACATTTACACAACTAACAATTCCAATCCAAACCACATAACTCTACTCAAGCCACATAAATCCACTCAATAACAAAAGAGTTAAAGACATTGCCGTTTACAACCCCAATTGCCCTAACTCAAAAAAATGTGAGACCAATTGCATTTCTAATGCTTGTTATACATATAAGTCAAACCTAAGGTAGGCCATGTACAACCCAAAAGGTAGGGTGCAATGTATTCAAATGGCAGGACATTTATTTTTAAGGTTTACATGTATTGGTAGAGAATAACTCCCAAAGTCGTTTATCACTATTGCAAGGCCTATCTCTCCTCTAGGATAACATTGGGATTACCTTATTACATTTTATAAGAGATAAGACCTCCAATTCTGGCATCTCTGGAATCCCAATTTAGAATCATAACTTATGGATACATCGGATTTTATATTCTAATTCTGAAAATGGCACTTTTAGAAGTGTGAGGGCTCCATAATCCTATGAGAGGATACCCCCGGGCCTCTAGTCTCCTTCTGATAATCCCCTTCAACAGTAAACGAGAGTATGGACAAGGCACACTTTCTGGTTAGTAGCATTTGTTATGGAGATGTTTGCCTGGACTAGTTTAAGAGATCCCTCCCTTTGCCTCTCCCTTGAATTATGGCAAAATAAGAAGGCTTCATGAATCACGGTTCCCAAGTGCCAATATTCAGTAAAAAGTGCGCCAGAGCGAGGCTCACACCCTTATGCCCAATCAGAAGCTCAGATGGGACGGAAGGCTGTCCTTTTCCATTATTGTGGCTTCTGATGGGTCATAAGGGCGCATGAGGGACATGACCCAATTCACCACTTTCTGACATGCTGAACTGCCTGAGGCTAGTGCAGCATGTTGCCAGATATGTATTGCCTCATTGAAAGGACGGGCTGGAACAGCCCACGCCTGTCATGCACAATACAGCCCCGGGGAGCTCTCTTATGGTGAAGGGTGATATTACAGCTTTTAAAATGCAAACAAATGATCGGAAAGATTGTTTCATTTATGTAAAAGCTGTAATATCATAACAATTAGGTGCAGAGTAAGGCATGAGGGTTTGGGGAGCTGCCGCCCTTTTGTCCCCTATAAAGGAGCCGCCACTGCAACCAGGAGCTCTCCGACCAGAAGGCTGTGCTGGGGGGGCCCCCTGGAACTTGCCCCCCCCGCCCCGTGGGGGTGTTACACCCCCTGCTTCGTTGGGTTTCTGATCAAAAAATCTAGAGAATCCCCAGATGAGCAGTATACAAATTCTATAGTATCATATTTTTAAGTAAATCTTACAGGTGTCTTTAACCCCTTCGATGCGTGTGACAAGGTCAACTCGTCATGGGCGTTACCTGTGCTTTGCGTGTGACGAGTTGACCTTGTCACGTAACGTGGGATTTTGCAATCGCAGCGCTCAGCGGGAAAACCGCTAGCGCGCATGCGGTTAAAGAGGTTCTGTAGAAAAGTAGCCCAGGGTTTTTAGACCTGTACATTGAGAGTAGTAGCTTTATTTAGGGTATAAAATGGCAGATTCCGTATCTGAACCTCCAGCATTCAATCAATCAAGAATTTGTAAAGCGTGGAAAATCACCTGTGAGGGTCTCGTCAAACCTTCCCTATTAATTGTCCCTGGGTGGCAGACGATGTGTCTGAGCAGAGCCCTTCTGCCACAGCCTTGGCCATCCTAAGGCCTGGAATTCATTCTGTAAGACATGGTGGCAGATCAGACCTCCTAGTTAAGGGTGACTGGGCGAAGCCCATGTCTGCGGGAGTCAACCAGGTTAAAGACTGCCAAGGAAATGGAGGAATCCTATCACGGCAAGCACATATCTATAGCATGCCGCACAAAAGCCTAAGAAGACAGAGCGTCTTAACAGGAACAGATATGTGGAAACTAACAATGCATCCCAATGTGAGGGTACACTCTCAGTGTGCATACATTTGCTGCCCAAAATTCCACCACCTGTGCAGGGCATGCATGGAATTTCCATCAGAGGTTTTCACACCGAAAGTCCTCTTGACTGGGCAGGGCAACCTCTGTTGCACTGCGGGAATGTGAGATTAAATATTCTTTGCTGCTTGCTGCACTGGGCTATAGGTGGGTGAAAAGTTTGACACATTGGTTCCAGGGATAAACCGGCAAACATTGAAGTGAATCTTGAATATTATAAAAAACATGGTTCTATGTAGAAATGTATAGATCTAACCTCCAAACTACAAAGATGGTTACTAAAAGCTGTAGTGAAAAATGAAGACCCTTAAACAATACCCACCCACATAAACGTTGCATACTTCCCACCTATTGTCGGGCTGATGTCAATTACTATTTGTTAGACCTGACATCCTTATGGTGGTATTTCCCCCAACTTTTAGTCTGACTCACTCCATTTGTTTGATCTTGTTTTTGCTGGTATTAGGACTCTGTGCACGTTACCACTGCTAACCAGTGCTAAAGTGCTCTTTCCCCTAAACATTGTAATGTTAGTTCACCCCCAATTAGCATATTTAACTTACTTATAAGTCCCAAGTAAATTGTCTCCCCCCCTTGAAACCATGGCCTGTAAATTAAATGCTACTAGTTGGCCTGCAGAACTGATTGTGCCACCCATTTAAGTAGCCCTTTCATCATGCCTCAGTCCTGCTAGTGCAGGGCATGCGTGTGCACTCATGTCAACCCTTTTGCCAGGCACAAACGTTCCCATATTAGGTCGAGCCTCCAGCGCTTGCGCTGCAGGATGATCTGTTGTATGTACTTTGTTTGGTTCAACTTCTTGCATTGCTACAGATTGGTTAAGGAGAGTGTTATTCTCAAAAGCTTGCTTTTCAGTGGGTTATTTTGCTTCTATGTCCCACCTTCTAGTGTCCTGCTCCTCCCCTGGAGAATTGGTCTAGTAATGCTTTTGCTTGGCCATCAATGTGTTTTTCGTGTCCACTAAAGCCCTGCCTTCCCGCCTCCTCCGGCTACTCTTGCGAAGGATCTCTTGTTTAGCATAGCAGAAAAGAAAACAGTGCCTCTGCACGCTGAGGCAACTACAATGGAGCAATACATTATTTTTGACATGCTGATTGAAATTTTGCTCGTAACTCATGTTAGTGTTTGAAGTAGAGCACATTTTTCTTTTCATTTGTGAAGTGTGAAGGTAAAATCTTGCATACCTGTAAATAAATGGTCCACCAGTCTAATATTCTTGAGAATGTGGCTACATCGCAGCATCACAGACAGCTCCCGCCCATCATCTGAAACCCTCTCTATTACACCACCCTCATGTCAGTCTGCCCATTACTTCACTTCCTCATGCTGGCTCCTCTCATCCCCTCTCACATTTAACTACAAGGTGCCCCTTCTTCTCACCTCTTCACTCTTTTCAACTTTCCCTCCAGTTGTTAACCTCTTGTCTACCTGTCTCCCTCCCCCCACTACCCAATTCCCCCACCACCAATTACTATACATGGCTCCTGGCCATCTTCCACATCGGAACTTCCCACACAACATTATACCCAACATAATACGTATCTGCAATTTCAAATCTTTATTTCGATCAAGTGATCATAAAAGATATACAATATAACACATCATTTAAAATTCCGAAATATCAATATATCATTTGGTATTAAATACATGAGTTAAAAAAATTTTAAAACAAGAGAGAGAGTAGACCAAGGGAAAAGAATTTTCAAGGGTCTCCTGCCATCTTTATGTGACGGGATCGGACATGCCACATTGCAGTTAAAAATTTAGCTAGTGCAAACACAGTTGGCGGAGATAAGTCTGTCTTTAGAACTCTAAATGCAGGTGTGAATGTTCTAAATCCCAGGTTTTTAAGGAGCGGGATGAGCCAGAATTTCCTGCTTTTTTGGTAGGCTCGACAGAAAAAAATAACATGTATTTCGTTCTCCTTAGTGTGGGCACATGCGGGGCACATCTCTGTTGGAGACCGACCAGACCATGCTTTGGTAAAAGACATTAGAGGAAGGGTCCCGTACCTCCATTGCAGGAATAATTTTCTTGTTAAGACAGGGGTCATACCGTCCAAAACACTTTCAAGATTGTATGAGTCTTTGGTTGTAATAAAACGATGTGTCAGAGATCCCTCTTGTGTACTGTCCAAGGTTTGAAGAAGCATTTTATCATAGAACTCTCTAGAGAGCGCTTTCCTTGGGATCCTGGTACTTGTGCTTTCTGGGTGTGACCACAGTTCTGGTAGTCCAAGGGTCTCACAGGTTCTCTTAATATAATTTAGCCAAGGGATCCTGGTGGCATTAGGTAAGGATAGGAATTCCTTTAACTCAGTTCTATAGGAGGTGAGATCTTGGCTACTCCAAAGGCAATGCCAGAATGTTAAAGGTTTGAGCCCTAGTTCCTCCGTAATGGGCCTCAAACCCAGGTCCAGTCTCAGGGGCAGGAGTGGGGTACTTGGTGGGAGAGCAGTCAGCTGCCTTAAAAATTTGTTTTCATTTCCTATAATCTCACCTCACATAACCATACGATACGTCTGCATTTGACTAATATACTCTCTACTGTGGCTTCCTCTCTTTCGCATGCTCTCTCTCCTGCCTCTCCCTCTTCTATTCACTGTCCACACCTGTTCTAGACCATCCCTTACTCTCCATCACTAAAACTTAGTTTCAAATAAAACTCAACGGCTACTTCATCCCTCGTCCCTAATTTGCCTTCTCTTCTTACTGTACCAGAATATTCAATGGCCTACAACCCAGGTCACAGCATATCATACAAACTCCACATCTAGAACACCACCTGCCTTCACACTTAGACACATGACTCAACACTTCAGAGACATGGTCAACAGCATCACTTAATACATCTCACCATACACCACCAGGGTACTCTTACCTTAACTCACTTTAGCATACCACTAGCTCACACAACATAGACCATCTTGTCACTTGTGACTAACACATTTCAGTACACCAATCTATCACACCCCTTTCAGTGGCCATTTTTCTGATTAAAGACCAATACATAAAAGTCCTATGTAAAAGCATATTTACAGAGAGCGAACTTTGCCGAAGGACATAAATACGCTTCACCAAAGACACAGGCTGTAGGAAGGGGGAGGCTCTAGTTGGCGCAGTGTAGCACTAGCGACAAGCAGGGACTCTCTCTTCCTCGTCAGGGCTGAGGGTTACCTTCCAGACAACCTCTGCTTACCCTGTAGGTAGTGTGGCTTAAGCAGTCTTAGGCTAATCTTTGGGGCACATAGGGTTAAACAATTGCAATATCACACCATCACAACCAACCCACCACACACTGACACCAATCTGGATTTCTAAAAATAGATATCTTTATATAGATTTCAAGCAGGCTTGTAAATACAGTTGTCAAACTTTCAATAGCGGTTCCAGTTTACTCAAGTTCAGGTTGCCACAGTTCTTTCTTAGCAATAAGCAATCTCTTGGGCCTTCTGCCCAGGTTCAGCAAGGTTCAGTGTCTTGTAGCGCCTCAATGCGCTTTCTGCTGTCTCCGCTCGCTTCAGAGAGGAGATCGGGCCTCGAGGACCAGGAGCTGTGCGAGCCTCGGTTTCAGAGGCGGCTCGCGTTGGGAGCAGATAGCGCGGTGCGAGCTCGAGTTGCAGGACGCTCGCACCGTGAGGATACAACACAGTACCTTTCAAATTCTTGTGGAGCGGGCGGCTTCCAGGGGAGCTGTCCCACGTCGCGTTGCTTTTCCGGGGTCGCTGTTCGCTGCGGCTCTCAGCCGGGCAGGTCACGGGTCATGTTCTGTGGCGGCAGGGTCCTTCCTTCGTCGTTCGCTCCGACCCTGGAGGCGGCGGCTGTGTGGTGGCGGCAAGTGGCAGTACGGTCCCCAAGTGCAGGACGTACCCAGCCAAAGTACCGGTTGCAGCTGTGCGCTCACAGCTGAGCTGTCGGGCAGGATACCGACCAGAGGGGGGGTTATCACAGGGCGTCTGTCCGTCTTCGCAGGTGGATTGACGTCTGGAAGCGCAGTCAATTCGGGAGCTTGGACCGGACGGGTCCTCCTTCACTTTGCTCTCGGGCTCCCGGTGCAGATGCGGTCACGGTGTTTAGGCCAGCGGCGGCTGGACCTCACGTTGCTCTCGCTGTTGCTTTGGGCCCCGGTCACGGTGCTTGGGGGGATGTCGATGCCTTGGATTACGGGGAGCGTGGCAGGCTTGCCCAGCGCTCCCAGACCCCTCTGTCAGTACTGCAGCGATAAGCAGCACCCACAGTCGCTTTCTTCAGGATGTAGCGCCCACTGGTCCTGGGGCGCTGGTCAGGGGGCAAGTTCAACAGCAAGCCCTTGGAGATCTTTCAGCAGAGTTTGGCACAAAGTTTCACAAAGCAAAAGTCTTCTTGTAGTCTTTCCTTTTCCTCTCCTTCTGCAGCAAGGCACCAGACACAGGCAAGAGACAGCACTCTTCCTTGTCCTTCCCGGTCCTTCTCGTCGGGTAGAGTTCCTTCTGTAGCCCAAACAGGATCTAATTTTCAAGGAGCAGGGCTCCTACTTTTATACTGCATTTCTTTTGTTCTCGCAGGCCAGGGGGGCCTTTGCATAGCCACTTTCAGTCCTTGAGTACTCTGGTGGGTGTACTCCGGCTTCTGCTTTCAGTGTGAGGGGCAGGCGCATCAGACGCCCCACAGGAGGTGGAGCCAGCATTGTGCGGACAGGGGCAGCCAGAGTACCTTGTTGATGGGGCTTCGCCCTTCCTGGGCCAGGTGTCGGCTGAGTCATCAGTCGCTCCCCAGGAGGGTGGAGCCAGCATTGTGGTGGCAGAGCACAGCAAGATTCAGAGTCAAGAGCCACTCCTACCTCCCACTAAGGTGTAATCTGCGCATTCACCACCTGTCATCCCCCAGCCCTGTCACTCACACATCCCAGACAGTCAGATACACATACCAGCAGAGGCGGGCTGAAATGGTTAGGCAAGCAAATGCTAACTTTCTAAAAGTAGCATTTGCAAACACAGGATACTAAAATAAACTTTACTAAAAGAAATATTTTATCATCCTGAGTTCAGGCATACTAAACATGACTCTCTACCATGCTCCCTGAGCCTGCTGGGATTATAGGGTGTAATAATTCCAGCAGCCCATTCTGGCCTAACGGGAGCAGGCAGCCTTCAATAGTGAAATACGAGTTTAGTTGTAATTCACTACTAGGACATGCCACACACATCAGGGCTTGTCCTACCTTACACTTACAATGCACCCTGCCCTCAGGCCTACCAGAGGGGTGACTAATATGAAGTCAAGGGAAGGTTTCGGGGCTGGCAAGTGGTTGCACTTGCCCAGCCAGCATGACACTACGAGACTGCACGCGGGTTCTGCGGTGGCAGTCCCCAGACACATCTTACGGCTGCTTCTGTGGGTGGCGCAACCAGCGCTGCAGGCCCACTAGCAGTATTGGCATTCACAAGCCCTGGCACTCCTAGTGCGCTTTACTAGGGACTAACAGCATATCCAATGCACCAATCATGGATATCAATCACATGTACAATTTACAGTAGGGAGCACTTGCACTGCGGCACGGGTCGGCCATGGCGCAGTGCCCTGAGTATCGGAAAACCAGCAAAACATCGGAGGCACACCAGCAAAAAGTGGAAGGGAAACTCACGCCAAGGTGCCAGGTCTAACATGTGTCCCCTCCAGCTGAAATGTGGGGGGAACTACCCTTCCCCAGGGAGTTCCACATCACTAAGGCGGAAAAATCTGGACAGACCGTCAGCATTGGCGTGATCTGTGCCAGGGCGGTGTTCCACCATAAAGTCCATACTCTGTAGAGAAATGGACCACCTCAACAGTTTCGGGTTCTCACCCCTCATTTGCATCAACCATCTGAGGGGCCTGTGGTCCGTCTGAACTCGGAAGTGAGACCCAAACAAGTAGGGTCTTAGCTTCTTCAGCGCCCAGACCACAGCAAATGCTTCACGCTCTATTGCACTCCACCTACTTTCCCGTGGAAGTAACCTCCTACTGATGAAGGCTACGGGTTGGTCAAAGCCCTCCTCAGTCATCTGTGAAAGAACAGCCCCTACACCATGCTCTGAAGCGTCTGTTTGCACTATGAATTCCTTGGAGAAATCAGGAGCCAGGAGCACGGGCGCCGTGCACATGGCAGTCTTCAGGGTGTCAAAAGCCTTCTGACAGGTGTCAGTCCAAATCACATTCCTGGGCTGCTTCTTCGAAGTCAGCTCTGTCAAGGGGGTCACAATCGTGCCATAGCCCTTGACAAACCTCCTGTAATACCCAGTGAGCCCCAGGAAGGCTCTCACTGCAGTCTGGGTCTTGGGGGGTTCCCAAGCCAGGATGGTCTCAATTTTGGGTTGCAAGGGTGCCACCTTGCCACTCCCCACCTGGTGTCCCAAGTACACCACTGAACCCTGCCCAATCTGGCACTTGCTTGCCTTGATTGTGAGGCCTGCTCTGCGCAGGGCCATCAACACTTCCCAGAGGTGTCGCAGGTGTTCTGGCCAGGTGCCACTGAACACCGCGATGTCATCCAGGTAGGCGGCACTGAACTCATCCAGCCCAGCCAACAACTGGTTGACCAATCTCTGAAAGGTGGCAGGGGCATTCTTCATTCCAAATGGCATAACCCGGAACTGGAAATGCCCATCTGGTGTAGAGAATGCTGACCTCTCCTTTGCCCCATCGGTCAAGGCGATCTGCCAGTACCCAGACGTTAAATCAAACGTGCTGAGGAACCGGGCAGCCCCTAGCCGATCAATGAGCTCATCAGCTCTGGGGAAGGGGTGCGCGTCAGTCTTCGTGACTGAATTGAGTCCTCTGTAGTCCACACAGAACCGGAGTTCGGGTGTGGCTCCCGGCGCAGCAGCCTTTGGGACCAAGACCACGGGGCTGGACCAAGGACTGCTGGAAGACTCAACCACCCCAAGGGCAGGCATCTTGGAGACCTCCTCCTTGATGCAGGCCCGGACCCTGTCAGTCACTCTGTAAGCCTTATGCTTCACAGGTAAGCTGTTTCCAGTGTCCACATCATGGACGCACCAATCCGTGACACTCGGAACCAGGGAGAACAGATCTGGAAACTGCCCCAGCAACTGGCGGCAGTCTTCCTGTTGTTCGGGGGTCAGGGTGGGTGAGAGGTTAACTCCATCCACTGACCCATATTTCTCACAGGCTACTAAGAGGTCAGGAAGAGGCTCCGACTCCTCCTCCGTTCCATCATCAGTTGCCAACAACATGCCCACTTCGGACCTTCTTAAGTGGGGCTTGAGGCGGTTGACATGTAGGACCCTCAAAGGGTTCCTGGGCGCCTTCATGTCCACCAAGTATGTCACTGGGCTCTTGCGCTCCACAACCTCAAATGGACCTGTCCACTTATCCTGAAGGGCACAGGGTTCCACTGGGGCCAGGACATACACCTCTTGTCCAGGCTGAAGCTCGACCAGAGTGGCATTCTGGTCGTACCACCGCTTCATCTCCTCCTGGCTCGCTTCCAGATTTGCCTCGGCAAGTTGTCTGAAGCGCCTGGTTTGGTTTCTGAAGGCCAGCATGTAGCTATATACATTCTGGGGAGGTTTCCTGGGAGATTGCTCCCAGCCTTCCTTTACCAAACTCAGTGGTCCTCTCACGGGGTGGCCGTACAGCAATTCAAAGGGGCTGAACCCTAGGGACTTCTGTGGTACCTCGCGATATGCAAAGAGCAGGCATGGTAAGAGGATGTCCCACTTACGCCTCATCGGACCGTCTAGGCCCATGATCATGCCTTTCAGGGTTCGGTTGAATCTCTCAACCAACCTGTTACCTTGGGGATGGTAAGGCGTGGTGAACTTGTAAGTTACACCACACTCTTGCCAAAGGGACTTCATATACTTGGATATGAAGTTGGTCCCCCTGTCGCTCACCACCTCGAGAGGGAATCCTACTCGTGAGAAAATTCCCATCAGTGCACGTCCCACCACGGGGGCCGTCACTGTCCTCAGAGGGATGGCTTCAGGGTACCGGGTGGCATGATCCACCAAGACCAGGATGAACCTGTTGCCCATGGCTGTCTTGGGGTCCAGAGGCCCAACAATGTCAATACCCACTCGCTGGAATGGCGTACCGACCACAGGGAAGGGTTGGAGGGGAGCCTTGTTCCTTCCTCCGCTCTTCCCACTTGCCTGGCAAGTCGGACAGGTTCTACAATGAGCGTCTGAGCTCTTGTGCATTTGGGGCCAGTAAAAGTGGGTGACAAGCCTGTCATAGGTCTTGTCCATCCCCAAATGTCCTGCTAAAGGCACATCGTGAGCCAGCCCCAGTAGGAAGGCTCTGAACTTCTGGGGTACCACCAGCACACGGGCTGACCCAGGTTCAGCAGCCTTAGGCTCTGAATACAGGAGGTCGTTCTCCCAGTACACATAATGTGTTTTGGCCTGAACACCATTGGCCTGGTCTGCAGCCTGCTGCCGCATACCCACGAGAGAAGGGCATTCTTTCTGCTCCTTGCAGAATTCCTCCCTGGAGGGTCCTCCTTCTTGCTGCCAATGGGTCAGCTCAGGCAGGTCCCCCAGTTCGGCAATCTGTTCCCCTGTAGACTCCAGAGCATCCCCCTCAGGGTCTGTTTCCTCCTGGACCGTGGGAACTTCAGGGGCCGGTTTCCCGCGCCCCCTGCGCCTTCTCCCTAAGGCCGGTTCCTGGGCCTTTCCTTCAGGCCCCAGGACCTCTTGATCACCCCTACTGGCTGCCATTGACCGGGTGGTCACGCACGCCCAGTCAGGCAGACCCACCATCCGCAGGTGAGTCGTCTTCTCCACCTTTTCCCAAGGGGAATGCTCCAAGTCATTCCCTAGCAAACAGTCAACAGGCATGGTTTTCCTCACACAGACCTGCAGAGTACCAGAGACCCCCCCCCCACTCGAAGGGAACTTGAGCCATCGGACACTGACTCTCTGAATTATCAGCATTGATAACCCTACAGTAGGCATGGGGTACAACCTGCTCTTGAGACACCAGGTGCTGCCTCACTGCAGTCACACTGGCTCCTGTATCTCTAAGAGCCTCAGCTTCCCTACCATTGATGATCACCACCTGCCCATATTTCTTAGTGTTAGAGGGCAGGTAGTTTGTAGGGATCATCTGACTGTCTCCTAGTAAGACTAGGGTCATGTGAACGGGATCTCCACCCCCCGGGACCATCACTTCTTCTCCTAGGTAAACACTAGTCACTTGACGGGGCGGAGCACCAGTGGGTGCGGGTTTTCCAAACAGGCGACACTTGGGGTCACTGGATATGTGCCCAGGCTCACCACATTTGAAACAATTGAAGGGCCCCTTTGGAACAGGTTTACCTGTCGGGCCCCATTCTGCTTTGGGGGTGGGGGAGGCTGAGAACCTTTCTGCTGGTCCCCTTGGGGATTACTTTGGGGGCCTTTTTGGAACCCTTTCTGTTTTCCCTTGTCCCCCCCACTCTTCTGCTGGGGACCCTGCCCACTCTTGGCGGAGTCTCCCACTGGACCCTTGTGGACCCTGGTGCTGAGCCAGCGGTCCGCCTCCTCAGCAAGCTTCCTCGGGTTGGACAGCTTGCTATCGATCAGGTGTTGGCGTAACTCAGGAAAACAGTGATCAGACAAGTGCTCCCATGCAATTAAATCAAAGAGACCTTGAAAATCATTCACTTTGCTACCCTTCACCCAACCATCCAGTGCTCTGCAAAAATAAGTCACATACTCCACATACGTATTCCCAGGCCGCTTAGTACATCCCCTAAACTTCTGTCTATACATTTCAGGGTTAAGCCCATACCTGTTCATTAAAGCTTCTTTCATGTGGGAATAGGACCTCTGGTTTTCAACGGGCAAATCTAGCAGGGTATCTCGCCCTTCACTAAGGAACCTTCCCCACAACCCCGCTCCCCAATCCTTGTCAGGGACCCGGTGGGAGGACATGGCTACCTCGTATGCCCTAAACCACTGTCCTATGTCATCCCCCTTAAAGAACTCTTTAACTACATCTTTGGGGATGTGCACTCTTGACTCTACCTGCACCGGCGTTGTGCTGCCACCAGAGGGAGGATGATCCAAGTTTCTCTCCTTTAGACTCATCTCCCTCATTTTCAATTCATAATCCATTTGGTGCTTTCGCTCTTCCAGCGCCATTCTTTTGGTTTCAAGCTCCAGTTGGATTTTTAATTCTGCCAACTTCCTTTCATGATCCCTCGTTTCTTTCCTGTCCGCCAGCTCCTCTGGCGACAGGCCTTTACCAAAGCTGTGCACGCTGTCTTGCCTTTCGAGATCCACCAGGTCCACAGGTGCCCTCTGCTCCTCAGTGGCATCCTGATCCTCAAGGGCATCTTGATCCTCCGGGGGCTTTCTGGACTCTATCCAGGCTTTCAGGGCCTTGTAGAGCTCTGGCTTGTTCTTGCAACCGGCGTGCGGAACCTTGAGTTTCTTGCAAAAAAACTTCAGCTCACTCTTTGAGTATTTGTCCAGCTTTGCGGCGTCCCATTCCACCTCCAACATCTCAGAGGTCGTGGACTCCGCTCCATCCAGGCTCTTCGCGCCCGGCATGGTTTCTTCGCTAGGGATCTTTTCTCGGCAAAATTACAACAAAACCTGTGGCCAAGTAACTGGACTGAAATCACTGTGCAATGGTCGGAAGTTAAGGTATAGACACTGCAAATGTAAATTCGAAAAATCCTCACCGCTGCGTCCAATGTAGGAAGGGGGAGGCTCTAGTTGGCGCAGTGTAGCACTAGCGACAAGCAGGGACTCTCTCTTCCTCGTCAGGGCTGAGGGTTACCTTCCAGACAACCTCTGCTTACCCTCTAGGTAGTGTGGCTTAAGCAGTCTTAGGCTAATCTTTGGGGCACATAGGGTTAAACATTTGCAATATCACACCATCACAACCAACCCACCACACAATGACACCAATCTGGATTTGTAAAAATAGATATCTTTATATAGATTTCAAGCAGGCTTGTAAATACATAGCGGTTCCAGTTTACTCAAGTTCAGGTTGCCACGGTTCTTTCTTAGCAATAAGCAATCTCTTGGGCCTTCTGCCCAGGTTCAGCAAGGTTCAGTGTCTTGTAGCGCCTCAATGCGCTTTCTGCTGTCTCCGCTCGCTTCAGAGAGGAGATCGGGCCTCGAGGACCAGGAGCTGTGCGAGCCTCGGTTTCAGAGGCGGCTCGCGTTGGGAGCAGATAGCGCGGTGCGGGCTTGAGTTGCAGGACGCTCGCACCGTGAGGATACAACACAGTACCTTTCAAATTCTTGTGGAGCGGGCGGCTTCCAGGGGAGCTGTCCCACGTCGCGTTGCTTTTCCGGGGTCGCTGTTCGCTGCGGCTCTCACCCGGGCAGGTCACGGGTCTTCCGGGGCGGCGGTGTTCTGTGGCGGCAGGGTCCTTCCTTCGTCGTTCGCTCCGACCCTGGAGGCAGCGGCTGTGTGGTGGCGGCAAGTGGCAGTACGGTCCCCAAGTGCAGGATGTACCCAGCCAAAGTACTGGTTGCAGCTGTGCGCTCACAGCTGAGCTGTCGGGCAGGATACCGACCAGAGGGGGGGTTATCACAAGGCGTCTGTCCGTCTTCGCAGGTGGATTGACGGCTGGAAGCGCAGTCAATTCGGGAGCTTGGACCGGACGGGTCCTCGTTCACTTTGCTCTCGGGCTCCCGGTGCAGATGCGGTCACGGTGTTCAGGCCAGCGGCGGCTGGACCTCACGTTGCTCTCGCTGTTGCTTTGGGCCCCGGTCACGGTGCTTGAGGGGATGTCGATGCCTTGGATTACGGGGAGCGTGGCAGGCTTGCCCAGCGCTCCCAGACCTCTCTGTCAGTACTGCAGCGATAAGCAGCACCCACAGTCGCTTTCTTCAGGATGTAGCGCCCACTGGTCCTGGGGCGCTAGTCAGGGGGCAAGTTCAACAGCAAGCCCTTGGAGATCTTTCAGCAGAGTTTGGCACAAAGTTTCACAAAGCAAAAGTCTTCTTGTAGTCTTTCCTTTTCCTCTCCTTCTGCAGCAAGGCACCAGACACAGGCAAGAGACAGCACTCTTCCTTGTCCTTCCCGGTCCTTCTCGTTGGGTAGAGTTCCTTCTGTAGCCCAAACAGGATCTAATTTTCAAGGAGCAGGGCTCCTACTTTTATACTGCATTTCTTTTGTTCTCGCAGGCCAGGGGGGCCTTTGCATAGCCACTTTCAGTCCTTGAGTACTCTGGTGGGTGTACTCCGGCTTCTGCTTTCAGTGTGAGGGGCAGGCACATCAGATGCCCCAAAGGAGGTGGAGCCAGCATTGTGCGGACAGGGGCAGCCAGAGTACCTTGTTGATGGGGCTTCGCCCTTCCTGGGCCAGGTGTCGGCTGAGTCATCAGTCGCTCCCCAGGAGGGTGGAGCCAGCATTGTGGTGGCAGAGCACAGCAAGATTCAGAGTCAAGAGCCACTCCTACCTCCCACTAAGGTGTAATCTGCGCATTCACCACCTGTCATCCCCCAGCCCTGTCACTCACACATCCCAGACAGTCAGATACACATACCGGCAGAGGCGGGCTGAAATGGTTAGGCAAGCAAATGCTAACTTTCTAAAAGTAGCATTTGCAAACACAGGATACTAAAATAAACTTTACTAAAAGAAATATTTTATCATCCTGAGTTCAGGCATACTAAACATGACTCTCTACCATGCTCCCTGAGCCTGCTGGGATTATAGGGTGTAATAATTCCAGCAGCCCATTCTGGCCTAACGGGAGCAGGCAGCCTTCAATAGTGAAATACGAGTTTAGTTGCAATTCACTACTAGGACATGCCACACACATCAGGGCTTGTCCTACCTTACACTTACAATGCACCCTGCCCTCAGGCCTACCAGAGGGGTGACTAATATGAAGTCAAGGGAAGGTTTCGGGGCTGGCAAGTGGTTGCACTTGCCCAGCCAGCATGACAGTACGAGACTGCACGCGGGTTCTGCGGTGGCAGTCCCCAGACACATCTTACGGCTGCTTCTGTGGGTGGCGCAACCAGCGCTGCAGGCCCACTAGCAGTATTGGCATTCACAAGCCCTGGCACTCCTAGTGCGCTTTACTAGGGACTAACAGCAAATCCAATGCACCAATCATGGATATCAATCACATGTACAATTTACAGTAGGGAGCACTTGCACTGCGGCACGGGTCGGCCGTGGCGCAGTGCCCTGAGTATCGGAAAACCAGCAAAACATCGGAGGCACACCAGCAAAAAGTGGAAGGGAAACTCACGCCAAGGTGCCAGGTCTAACACAGGCCATGCTCCATTTTTTGGCACAAGGAGATTTTCTGAGATTCAAAACTGCTTCCTAGTGCTGCATGAATGGGAGCTATACCCACTAGGGAACATTGCCTTCAACATTCACCTTCCCATCAGATGTCAATACGATTAGTCAACTTGAAGAAAGTCTGTTGTAATGCCCACCCTATATATGGCCTAGCAATTTAGCTTATTCTCTTTGCTGTCTTGCTTAGTCAAAATCAAAAACGTTGTTTATGTCTCACCACTTTCTAAATCCACCAGCCGCCTCTGCCTGATTGAGTCTGGAGGGGGCCCCCTCCATGTACCTTGCATTCGCATAGACTGGGGCAGCACTATTGCCCATCGAAGTCCCGTTAAGTTGTAGGTAGCATGTGTCCCTCCAGGTGAAGTAGCTTTGGTACAAAGTAAATCCTAGTAATCCCATCAGAAAAGGTTGAAGTGTCGGGCTGATGTCAGAGTTCAAAATGGCATTTTCAATGGCTTCAATCCCCAGATTGTGCTGGATGGACGTGTATAACGCCTTAATATCAACAGTGCATAACCAGTATTCTTCACCAGCTGATAGCTCCAGATTTTCAAGTTTGTTCAGAAATTGAGTAGTGTCCCGTATATACGTGGGCGTTCTCGCCACGAGAGGTTGAAGATGTTTATCCAACAGTTTCCCAACTGGTTTGTGGATACTGCCCCTTGTTGAGACAATAGGTCTAAATGGAGGTCTCTTAAGGTCCTTGTGGACCTTCGGAAGCATGTATAGTGAAGGAGTTTTGGGATGTTCTAGGGTCAAGAATCGTTTAATTCTCTCTGTGATGATGTTATCTTCCAGAGCCTTCAACAGAATGTTTTCAAGTGTTTGTTTGAATTCTTCAGTGGGATTTCTGTCTAATGGAGCATAGGTGGTAAGATCCATTACATGAAGGTGTACTTGTTGGTAAAAGAATTCACTGTCCATTATGACAAGGGCACCACCCTTGTCAGCATTCTGGCAAATTATGTCTGTGTTTTCAGCCATCTTTTTCAACAAAGTTCTTTTTTTGACGGTCAAGTTGTTGTGTTTTGGTTTGGTTTGAAACTGTAAGATTGTTATATCTTGTTTCACCAAGTTCTCAAAAGTGTCAATTAGTTTGTGGCTGATGGGAGCCATGAAAGTGCTACGTGGACGTAAGTCCAACAAGGTGCTATCAGGTTGAGGTTCAACTGTTATAATGTTTTCAAAATAATTACGAAGTCTCATCAGTTTGAAGAAACTTACTTCTAGTTCAAGAGTGTTGGAGTTGGTGGTAGGTACAAACGATTGACCCTTTTGTAGTGTTTTCATCCCCAGTTTAGTTAGGGTCTGTGAGGAAATATTAATGACTAGGTTGTTAAATTCAGTTATTTCCTCTTGCCTTTCTTTTTCTCTGGTTCTTTTGTTTTTTCGACTGTTTTTTCCCCTCCGGGTTCTTCCTGTGTCTCTCGGCCCCCTTCTAAAAATGGAACCGCAGATTCAGAGGTGGTAGCATTTTCCGGTGTGGTGGTGGATCTAGCAGGTTGTTTATTTGGTTGTGGGTCACTGTCGGATGAAGAGGTTTCTGTAGCAGAATAAGGATTATACGCTTTCGGTTGGCGTCGGTGGGCATACACCTCTGCCCAGGTGTACACCTCGCCGAGCTTGTAGTCTATGGTATCCCTCTTGTATTTGCGTAATTTCCTCTCCTGAATGTCTTGGGTGTACTTATCCAGTTGCATGTTCAAATCCTCCAACATTTCAGTGTAGTCAGTTGTTTCCATCATCTCTGATACATCTTTCTTGGTGTTGTTGATCTCCTCATTCAGTTCCATTTCACACCCGCCCACACTTCCTGTGCACACCGGACATCTGAGTGAAACTCCACCAATCAGGAGCTGCGACGTTGAACAGATGCTGCCCCCTTCATTTTCACCAGGGTGTTTGGTGGTGGGTGAAGGTTGTGGTGTAGGTGTAAAGGGGGCGCAGGTTGCAGGAAGCGTGGATCCAGAATATTGACTGGTAAATATAGCGTTACCACAATATCGGGGCCTAAATATTGAATATTGAATATTGAATTTTTCTCGAATTTTCCTCAGAGCAGGTTGCAAGGAAATTGGCCTGTAATTACTAGGGATTGTAAGACCTGCATTGTTTTTTTCCAGAAGATGTGACACTGGAGCTCTTTCCAGCAGATCGAGATGGACCCAAATACCAGCAATTGGTTGAGCAGTGTGTTGATCGCTTGTTCAATGTTAAAGAAGCTATTTTCTAGGATTCGAGGGGGGCAAGAGTCTGGGGGACCTCGTTGTTACGTTGAGAATGCCAGATTCAAGTCACCAATGAAATGCTGTTAAGAGCATCCAGTCCTTCTCCATCACTCATAGATTGAAAAAGTGCTACATGGGACCAGGACGAGAATTCTGCGACGCTGGTAAATTTGGAGTAAGTATCCCCCGTCTTCTCATGAAAGCACCCTGAGAGATCATCGATAGATATTGCGCGCAGGTTTTTTTTGTTGTCTAGCAGCTGGAAACAAAATGGCCGTGACTGTTGTAATGACCTCCCTGGAGGAGTTGTCAGATTTAACTATTTTTCCCACAGATACCTCTGTCTTGAATTGCCTGATCATTTTCAAACTTTTCTCAGGGCTGCCTTGTATCTCAGCTTGTCCTCTAACAATGAAGGCTTCCTCCACTTCCTTTCCAATCTTCTGCTTGCAAGTTGGGGGGGAACCAAGCAGTTGGGGGCTGCTCCCTCTTGGCAATAACTCTTTTGGTGGTGCAGCTTTGTTTATTGCCCTCGTACGGATAGTATTTAAGGAGTGTACCTCAGCTTCCATGTTTCCTTCCATGAGGACCTCTACTGGGCCTAAGGCTGAGGCAGTGGTGTGATAAAACCTCAGGGGGCCGCCTGTAAGGTAAGGCGAGTGGGCCCCCATGATCAATTCCCTAACTGATTGGCTGCTTCTGAGTGTTGTATTTGTTTGCAACTGGCCAGCACAAGGAGGTCACCACAGGGGCTACTGCGGCCTCTGTTACTCCCCAGGGTTAAGTTAGATTCTGAGATTTTATGTCAAGGGCACACAGAGGTCATAGGCTTAGAAAAACCATGAGCCACTCTTTGATTGACAAGACAAAAACAACCAAATATGTCCAAATCAAAGGGAGTGGCTTTCCTACTGTTAGTGAGTGGAAATGAGTAAAGATCAGATCAAGGGAGTGTCTGCTCGTGTGTAGACTTCTCTGCCTTTGGCTGAAGATTGAGGTCTTTCATTCAATGACCCATCCGCTTTGTCACTCTGCTCTTCCATGTGTGCATTGAAGTCCCTGAGACCCGTGAAGTCTGTATACTGCGAGTACCTGTGGGCTACAGTATTTGCAAGAGGCTCACCAAAGTTGCTGAAGTATTCGGGTGGGCGGTATCCCAAAGCCCCTGAGAAGGAGAAGTGATCTGAAATTTTGAGGGAAGATACCTGTCCCTCCGCACTATCCAAGCCCTCCAGCTTCCTTATGTCGGGGTGGTGGAACCTTGAGCAGTAGACCAATCGAGCCCTCCTCCTAGTCAGTTTCCTAAGCCTATATGTAAAGTGGAATATCCACTAGCCGGGACTTAGGCTAAACAGTGCTTAATTTGTAGAAGAATAAGTGCTGGTGCCCACAGATCTGCTCAGAATCCAGTGGCCAGCATCAGCGTGCCAAATACTAATGCTGCATAGTCTGAAATCCAACTCATGCCTCTTTATTCAAATACCCCAGTGCTTCATTTGTGAAAGAAAGAGTGGCAGTGCTCTGCTCAGACACTCCCCACCTGGTTTACCTTGTCTTCCATCTTTCCGATGGGGGGCGGGTAGGGGGGCTATTTATGGGCAAGTCACGCAGTGCATCACAGCAAGTCACCTTACTGTGCTGCACTGCGTGACAGAGAAAGGGCAGAAATATGCTGAATGTAAGGCAATACCGCACATTCCTGTCCTTTACCCTGCAGTGGCACCCTTTTGGCAGCTTAGCACCAACTCAGGCACCCTTGAACCAGGGTGCCAGAGTGCCTGCGATGCAGGCACAATTGTCTTCCAGCACAAAAACTATCCTGGGAGGCATATTCCTCTTTCTATATGTGCAGAAGATGTGAACTAAAACCTAAAATGTGACTCCCCAGCTGAGCAGAGTGTTCTTGCCCTCTCTCTGCTCTGCCCAATCATGGGTTTGCTTGGTGTTATATTGACACTTGCAGGTTTGCTGTTTGCCTAAAAAATCTAGGGGCCTCATTTATGAGGCTGTGCGTCACTTTTACGCCGCCGGTGCGTCACTTTTTGTGACGCACAAGTGGCGTAAAAAATGTGCCTTGTTGAGCCATATTTACAAAGTGGCGCATCTAGGTAGATGCGTCACTTTGTAAACCCCTGCGCCACATTATACCTGCGCCAGGTATAATGTATGCAAGGGGGGGCGTATTGACGCAAGGAAGGGTCGTGGAAGTGACGCAATGAAATCTATGAGATTTCACTGCGTCACTTTTAGGACGCTGTTGCGTCAAAATCTTGCGCCTGCCTCACAGCAGGCGTAAGACTGACGCAGGCCCTTTCACATGGGGCTTGCCCCATGTGAAAGGACGCATTGTTAGAGTTGTGTCACTTTTGTGACACACTCCAGCAATGCATCACTTTTGTGCTTACAGATACGTCAGAAATACTGACGTATCTGTAACTTCTTGCAACAGGATGCGTCATACATTAAATATGACGCATCAGGTATGTCGCAAGGAGTGCGCACTGAGAAGTGACGCGTCGCTGCTTTCACACAGCGATGCGTCATTTCTCATAAATGAGGCCCTAGGATCACAAGTACCTGGAAGCAAATTGAACATTGGACAGGGAATTCTATTCACACTCAGAGGGCAATTATTGTCAGATGGACACTATTTTTGTGTCCAGGTTTTCATTTATCCTTTTAATGCATTCTGGGATCTGGAGCCTTGATGCACTGTCATCAAATGAAGTGAATGTAAATATCAGCGTACAATGTTAAGTAAAAAACACAAACTAAGACTTAGGGGCAGATTTACAAGCCCCATGTGCCACTTTAGCGTCACTTTTCCCATGTTAAAAATGACGCAGAAGTGGCGCAAGAGGTTTGTAAATAAGCCCCTTAGTGCGCGGTCTCCCGGTTAAATGGCGCTCTGGCTAGGACATAGTGCCTGGTGTCCTGGTGACATGGCGCCCTGTGCTTGAGGCCCTCTTTTTTCAGGTTGGGGTGAATAAAGATTGCATATGTTTAATGCAAAGCAACATAGTTGTCGTGTAGTAATACCAGTCGTGGGTGTTTAAAGTTTCCAAATTTCATGTGTGAGTAGCAGAACCAGACCAGAAATTGTCTTTGAATTCTGGGGTTTATAATGAGTTAAGAAAGGGACTACAACTCCCAGCATGCAATGAAAAAAAAATCCTGGTACTGATATTCTCACGTGTGGAACTAGGTACACTGAGAGCTCTAGAAGATGGCGCTCCTTTCCTAGGAGGTGATAAACGGTGTCTTCCTGGGCACACAGCTGAACCCCTGTAAAAGATGACAGAAGTGGGCGTGGGCCGTTAGATGGGCGAAGATCTCCCCTCAGCTGCCTCGCATGTAAGTGACGTCAGCAAAGCCCCACCTGGGCGCAGTCAGGTGTCTGGGCCCCTCCCGGGAGGTTTTAATTTAAATCGGGCAAAGGGAGCGAGGCTCTGTTCCACGGACGGGCCCACAGCAGGTATCGGAGGGGGGGTCGCGTTACGTTTGTTGTTGAGGCAACCTTCGAACGAACCTGTTGTTTTAGAGAGGAGGGTGGGTCAATTCTGAGGTACCCTCGAGCTGCACACCTTTCTTTCTCGACGTGCACTATTTCTAAAAGAGGTTGTGTTGAGGATTTCGTTTTCAAAGTTTGTGTGGAAAGGTTTGGCGGTTTTAATTTACCCTAGCAGTGATACAGGATTCTTTTAACACTTGTATTTATGCTATATATTTCTAAATGTTTTGTGACCTTGTTACGCAGCTGCGCTCGGTTTCATTGAAGATGCAATCGTGGTTTAATCCGCAGTGGGCAGCCCTGGATATCTCGGATTGTAACCCCCGGACCTGTCGTGCGTGTCTACATGCCGATGGAGGAGTAAAGGGACCTACGGCCGTTTCTGACCGAAGTTTCTTAGTCGAAGGATAATTCATTTCCGTCTCTCTGTCAACCCCTTCAGTGTGCATTGGTTTAGGTTTACTATCGCTGTGTGGGGTGTTGACGCGCTTGACTTGCTGGGCAGCACCCCACAGGGTGTGGGCCGTGTGGTTGGTGTTTGCTTGGTCTTGTGTGTGTGTGTGTGTGTGTGTGTGTGTGAAGCCTTGTGGGGAATCTCCACCGAGGAGCGGGTATCCTGTTGTGACGCAGCACTTAGCAGTCTTATGGATGAAGAAGCGTAAGAAGGGCACGCAATTCATGGTTTTCATGCAGTTTTAAGCAGCTCTGCGCGGCCCTTATGGTTTTTCTAATGATTATAGTTCACTTAGCCGGTTCCTGACCTGGGCTGTCCGTTCTAGGGTTTGGGTTTTAGTTCATGGCCGTGAGCAGGCCTGGGTTGACGGGAGAGCTGCTGCTGTGATCTGCTGTTACTGTCCTGAGGTATCTGACTGTCATTACGAGATGTCAAGAAGCCTCATGTTCTGCAGCTGGCAGGGAGCCACAGAGGGGCCTGAACAAAGGCCCTCCATTGGCAGATGCCTTCAGTTATCCCCCGGTGGTGGTGGGTGGTAGGTGGTGCTTTAGTTTGATGGACAAGACGTGCATGGTTTGGACCATATGAGTGTAGGCGTTTCACTGAGTATAAGAGCCTTTAGGCAGCCATTCAGACCTACAAACGGCTCTGCCCGCCGCTCCTGCAGCCCTGCCCGCCTACGACGGGGCTCCCCACAGCTGCCGCCGCCTTCCAGAAACAGATGAGTTTTGTTTCCACGTTTACTTGTTCCGCTCTATCTTTTTATTATTTCTTTGCAACTTTATTCATAGATATTTGAATAAACAAAGCACAGGAATAATCATTTTTGAAGGTTTTTTTTTTTTAGACCGGTGACGGGACAGAATCATTATACTGAAGAGTACAATACTGTGATTTTAATGTTTCATCAGATGATGCAAGCATATTAAAACACTGTTGGTACAATGAGGCACTTGATGTTACACTGTCTATCACCCACCAGAGACGGAAACTTTTTTGTGGAAATGCTCTTTATATCAAATGGAGAACTTTTTCTTCTCATTCTAGGGCCAATCTAGATTGGGCCCGAACTGCTTTTCTGTTTTAGCCAATAGTATCGGTGTCGCTACTATAGAACAATGTGGTCACATCTGTTGGCCTAAATTACTTTGTTCTAGGTAGTTTGTTGTTTAGCGGGCATAAGGCATTCCTTCAGTCAGTACCTCCTCAGCCAATTTTACATACATTCTGGCTGTTTTGTATATGGTGGTTCCGCTAGTGCCCATTCCTAAGCCAGAGTTTCATTTTAGTTTTTTCACAAATATTTGGCTTGCTGGCTAAAATTCTGAAATGCAGATTACTCACCTATTTAATATTCAGCAATGCTCCCCATGCTCCGGTAGGTGGCACCACATGGGTCTTTGGTGACTCCATATCACCCTGTGCAGGGGGCATTTGTTACTTTCTTTCTGTGGCGTTTAATGTGGATCTGGAGTTCTCCTTGTAGGAGAGTAGGGTCTGCTTCCTATGGTTACCCCCACTTTTTGCTGTGTTTCACTGGTCTTTCGACTTTAGTATGGCTGTGGCCCTGCTAATCAGGCCCACAGGGTAGCTGTTATCTCTCTAAATTGATACCATGTACTCTAGGTACATACCAGATTTGTTACTGGGTCACCCTTGTGAGTCCCTGTATGTGGTACCTTGGGTACCCAGGGCATAGGGACCCCAAAGGTCTACCCGGGGCTGAAGCATGTATTATGCCACCCCTGGTTAGACTTCCAAAATGGCACCACAGGTCTGCACCTGCGGCTTGAGTAAGGTGGTGTAATCACCCCTTACTTAGATATAGTATACCTATATCTACCTTCATATATAGACACATATTAACCTATAAGTCACTCCTATGGCAGACCTTGCCAATCCTGAAGGCAGAGTGCTTGGTTTTATGTGAGAGGGTGCCCTAGCATGAGCTGAGAACCTCTGCAGCTTTCGAAACCATCTCCTTATAGCTGTTCTATGTGATAGCCATACTGTATACTCAAGTGAATTCCAATCCTCGTGGTTAATGCTAATATTGGAATGCTTTATTAAAACATGCTGTGTTTGGTGTCAAACACTTTGGAATACTACCCCCAGCCAGTTCTGGCGGGTGGGGTAGCATTCCACCCTTCTAGAGGGAAAAGACATGTACACACTGGAATACCCGGTTAAATTTAAATAGAGCCCAAGCATCACATAAATGGTGCTGCTGCCACAGACACAAGTCTGACCACCTGCTGCTGGACGAAACTGAGACTAACGAAGGACTCCTGAGGCCGAAAGCCGGGAGCGAGAACTTGTATTTTTAAAATTTTGTTGTGATATTGTGCTTTTAAAACTCACTTGACTGACTTGCACTCTCTGGCATCTCCTTAAACAGCGGGCTCACGCTGCAACGACTTTCTTCATCTTGGTCGCCATTCCCGAGGGCGAGGTGTGCCACGACACGCCCCCTCTGTTGGCCACGCCCCCTCACCAGGTGTATAAATAGTGCGCGCAGATCCTATGGCGCGGCACTAACGAACGGACTCCTGAGGCGGAAAGCCGGGAGCGCGAAAACTTGCATTTTTAAAATTTTGTTGTGATATTGTGCTTTTAAAACTCACTTGACTTACTTGCACTCTCTGGCATCTCCTTAAACAGCGGGCTCACGCTGCAATGACTTTCTTCATCTTGGTCGCCATTCCCGAGGGCGATGTGCGCCACATGACACGCCCCCTCTGTTGGCCACACCCCCTCCAACGCCCTGACCATCCAACATAAATCATGTGTCTTAGTAGGAAGCGCAGCGGACGAGCGCAGCGGGCGCGACGATTGCGTGCCGAAGGCGCGCCTAAGGCAAGACCGTCTGCGCCCGTCCGCGACTGGCCGGGACTAGGGGCACGTCACTCCGCCCCGCTCATCTATACCCCGGACCAACTACGCAGCCTCCAGGGACCCTGGCCCATTACGGCCTCCATTTGCTCTCGCATTTCCTCCCTTGGTCTCTCCCCCATCGCCCCCCCTCACTTCCCCCTTCCTACAGTTGGCCCCTCTCTCTCGCCCTGTAACATCGTTCCTCCGCCAACCTCCAAAACCCTTACGGCTTTTTATCTTAACACCCGGTCCGCTGTCGCCCACACGCATGAACTCTCGGTCCTGCTGGATCTTCATGCCCCAGATCTTCTTTTCCTAACTGAGACCTGGTTCGGCGATGACTCCCTCCCTGCCCTACTATCCACCTTACCGGCCACTTACTATGCCCTCAGGGCGGACCGCCCTTCTGGCAGAGCCGGGGGTGGCGTGGCGGTCATCGCACGTACCGATCTTCCCTTCCAAATTCTATCCCTGCCTAACATTGCGTCCACTGAATTTCTGGTGATTCGCACCACCTCCACCCCCCTGACCTGCTTTCTCACCTACCGTCCTCCTCAATCCTCTCTACAGTTTCTCCCTGACTTCTTGGAAGTCTTGGCCACTATTACAGTCAATAACTCCTCCATTCTGCTTCTTGGCGACTTCAATTTCTGGCCATCCGAGCCCGCCGAATGTCAGTCCTCTAAGGAATTCTCCAAAACCCTTCAATCCCTCAACTTCACATCCTACGTTCACTCCCCCACCCACATCAAAGGTCATACGCTTGACCAGATCTGGTCCCTGAACTGCCCTGTGGAATCTCTCTCCATTTCACCTTGTTTATGGTCTGACCACCACCTGATTTCATTTTCCCTTCCTATCCACCCCCCAGCCAAGCCCCCTCGCCCCAAAAACACCTGGGTACAATCATGGGGCCGAGTTAACCCGGAAAATCTTTCCTCCCTTCTTACCTCCTCCCTCCCTTCCCTACAGGGCCTTTCTACTCTCTCCCAGGTGGATGCCATAGACCAGTGGATCTCCTCTGGCCGCGACTCCGTTGCCCCGCTCAAGCACATTACCTCCAAACGTGAGAAAGACGCCAACCAGTGGTTCAACAAAGAGCTTAAGGCCACCAAACTAAAAGTATGCCGAGCGGGCATGGAGGAGAAACTATTGCCCCACTTTAAAACTGGAGTATACCAACACCCTTACACAGTATAAAAAAGACATCTTGGAGGGCAAAACATCATATTTCTCCTCCAAAATTTTAGCCGCGGAAAACCAGTCTAAGGAGATATTCACGATCGTCCACAACTTGGCGTTCTCGGACAGAACAACCCTTAAGCCCGCCCCGTCCGAAGAACTCTGCCTCTCCCTCAATAATTACTTTATTCATAAAATTGCCACCATCAAGGCCAACATCCCTCCCCCTTGTCCCTCCTTTGTTGACCCCCAATGTCCCCCTCCCAAGGGCGAACTCACCACCCCCCCCCATCACTAGGGAATGTCTGACCTCCTTAGTGCCCCTGGTCAAGTCTGGTTCTCCGCTTGACCCCTGTCCGGCTCACATTCTCCGCCATATCTTTGTCACCTGCCCTGACCCCCCCCCTTCACCTCCTCAACAGCTCTCTTGCTCAAGGCGTAGTTCCTAACCCCTTGAAGTCTGCGGTTATTGTGCCTATTCTGAAAAAACCTGGGGCAGACCCTTCTGTCCCTGCCAATTTCCGCCCCATCTCCCTCCTGCCATTCTGGGCCAAGGTGCTCGAGCGCCATGTCACCTGCGCTCTGAGCTCCTTTGTGGAGATGCATTGAGCCCTTGCTCCCCGCCAGGCCGGCTTCCGCCCCGCACACTCTACGGAGTCCGTTGTCATCTCGGTCCTGGACAACCTCAGGGAGGGTATGGATACCAATCAGCACCAGGCCCTTGTGCTCCTCGATCTCTCAGCCCCCTTTGATACGGTGGATCACACCATCTTAATTTCCCGTATCAAGGCGGCGGGGATCGGGGGACCGCCCTGGTCTGGCTATCCTCCTTCCTGAGCGACCGCACCCAGGCCGTCCGCCTGGGTGACTTCACAGCGGACGTCCGGAAAGTTCAGTGCGGGGTTCCCCAAGGTTCTTCCCTCTCCCCCCTCCTGTTTAATCTGTATGTCGCCCCTATCAGATGGAGGTCGCCGTATTTAATTATGCGGATGACCTCCAGCTTGTTTTCAATCTATCCTCTTCCCCCTCTTCTGTTCTAAACTTTCAATCTGTCATGCTCCATATCAGGGACTGGATGAACCACAATCACCTCAAACTCAACCCCGACAAGACCGAGCTGGTGTTGACGGGTGGTTCATCCAGCCCCTGGTCCTCTCTCTTCTGGCCCCCCTCTCTTGGCCCCTCTCCTGCACCCTCCTCCTCTGTTAAAACCCTAGGCATAAAACTCAATTCTCAACTCACCCTTCACTCCCAGGTTAGCTCTGTGGTATCTTCTTCTTTCCTTTCACTGCGCACTATACGCAGGGTGTCTCGCTTCTTCACTTTCTCTGCTCTCAAACTTATCATCCTGGCCATGGTGGTATCCCGCCTGGATTACGGCAACGCCCTGTATGCCGGCATCCCTGCATACAGCTTGCGGCGCCTACAGCAGATACAAAACCAGGCGGCCCGCCTGGCCTTCAAACTTCCAAAATTTCACCACTCTACCCCTCTTCTGAAATCTTTACACTGGCTCCCCGTTCGAGCCAGAATCCAATTCAAGCTCGCCTCCATCACTTTCCTGGCCTGACTTGGCCTGGCACCAGCGTTCATCTCCTCCGAGATCGTTCCATACGTTCCCACCAGGGAACTACGCTCGTCCTCCCAGTCCCTCCTCACCATCCCACGCTACCGGAGAAAGAAGTGGGGAGGCTCTAAATTTGCCACCCTTGCCGCGACCCTCTGGAACTCCCTTCCCCTTGAACTCCGTACCATCACTCTGTACCCACAATTCCGTAAACACCTCAAGACCTACTTGTTCACAAAGTCTTTTGAATAATACTCCTTTAGCTCCCCCAGCCTTTTAGCCCCGGATCCTGTTAGCTGTAGCGCCAAGAAACCGCTGGTATACGTGCGCTCTACAAGTAATTTTAAACTCAAACTCAGGGGAGGCTTGGACAACAGGTTTCCTGTCCAGGGAGGTGCTAGCACCACCCCAGACAGACTTTAGTGTATTGGGGCAGGGTGGGTTGCATTCAGTGAATGCTTTTCAGACACTGCCTGGGGCACACAAGGTGATCCATGCATTTCCCAGTTCAAACCGTCTGATGGGGAACTCAGCCTCAGCTCTGGCGCGAAACTGGACTAAGGGGAAGGGGTGGAACCACCCCCTCCACAGGTCCTCCCATAGGTGGGTCCCTAGAGTTAGTCCAACCCCTAAACTTACTATAAGAATAGGACCCCAGTCCCTAGGACTTTAGATTACCCTGGATGGAACTCTGCAACATATATCTTGGACCTTCGACACTCCATATTGACTGGAAGATGGAAGAAATCTCCCTTGTGATCAAGTAGTGACCACCGTGTTCAAAAAGGCACCAAGTGCATCTTTGCCAGTCTGTATTTTCGAGGCTCCCACCGGATCCTGAAGATTCCGCAGAAACAGGACATGGACATCAGTCATCTAAGGCTTACCTGAGCTCCCAGCAAAGCTGAGACCTGTAGCGGACACGAGACGTGGGACCAGATCTCCTGGACATCCTGCATTTTTGCAACTGCACCTACTTCCGGAAGTTGTGCATTGGGATATTTAAAGCCCCTGCCCAGAGCACCTTTTGCACCGAAGCTCAGATGCCTACACTCCACGAGTGTCCCGTGGGCCCGCTTTGTGCATTTCTGCTCGAGGCTCCTTCAGGGTTCCTAGTCTGTTGGCTAGTGAGCCCCCACGAAGTACAATCTTTGATTTCTTGAGCTGTCATGGTTGCTCCAGACGTGCTCTGACTCCCCTCCAAAGGAGGAGTCCCGCAGACCTTGCTGGTCTGAACTGAAGTCAATCTCGACATCTTGCATGGGTTGCTGTTGCCAAGGCTTGTTGGATCCAATCTAGATTCTGATGCTGCAGCCCTCCACATCCTTTGTGGGACAGCTCAAATCCAGCACCTGGTCGTTGTCGACTCCTCCTGGGCCTTGTGGCTGAAGAGTCCAGCTTCACCTCTTTCACCTGAAATGACTGACATCGGCTGGCATATTCTCCTCGCCATCCTGGTCACTGGCTAGTGACCCAGACTCTGTCCCCTCGGCTTTCAGGTTCTGGACATCTCTGATCCAGCTGGACACTTTTCCTCTGGTCACCTGCAGTATTTCTTCGCAGCTCTCAATTGGAATAGACTACGAAACCTGACACCAAAAGACCCCTATGCACTCTGCTTCCCTGGGTGAGGTAACAAGAGTACTCCGGTGCTCCTGTCGGTCTTGACTCTGTGTCCTAGTCTAAAAGGGTTCCATTATAGTTCACCTCTAGTTGCCCTTAATCTTTAAAATTATAGCTTTCGTTCTCCATAGAAAGTCAATGGTGATCCGTGGCTGTGTTTACGCTGCACGCGTTCTCCGTGGGTCTCCTGCCTCCCTACCTTGGGTGGTTCCTGGTTGCCCCAAGTCAAGTTCTTCTGGTGTGTGCCACAGAGGATGTCTCCTCTGAACACCCTAGGACTTAAACAGTGCTGCAACTGCAAAAGCAGATATTGGTCACAGAAACAAACGATGTGTGCCTGTGGTGCTTGGGCTACAGGTATTATTCAAAGTAGTGGTAAGTGCTCCCTTGAGTATGGAGAAGCATCCTGGAAGTGGGAGGCGCACCTTTCTCGTTGAGCATAAAAGGAGTTCACCTTCGAGAGAGGTCAGGATCACTCCAAGTCAAAGAGCTACTTTCATTTGGTCCGTTTTGAAGGCAGGTTCCCATCTAAGTCTTTCGAATAGCCAAAAACATGCCATTAGCCCAATGAAGCTTACAATAGCTCATCCCCCATCTTGCAACTCAGTCTGGTGAGAAGTTGCATGGTGTCACATGACTAATTGGGTGTCTTCTAATTCCCTGGTCCTGCATTTGGTCCCATTAGGACAGTGGCGGCCCCCACAAATAAAAAACTGCCAAGGGGGGTGGAGGGAGCGCGGTTGAAAGGAGCACTCTGGGGGAGGGGGATAATAATTTTAACAAGCATTGGCATAGCCAATAGGTCTCACCTTTGGGAGCCTGTAAGTGTTTAGTTATCCAGCACAATATCCTTGGTGCAACAACGTCAAGTGTTGCATGGCTAAACACTTATAAGGTCCCAAAGGCGGGACCTATTGGCTATGCCAATGCTTGTTACTTTGAGCTGCAGTGTGATCACCAAAAAGTAACTGAGCAAGTCATTTAAACTCAACATAATGACAATCTATAAAAAATAATCCTGTGTCCCTCTTTGAAGTGACCTCATTGAATAGATGGCCAAAATACATCCCACAACCCTAGCTGACGCCATGAAACCAGCAGCATTCTAGAATGCCTATTGGTGGTTAGCATGCGGGACGGGGTAAAGACACCTGTGTTTTTTTCCCCTTCAGTGCATGGCCTCTCTAGTGGGTCTATTTGGCAGTCAAAGCAAGACTGTATGATATATGTGTACCTTAAATGGTATACAGTCTAAACCATAAGTTAAAGTCCGTCTAATGTCACTGCAGACCAGTGAACGTGTGAGGCAGTACAAGAGCAGAATGTATCCAATCACAAGCTATATTTATGATATACTAAAGACAGACATGGCGCAGGAGTGCAGCTGTCCTTGCAGGGTTGCCCTAATGTTAAGATTTTGAGGGCTCTGAAGTCTTATGAATTAAACCTCACTCCTAGAGATGCCCCAGGACCCTTGGAGTGTTTTTACCCACCTTAAAGCACGTGCTCTTTGGCATAGTTCTCTTCCATATCACAACCGGTATATTTTTAAAAACTTTTTCTAATGATTCTGGGTATATGAATTGTTTATCTAAAGCTTTCTCTTCCCAGACCAATCATTCAATTCTGGTAACTAAGATTGAACCCCAGACCTGGGAAAGATTTTCCACAAACCCATTCTGTTAATGACCAGTTATTTTCATGATTGCATTCCTCCTAAATTAAGTTCCTTCAGCTGGACTTTCAGGCTGTGTAGGTCGCTGGCTCCATATGGTGCACTAAAACAAAGTACGTTTCAGAGTCCACTGGGTCCCCATTTAGTTTAGAGGCTTAAGTAGATGATACTAATGCTCTTTTGTGGGAGTGTTGGCCAGCAGTTAGGCTTATCAACAGGTAGTGCTGAGCATTTTTTGTACACAGGGGTAATAAGACAGTCAAAGAATAAATCTGGGACCAATTTATAAAACTGCCGAACCACCCAAGGTAGGGACGCAGGAGGCCCACGGGGGATGCGTGCAGTGTCTAAACACCGCTGCGAATCACCATTGACTTTGTATGGTGAACGAACAAGTTACATTTTACAGAATAAGGGCACTTGGAGATGAACTACGATGGAACCCTTTTAGACTATGACACTTCGAGTCCAGACCCAAAGGAGCATGAGAGTACTCGTGTTACCTCACCCAGGGAAGCCAGGTACATAGGTGTCTTTTGGTGTCTGGTTTCGTCGTCGATTCCAATGGAGAGCTGCAAAGAAATGCTGCAGGTGACCAGAGGAAAAGTGTCCGGGTGGATCGAAGATGTGAAGAACCTGAAAGCAGAGGGGACAGGGTCTGGGTCACTAGCCAATGACCAGGTTGGCGAGGAGAAGATGCCAGCTGATGTCTGGTGACTTCAGGTGTAAGAGGTGAAGCTGAACTCTTCAGCCACGAGTGCCAGGAGGCATAGACGACAACCAGGAGCTGGATTTAAGCTGTTTCACAAAGGATGTCTAGTGGTGCAGCGTCGGAATCCCGATTGGACCCAACAAGCCTTGGCAACAGCAACCCACAAAAGATGACAAGATTGGCTTCGGTTCAGACCAGCAAGGTCTGGGGGACTCCTCCTTTGGAGGGGAGTCAGAGCACATCTGGAGCAACCGGGAAAGCTCAGGAAATCAACCATTGGACTTCGTGGGGGCTCTCTAGCCAACTGACTAGAAACCGTGACTGCATCTCGAGCTGAAATGCACAAAGCGGGCCCACAGAACACTCATGGAGTGTAGGCCTCTGAGCTTCAGTGCAAAAGGTGCTCGGGGCAGGGGCTTTAAATAACCCAATGCTCAACTCTGTCTACCTCTGAAAGTAAGTGCAGTAGCAAAAATGCAGGATGTCCAGGAGTTCTGGTCCTAAGTCTCTCGTATAAACTACAGGTCTCCGCTTTGCTGGGATCTTGGATCAGCCTCAGATGTCAGTAAGTCTATGTCCTGTGTTGTAGATTCTTCGGGATCTGGCGGGAGCCTCGAATGCAGACCGACGAAGATGCTGTTGGTGCCTGTTTGAACAGGATGGTCACTCCTTGACCACAAGGGAGATTTCTTCCGTCTTCCAGTCCATATGGAATGTCGAAGGTTCAAGATGTGTTGCAGAGATTCGTCCAGGGTAATCTAAAGTCCTATGGACTGGGCTTCTATTCTTATAGTAAGTTTAGGGGTTGGACTAACTCTAGGGTCCCACCTATGGGAGGACCTGGGGAGGGGGTGGTTACACCCCTTCCCCTTTGTCCAGTTTCGCGCCAGAGCTGGGGCAGAGTGCCCCAGCACCGGTTTGAACTGGGAAATGCATGGAGCACCTTGTGTGCTCCAGGCAGTGTCTGAAAAGCATTCACTGAATGCAACCCACCCTGCCCCAATACACTAAAGCCAATCTGGGGAGGTGCTAGCACCTCCCTGGATAGGAAACCTATCGTCCAGGCCTCCTCTGCCAGACTTTCGTTCAGCAGCAGGAGGGCAGACTCGTCTGTGGCAGCACCATCCATTTTGTGATGCTGGGGCTCTGTTTAACTTTAACCGGGTGTACCAGTGTGTACAGATCTTTTCCCTCTAAAAGAGTGGAATGCTACCCCCACCGCCAGAACTGGTGGGCGGATAGCATCCCAAAGTGTTTGACACCAAACATGACATGTTTTGATAAAGCCAAACCAAAGTTAGCATTAACTGCGAGGATTATAATACAATTAAGAGTATATGGTATGGCTATATCATAGGACAGCTATAAGGAGATATTTCTGAAAGCTGCAGAGGGGCTCAGCTCATGATAGGGCACCCTCTCACACAACCAAGCCCTATGCCTTCAGGATTGTCAAAGCCTGCCATAGGAGTGACTTATAGGTTAATATGTGTCTATATGTAAAGGTAGATATAGGTATGGGAAACAGCCTTAATCACGACTCTTTAACAACGACGGTACTAAACAACTAATTTTAACAACGACCTTTCCTGAACAACGAATCGTTTGAACCACGGCTCACTTGAACAACGACTACGTGAACAATGATATAAACTTACCTGCTTCTTATCTGGTTTTGATCATGCGGTTCGCACTTCTGTTTCCAAATACATTTTCAACAAAAGCGGATGTCTGGGTGAAGAAAGTTATTCATCTTGTATTGTTCTGCCCCCACTATATATTAAAGTTAGGCAGCCAAATTATTGGTTTACTAATTTATTGGAAAAGGGTATGTAGCACTGCCTGTCATGCATAAAATAGAACTGGGAAATAAAAAAATGAATTATTATTTAAAAGGAACTCTTAAAGAATTAGATGAAAAAAAACACGCTTTTGGCCAAATCTGTTTTTTTAATTTTTTGTAGTCAGCCTGTCCCTTTTCTTTCCATGCTTATGGAAATGATGTGAATTTTTTTTGCGCAAGGCTAGCTGCCATAGCATAAATTATTAGGCCTGTGTTGACAGAAAGGGCACAGGTCAGCTCTCCTGGAATCAGGATCTGGAAACTTGAGTTACACAGTGACCTTTCGAGCTCCTTGATAATTTCTAGTTACAAACCATGGACCGGGACAAAAGAAATCTGATATCATCTCACAGGCAAAGTTTCTCTGACACAGTTTGGAGTGGAGCGGATTTAATGTACTTTTATTTACTACGAGACCCACCTCAGATGAAATACTTAACCTATTTGATTTCACAGATGAATGGACTTCGCTTACACATGCCAGGTTGCACTGGAGACATTTCTTTACAGTTGATGAAGTCGACTCACTGAACTTCTACGTGTTGTTGTGCTGAGTGAAGGGACAGGTGTGCTTTGTAAATAGTAGAGGGAAGCACTGGGGGTATAATCTGATAATTAGCAAATAGTATATTTGTCGTGGTTCAGGAAGTCGTAGTTAAACATTTAGTGGTTTAGAATTGTTCGAGGTTCAGCATTCGTGGTTTAGGAATTCGTTGTTTAGGAGGTAGTGGATTAATCATACAACCATAGGTATACTATAACTAAGTAAGGGGTGCTTACACCACCTTACCCAGGCTGCAAGTGCAGACCTGTGGTGCCATTTTGGAAGGCTAACCACGGGTGGCATAATAAATGCTTCAGCCCCTGGTAGGCCTATGGGGTCCCTATACCCTGGGTACCTAACATACCATAAGGGGCTCACAAGGGTGACGCAGTAACCAATCTGGCATGTACCTAAAGTACATGGTATCAATTTAAAGAGAAAAGCTAGGCTGTGGCCCTGATTAGCAGGGCCACAGCCATACTAAAGTCGAAAAACCAGTGAAACAGCAAAAAGTAAGGGTAACCATAGGAAGCAGACCCTAATCTCCTACATGCCAAGGTAAAAGAAAAACAGCATTTCTTTGGGAACCGCCAGGGTTCTCGCAGGGTGCTGGTGAGGCTGGTAGCTGGTGCTACTGAGAAAGGGGCCTCCTAAAAAGAGACTGCACAGGGGAACTTGCAAAAAGCGGCTCCCAAAGGGAGTTTAAGTTGCAAGGGGTCTTGGAGCATGGGTGCACAGCCGGTTCATCGGGACCCGGGTCAGGTGGCTCCTGTGCAGAGGGGTTAAGTTGGGTGGGTGCACAAAGATGCACCTAACTGTCGAGGACAAAACACTGGCAGGTGCAAAATCAAAGCACCTGGGTCACTCTCGAAGTGGGTCTCAGTGATGCTGATGTCCCTAAACTGCTGCTTGGTCCGGGTGCAGTGAGGATCCGGGTTAGACACTCATGGTTGCTGTTTAGTGCAGGGCATCTGGTACCCTGGGAATTGGTACTGCACAGATCTGGTTAGTCCTGATGTCTTCACACTCAGTGGGGAGACAAATTGACCTTTCCGAGCGTGTGTACCGTTTCAGTCATCTGCAGTGTTGGTTGGGCTGGGGTGCTGGAAGGAGGTGGGCCGGACTCCGGTCATAGGTGACTGCAGGGGCTTAGCTTCTCTATTCCGAGGAAGAATTTTGATGTTGGTTAAAGTGCTGGCAGGCTACCAAGCCTTTTGTAGTTCTCCAGCTCGCAGGATGAGTCACTGTGGCAAGTCGAGAGGGCTGAGGACAGCAGGGTTTTATGCCAAAGTCTAAAGTTCTGCTGTAGTTCTTGCCAGGCAGTGATTTTTCTTCATCCTTCTGTTGATCCGTCGAATCAGAGTTCTTGGGTTCAGTGGTACCAACTAAGTACATCATTTAGGAGTGTTTATGGGCGTGACTGGTAGTAGCCAATTTAGGTGTCTACACCCTGTATATTACCACTTCCAGTGGGAAGTGGGCATAACTCTCAGAAGGCTAACTCTTGCCAAAACTAATATGGTGGAATCTGAAAAGTGAGGTCCGCATCAGGTGGCCTTTTAAGGGTGGTGCTGGGTGAATGTGGGCGGATGTCATAATCTAACTCCTTTTCACGCCTGTCTTCCTGCCAAAACGTGTTTTCAGGACAGGTGGTTGGGTACCTCCACCATCTGCAGAGGCCCAGGGTCACATATCAAAGGAAGCAGGGCCTTTGAAGCTTACCGCCCTGGAATGTCCATCCTGCTTGGAGGAGGTGGAAACACCTCCACGTAGAGCAGGCTTTGTTCTTTGCTCTAGAGCAAAGGCTTTTGCCTCAGGTGGACAGAATCTTGTCTAGGGTAGCTTGCTGGTCTAGACCAGTCAGACAACACACTAGAAATAGGTAATATTTCAAGGGGCACCTCTCGGCTGCCATTTGTGTGCATTTATTAATGAATCCAGTTCTGGCATCAGTAATGGTTTATTAAGACCAGATGTTTGGTACCAAACATGGGTATAGTGCACCCTGCCGTAGGGCTGTTAAACCTGCAGTAAGCACAGGTTCTGTTTTCTCTGCACCAAGTCACGCTGGCTGCAATGGCAGTTTGCATGATCTTGGTCAGGGTGTCCTTTAGGGTGGCACAATTCATGCTGCAGCCCTTAGTGACCCTCTTTAGTTCCAATGCCCTAGGTAACAGAAGTACAACTTACTAGGGACTTCCACTAGTACAGTTTAGGGAAAGGCCACTGGTACTGGGGACCTGATTATTAGAAACCCAGCACACTTCCAGCCAAAATTCCTCCAGATACCAGGCAAAAAGTAGGAGGTAACCTAATCAAGAGGTACTTTCCTACAGACTGGCATTCTTCTTTTTGGAATGTCACCATGACGGAATTAGGTTTTTCGGATACTCACTGTCCTCAGCCAGCAAATGACCCCAGTAATTGTGCCAGACCCTGCAAGCCTGGAGAAGACCTCTCTGGTTGGGGGGGAGGAAGGGGACTTGTGGGCTACAGCCACAGTCCTCACTCAGCAAGTGATACCCAGTACTTGTGCCTCACCCAGCAAGCCAGGAGATTTCCTCTCGGAGGGGGGGGGGGGGGGGGGGGGGGGAATGGGGGGCTGTGAACTAGAACCACTGTCCTTTGCTGCCAAGTCACCCCCGTACTTGTGCCAGACCCTGCATGCCGGGAAACGATTCCTCAGGGGGTTGTAGGCTAGAACCACTAATCAGCTGGCAGGTGACCCTCCGCCCCCCCCCCCCCGTTCTGCAAACCCAGCAAGACTGGATATGACCTCTTAGATGGTTTGTAGCCTACCTGAAGTATGTTCTAGAAACTTCTTGGTATGGGGGTGAAGTTGGGAATGAACATGTCTAGTCCAAGCACTTCTTTTATTGTTGCTATAAATCTCATTCTGTGGGTAGTTTCACGAAAGTTCTTCTCTTGAAACAGAGGTTGCACACTCCTAGGGTAGCTTTCACAAATGCAGGGCTCATTAGAGGTTCACACTATACTCCTTACCATGCTAGGATATGTGAATGGTGCAGCCTTTACTTTATGAAGATAAAACAAAGGTGATGATTCTAGTTTGTAAAATCAAGAGAATTCAAAGTGTGGAACATGGCAACCAGAGCAGGCCATGAATAACACAGTAATACTCGGAGCATTACTGGATTTTCTTCCACAGCACATTGGCATCAAAGGCTCCTTCAGCCCACCAACAAGCCATCGCCATGGGTAAGGGTCACAGATGCAAGCCTCTGCACTTCAGGGGTTTCAGGGCGCTTCTTCCTGTGGCAGAAGGCTACCGACCTTGAAGCAGCAGCTCCCTGACACTTCTGCCATTGCTGAAGGGAAGGGATACCCAAGATGTTGGGAAATGTAATATTGCTTTGTCAATCTATGAAGACCGCAGCGGTTCAGGCCTTGGTCATGTCTGGGCTAGACAACTGCGATGTCTCGTACCGAGGAGGCACACTAGGCAGGATCGAGAGACTCCAAAGAGTGCAGAATGCTGCTGCATGGCTCCTAATAAACCTGGTGTTTATGTGGATCCATTGGCCTTGGAGAAACTGAGTTCCTCGTTAAAGGCCTTGTCATTTTTACACAATTTACTAAGAAAGGTCCCTGATACCTTCAATCATATATTGGACCTTATGTACCATTGAGGAACCCGAGATCAGCAGGGGACATGCTGATTATGGTTTCCAGAATCAAGGTGCATATAAATGGGAGCTCTTTTGGCTGTTTAGCGCCAAGGTTGTGGAATGCTCTGCCCTTAGCGGTTCGTCAGGCCCAATCAGAATGATTGTATTTGAAAGAACGAAACTGCATTTTTCAGCTTGGGATACTGAGGGGGGTCTAATGTAGCCTTATTGCCCGCTATACTGACCACTAAAGGTCCCCTCCAGCGTTAAAGGCCTATGGTGAGGGCTTTAACAAGGGAGCGGGCCTTTAATGGCTGGTATAGCCCAGCTATGGAGGACTATAAGGCTATTAGAAGAAACCACCACTAGAGGGAGAATGTTTTTACATAAAGCAACGGCCTCAGTGAGCCTGAGGCGAATTAAATCCCCTCTGACTCATGAGGCCTTTGCTTACAACTACAGCTGTAAACAACAAACATTGGAATGCTGGAGCTCTGAGCTTTTACCAGCCATTAGAATCCCAGAGCACTCCATCGTCTTCAATGGAGCTCCTAATGTTCTTATCGGCTGTATTGAAGTCTGGGGACATGTACCTAATGCTGGGACACCTCATATGAGGTAGCTATGTGCTCTAGAAAACGTATTACTGTAGTAATTATTTCTGGCGGCAGGTGCTTCATGCAGTGCCAGCCAGGGCTGGACTACTGTCGCTCTTGTCCTATTGACCATGACCCAGCTGGACTTTGAGCTTTGGTACTGATGAGATAGTTAGCCTGAGGAGATCCTAGCCAGAGGGTGTGGTCTGCTAATCCTGCTTACAAGGCACACCAGCTGCCCTCTTCTACAGACCTGCCAGCTAAAGGTCTGACCACTGTGCCCATCTGACCCTGGCTGCTGTAGTCATCCCTTTTAGTTAGCCTGGCCCCTTTGCCAAGTTGTTGGTGGTGTAGTTGCTCTTGGTTTGCCTGGACTCTTTGTTGTTTGCTGGCCTGGCCTGGCTCATGAAGACTAGATTTACTTGGTGTCTCTGCATGTGATAAGCGTGGCTCAAATCCACCCGAGTGACTTACCACACTCACCTATAGTTACTCAGTAAGAAGTCAGCCGGACAGTGGAGAAGAATAAACAAGGTAATTTTATTAGGCCACAAACTCCCATATGAGAGGGCCCTGTCCGACCTCACCCCAAAGAGTGCGCCGAGAGGACTAACTCATATAATCGCAGCAATACATTATAACATGGTACAGTGGAGCAGAACACGCCCCTTCTGGAAAAGTACTGAACCCCAGAGAGGAACAATGGCATCATACACGAGGCATTTGCACCTGTAGAGGCAACATTTGGATATCTCTGCCCAAGGCCACGGAGCCGGGCTTCAGCGTCTCTGGTGCATGAGAACATTACTGATAAGGAACTTGTTAGTTTCGGCCACAGTTAGCTGAGAAACGAAAAACTGCTGAATTAGGGTTTTTCTTATTCCTACGGGAGGGGGAGTGAGCGAGTGCGACTCTCAGACACAGAGGAATACTCAAAATGGAGGCACACAAGCTAAGCTAAGGAAACTGAATATCCCCACACGTATAAATGAATAATCACATGAAGAGTAAAAATAACGTAAAGGCATGAGTATATACTTCATTAGTTAGACACATGATGCTAACTTGCATATGTAAATGTTAATGGGTGGGGCATCGAAAATGAAACCTATCAGACCCTCCTTTTAGCATCATTTGGCTAACTGGAGCGTAGCCTTTATTAGCTAAAAAGGTAGCGCCTTTACATTCCACTCTAGGGGCGGGGCACACTTCAATCAAAAATATCATTATCAATAAGCATCTCAATAAGCATCAACCAGCGAATATCTGGAAGTTCAATTTCAGTAGAAGCAGGATATTGACCAGTCACCTTTCTTGAGGGCCGTATATTACTAGCACACATTGAGCAACAAGGGGGAAGGCAGTAAACACAAAGGCAGCACGTCAGGAGTACACCCACTACTCCTACTATCCCCATTAATATTTTCCAGCCCCACGAGGAGAAAACACCCCAGAGCCATCCCTGTAGTGACCATGTCCCAGTATCCTGATGAAGTTCAGTCGCTAATCTATGGAGTTTCTGTACCGCCAAGTTAACTGTTGGGGCTGAATCTGGAATATACACGCAGCAAGACGTCCCGATGACGCGGCAGGCTCCGCCCCTATCAGCAAGGATGACGTCTAGCACCATCCTTTTTTGGATCGTGAATAATCTCATAGCCTGCATCTCAACAGACCTATTAGCAGCAATGTCTGCTTCAGTATTGACCACTTTCTCATCACCCTCGATAACCTACGGATGGCCCTACTATTAAATATCGGACCCCAAAATGGCAATAAGCCCATAGAGATCTGTCCATTGTTGTAAAGAGGTGTCTGTCTGATCTACATCTTCAACCTGGAGTGCCCTCCTTATGCGCTGCTCTAGCGGGCTGGTAAACCTACGATGAGTCTTATGATAGTCAGAAGGTGCCACATACACAGGTGGAAGCATATAGGCCAGATAACAGACTCCACCCCAACCCTCGGGCAGCCATAGATACCCATTGTCTCTGCATACAAAGTAAATATTGGGGGGCGTTACTAGAGAAGGACTAAGAGGCAGGCGGATCGATGCAGTCATGTTGCAAGAACTGTTCCCTACCTTTTATAGGACCCCTCCCTGCAATACAAAAGAATGGTGACGGTCCCACAACTGCTAAGGGCATCAAAGACTTATTGCTACCATTCCCTTTTGGGGGGTGTCTATACGACAGAGAGGAATTTAACTGTAGAAAACTCTCCCTAACTTTGTCAGTGTCATTGGGAGTCATGAATCGTCCTACTTTCTTCGAACATGTCTCCAAAAATGTTTGATCAAAACGTCCATCAGTAAACAACTGTCCGAGAGGAGGCGGGCATAGGGCGTACTCGCATGGTCATAGTAGATCCTCTGTCTGATAGTCGGGGAGATAGGAAATCCGGCTGTTGGAAATATTTGACCATACCAATCAAAGTGTACCACCCCACACAACTATTCACCGGTGTCAGGGGAAGTGCTAGGAATCCATCTTTTTTAGAAGCAGCAAAAGGTAACAATCCACAAACCCAACAATCGGTCACAGTATATACTGCATGAGCATGATGTAGAGTCTTAATAAAAACATTATCTCTATAGCCTTTACGTAAACTTTGTTCACCATAATCAACAGTAATCATGTTATGTCCGGGAATGGCAGAAGGCGTGGGGGCAAACACATGTACAGGATAGGCTTTGTCCAGAAAAAACAATATTCCAAGAATCACAATGAAGGCAATAAGCAGTATTACGATGACCACTATTTTTCCTTTTCGCGGTAAAGCCAACCATGGGGAATCAGGCTCGGGTCTACGAGGAGCCGCAAAAGGCTGCTCCTTGTAGGGGACGGGACGACCAAAGGGGTACTTTCTTTTACCAAAAGAAAAACTAAACTAGAAAAATAGTCCCAGGCACTCCAAAACCGTCCAGAGGGGTTCTTCAACCCTTAAAAGGAATCTTAGTCCCTGTGTCCGTTAAAGCCTCACAGGTAGACTTCTATTATTCGTTCCCTAATCCCTCGGAGTTGCACAGCTGCAGCAACTCAGGAGCACTAATCTGGGCCCAGACACCGCTCTAATGTCTCGTAAAACAGAATCTTCGGCCAAACACCAGGGCTCTTACTAGTCCATCCCTATCACTAAGCTTATTCTGTAAAATATTGTCCACTCCTCTTCCTGTTCCAGCACCCTATCTAAGCCCTTCTTCCAGTGTTTAGTCCCTCATGCCTTTCTCCTTTCTGGGCCCCAGATTCTAGCGAGTGCTCCCTCGCACTTCAGGATCTGTGAACAGAATGGGGATGTCTTTGGCAAGTGTTGCGTCCTTCGATGCCTGATCACTATTCTCAATGGGAGTCTTGGAGCTTGCAACAATTATTTTCTTTCTCCTTACTGCACTCAGCTCCTCTCCCCTCAGTGAGGCATCAGAGAAAGGTGTGTACCTTGGTATCACTTCACACTCTTGGTCAGCAACGCCATCTCTCACCCATTTGTCACACGGCAATGGTAGTGGAACCTTCTTTACATGAGATGCGTGGGTCCACGCCTTCCGACCCTCAACTCGAAGTGCGGTACGTGTCGTCAGGAGCACCTGCCTCGGCTCCGACCACCTCGGTTCCAGGCAAGACTTCCGCTGATACTTCTTCACCACAACCCAGTTCCCGGGTTGTATGGCATGTCCGGGCCCCTCCGGCAACGGCTTCAGGGTGTCTGCTACCTGCTGATCAATAGAACAAAGATCTTTAGTCAAAGCATACAAGTAGTCTATCAACAGAGGATACTCAATTTCTGAAAAACATTTTGGTCTCGGTACTCCCCACACATTGGTGGGGCGGCCGAAGACCACCTCGTGAGGGGAGACACCCGTTCTGGAATTAACGGTCACTCTGGTAGAAAGTAAGTCTAAGGGAAGGGCATCTGGCCAACGGAGTCCTGTACTCTCCTGTATTTTGGCCATCTTCAATTTTAGCGTTCCATTAAATCTCTCCACAAGTCCCGCAGCCTGAGGGTGTTGGGCCGCGTGGAACTTTTGGGAAATCTGCAGACCCTTACATATCTGCTTCATCAATTCAGCATTAAAGGATGTGCCATTATCACTCCAGATCCCTCTAGGCAGGCCGTATCGGGAGAAATACTCTTTTATCAACATCTTGGCTGTGGAAATGGCCGTACAATCTTTTGTTGGGAATGCCTCCACCCACCTGCTAAAAGAGCAGACAACCACCAGGACATATTTGAGGTTGTTAACCCTTTCCATTTCAATATAATCCATCTGAATCACCTCGAAAGGGAAAGAAGGGGGAGCGAAATTGCCCACTGGGACAGGTGTTCCTTTTCCTGGATTATGCCTTAAACATACCATGCACTGTTGTACTAAATGGGTAGCCACTCTAGAGATATTTTTATTGCTCCACACTGGGTCCAGTAATTTGCATATACCCTTAGTACTAATATGTGCTGGCCCATGGGCCATTGTCACCACTCGGAGGACATATGAGTTTGGGAGTAACCATCGTCTTTTGTCTGTCATATCTGTCCAACATTCATCAGAATCCAATCGCCCCCCCACCATCCTTCCATGTCCTCAATTCGTCCTCAGTCGCCTTTTCTTGTATGTTCTTTACGCTCTGCACAGTATCTGCAAACATAACATCTGGTACCCATCTAGCTGGTCCTGCCACAAACATTCGTGGGAGTTTCGTCCTAGCTGTCTCCTTTGCTGTTTGGTCTGCGAACGCGTTTCCCCGTCCTACATCATCCACCACCGCCTTGTGTGCACTACACTTCATCACAGCCAGTCGTCTGGGTAGCGTCAATGCTGTAAGTAGTCGTAATATCAGTGGGCCATGTTGTGTTCTCTGTCCATGTGATGTCAAAAAACCCCGTTCTGCCCAGTCGCCCGTAACTATGAGCCACGCCAAAGGCGTATTGGCTGTCAGTATAGATATTCACATCCAGTCCTTCACTCAACTCACACGCTCGCAACAAGGCTATTATTTCTGCAGCCTGGGCCGAATGATGTGGAATCCTAGAAGTCTCCACTACTGTCTGTAATGTCGTAACTGCATATGCTGCCGTTGACGTACCGTCTGCAAGTTTAAAACAAGACCCATCAACATACAGCTCCCCATCAGGATCATCTAGGGGTGTATCGGTCAATTCTCCCTTTAGTCTCCTCCTCTGTCCGAAACAAACAATCGTGTATTTCATCGTCCTTTGTATCTGATGGGATGGGTAGCAACGTGGCTGGGTTCAGAGTGGCACATCTCTTTATCGTGACATGGGGTGCGAATAGTGTCCTTTCATAACCAGTAAGGCGAGCACTAGTTAAGTGCTGCGTCTGTGTTCTGTTCAATAGAATGTCCACAGCATGCGGTACCATTACTGTGAGGTCTGAACCCCGCACGAGCCCTGCCGATTGTCTAATAGAGACCGCAGCAGCCGCTGTGGCCCGCAGACAGCTCGGCAGCGCTCTCGCCACGTTGTCGAGCATAGCAGAGAAGTAAGCACAAGGTCTGTTTCCCCCCAAAACATTGTGTTAGGACAGACAACGTGCAACCTTCCGCCTCATGTACATAAAGCACAAAAGGCTTCTGGTAATCAGGTGTTCCCAAAACAGGTGCAGAACATAAAGCAGTTTTTAGTGACTCAAAAGCTTCCTGACATGCGGGGGTCCAGGGTAGGGGTTTGCACACCTCTTTAGTAGTCAGATACAGTAGGGGTTTTGTTAGTAAAGCATAATTGGGTATCCACTGGCGACAAAACGAGGTTATGCCCAGAAACACGTGCACCTCTCGCTGCGTGTTAGGTACAGCCATGTTAGTTATCGCTTTTATGCGCTCCGGTGTCAACCTCCTCCCCTCCTTCGAAAGGAGATGACCTAAGTAGGTTACCTCCGTTCGACAATATTGGAATTTAGGAAGGGACACTTTGTGGCCCTTGTGTGCCAAATGGTGTAATAGTTTAACCGTAGCATCCCGACAACCGTCCTCTGTGTCCGATGCGATGAGAATATCATCCACATATTGTAATAGAACATTGCCTGCGGGTAGTTCCAAGTCATCCAATTGAGCTTTCAATGCCTGGCTATAAATGCTGGGCTCTCTGTATATCCTTGAGGAATTCTCCTAAATCTAAAACTTCGGCCAGCCAATGAGAATCCAAAGAGATAACGGCTATCTTCATGTCAAGGAATACTGAAGAAAGCATTCTTCAGATCCAGAGCAGAAAAATATTTAGCCGATGGGGGAATCATTGTCAAAATCATTGTAATGTCGGAAACCACTGGGTACTGGGGCTCAACCACCTTGTTAATGTGGCGTAAGTCAATCACAAATCTATAGACATCAGGCGTATCATCATTGGCATCAGCTGACCGTCTTTTAAGAATCGGAAGAATAGGACTATTACATCTGTTAGAGTCCGTCTCCTCCACGACCCCCGATCAAATCAAATCCTGTATTATCTGTAAAAGGGCTTTTTCGCCATCCCTAGATATCTTATATTGGGGTATTCTGGGCAATTGAGCTCCCACTTTAACCTTGATGGACACAGGAGCAATATCCATTTTTCCCACATCCGTATCACTGTTAGCCCATAAGCTCTCTGGGACCCCTTCAAATTCAGGCGGCAGAGGCTCATCTTTGGAAAAACATTGCTGTGCACGCGCAACGGTAGGACCCAATGTGAGGCACACACCATCCGGAGAACAATAAATGGTGGCATGCAACCTCTTCAGCAAGTCCAAACCCAACAAGTTTTTGCCGCAATTGGAAGTCAACAGAAAAGGGGAATCTACAGTGAAAGGGCCAATCGTAAGAGCAAGTGGGTTAGAGATGGGGCTAATCACCGGAGTACCTGAGAACCCCACGGAGATATTATTCTTGCCAGACAGAGCCGCCCCTGGGACCTGAGAACGAGCCACTGAACTTTTCATAGCACCCGTATCTACCAAAAATTTCTGTTGGGACCCCGACAAATCTGCAGTCACATAGGGTCCTCGTTGATCAACATCCACAGAAACTGGTCCCTCGGTCTGTCCTAGTTATGGGAGAATCCTGTCAAATCATCCATCGTATAATCATCATTGTAGTACTGTCCACCTTCCCTCTGAAAGTCTTGTCTATCCCTATTTCCATCGAAACAATTGCCCTCTTGTCTCCCTACACCATCAGACTGCCCATCATGTCTTTGGAAATCACCTCGGCCTCTGCCTTGGCCAGTATTCGACTGAAACTCAGGACAATCTCTCCACCATTGCCCCTCCTGTTTACATTTTGCACACTGATTGTATCCCAATCGCTCTCTTGTCACCCCTTCCATAACCATTTCCCCCTCGTCCCGCTGCCGCAGGTGAAGCACCTCTTCCCCGACCTTTGGACACCTGCTGTAGCAAAACCCTCGTCTTCAAATCCTTGGCCTTCTATTCTTGCTTGTCCTTACTCTCATTTTCTCTATGTTCATAATACTGAGCCATGCTTAGGATACCAGAGGGAGTGGACGTCGTCCACGTAATCTCCGATGCCTGTAACCTCGTCGATATTTCCGGTAACAAGTTCATTACGAACCTGTTAACGAAAAGTCGTAACCCTCCCTCCTGTGACATGTCCTGTCCACTGAAATCCATAAACGTCTCAAACCTCGTAAAAAAATCAGAGACAGCTTCATCCTTTTTCTGTCTACAGGCTGTCAACTTATCCTAGTCCACTTTCTTCGGGGGGATGAGAGAGTGCATATACTTAATAATCCGCCCCGGCAAAGCTAAAATCTCTGCTTTCGGCTTCTCACCCGGCTTTCGTTCCTTGTCCCAAGCCTGCAATTCCGCCCATGTACCACCCAGTTCCTCTGTATGATCAGTGCCCTTCATCTGCCTCCACACGTACACCGGGACTAATAACCCAAAAAATAATTCAATGTCCGCTAAAGTCATAACAGTCGAAGATGCGGCTTCTGTCAATTCTTTATAATAGGCAGTCTGATTTTTTCTGGAATCTGGTAACTGAGCCTTCAAAGCTAACACCTCACTCCTTTTCCACGGCGTATATACCCACTGTTCTTGAAAATGGGCGTCTATACGAGCCCTAGTGACGGCGTTCGTTACTGGATCTACCACTTCGGGAGCTTCAGGGTGAAAAATAGGGTGTACCTCACGCATTGGATGTATCCCAGGAAAATGGGGTGTACCCACAGATGGTAACTCGTTTCTATACTCTAACAGGGATATCAAACTTCGCATTACCTCCCGTACCCCTGTGTTAGCCCTATAGGCTCCATTTTTTATATCATGCAAAATTGCGGGTGCTGCTCCTCCATACCCCTGTTCCCATAGCGTTATCAACGTTGTCGACAAATGCCACAAAGCATGCTGTTGCATCAGAGGTTCAAAATCTTTCATTGTGGACCAAATGTCCTCAAACGAATAAATATTATTCCTGGCCCACTGACCAGCTTGATTGGCCACCACCGTTTTTTCATCTAAGCCAATTGTAGAGCGGGTAAGCAATTTTCGCACCTGGGAGAGCAACCCACTCCCCATAACTCTATTCGGTGTCAACAACCCCTGGCTGGGAGTAGCGCTAGCAGAGACAGCAGGGAGCGCAGAGGGAAACTGAGAGGGAGCAGGCGAACTTGCCGGGAACAAGGAAACAAGGGGCGCTGGCAACGATGGGGAGGCAGTAGACTCCGCACCAGACGGGTGTGGGGCACTTGCTTGCGGGTCCAAAACCCCACAGGAGGAAGCCGGAACCGGCAAAGTGGGATATAGTGGCTGTGGGGCATAAGGGGGAGGGGGCCGGCACTCAAAACATCCTCCATCTCATCCTGCTCATCCTCTCGCACTACATAACTTTTATTTTCCTTCAACCTGAAAAGCCTATCTGCGCGCTCGATCCGCTGCTCATTCTCTTTCTTTGTATGCTCCCTCGCTTTCTGTGCCATCGTCTGCGCCGCCCTCTTCTGGGCCACCTTCTCCTCCCTCAATTGACGTTCTCTAACTTGCTTCTGCCACATCCGTAATGAGTCAAACATGCTCTGACGACTACGCCTAGCGAACAATTTGTCTTGTAAATAGTCTAATTTAGCCACATCAAAAGAACCTGTCTAGGGCCACTGCAAATCCACATTGTCTTTGGTATATCTGTGCCACAAAGTACCAAACAAAATCGGAGGCAATCCATGTTTCACATGCATATCAAAATTAGGGGAGCCCTCCAGCGGGGCGGGCTGGCTTTCGGCCAATCTAGAATCCGATGCGCGGCAGCAGCATCCGAAACACCGCAACTTACTGAAGCACGGCATCTTTACAGCAATGCAATCACACCTTCTCACAAATTCCCTTACCTCTGAACTTTAATTACCTATTACACAATAGCTCCTAACACATCCACACATATATTGTATACATTAAATTCAAAAACACACACATCCTATACATCAAAATCCTGCCAAACACATGTTACCAAAATGGGATAAGGCCCGTCGACCAAGTCCTGGGGAACCTGGACCCTACCGCAGACTGAACCGTATACTAACTGTTCTGAGGCTAGGGGACACATCCACTACTCGTGCGACACTACGGATCGCTGCGCACTTTACCGCAGGAGGCCCAGAACTCACACCTACCAAATCGCCAGCCTTAGGCATTCGGGGTGAAGTCCGGGACCCGCCGCAATGAGCCACGCCTCCACCACAGTGCCACCCGGTCGGATGACCGCAAACAACCGTCCCCACACCTCCCGTTAAGTCTGTCAGAGCGCCACTCGCACTCTGAGTTCCCCCGGAGCACACCGGCTCCTCAAACCATTAGAGACACCCCAGTCTCTCGGAGCACTCCAGCTCCTTCAAACAGGCGGACCACTCGCCTTCCATATGCGGTACCGACCTCTACCGTTCTCCACCTCCGACTGCCAGGACCAACATGGTCAGCTCCAGGTTCCGCCTTCCGGACCCCGGCGTAGGATCCGAACCGGGACCTCTCCCGATCAGCAAGGTGGGGCAGCGCTGCGAGAACCAAGCTCGGCATCAAAGTGGGTACCCAGACCCACCGTGCCGACCAGAGGGTCCCCGGTCTTCTGCTACCCACCTACAGGTGAGAAAGATCCTTATCGCGTAGTCCCTATTCGGGCGCCATCTGATAAGCGTGGCTCAAATCCACCCGAGTGACTTACCACACTCACCTATAGTTACTCAGTAAGAAGTCAGCCGGACAGTGGAGAATAAACAAGGTAATTTTATTGGGCCACAAACTCCCATATGAGAGGGCCCTGTCCGACCTCACCCCAAAGTTTGCGCCGAGAGGACTAACTCATATCATCACAGCAATACATTATAACATGGTACAGTGGAGCAAAACACGCCCCTTCTGGAAAAGTACTGAACCCCAGAGAGAGGAACTATGGCATCATACACGAGGCATTTGCACCTGCAGAGGCAACATTTGGATATCTCTGCCCAAGGCCACGGAGCCGGGCTTCAGCGTCTCTGGTGCATGAGAACATTACTGATAAGGAACTTGTTAGTTTCGGGAAAACAAAAGTTAAGGAGGGTCAAGGGGACTATGTTTATAGACCTACCAAACTCGATACCCCTAATCAAACTACAACAAACATAAAGAGTCGGGAGGTCTGTAAAACGACGTAGCTGAGTATATGAGGTCCTAATGAAGTGACCCTATTGGATTGCACTGAACCAGGCCAAGTGGTCACATGACACGAGTATGTGTTAGATATCCTATCAGCCCACCCATCTGGCTGAGCCTCGTCATGTAGGACGTCTAACCAGGGTGGTGAGTCCAAGCCCTGATGAATTGGCCAGACAACACACACTACTGGTAAAAGTGTCCGTGCCACAGAGTGGTACTGAAAAAGTGCAGTGCAAAACAGGGAATAAAGAATAAGTGATCTTAAAATGACGGTCGAGGCAAAGAAAATTGTTTTTATTAAAGATATTCACCAAGATGCCAGATTAAAAAATAAGTGTAGAACAGTGTGAAAAAATCACTGTGATGCTTTGCTATGTTATGAATTAGGCCAACATGTTTCTGCCGAAGGTGAAACTACACCGGCATTCTTCAGGGCCAACTACAAAACGATGTTGCTACTGCAAAGGTACACTCAGACAATTTATACAAAGTGAAACAAACAGGACAGACCAAATAATTTGTTAAAGACCTGTCCAAACTACTGGTGAGGTCATGTAGACCATCCTACCACATCCTCCAGATCAGAAGTTGATAGAGGAAGAAATCCTAAAAATGGAAACACAAAAGAGACAACAATTGTTGTACATTCTACAATCATAATAGACTATTCACGATATCAGGACCACCATATAAACATGTTGGCCTAATTCATAACATAGCAAAGCATCACAGTGATTTTTTCACACTGTTCTACACTTATTTTTTAATCTGGCGTCTTGGTGAATATCTTTAATAAAAACAATTTTCTTTGCCTCGACCGTCATTTTAAGATCACTTATTCTTTATTCCCTGTTTTGCACTGCACTTTTTCAGTACCACTCTGTGGCACGGACACTTTTACCAGTAGTGTGTGTTGTCTGGCCAATTCATCAGGGCTTGGACTCACCACCCTGGTTAGACGTCCTACATGACGAGGCTCCGCCAGATGGGTGGGCTGATAGGATATCTAACACATACTCGTGTCATGTGACCACTTGGCCTGGTTCAGTGCAATCCAATAGGGTCACTTCATTAGGACCTCATATACTCAGCTACGTCGTTTTACAGACCTCCCGACTCTTTGTTTGTTGTACTTGTTAGTTTCGGCCACAGTTAGCTGAGAAACGAAAAACTGCTGCATTAGGGTTTTTCTTATTCCTATGGGAAGGGGAGTGAGCGAGTGCGACTCGCAGACACAGAGGAATACTCAAAATAGAGGCACACAAGCTAAGCTAAGGAAACTGAATATCCCCACACGTATAAATGAATAATCACATGAAGAGTAAAAATAACGTAAAGGCATGAGTATATACTTCATTAGTTAGACACATGATGCTAACTTGCATATGTAAATGTTAATGGGTGGGGCATCGAAAATGAAACCTATCACATGAGTTATTTGTCTGTATCCTATCCTATGGCCTCACAGCTTTGAGGGAAGCTATGGAACGGAAGAGGGCCCAGCATCTCTTGATTCAGCTCTCTGCATCTAAATGAGGCGATATGACACTCCAGTCTTTGATACGCTGAAATAATATTGCCTTCGACACCGTTACTATGGGATGACTTTTTAAGGTCACCTTAAGTCACTCTTCTCTCTACTGACATGCTGCTTGTTGGCCAGACTCTTGAGAGGTCGGTCATCACCTTGGATTTCTTGGGTTTAGTATGGGATTGTAGCATTTTATTGTGTCATACCCTTCTCTTATCTTTCTAACGACTGACTGGTGAGTTGTGTGACTCTGGCTAGGCTCCCAGCTATGGAGTCTACCTTAACCCCTTCTGTGCTGCGCGAATTTTCCCCCGGTGCTGAACGTTCCATTGGGCCTATGGAACCATGACGGAACGGTTTCGTCATAAGCACAGGCCACCTTATGCTCATGACGGAACCGTTCCGTCATGAGCATGGAAGGGGTTAAGCTCACCTCTATGGCTGAGAAGGTCCAGTGGCTACTGGTATGAAACCTGAAGTATACCCAAGGCCTTAGTCAAACATGCTGTCCATGACATAGGACCCTGTAATGCTGGGACTGATATCCTGTGAAGTTCTAGGGGAGTGTGTAGGAACTCTTCCTGGGAGGATGGGAGGAAGCTGGTGTTCAGAGCTTGCATGGAATCCTGGGAGAGAGGTCCTAGATGAGTAGTTGGGACTGTTCTGGTAGGATGGGAGGCTGCTTGTGTTAAGACCATGTATAGAATCCAGCGAGATGGGTCCTAGATGAGAGGATGAGACGTTGCTTGTGTTCAGACCTTGCATGGAATCCTGGGAGAGGGGGCCTGGATGAGAAGGTAGGACCCCTCCTGGGAGAATGGGAGGCTGCTTGTGTTAGGATCTTGTAAGGAATCCTGGTAGAGGGGTCCTAGATGAGTAGGTGTGACACTTCTGGGAGGGATGGGAGTAGGATGTACGTCGTTACGACGCGTACTATAACAACGCGTCCCTTACAACGCAAGTTGTTACCCCGACTTGCGTTGGGGGCGCGGATTGAGAATAGTATAATTTACTATTCTAACACCAGTCGCCGTGGACACTAGGGAAGATGTTGGAATAGTAAATATACTATTCTTAATCTAGTGCCCACCAGCGCAAGTCGTGGTTACGACTTGCGTTGTAGCTGACGCGTTGTGAAAGCCTTGCGGAGTAAAATTAGCGTTGTAAAGGATGTTCCCCATGGGAGTCTGCTTCTGTTCAGTTCTTGCATGGGATCCTGTGAGGGGTCCTAGATGAGCCTTTCTTAGAGTATGGGAGGCAGCTTGTGTTAAGACCTTGCATGGAATCCTGGGAGAGGGGTCCTAGATGAGTAGGGGGCCCTTCCTAGTTGTCTGTTTACCCCTCCGATTGGGAGTTTGCTTGTGTTCAGATCTTGAATGGAACAGTCAGCGGCTGAGATGTAGTACTGTGCTGAGCGTTCCTTGCTTTAGGTCAGAAGAGCAGTTTTGTGATGCATCCTGTGGCCATGCTTTTATCGCCATAGCTGCTTCGGGTGGCGGGGGGGGGGGCTAAAATAAGATTTTAAAACTCCTATAATTCTTTGGCTAATGACAACCCGTCCTCTCTGGATGACCTGGTGCTCAATGCTGTGCAGCAGTGGTGTTTGAGCAGGAAAGTTTCTAGCACCCTTCTTTGAATCTCACTTGAGTGTTTGAGCCTGGATTGGTTAGTTCTTCGAATGGATTATTCTCATTTGAGCCAGCTAATGAAGCCTTGGCTTTTGGGTTGGCTAGAAGTGCTGTGAGAATGCAGTTCGGCTTGGCGGGCCATGCTGTGATCTTTGGCTGTCTGCCACTACAAATTACACCTTCTCCCTTGGGTTGGCTGATTCTGCTTCTCCTAGTTTGAGGTGGTTGGTCCTACTAATTAAGTCTTGCTGGCGCTTGCTTGACCAGCTCATGAAGACTAGTACTTTGGGATGGCTGACCATGCAAATGGAAGCCTTTTCATTTGGGTTTCTCCATTACCGGATACCTCACACTTTGCTGTTTTTTGTGCTTTTTGTTCATCTTAACCTATAATTTGAGCTGTCTTACTTTGTTTCAACAGCTTCTACTGGACCTCTTGCCAAGATGAGAGCTGAAATCGACGCAGGTGTGAGCCTTATTCTGAAGTTGCTCAATCGGAGAAGAAAGTTTCACCCTCGGAGAGTGGAAAGGTTCGGTGAGGTACTTACATCGCTGCTGCTTCTGAAGTATGAAGGCCACTGGTACCCTGATGCCCCCATGCGGGGCCAGGCCTACAGGTGAGGGACAGGATTCACCAATGTTGCAGTTGTGGAGTCCCCAAGAACAGTGGTTAAGAATATTTCTTGGGTTTTGGTGGACCACAGCTTTTAAAGCTGTGATGAGGGAGAGTTACTTAACTTTAGAGCACCTGGGTCTGGGAACTCCAGTCTGAGACTACACCACAGGGCAGTACCTCCTGTTGCCCAGGGGCTGGAAGACAGACTTCCCCTGCCCCACCTGGTCTGTTTAGGATCTTCTCACAGATATTCTGAAGGTGTCTCTTAGCACCTGAACATCCTGTCTGCATATAGCATCTGACCTGTCCCTCTTTGATCCGGCTACCACCTCTCTGACTGAATGCCCCATAAAATGCCAGGCTGAATGCAGCAGCGAGAAGACTGGCCTTGTAGGTAGAATACATAGCCCTGTGAAAATCCTCTATCTTTCTCTGTAGTATGTGGAATATGATGGGCAACCTGGTGTCTGGTACCTATGGCTCTCCTCTTGTCCATCCCTTAAGCGCCACCCTTTTGGGGAACGTCCTGTTGCCCTCTTATTTTCCAAGAAACAAAAGGGGGTTTAGGCTCTAAATCAGTAAGGCTGAGCCCTATTCAAATCAAATACACCAAAATGCCAGTACTGATGCACAATTCTCACATTATTGACAGTGCATTGAATTGAAACAATCTCACATATGAAACAATTTTAAAAAAAACAATCTGTTTACATCTTTTTCAGCCACCGCATTCCACATTCACACAACTAGTATTTTTGAAATATCCTTCATCCACAACATCTTATCTTTCATACCCCAGTCTCCCAAACACACTCAAAAAATCCTCAGACACCCCTCAATTCCACTTCACACACATTCCAGCATACCTCCACTACAGGACCTGAAAAGGTGGAGGGATCCTGTCACAGGTGATCAGGGGGGTCTGACCTTGTGGGGGGATTAAGGGAGCAGTGCTACAATGGATGAATCATGCCACCTAACTGTGGGTCAGGCAAGTTGAATCCGTTCTGTAATGGACAAGTGTTTGATTAGTGTGGTCTCCTCTCTTGCTATGGCCATCCTGCTCCTCTTTTATGTTGCTTAGGTTTGGTCTAATGACGAGACCAGGCAAGATCCTCTGAGTTGGAGTCTTGACCCGCGACACACCCAGATTTGATTTGTCTGGAGGGTGTCAGACTTTTTTGTCCCATCTACCTCAACTGACATTTACTTCCCTGACTTTTTTTCGAGTACACCTTTACTCCTCCTGACTTTATCACTTCATCCAAAGCACCCGGGAGGTATAGATTTGCATTGAATCTGTAAAGAAGCACTACACTATATTACAACCTAATTTATACGGTGCATTGTTTAATTTAAGGCTAGAAATAATTGAAAATTTAAGTTGAGCACAGTTAAGGATAGATATAAAATGTTACTAATGTAACTGTTCAAGCATTTGTGGTAGAGGATGGTATCGAGATTGAAAGTAAATAAAAATGTTTTTAATAAATTTAGGTTAGGATTGGCATTGGGTTTAGAGTCTGGTTTCGAATTTATATTTAGTGTTCGTTTAAATATCTAATTTAAAATATGGTAATTTGCAATAAAATCTTTCTATTAACATTGGGATTACAAAAAGGTATGTGGTTAGTTTTTACTTAAAAAGATAGTCTAATTAGGTTGTGTTAGTGGAAAAATAAGGTCAGCTCTTCATATTTTTTTAAACACATTGTTAAAGGCAGGGTATGAATTTGTATTTACAAAATATACAGTAGGTAAATTTGTTTTGACAGGCTCTGCTTCCCTTGCTCATCCATCAGCAGATGCCTTTTGGCCAGCTGTTCTTGGTATCTATCAGTAGATGCCCTGTTTGACCTGAAGAACCGGGATTTAAACCCAGCGGCGCCAGGGGCACAGCCTAAGTCTTCGGGTTCACCTGTCTTAGAATACAGAGACACCGGATACTTCTTGGTGACATCAAAGATCAACTTTATTAGCTGCAGCCAGTAACAGAGGTCCTAGAAGTACAACACGGTGTATGTTCTCAGGAGACTGCTCAATTTTACAAAACCGGTTGTCCCTTTTTATGCCAAATTGTGCTTCAGGCAAACATTCCTTATTTACAGTTGACCAATCCCATGTATACATGATCAAAGCATTGCATGATAAACCCACATTTCAGTTGTCCAGCCCATAATAAATTATTAAACAAACCCAACATTCTTCTTTAGACAATGCCGGAAAAACCCATAATAAAAGGACCACAACCCACATCATAAAGAAGGAACAGAAACAGATAGAAGTAGGATATGGCATGTTTGTGTGCAGTAAAACTTTACAATGTCCTGTGCTCTGATCCTTAATCTTGATCAGCTAAAGGGCAAGAACTGCTTTGGCAAGGTCAGCTTCAGGCAACGGGGTCAGTTCACTCAGGTCAAACAGGAGTCAACACAAACTCAAGCTAAGGTTCACGTGTCCCAGAGACGTGTTCAGCCACAGTCATAGGCCTATGTGAGGGCAACCACAAAATGGCTGCCATGCACAAAATGGAACTCTAGGGTTTCAGAACTAAATCGTCAAATACACAGGGAATCCATCGGTGTAACATGACGAAAACAATCATGCTTGCTGAGCTCACTGTTTACGGTTCGCGGTTACCAAAATCGTAACGGAACCACGACTTTTATGACCCAGGTTCAGAATTCACAGAATCTCAGACCCTCCTTTTGCCCTTACATAGGCAATAACCGAAACTCGCGTCAATCTGAATCCAGGTCTATATTCATCAGATCAAGATGTTGCTGTAGCATCATCCTAGTACTTAGTAACTCTCTCTGGACAGGTCTCCTCGAACACTAAGTAGCACAAAGGCCACATATAGCAGGAGCACACTGTACGCAAAGACGGAACTGGAAAAGGATAGCTAATACCATCCCACTGACTATCAGAATCTTCCATCCCCAAGTGGATAACCATCCCCAAAACCATCCCATCAACGACCAATCTCCTTCGTCCACATGCATAGACTCTGAGATCTTATGTAGCTTGGAAATGGCTTGGTACACTGTCTGAGCGTTGTCTGGAATGAAATCGCAGCAGCTCAATTGAATCAATTTACATACCCCTCCTCTATCTGCAAGTATGACATCTAACGCAACTGTTCTGAAGAGTCAGAAGGCAATCCGACTGGAGCTCAGCAGTCAAGTTACTAAGGGCACCGGCAGTTTCAACTATGGTGGACTCAACCACTCGTCAATTGCTGTATGTTCCTGCTGTTAACCATAGGTCCCCAAAACGGCAGAAACCCTTCAAGAAATCCCCTAATTCTTGTCCTGCAGTATCTTCCTTACTGAAGACTCCTCTAACAACTCTCATCTTGTGGTAATCTGCCGCAGCTGTATACGTAGGAGGCAACAGGAACGAGACGAAACATGTGCCCGAGAAATCAGGGGGCAACCATGTATACGCTCTATCGTAACAGACAAAATAGGTACCCTTAGCTGCTAGAAACGATGGGGAAGTCTGGGACACAAAAACATGCATCACAGTGCAAACACTCTTCCCTAACTGAGCTCTCGGATTCTTGCCATTACCTTGCAGACAGTAATGACCCTGATGGGGTACAATCCAAATCGGAGAGGATCTTTTCGCTCGCTGGTTCTTACTCAGACTAACTCCATATCCAGTAACATTCCATCCAATATATGCTAGCGTCTCATCTCTCGGGATAGTCTTATAGGAATCTATTCCTCTAATCATATCTACTATTCCCTTAACTAGAGCACTATTCTTTGGATTATCTTTCACAGAACGTAGGGGGTAGACTTCACGAGCATAGATGAACATAGTTTTGTATGCCCACACAGAACCATTCCTGCTGAATGGCAGGACCAGGTAAGGAATAACTTTCAGTAGTATGGGGCATAAGGCCACACACCCAACAATTAGTCGTGTTCACTACTTGCTGGTGTTGGTGCAGAAGCTGAACAAAGGAGTTAATAACGAATTCCAATCTCCTAATGGACTCATGTTCAGGCAGAGGGTGAAAAGAATGAGAGGAAACAGTAGAAGAAGGTATAGGTTGTGTAGTGGGTACATATGTCACTTTGAAAAAAAATGTCACATAACCTATTAAAAACATCATTAAGCTAAATAACATCAACAAACACAATATTAAAAAACTTTTCTGCTCATTACTTTACACATTTTGCTCTTAAAGCTCATTCTTTCAACAGTTCTCTCCAGCTCGAAAAACTCCATCCTCTAATCGTGCTGTTCGCGGCGGTAGGGTGTTCCGTGCTAAGGAATGCGTCTGTCAGTCCAGGGAACGCCCTTAGACCAACCAGAACCGTCGACCTAATGTCTTCGGCTTGCACTCCAAAGTCTTTGCACCGCGACCTTACAGCTGAACCCGGATGGCGGTTCGAAAAACAAAAATCAGTCAAAACAGTTTCTCAGAGGAGAGCTTAACCTTAAAAATAGCAAAGAAGGGGGGGGCGTGGCTAAGATGGCGGCCGGAGCGGACGTGTAGCCGCGGAGCTCCTCGCCCTGATCCCCCTGAAAACCCCGCTGCAGCCCTAATTTCTGGCACACCTGGCCCCACACACGTCGCTGCCAGTGCGACACGTTGTGGGGAGCACCCTGGTACCCCTGAAACCGCCGCGTAGGGCGACCGCTACAGACCCTTGCCGCCGCCGCTCTGCAGGGCGGGAAGACGCCGAGAACCAGGCCCCGCACTCAACGGCTCTCCCCCGCTCTCGAGGTGCCAGGCATTGCGACTAGGTGCCAGGAGGGGGTCGAGGACTGCTGATTGGAAGCGCGACCCCCCCCGGCGAGAACAGGCCCCATCTTCTGCCTCCGGGGAGCTCGGGCGGCCCCTGGACTGTCCCGCGGTGCTGCCCGGGAGCGCCACTACTCTGTTCCCCGGCTTGGGCCTACGCGGGCCCCGGACCTGCCAGCGGCGGTGTGTGCGGCCCGGCCCCCCCCCCCCCGACGAACAGGCAGACAATGGACCGGGGGGAGCCTCGGCACGCCGCCCCAGGGGCCCCTGGGCCGCTACAGACTCCCGATCGGTGAGGCACCCGACTATCGAGGTGGGCTGTGTCTGGAAGACTCCTTACGCTGGGCCCCGGCTCGGGCCCTGAGGAGGAGAGGAACAAGGCACCCACAGGACCTGGTGCCCGGCCCTCCTCCCCCCCTCCCCCACCCCCTGGCCCTGCGCTCCGGCTGGGGCCACCTGAGCTGCACCACCGGGCCCTGCAAGTGGCTGGGAGGGCCACAGACAACCCAACGATATCTAAGGTGAGGAGCTGGGAACTCGTGGGGGGGGGCCTGTGGTCATGCCCCCGGCGGAGGGACGGGGGTTGGGAGCCCGAGACCCGTCCTGTGAAAGACCTAGAGGCACTTTTGTGAGTGGACTGCACCCCGAGGCTTGCACTACACCCTGATCTCCCGATAGGAGCCAAGAGCACTGACTATCCTCTCTCTACACGGCCGCTTCCAGCCCAAGTGGTGGGGACCGAGCCCGGTAAGCCGCACTCCTTACTCCCCGGCGTTCTGCGCTACATAGGTGCCGGAGCTGGTGGGCCCCCCTGACGCGATACCTTCACTGCGCTGGGACGTGTGCAGTCCGGTTCCCGACCCACCTATGTCGAGCACCACGTGCAGAGGGGACCGCCCGATCAACGAACTCTTCCAGAAATCCTCCTCTAAATCGGGGAAAACCCAATCGCCTACAATGCCGGCGACTCAGACTGTCACCCCGACCAAGGACCCTGTGGAAGCCCCATCACGAAATCTTTCCTAGAGTCCCTCTTCAACACGCTGCGTGAGGACTTCCAGACTCTGAAGCAGGACATGATGAGCGAGCAGAGGGAACTGCGCCGGGACTTGGAGGGCCTAGGGGAAAGAGTTATGGCGGTAGAAGAATCGAATCAGACCCGGGGGGATGATCTGGTACTCCTCCAGCAGGAAGTCATCCGCCTTCAGGAACAGCAGGTGGGCCTCCAGGCCCACGCGGAGGACCTTGAAAACCGCTCTCGGAGGAACAATATACGGGTCCGGGGTGTGCCATTTGAAGGTGGAGGGGAACAGCTTCACGGAATATCTCCAAGACCTCTTCCGAGAGGTTCTCAACGAAGCAGCCGACTTCCCCATCCGCATTGACCGTGCTCATCGGGTGGGGTTGCCTCGCCGGGCTCCTGCCCCCCCTCCGGACATTCTGGCGTTCCTCCCGGACTTACCCCTGAAAGAGAGGATCCTACGAGACGCTCGTAAGGCACAACCCATCCGATTCCGTGACCATCCCATTGAACTATATCAGGATCTCTCGGCGATTACTCTGCAGAAGCGCAAGGATTTCAGAGTGGTTACCACGTTCCTGAGGGACAAGGGGTGCCCTACTCCTGGGGTCACCCATTCCGACTGATCTTCAAATGGGAGGGTACCCTGCACCAACTCCGCTCGCTCCAGGATACCTGCGCCCTGTTGGGTATTGAACTCCCTGACAAACTTGGACCGGGCCTCCTCTCCGGGGTTATCGCAAGCAACCCGACCCCGCTCGACCGAGGGCGCCTGGCAGCAAGTGAGACGCCGAGGCCCCAGGCACACCCACCGCCCAGACCAGGAACGATTGCGAAGGACAAGGCCGCGGCCATCGAGGAGGTCGTTAAAGACACCACGTGATACCCTGAACTGTGCATTGATGGGGGGCCGCACTTGCATTGCTACTCCGTAATGGGGGGGGGGGAGAGGGGCGGGGGGCCGCAATGGCTGCCACTGCCACATTCCTCTTCATCTACTTTACCTACAGGCCTGATTAGACTTTGGATAGGCCTGGGACTATGACTTGGGGACGGGAGTTACATGTTGGCGTTAGGGCGGGCAGGGAGGGGACGGGGAGTTGGGCTGGGGGATGTGGGGGGACTGGGGGAAGGAGGGACTCTGGGGAGAGGGAGGTCGAGGTTTGGGAGGGGTGGTATGGGAGGTTTCGGATCCCTCTCGGCATGGCTCATCTACGTCAACACACACTGGCACGGAGGCAGGGCGCTCATAGGGCACATAGCATACAACGCCAAGCCCACATTTCCCCTGTGAATGGCTAATCCTCCGCTGAAAATCCTCACCTTAAACGTGAAAGGGCTTAACAATCCCTTAAAGCGCAGAGCTGTCCTGTCCTTTTTAGAAAACTCGGGGGCCGACATCTGTCTGCTCCAGGAAACGCACTTGCTCTCCAAAGACTTGGCACAGGATGCGCTCCAGGGCATTCCCGACACAACACTACTCCTCGACTCTGGAGAAGAAGGCGGGGGTGGCTCTTCTGGTAGCACGTCACTTCAAGGGGACTATAGGAGACAAAGTAGCCGACATTAAAGGGAGATTTCTGGCTTACACACTTCACATAGGGGGGCTAGACATGGTGGTTGGGTCTTAATACACTCCAAACAAGAACCATTTCTTAAAGGGGCATTAGCAGAGGCGCTGCAACCCAATGTTAAGGCGGTGCTGGTGGGTGGAGATGCAAACCTAGTGATGAATCCCGACATGGACAGGTCAGGCCACCGACAGGGGTTTGCGGGAGCGATCACACGAGAGGGGAGCCGTTGGCTGTCAGAGGAAGGGTTTACGGATTTGTGGCGCGAGCACCATCCCACTTCCCCGGGGTACACCTTTTATTCCCACGTACACCGCACTTACGCACGCATTGATCATTTTTTTGGCAGCGCAGAAGTGTCCTCCTTGATGGAGGATATAGAGGTGCTCCCAGCGGCACTTTCGGATCACGACGCGCTCCTACTGCACTTGCAGACCCCGGCGCTTAGCACACGCAGGGACAGATGGCATCTCAATGACGCCCTCCTGCAACACGAGGGGGTGACGCAAAAACTCCAAGACCGCATCATAGACTATCTACAGACTAACGACACCCGGAGGTTTCCCTTACTGCGGTGTGGGGAGCGCTTAAGCCGGTGGTGAGGGGCGAGCTGATCTCGGTGGCCGCGGCAGAAGCAAAGACTCTAAAGGAAAAAAGGCTCTCCCTGTCGGCACGGGTGCTTGATCTCGAACAGGCCCATAGCCGAACCGGGTCGCCCAGGATATGGAGGCAGCTTAAGGCGGCTAGGGCTCAACTGGCCAGCTTGGACCTGGACAGAGCAGAGTACTCGGCCCTATGGCTGCCCCACACGTATTACGTGGGGGGGAACAAAACGGGACGCCTACTGGCGAGTTGCCTCAAGGCGAAGACCCTGAAAGCGAGAGTACCCCCTGTCCACGCTCAAGACGGAACGATCGCCCATGACGATGTCCAAATCGCAGAAGCTTTCCGCGGGTTCTATGCCTCACTGTACACTGCGGAACCGCCACCCGAACAGACACTCGCCGACATCTACCTCCGCGACGCAAACATAACGCCCCTGAACGAACATGCCAAGGTCTCCCTTGACGCTCCTGTCAGAACCGAAGAGGTCATCTCCGCGATCGCGCGCCTCAAGCCTCTGAAGGCCCCTGGCCCGGACGGCTTCTCGGCCACTTTTTATAAAGCTTTCTGCCCCCAAATCGCTCCGCTGTTAACCAGGTTATTCAACTCATTCCAGGGTAGAGGCTCCATCCCCCAGGACATGTTGGACGCGGACATTGTGGTTATCCCTAAACCGGGTAAGGACCCGTCCCAGTGCAAGGCATACAGGCCCATCTCCCTTCTCAACATCGATCTAAAATTGTTCATGAGCGTGCTGGCAGCTAGATTGGGCCCATGTCTACCGGAGATTATTGAGCCGGATGAGGTGGGATTTGTTCCCAGCAGGCAATGAGCGGACAACACTAAACGACTGCTCCACGTCATTGATAAAACTCACTACAACAGCTCCGATGCGGTCCTCCTGTCCGTAGATGCCGAGAAGGCGTTCGACAGGGTGGACTGGGGTTACTTAGACGCTGTCCTGATACGCTATGGGTTCGGAGACAGGTTCCGCATGTGGGTTGCTAGCTGTTACGCCACCCCACAGGCCAGGATCTCGGTCAATGGAGTACGCTCGGATCCTCTAAACATCAGACGGGGCACCAGACAGGGTTGCCCTCTCACCCCTGCTTTTCGCTCTGTACATCGAGCCCTTGGCCCAGCGGATCCGAGACAACGGGTCCATAAAGGCGTTCATTTTGGCGGTGAACAACAAACCGTGAGCCTGTATGCGGATGACATCTTGGCAGCCCTCGAGGACCCCTCTACGTCGGTTCCGGCTTTCCTTCCGGAGGTGGAGCGCTTCGGGGAGGTGTCGGGGTTCAAGATGAACTTGGAGAAGTCCCTAGTCCTCCCCTTGGGACGGAACGCGACGGCGACGCGAACATCGCGCGTACGGGGACTTATCTGTGCAGATGTCAATACCCTACTTGGGCATTTCTCTTACCCCGAGCACTACCCAGACGGTTGAGGAGAACTACGCGTCGTTGGTCCAAGCCCTCAAGGGCGACCTTGCGAGATGGCGGCGTCAACCACTCTCCTGGCTGGGATGGGTGGCAGCGGTAAAGATGACCCTGCTCCCCAAGATCCTATACCTTTCAGACCATCCCAGTTACGCCTCCGATCGGAGTGCTTAAACAATTGCAAGACTCCATCACACACTTTGTGTGGGCGGGTAAACGTCCTCCCCTCCGCAGAGACCTCAACACACGACCTACAACGGAAGGAGGTCTCTGGGTGCCTGACCTCCTTCGCTATTTTCAGGCGACACAGCTTCGCTACCTATTGGAATGGAACAGACCCGAATCTAAAAAATGATGGCTGTTTCAGGATCGCGCTATGGGCCAGATGTCCCTATGGAAGATCCCGTTCCGGAGCCACAAGGACAGGCCCTCATATCTCAAGAAGTCCCCCATCACGAGAACTGTGATGCAGGTCTGGGACAAGGTAGCGGTGCTAAAAGGCCTCACCACGTTCCCGTCCCAGATGTCCCCCCTTTTTGAAAATCCAGCGTTCCCCCCCCGGGTATGGCCCCTCGGTCATTCCCGCAGTGGCGCGACTCTGAATGCAAAGCGGCTGGCGACCTCTTCAACCTTGAGGGCTTTATGACAATGGGCACTCTGCAGGACTATTATACGCTCCCACAGATACAGCGCTTCCAATACTTCCAGATTAGACACTGGCTTTTAGAGAAAGACGTGCAACCTCACGTGGGCAGACCCCTGACAGTCTATGAGGGCTGGCTTCACACGAAACGAAACGACAGACACGCAATCACAGATCTACACACGATGCTCGGCCCCCCTCCCCCGCTGCTCGGTCGGCGGGACAGAACAGATGGGAACTCTTAACTGGGGCGCACCTTCACAGACTGGGAGTGGCAAGACATCTATTTCAGGGCCCACCACACCGCCCGCAATGTAGCCAGTAAGGAAGCGGCGGTGAAAATAGCGTACTACTGGCACCTCACACCGACCCGGCTACATCAGGGCAACCCACGCAGAGACCCCGGGTGCTGGAGGGGATGCGGGAAAAGAGGGACACTCACTCACATCTTATGGGATTGTCCAGAGGTTCAGGGGTACTGGGAGGAGGTGCTGCACAGCTTTGACAAACACTTTGACACAGAAATCCCCCGATTCCCGGCCTACACACTCCTCTGCCTCCCCAACGCCATCACATTCCCTCTGAAGTCGGTCAGGGGCAAGTAGATGGGGCTGGCGATGGGAGCAGCCACCCAACATATCCTGTCACTCTGGGGCACCTCCAGGAAACCCACACACATGGGATGGCTTCATCGCTTATGGTATGTTATGGGAATGGAGAAAATACAGGCCTCCATCACCCAAACACGGGACACATTTCTGGACATGTGGCAGCCATTCGTCTCCCTCCTGTCAGCGGAGTTCCACGAAGTCACTTGCCCGAAATATCTTAGGGTACTTAGACTTCCGAGGGATTTCCAGGGAGAACCTTACTCGCCTACCTAGACACAGCGGCCGCGCCAAATACGACAAACTGATGCCATCACACTTACCACGCCGGAGAGGGGGAATTGCGGGTGGGTCTGGGGAGGGCGGGGGGGGGGTTGGGAGTTGGATGTTTAAAAGACTGGATAATCACTCTCTTCCGTATGCAGGGCCTATTCGGCACGGCAGGGCATGCACCTAGTAGCCATCGGGGACCCTGCCGGTGGGAGGAGAGGGGCTGCGGTTCAAGGCAAGGCAACCTCATGCTCGCCCGAGATGTTGATGTATCCTATGTCTACTGTGTTAAATTTTCAATAAAAGATTTAAACCAAAAAAAAAAAATAGCAAAGAAAGAATTACATTTTTTTTATTTGTAACACGACTCTTGGTTGCAAATTATAACTGCCTTTGCCAGGCAATGTCGGATCTCGAAACAAAAGTTCAGAAGTGTCCAAGCGAACTGACGGAGGTACAGCTTCTTGCAAAAGATCGTCGCTTTCTCGTTCAGAGTTTGTCCCAATCAAACGTGCATCGCTAAAAGGCAGAAAAGAAGGTACGGTGTCAGTCTCAGTCTGCAATATACCATCCTGGACTCACCGGTCGTACGGCAGAGGCAAAGGAGCCCTCTTACAATGTACGCCGTGGATCCAGTTCTTTTTACCGCGCACTCGCACTGCTGAACGTGTGGACAAAAGCACTAAGGGTCCGTTCCAGCGGGGCTGCTCGTTCTTGGTCCGCTGGAAGTTCTTCACAAAGACCCACGATCCAGGTTCGATAGCATGTCCTGGATCTTCAGATGCTTGTGGCAGTGTATCATGAACCTGTTGGTGCAAAACACGCGATTTAGCCATCAGTTCGTAAAGGTAATCAAGCAATACAGGGTGCTCTCTCGTTAAATTTTGTCTGCCGCGGCACTCCCCAAAAATTTGCCGGGCGACCAAACACCACTTTATACGGACTAAGTCCCATTCATGAATGTACAGTCATCCTTGTTGACAGAAGTGCTAGTGGCAAAGCATCTGGCCATTGTAGGCCAGAGCTCGCCTGAATCTTGGCTAGTTTTAACTTAAGGGTGCCATTATAGCACTCAACTAGGCCAGCTGATTGGGGATGATTTGCAGCATGAAATTTCTGGCGGATTCCTAAACCATCACACTCTCTTCATCACTTGACCCACAAATTCACTCCCATTGTCACTCCAGACCATTCTCTGCAATCCATACCTAGGGAAGAATTCCTTGACAAGGGCTTTAGCTGTAGATAAGGCAGTGTTATCTTTCAGGGGGTATGCTTCTACCCATCGCAAAAAGGCACAAACAACAACAAGCACATACTTTAAGTTGTTGCACCTCTCCATGTGGATGAAATCTAGCTGCAAAGCCTCAAACGGATACGTCGGAGGCGCAAAATGACCAGCTGGAGTTGGAGTTCCCTTACCAGGATTGTACATCAAACAAACCATACAGTTCTTGACCAAATTCTCTGCACACTTAGGAATTCCAGCATTTTGCCATACTGGAGCCAACAACTTACTCTTTCACACTGATCTGAGCCATTCCATGCGCCATCGTAACCACTGGAAGTACATACGCATTGGGTAACAACCATCGCTGATGCTCTGACAACTCAACCCAACAACCATTCGAATCCAATTTACCCTTACTTTCTCTCCATTCATTCAACTCTTTTTCTGTAGGTTCAGCTTGAATAGACTTCACGCTCTCTATCGTATCTTCACACATACTTCTATCCGGAACCCATCTCGCCGGACCCGCAACATACATTCGACTCATCACATCTCTCGCAGTTTCTTTTGCAACTTCATCTGCAAACACATTACCATCATCAGTAACTTTCTTATGCGCACTACATTTCACAATCGCAACTTGCAACGGCAAAGTAAGTGACTCAAGGAGCTCATTCACCAACTGACCATACTGAATCTTAGTCCCATGCGAAGTCAGGAACCCACGCTCTTTCCACAATCGTCAAACTATGAGCCACACCAAACGCATACTGGCTATCGGTATACACACACTCGTTTCCCTTTTGACAACACACACGCTCTTGTCAATGCAATCAACTCTACTGCTTGTGCTGAATTATGTGGGATACGTGCAGCTTCAACAATCTTATGCAAAGTCGTAACAGCATATGCCGCAGTCGTATCACCATTCGGAAGCTTGAAGCACGAACCATCAACCTATAAAGTACCATCACATTCTGCAAGAGGAGTATCCTCCCTTTCGTTTCTTTCTCTGTCCTAAGAAAGCAATCATGCTGTTCTCAAACATCTGTCTCAACTGAAATCGGCATCAACGTAGCTTGATTCAATGTGTTGCATTTCTTTATATGCACATGACTCGCTAAGTGTCAATTCGTAACCTGACAACCGAGCACTAGTTAAGTGCTGTCTTGGTTTGATTCAATAAGGTATCCACTGCATGTGGAACCATCACAATCCACGTATTGTCCATCACCAAACCAGCAGACTGTCGAATAGAGACAGCCGCTGCTGCTGTAGCTCTCAAACAACTCTACAACGGTCTAGCTACCGGATCCTAAGTCGATGAAAAATACGCACATGGACTTTGCTTATTGCCAAACTGTTGAGTCAAAACTGACAATGCACATCCCTCTCTCTCGTGGACATAGTGTAAAAGGCTTACTGTAGTCAGGGGTACCCAACACAGGAGCCGAACACAACGCATCGCGCAATTCAGAAAACTTTTCTGTCATTCGTCAGTCCAAGGAATAGGATTTGGAGTATCCTTGACAGTAAGCTATCAAAGGTTTCGCAAGAAGTGAAAAATTAGGGATCCACTGTCTAAAATATGACGTAATACCTAGGAAAACACTTACTTCTCTCTGTGTCTTAGGCACACTCATGTTCGCAATGGCTTGAATTCTTACTGGGGTCAACCTTCGATAAGAGGTGACCTAAGTAGGTTACTTCTTGTCGACAATATTGCAACTTCGAAAGAGACACCTTATGATGGAAATCCAACAAATGACGCAACAACGACAAAGTAGCCTCTTTACAAATCTCTTCATTGTCAGCAGCAACTAACAAATCATCGACATATTGAATAAGGGCAGCACCATCAGGTAAAACAATCATATCCAGTTGTGTTTTCAAAGCCGGACTATAGATGGATGGACTCTCACAATAGCCTTAAGGAGCGCACTTGAACCGGAAACTTCGGCCTCCTTAAGAGAAGCCAAAAATATCCCTACTCTCCTCGGCAATCGGGATGCTGAAGAAAGCATTCTTCAAGTCAATCACCAAAAACCAGGTAGCAGAAGCTGGAATCAGTCAATAAAGCAGTGATATCTGGCACAACAGGAAATTGCGGCACAACAATCTTATTCACCTCGCGAAGTTCGATCACAAACCTATATACAGGCGGCTGTGAAGAATCAGTTCGTTTCAGAACGGGCAAAACCGGACTATTGCACACATTACCTCTTTCCAAAATCACATTTTTACCTTTCTCAATCCGATCATAGATGATCACCAAAAGTGCTCCGTCACCATCACTGGAAATCCGAAATTGGGAATACGTGGCAATCTAGCATTCGCTTTCAGCGTCACAACATATGGCGGAATCTCCAAGACCCACATCATTAGGACCAGTAGCCCAAAGAGAATCAGGGAGAGCAGACCATTCAGCTGGAAGTCTATCTTTAGACAAATACATCGGAGAGATCACTCTCTTACCCAATGTAAGCTGTACTCCTGAAGGAGAACAATATAGCATCGCATACAATCTTTTCAACAAGTCCAATCCCAACAACTTTTCACCACAACCTGTTGTCAGAATAAGGGGTGCTGCAAAATCACAAGGTCCAACAGAAATAGACCAGGGACTAGAAATCGGATTACTAACTGGGGCGCCAGAAAAACCTACTGAAACATTTGTTAAGCCAGACAAAGGTGTGCAAGGGAGTTTAGAGTGCATAATAGAACTCTTCGCAGCACCAGTATCCAACAGAAAAGGCTCTGACACACCTGTTGCAATCACTTCAACATAAGGTCCACTCTGATCTACTGGAACTGAAACAACCCCCTCTCTTTGTCTATGGCTGTCCTAGAAATCATTACCATCCATATTCTCACCTTCGACATAGTAATCGTCCGCGTAGTACTGAGCGGTCCTACCAGACGCACCATTCTGCTGATCAAAACTATTCATTGAATTCTGTGGAGGCAAGGAACGCGTATTCTGAGGAACACCACGTCCTCTACCTCTCGGAGCTTGCTGAACACCTCGACCTCACACCAGAAGCACCATTCGTGCGCTGTAACAGAACCGGACAACTATTCTTGAAATGACCCTCTTCTTTGCAATACGCACACTGATTAGGGCCTACAGGAAAACGCTGTTGAAGACTCGAACCTTTGCGACTTTCTCTATTGCTGAGGCTGCTGATAATCACGCTGATTATTACGGGGCGGATACGCTTGCTGCACAAGAACTTTTGTCTTTAATTCTTTAGTCATCTTGTCGGCTCTCTTTCTCGTCCTTATCTCTATTCTCTTAGTACTGGGCAGTAGCTAATATCTGCGCTGACTAAGAAACAGCCCAAGAACTCTCAGAATCCTTCAACTTAGTGCACAACTCTGGAAGCAGATTATGCACAAACTTATCAACGAACAACCGTTGACCACCTTCCGTACTAATGTCCTGACCACTATGGTCGATAAACGTCTCTTCAAACCTAGTGAAGTCAGACGCACTTTCGTCTTTCTTCTGTATACATGCAGACAATTTTTCCCAGTTAACACGCATAGCAGGCATCAAAGTCTTCATATAATTAATAATCCTACCAGGGAGTTCTGCAACTAAAGGCTTGGGTTTAGCACCACCAACTTGTCTGCCATCTGAGGCACCAATATTAACCCATGTATCACCTAACTCTTGCACATGATCCGTATGACAAATCCGTCCCCATAAAGGCTGTGGAACTACATTTCCAAACAACATGTCTATCAGCTAAATTCATAGTACATGAGTCTGCAGTCTGTGATAATTCCTTATAGTACCCTGCAGGATTTTTACGTGGATCAGGCAAAGTCTGCTTAAGGGCCAAAACTTCAGCTCGCTTCCATGGAACATATACCCAAACACGCTGAAACTGAGCCAGCGCAGCTTGAATACCCAACCCAGTGTCAGCCTGAACTGCTTCCTTCCACACCGGAGGAACCTCTCTCATTGGCTATTGTCGCGCTTTTCTTAACAGAAGGATCAGGCTCAAACAACTGCTGAGAAGGAGACTCACTCCTAAACGACAACGTCGCAATCGCTCTTTCAACGTCAACACCCACTATAGTTCCCTTTGCAAACTCAGACTGAACACGAAACAACTCAGGCTGAGCTTGTCCCAAATCACCATCTTCCCATTCTTCACGAAGGAAAGAACACATTGTCCCAAAAACCTATCTCTGCGTCGGTGCTTCCCATTGACGGAAGACATCCATAACAGACTCAAAATTATACCTTAAAGGATCAGTAACCCATTTACGCGCTAAATGATCCAATACTGACCGCTCATCAGGACCAGGCAATTGCTTACGCTCTTCAACAGCGGTCATACCCAAAGACCCAAAAAGAGGAGAAAAGATACCAGTAACAGTATCGGTCATTCTGTCGAACAGAAAGGGGAGGTGACCAAAGAACAGGAGGAAAAAACGGGATGAGACAAATTATTCATAGGAGTAGTAGGAGGAGTAGACAATACAGGCGTAGGAGTTGCAGACTAAGCAGGTAGAAAAATCGGTGGCCCTGGAGAAGGCTGCACCAAAGGAGTAGGAGCAAACTGAAGAGGAGCTGGCGGTGGTACAATAACAGGAGGCACAGCAACCGGAGGGTGCACAACTAAAGGTTGCGGAGGTGCTGTAGCACTCTGCACATAAGGGGGTGGCGAACTCAACAGATGAGACATCTAAGGATCTTTTTCAAGGTCCTTCGCTGCATCCTGCTGAGTAGGCAAAGCTGGATAACATTTATCAATCGCCAGTTTACGTTGCCTTTGCAACTGCTCACTCGCTTGTTCTTCTTCACTATCTCTAAACTGTATAGCAGCTTGTACCATTGACATACCTCTCTCTTCTCTCTCTTTCTAACTTAATTTCTTTCTGTTTGGCTTCCTTTCGCCATAGGCGGAAAGAGTCAAACATTGCCGACTGGGCTTTCTTCTTGAAAAGTTTAACTTCAAGATTGTCTAAAATCTCCGCATCATAGCTACCATATTGGGGCCATTTCAGGACACAGTCCTTCCTAGTATACCTAATCTATACTTCATTATACGTGATGGGGCCCACGCCATGTTTTAAATAGAGCTCATAGGTCGGAGTTCCAATCGGAGGCACTGGACAAGAGTCCTCCAATCAGGAATCCCTATTACAACCACAACAAATTCTTTCCAAGTCTGCTAAGACCAGGCATCTTAGCTCACTAGTCTAGCTTCAAACTTTAAGGGAATATCTAACATGATGATCTTGCGAATACACGAGTCCCTCGGCTTTGGAGCTTGCAAGTCCCAAATCAAAGATCCCTAGGGATACCCAAAAACTAAGGACTGGGAGACTCTCCACTCATACTTAACTGAAGTATCGATGACGTCACCAGAAGACCAGTCTATTGTCTCGCTCTACAAATCATCAAGGGCTCCAAGACAGGGGGACAGTCAGGGCAGCCATCCTTCGTAGCCGTCGGAAAGCTGGGAACCTCGCAGCAAAGACTTTCGGACCATGACGACATACAGGGGTCGATGAAGTGGTAGGCCTTCCTCCAGAATTTTCACACGAAGCTCCTCACGATCTTCAGGCTTGGACCGGTACCGCTGAAGTCGCCCCACGTTGGGCGCCAACTGAAGAACCGGGATTTAAACCCAGCGGCACCAGGGGCATGCCCCAAGTCTTCGGGTTCACCTGTCTTAGAATACAGAGACATTGGATACTTCTTGGTGACGTCAAAGATCAACTTTATTGGCTGCAGCCAGTAACAGAGGTCCTAGAAGTACAACACTGTATGTTCTCAGGAGACTGCTCAATTTTACAAACCGGGTCGTCCCTTTTTATGCCAAAATGTATGCTTCTGGCAAACATTTGTTATTTACAGTTGGCCAATCCCATGTATACATGATCAAAGCATTGCATGATTACACTCACATTTCAGTTGTCCAGCCCATAATAAATTATTAAACAAACCCAACATTCTTATTTAGACCAGGCCGGAAAAACCCATAATAAAAGGACCACAACCCACATCATAAATAGACCATAAAGAAGGAACAGAAACAGATAGAAGTAGGATAAGGCATGCTTGTGCTCTGATCCTGATCTTGATCAGCTAAAGGGCAAGAACTGCTTTGGCAAGGTCAGCTTCAGGCAACGGGGTCAGTTCACTCGGGTCAAACAGGAGTCAGCACAAACTCAAGCTAAGGTGCACGTGTCCCAGAGACTTGTTCAGCCAGTCATAGGCCTATATGAGGGCAACCACAAAATGGCTGCCATGCAAAAAATGGAACCCAAGGGTTTAAGAACGAAATCGTCAAATACACAGTGAATCCATCGGTGTAACATGACAAAAACAATCATGCTTGCTGAGCTCACTGTTTACAGTTTGCTGTTACCAAAATCGTAACGGAACCACGACCTTTATGACCCAGGTTCAGAATTCACGGAACCTCAGACCGGCTGTGCTTCTACTGATGGAGAAGAGATGCCCTGTTTGTCCGGCTCTACTTCTGTTTCTTGTCCATCAGTAGATGTCAGGTTGGACGGCAGTGTTCCTCTTTCTAGTCTGAAAGTAGTTGCCCTGTTTTACCAGCTCTGCTTCCATTACTCATGCATCAGGTGCCTTGTTTGGCCGGCTGTTCTTCCCATCCAGTCCATCAGTAGATTCTGTTAGACCGGCTGCTCCTCCCTTTCTCCTCCTTCATTCTTTCCCTCTTTGACCAGCTGTGCTTCCCTTGCCCATCCATCAGTAGATGTCCTGTTTTACCGGCTCTGCTTCCCATGCCCATCCATCAGTAGGTGCCTTGTTTGACCAGCTGTGGTTCCCTTTCTTGCCCATCAGTCAAATCTGAAAATTACTCCTATTGAGATTTTGTTTCTCTAAATGAGGTAGAAGATATCAACCAAAGCTCAAGTGGAAAAGCACCTGGGCCGGATGGGGGTCCCAATTGACCTCCTTAAGCGCTTGCCTGAGTTCTGGGCTCCTCTGCTAATGAATGTATTTAACGGTTTGAAGAACTCTCCATTACTAGTAAGTGGTAAGCCTCATCATACAAATTTTTAAAAATGAAGATTGCGCCCAACCAAATTGTTATAGACCAGTCTCCCTAATTCACACTACAGTCCAGATTCTTGGGAGGGTTTTATACAATCTTATTAGGGAGTGGGCCGAAAAGAACTATCCTACATTCATGCCAATAGGGTATCAGGAAGCAAAAGACACACTTGTTGGACGGAATGCAGAACAAATCAAAACATTCACCCCCAATCAAGAGATCTGGGTTAAATCCATTATTTTGCTCCCCATGCCTCCCAGTTTAGACCTGGTCATATGCTCCCTCCACGCTCTCTACCTCCCGAAACCCTCCCAGGTGCACTTTTTTCCCAGGGATATAAAAGTGGCATAAATCATATGCCTCTATATTAGATTGCCTGCACATAGGGGGATCCTGGGTGGCATACTTTGCTACTTTGGGGTCCTTTAAGGTCACTACAATACAGTCCCCCCCCCCCGTATTTTTTTGCCTATTTCCAACCCAACTTACTCTTCTTACAAAGAGGATCTTACAATAGGCATCTCGGGGCAAGGGTCTGTTCTGATTCAACCAGTGGAATTTTGCACTAGATGGTCTGATCTTGGGCTAGCAAAGTAATTGGGGCCTCTGCGCCTTCCTTTTCACCCTCCCGTTCTGTGGACTTCTATGTTTACTCTTTTCTATCTTTCCCTCTATTCTGCCCAAAGTACACATTATGTCTCCCTCAGCCTTCCCAAGTCTGTTTGATAGCTTTCAGTCTGTTCCCAAAAGGCTCCAGGTGCGTGGTCAGTGTCTCATCTTCCTCCAAAATGATTCCTCAAGATAAAATGGGCCTGCTACATCGGCTGAGTCAATGCTATTTGGTACTGTTCTGCCTGACTGTTCCCCAGAGGCATACTTGGTGTAACAGGGTCCTCCGATGGGCTCTCGCTTTGCCTGCCTTGCGGGCCATTCTTAGCCTTCTTCCCTTTCTGTTGCATTCCATGGCGGTCCCCTCCATGCTTTCTTTTTGCCGTTGCCCTCCTTAAACGGTCGACTAAGGTGTGGTGCTCCTCTGGGGCTGTGACTCTGCCTGTTGCTGACTTATTGGGCGGAAGTAACCCCTGGTCCTGCCGGGTTCGGGGTGCTGATGGAGTTTGACACCCTGATATTTCTTCCTGGTCGATAGTAGTCTCATCGACGTTCCCTTGTTTTTCTGGAGATCTTATATTATAAATGGGCCCCAATGATCTTTTTTGGAATACAGGGTCCATCGAGAGCCGGTGTTGCATTAACGCGATTTCGCGTTCCAGAACTGAGGTGGCCCTGATGATGAATTGGTAAAGTGTCCCTACGACCCCCCCCTACGCGATGACCTATCACAAACTGTACTAATAGCCAACCTTTGGGTTGCGACTGACGTAGGTGTTACCTTTCTGCTGGCCGTTGCTTAGAGGGGGGGCCCAGCACAGCCTCTGCCTGTCTGAGACAGGCTCAAACGGGCTTCGCCCGGCGTGCGTCCCAGGGATATAGGCAGGCAATATCCGGGGTAGGAGCGCGATAGTCCGCTGTGCGGAGACTCCTGGGAGTCCCGCCGGCACCCTCTTTTGTCTCCCCAGTGACGCTGCTTCAATGGTGCAAAAACTGCTGCGAGTGGTAGGGTAGTAGATGCATCACACGAAGATTGCTCTATACTCTGTCAGTATATTATCTTTTCGGGTACATGAATGTAGGTCCATAGTTTTGGATTATCCGAAATGCTAATATCCTATTCTTTAGACAGACTGAATTGAAGGACCTTTAAAAATCGTGTTAGTCTCTGGCCAGTCATGTAACGTAACCCCAGATAAGAAGTTTTGAAGAGGTAAGTGTCCAAAGTATGGCTTCCCACCAATGAAGCGAAGCACCAAGTCCTTTCCAGGACATGACGTTCATCTGAATAGTTTCTTTGTGAATCACTGCCACGCCATTCACATTGTCAATGTTTATTTTGTAGTCAATTACCTTTTTATGAAGTAAGCAGGTCTGTGGTCTTTCCGCCCCCTCTCTCTGGCTCCAGGCTGCACCACCTCCCGCTTTTACAAAAGACTCTTGCGAAGCCGCGGTAGTGCGGTACCCGCAAATCTCCGCCACCGAGCCCACGGCGGCTGGCGACCGAAGGCACCGGCACACTGCACCCGCTCCCAGCGCAGCAGCTCCACTGGCTCAGCTTCTCGCTCCACACTGCCTCACGTGACGTGAAGGGGCGCATCCACTGGAATCATGCTATCCTGGCTGAAGAGGGGTGAGAAACCGGTCCTAGGATGATTGTTTCTGGTCCAGGGTGGACTTGGCAGTTTGGGCTGAACTGTTCCTATGAGGCAGTGTCAAAACTGACTTGCGTATGGCCATTTCTAAACTAGGGTGGCATGGTGAGCAAAAGAATGATTGATTTAACCCATATCTCTTGATTGGGGGTGAATGTTTTGATTTGTTCTGCATTCTGTCCAATTGTCTTTTGCTTTCTTGCCCTAATATGGTCTCAGGAGCAGAATAATGGGCTCTGTCTAACGTTTAAATGAGTCTTTGATTACTGGGAAGTACACAATTGCATGTCAGTCACCCATATATTTAGCCCTTATGGACCTGTCCCAAGCATTTGATTGCATAAATCGATCAACGCACTTGTCCATTCTTTTGGCGCAGGGGCTGGAACTACATTGGTGCACTTCCTAGCCTACCTGCATTCAGATATGAGGGCTAAAGTTTGGACCACCGCTGAGGGCGCAGTATGTTGACAATAGATGACTTTTTTATGGGGGTGAGGCAAGGGTGCGTGCTGACCCCACTTTCATTTATTTTATAAATTAATAACTTCTATATGGAGGAGCTTCGCGCGCATCCTAGATGGCCGCGTGAGCAAGGGGCTCCGAGACCCTCGTACCCTCCCGCATATATCCAGTCACTGATCCTGTCTGCTGTCCACATCTCTGACTAGAAGAACCACAGGAGAGCTGAAAGCTGAAAATTACGTCCCGATCGGACCCCGGAGTTGTGATGTGGTGAAGTTTGCGGCCCAAGTCTCCTGGAGGCCCGGCGCTTGAGTTGGCATGGTGCCCGGGTTGTAATTGAACAACACTGGCACGGCTCAGCGGGGGCGACCGGTCCGACCTCCCTTTCACTTTCGGTTTTGGCACTTGGACCGTTCTTTGATTCGGAAGACGTCTCATTGTTGCGACGGCTCTTGCTCATGTGCAGTGTCTGAGCGTCCTGGACAATATATGACGTGTCGCGCTTTGGCCTTGGGGACACGCCATCCCTCCCCTTTCGTTGGGCTGACTTGAGTGCATGGCTCAGATGGCCATTTTACATTCTCCGTCTTTTACATCTGGGCAAATGAGACGTGGGGAGCATATCCTGGAATAAAGTCCCTATCTATTGCCTGCCGGATCAAAGACTTGCTCTCCAGACTTGGACACCGACTTGAGATTGCTCTGAAATGGCGAGCAAATCGGAGGGGTAAGGTAAAAGTATTTTTAAAGCGCTAACATTCATCCTAAAAGTATATCATGGAGCTAAAATTAAACAATGTACAGAAAGCTGGCACTGGTCTATGATAATTTTAATGAGTGTTAGGGAACAGCGTGGTTTTAAGTTTTTTCCTAAAAGTAAGGTAGTCATCAATAAGTCTCAGATCTGTCGGTAAATTGTTCCACAAGTTTGCAGCTAAGTGTGAGAAGGCACGGCCACCCGTCCTAACCTTCTTTATTCGGGTAGTTATCGCTCTTGCTGTGGATTGGGAGAGAAGATTTCTATTTGGTACATAGAAATTGATTCTGTTTTTTAGGATGGTTGGGCCGGTATTGTGCAATACTCTGTGGGTGATGCACAGTATTTTAAAGTGGCTCTTTCTCTCATTGGCAGCCAGTGTAAGGCTCTCAAACAACTTGTAGCGGAATACTCTGTAGGTGATGCACAGTATTTTAAAGTGGCTCTTTCTCTCATTGGCAGCCAGTGTAAGGCTCTCAAACAACTTGTAGCGGAGTCATATTTTCTTTTGTTGCATACGGCTTTTGCTGCCGCTTTCTGAACAAGCTGTAATTTTGAAAATGGGTAATCCGCCATGCCAACGAATAGGGAATTCCCGTAATCCAGTCTGCTAATTAGTAGTGACTGGACTAGGATCTTTCTACATTCCAAGGTAATCCATGGAAACACTCTTTGTAGCATTTTCTGTAGCGCAAAGCCTTTACCACAAATAGTTGTTACGTAGTTTTTCATTGACCATACATTGTCGATGTGGACTCCCAAATTCCTCGCCGTCTTAGTTGGTTTGGGGGGGTACCAAGAATGTTGGGCCACCAGGTGTCATCCCAAAGTTGTTGGGAGCCGCCGAACAATAAAATCTCCGATTTATCGGCATTTAGTTTCAGACATGTGATTATGCATCCAGCTGGATAATTCGGAGAGGCAGTTGAGCAGTCTGTTTTTGGGATCTTCACCATTTAAGGCAATCATTAGTTGTGTATCATCAGCATATGAGCAGATGTTAACGCCCCATTTCTTCCCAATAGTGGCTAATGATGAGACAAACATTAAATAATGTTGGGCTTAATGATGCCCCCTGTGGTACACCATACTTGATCTTACGAGGTGTGGAGGTATAGCTGCCTAATCGGACAGATTGCGATCTGTCGGATAAAAAAGAATTCAACCAGGTCGGGCTTTTCCCTGTGATCCTTTTGCGGCTAGCATTCGTATTAAAAGGTTATGGGATACGGTATCAAAAGCCGCTGATAAATCTATCAGGGCCACCGTTTTACCTACATCAACCTGACTTCTGATATCATCCAGTACTGCCAGGAGAGTTGTCTCCGTACTGTTGTTCGACCTAAAGCCTGTCTGCGAAACATCAAGCAAGTCATTAGTTTCCAGAAAATTTGATAGCTGTTTGTTCACTAGTTTCTCCAATATTTTTGAAAAATATGGCAACTGCGAAATGGGCCGATAGTTGGCAGGATTGTTTATGTCCGCACCCACTTTTTTAAGTAAGGGAGTCACTACTGCTGTTTTCCAGATAGCTGGAAATTCCGCTTGGTCTAGTGACTGGTTTAGTACTTGCGTCACTATTGGACCAATTAAAGGAATTAATTGTAAGAAAATGTGGTGTGGGCATGGGTCCCATGGGGAACCTGATTTAATTTCTGACATATTTTTGTTTAATTCTTCCTCTGAAAAAGGGCCAAAGACAGAGCAGGTGGCCAGTGGGAAAGGCTCTGCATCAACATGGTACTCGGTTGTTTCCTGGTCATTACTGGAGAAGGATGAATGCATTTTATCTATTTTATCAAAAAAGAAATTGCTGATTTTATTACATCCCTCCTGTGAAGGTGACCGATTTTGTTGTGAGGCTGGGAGGGTTGCGGAGTTCTCTGACAATTTTAAAAAGTTCTTTAGAGGAATGTTTATGTTCTAATATTTGCCGTAAAAAGTAATCTTTTTTGCTTTCCGTATAGCTGCATTATAGGCTTTCAGTTCTTTTTTTATAAATGGATCTGTCATTCATGGTTTTACTTAACCTCCATTTATGTTCCAGCATAGTACATTTTCTTTTAAGGGCCTTCAGATCTGGACCGTACCACTTCTCCGACACCGTTCGCCTGGTTTTACATTTAGTGGTATTTATTGAACAATGTTCAAGTGCTTCACCAATACTTTTTTGTAGATGATATATTTCTTGTTCAGTGGAGGAGCTTGAATTAGTATTAAAATGAAAGTGCTGTTGGAACTTCTCCAATGAGAATTTACTCCAGTTTTTAGTTGTAGCTGGAGTCTGAATCATTGGTCTCGTATTTTTTATAGGTAGGCTGACATTAAAATCTAACCTATAATCAGTCCATGTAAGAGGCACAATATTATTAATAGTAGTGGTCTCGATATTCGTAAATATCAGGTCCAGCCTGTGTCCCGCTCTGTGTGTCCTGGTTGACTAATTGTGGGATTTTCATGTTATCTGCAAGATTCCTAGTAAGTGAATTAGTATGCGACTAAAAATGTACATTAAAGTCTCCTAATACTAAAATGTTTTTATGTTTTAGACAAGCAGGAAGAATCAGAGAGAAGCGGAGTACTAAATTCAGCTGTGCTCCCTGGAGGGTTATAAATAATAGCTCCTCTTATCAGTAGATAGGTGCCTAAAAAGACTGAATAAATCATTACTTCATGTTTGCTATCCTGTTTGGGTACTTCTTGGATACAAGTGAACTTCTCTTTAAATAACAAGGCTACCCCTTCAACCCTTCTTTTTGGGTCTATTGAGGTTTAAGATTTTATACCCTATGGGGAGCGCTGTTGCAATATCCAGAGTACTGTGGGTGTCAAGCCAGGTCTCCGTGAGGAACACTAGGTCCGGTTGCAATTGATATAGAGTGTCCCAAATTTCAATTGAATGTTTAGGGAGTGATCTTGTGTTCAGATAAATACAAGATATTTCAAGATTTGGAGAGTTTCTTGATGTTAGATCATCTTTAGGTTTATTAACCCAGCCGCATGTCCGACAGCCAAACGGGCTCATGATGTTAGCGGGCTCCACTTTGGCACATAGAGGATGGCCCTGTGGGGGTTTTGTATTGAGAAGCATAAGATTGTCTTTGGAATAGGTCAGTCGCAATATATCTGACCTATCACTGGCCGGTGAGGCAGAGTTTTCAGCCCCTAGTCCCGTGCGGACGGGCGCAGACTGGCTTGTCTTTGGCGCGTCTTCGACGCGCTCGTCCGCTGCGTTTCCTGTGAGGGGTGTTCATTTGTAGCCGTAGAGGTGGGAGGGGCCAAGTACTGTGCCGCTCGCCTGCTCCTCACCAAAGATGGTGGTTTTTTGTTCTAGTCCCCGGCAGCACCAAGTCGGCTGTGATAGGGCGGGTAGGGTTCGTGGGGCGGGAACAGGGGGAGTGAAACTTAATGGCCAAGTGAGCATTCGCAAGTTTTCTATCAAGTACACAATTACGCTTTTAAAAATTAAGTCTTTTAAAAGCTAAGTACACATTAAATACACAGTAACACTTTTAAAAATTAAATCTTTTAAAAGGTGGTCAGAAAGAACGATAGTTCGTTAACTCACTCGAGCAGCAGTCCCGGCTTCCGCCTCAGGACCTCAACAATCACATGCACACTGTCAATCGGTGCATGCGCTCCAAGTTAGCGTTTTTAAAGATTCAGAGGTGGGAGGGGCCGAGCACTGTGCCCCTCGCCTGCTCCTCACCAAAGATGGTGGTTTTTGTTCTAGTTCCCGGCAGCGCCAAGTCGGCTGTGATAGGGCGGGCAGGGTTCGTGGGGCAGGAACAGCGGGAGTGAAACTTAATGGCCAAGCAGAGGTTGAAAACCACTAGGAGGGGTTGATAAACTCCGTCCAATTTCATGGACCGGTATGCCCAGGTTAAGGGGTCGCCCGGGGACATGGTAAGTCGCAAGAGGAGGCGAAGGATTCCTCAGCTCCGGCAACTGAACTGACGTTGCAGGACGTTTTGGCCGCCGCATTGACGGTATCAGGTCGTTCCTTGGTAAGCAGATGGAGACACTGGCACATAAGTTGGACACGGTAGCTATTGATGTCAATCTGATTCGCACGGAAATCACAAAGACAAATGAGGGTCAAAGTGTTAGATATCAAGACATCGAGTCTAACTGACGAAGTCGTCTAATTACAGACAGAGGTGCGGAATTTGAGGGCCTCGAATGACACTGTTGTCCGTCGCCTTGAGGATTTTGATGGGAGGGCCAGAAGGAACAATGTCTGTATAATTGGAGTTCCAGAAAAGGCGGAGGAACAAGCGGCCGATCTTTACATTGAAGACCTTCTCAACCATCTAAAGCCCAAGGGACTGAGTAAGTTTTTTACTGTGAAAAGAGCACACAGGGTTCCTGGTGGAAGACAGAGTGGGTGCCCTGCCGAGGCCTTTTATAGCACGGATCTTTAACTTCCGAGATAGGGACGCTATCCTCCAGGCATCTCGAGCGGGTGGGCCCCTGAAGTTCGAGAACTCATCTATCAGCTTTTATCCGGACTTCACTCAGGCAGTCCAAAAACAAAGACTCAGTTTTCTGGGGGAGAAGAGGAGACTTCGTGACATGGGTCTCAAATATGCTTTGCTTTTTCCGGCCAAGCTGAGGATTGAACACAATGAAAGGACCAATTTCTTTGATAAGCCCGAAGTGGTGGCCGATTGGTTGGACACTTTGCCGGCCCAGCAAGATTTGGGGGGGACAATCTGGGGGGCTGAAGGCGAACATATGGCTCAGGAATGAATATCGAATGCCCGGTCCCTGGGGTTGCTAGGGTATCTCCGATTGTGTGGGTTCTAATTTAGGGTGTAGTTTCATGCAGATGGAATAGGGGGGGTTGTTGGGTTACTGGAGGGTCTCTTTCCTCCACAGCTTGTCTTTTTGTAGATGTGGGGGTGACTGGCACACTGCGAGTTGGGGTGGCTTTATGGTCGTAAGCAGGGGTGCAGGGTGGGGGTATTGTAACAGGTTGTTTGGGGAGGTGGGGGGGTTTCAGTTTCGTTTTTCAGCGAGGCACTATATTGCATGACATTTTTATTGATGTGAAGGACTTGGAAGGGGGATGGGTTTTAACTCTGTTTTATGATGGGGGGTAGGGGGTTGAGGTTGATGAGTTGGAATGTGAATGGGCTGGGGGACAAGATCAAACGCGGGGTCGTGTTGCAACTCCTGAAGCGACACTCTCCGGATGCGGTTTTACTTCAAGAAACTCATTTAGTGGGTAATATTTGTCATGTCATGAATAGAAAGGGATACAGTTTGGTGGCTCATGCGGGGTTCTCTTCTGGGTCCCGGGGGGTTGGAATTCTCCTTAATAACTCTTTTCCATTTGAAGTGGAGTCCTCGGTCCTTGATGAGAGAGGGCGCTATGTTGCGATTTCTGGAAGGTGGGAGGGCCGCGTGCTTTCCCTTGTGTCTGTTTATGTTCCTCCTGGCCTGCAGTCTACGACTTTTGCTGATTTGGGACGGGTTCTCCTAGATCTCCCTGGGGGGTTTCTGATTCTGGGGGGTGACTTTAATGTAGTGGTATCTGGAGAATTAGACGGGCACACACCTCGGGCTCTCAAGGGGGCTCAGGGTTGGTTGCCTGACTTCATTGACACGATGGGCCTAGTGGATGGCTGGAGGTTGCTACACGCTACTCAACGACAATACACTTTTCATTCTGGTGACCATGGTAGTCTCTCCAGGATAGACTATGTGTTGGTGCCAGCTGCACAGGAGTCCTATATTGCTGAGGTCAGACATATGGCTCTGGGTATTTCCGATCACTCCCCACTTTGGTTTCAGTTTGAACTGGCATCGGGCTCTGGGGGGAGGGTAGCTCCTATTAACCCTTGGTATCTCCGGAATCCCAAGACTCGCAGTTCACTAATTAAGGCATTGGACCATTATTTCCAAGAGAATGAGAGGTCGTCTCTTCCTCGGTATCGTTATGGGAGGCTTTCAAGACTGTGATTAGAGGTCAAGCTCTCTCTTTAATTGTTGGTGTTAAAAACAGAAGGAAGAGGATGTGGTTAGGATGGAAACGGAGATAGCTGCTTTGGAATTGGAATTGGAGCGCAAGGTTACCCCCTCTAGATTGCATGTTCTGCACTTAATGCAGTCTGATTACAGAACGTTGGTAACGGATGGTGCGAAGGCTCTTAGTCGGGAACGAGAGGGATGCATTTATGATGGGGATAAAGCTGGCAAATTAATTGCATGGTTAGATGGGAAGGATGGAGCTAGTTGCGTGGTGCCCGAAATTGAGATGGAAGACTAGGCTCTGGTCACCGACCCGCAAGAGATAGTGGCATTCTTTGCCGAACATTTTCGCTCTGTTTACTCTTCCGTGTCGGATAGACCGGAGGAAGATTCATGCTTGTTGCGAGATATCTCGCTCCCGTGTCTGTCTGAGGCGGACCGGGACCTCCTGGATAGTAAGATCTCTGCTGATGGAGTAGCATTGGCAATGCGCTCCCTGAATTCATGTAAAGAGATCGGTCCCGATGGTCTACCGATTGAACTATATAAACTTCGACCGGATAGGATTGCTCCGTACTTGAGACCTGTCCCAGGATTGTGGTCTCCCCCGTGATCAGAGATTGGCTTCGATAGTCTTAATTCATAAAGAGGGAAAACCGAAGAATAGATGTGCCTCGTATCGGCCGATCTCACTGTTGAACTCTGAGCCTAAAATTCTTGCTAAGTTGTTGGCTAATAGGCTGATAAAGGTGATTAGCGATCTGGTTCACCCAGACCAGTCTGGCTTTATTCCACACAGAAATACGGCACTTAACCTTAGGCGTCTTCATGGGGTCCTTCCTAGGGCCTCATCGCTATGTGAGCCGGCCATTTTGGCGTCATTGGACGCCACAATGGTGTTCAATACTGTTGAATGACCGTATCTGTGGGCGGTGCTAACTAAATTTGGTTTCGGTTCAGATTTCATTAGTTGGGTGCGCCTTCTCTATGCAGACCCTCTTGCCCAGATCGTAGTTAATGGTCGCGTATCGGAGCAGTTATGTCTCGGGCGAGATACTCATCCGGGTTGCCCATTGTATTCTTTTTTTCGCGTTGGCTCTCTAATCTCTTGCGGTGTGGATCCGCTGGGAGCCCTCTATGAGGGACATTTATTGGTCGCCGCAATTAGAGGATCGTATTTCCTTATGCGGGCGACATTCTACTATATTTGACCTCCCCCAAGAAATCTTTAATAGTACTCTGTGATGTTTTGGCCTCCTTCGGAAAAAACTCTGGTTTGGTCATTAATTGGGCGAAATCCTATGTGTACGCTCTCAGTGGTGAGATGCCGATCCTGCCTCGTAACTGTCCTATCCAAATAGCACAAGAGGGATTCAAATATCTCGGAATTTATATTTCCATAGACCCTACGGTTCGATACGAGAGGAACCTTCTCCCTCCCTTGACTCGGTTAAGGCGAGATGTTGCGGGCTGGTAAACTCCCATTGTCTATGCTTGGGCGGGCGGCCCTTTTTATAATGTCGCTCCCTCGTTTTCTGTACGCCCTTCAGAATACGCTGGATATTCCGGCTAGTTACTTTCGTTTGGTGGAGGATTTGCAGAGAAAGTTATTATGGGACGGCAGGCAGCGTTTTGCGCTAGCTAAATTAACGCTCCCATGGTATGATGGGGGCATCACTCTCCCTGATATTAAGAGATATTATTGGGCGTTGCAGTTGGCAGCCATTAATCACGGCATGTATGGCCCTGTGTCGAATCCTTGTTTCGCCATGGATAGGGGGTTACTACCTGGTGGTAATTATTATAGAGCGCTGTATTCTAAATCTGTGATGAAGGCTCTGAAGGGGCTGACCTGAACTGCTGTGCGGGACTGGCGTGATGCTACCAGTTCATTAGGGTGGAGGGACCGTTTAACTTTGACTACCCCACTTTTCGGCTCTGACAAGTTCGGCAAACTGTCGAACACTAAAGGGTTCGACAAGTGGGATCTTATTTGGTATCTCCAAAGTCGGAGACATATGGGTGAAGGGACAGGTGAACATTTGCGGCCTTGCAGATAGAGTTCGAATTGGGATGGTCGGAATATTTTTGTTATGCTCAGGTTAGACATGCACTGACTTCCGTTTTCCCGGAGGGGGAAGAGATTCCGGAATCTACCCCATCAGAGGATCGCATCTTGGATGGTCATATGCCTGATAGCACCATATCCCTAGTGTACAAGAAATTGATTAATCATAGGGCGGACCTTTTTATTGCAGCATAGTGATCAGTGGACCCGTGACTGCCTTGAGCTTGATGACGAGGACTGGCAGTCGGCGATCTCTCCGAAGGAGGTCGCGATTCCAGCGTGATTGAGATTGGTTCAACTAAAAATATTGCATAGGGTATACGTCACGGGTCCCAGTTTGGTTCGGATGGGGCTATCTGAGGAGGGTCTGTGTCGGAGGGGTTGTCAACTGGGGACGTTCCTCCATATCTGGGAATGTCGGGAAGTATTTGACTATTGGAGCAGAGTCCACGCAGTAATGCAGGAGGTCACGGGTGTGGCTCTCTTGCCAGAGGCCAGATGCTGTTTACTAAATGTCTAGGGGCCTACTGATCATAATGTGGCACAAGCCCAGTGGGTGACTCTAGGGGCCATGATTGCCAAACGGAACATTGCGCAGTTGTGGGGGTCCCAGAAGCCTCCTACGCTTGACGTGTGGATAAAAAATATAGATTGGTGTATGTTTGGAGAGAAAACAGTGTACTTGGCTCGGGGGCACCCCCGGAAATGGAGCAATATTTGGGGCCCTTGGAATAGATATAGACGTGATATATGTGTACCACCAGTTACTGTGGTCCTTGATGATCCACTTTCCCCCTGACCCCTTATTTTTATTGATTACTTTTGCTGTTCCTCTGTCTTCTCTCCCCCTTCAATATATTGTTTATTGTAACATTTGAAGATATGATGCTCGACCCTCGTAAAGTCTTTGCATTCCTATGTTTTGTATATGCCTTGCTTGTTTTTTTTTCAATAAAAAGAAACCTAAAAAAATAACTCCTATCTGTTCTTAAAGCCTTAAACTCCTGATGTTCCAATAATCAATAGCTCCCCTTTACTAACACTTTTTTGTACACGAATGATGCCGACTTAATGGTGTGCACACCAAAAACCCTGAGGCAGCTAGTGCATAGTTTTGTTGATGTTAATGGCTGCATTGAATTTTCATACGAATTTTAAAGTCTTATGTCTTGTCGACCTAAAACATGGTTTGTCCTCTTTCAGTAGGCACAACTGTTTTACACATGTTAGCACTTTTTCTTATTTGGCTCTAACATTTGCAGCTAATAGTTTGTGAGCCCCAAAAATGGTTTAAAGCAAACTACAACTATCAATCTATTGGCAATTGATTTAGCCTTCCACAACATGGAAGGGGGTGGGGGAGGGTGCTCTTGCCACTACTGCAAATATATAAAACCAATGTCTGCCCACAGCAACATATGGCACAGAAGTGTGTGACTTCCAGAATAGTTGCCCTATTCAGGCCGAGGAAAATGGGTTTTGCAGACAGGCTCTTATGTCACTTATATCTTCCACCTTTAATTGCCACAGAGATTTGGATATTCGTATATTGAGGACCACATTGAAGCCCAACCTCCTCTACTATGGCTATCCATTTGGAAAAATGAGGCCCGTTAACCAGAGATCATGTTGGATTGCCTTAGCTGTGAAAAGGGTATTTGGATGCCATGGCTTGCCAGTGTTGGATCCAGTCTTCATTCTGCCAACCTAGAACAGGCCATTACTTGCCCAAGCAGTAATTTAAACATCAGCAAAGAAGTTACGGAGGGCCTTATAGGATCAGGGGGTTTCTGAAAGAATGTGTTTGGAAAGCCAAAAGGTAAGTGTGGCTCCTTATGCTAGCCGCTCCCATAGACAAAATCGCAGGGTATCGGACTAGTCGGGTGTCGTTGGGAGTGGAGTCTTCTGTTCCAGTATAGGGCTGGCACAGTGAAATAGTTGCTGTGCTTCCCAATGGGTTTTAACACAGATTTAGTTTTTTTACCTTGTCCCTGTGACAGAAACTTAGGAAAAACACCATTGCATTTGATTTTTCTGTGGTTTTTATGCTATGTATTCAAAGCATTTTCTTATTCCCTTTTTAAGAAAAAGATGTATTCAGAATTTGAGGGATTCACGGAATATGCTTTTAAATTCGGTGGATGGGGTGGAAACCTTTATTTTGGTGCCGCTTTTGGAGACAGTCACACCATGAACACTTTATAGATCTGCTGCTTGGTCTCAAATCTGGGATTTTGTTACATATACGTTTGACGGAGTGTAATTTTTAATTATTTGGAGGCTTTTTATGTACCTGTTAACATCTTAATATTTTATTGTATGTATTTAACTGTTTGGCATTGCACTTTAATGTGTAACTTGTATTAAAATAAAGTATTGATCTGATAGTTCATCAGCAAATTCCCAGTTTGACCGGCTGTGTTAACCTTTCTCACCCATCAGCAGCTGTGCTCCCCTTCTCCGCACACCAGTAGGTTCACTGTTTGAACGGCTGTGCTTCGCTTGTTGGCCCATCAGATGTCTTGTTTGACCGGCTGTGCTTCCCTTCTCCGCCCATCAGTAGGTTCACTGTTTGACCAGCTGTAGTTCCCTTTAACGCCCATCAGATGCACTGTTTGACCGGATGGGATTCTCTTCTCCACCTATCAGTAGATGCACTTCTTGACAAGCTGTGCTTAACTTGTCCGTCAGTAGATGCCCTGTTTTGACCAGCTATACTTCCCTTGTTAGCCTATCCGATGTCCTGTTTGACAGACTGCTTCCCTTGTTAGTCCACCAGTAGATACACTGTTTGACCAGCTGTACTCCCCTTGATAGCCCATCGGATGTCATGTTTGACAGCAGTGTAGGAGAGTAGGGTCTGCTTCCTATGGTTACCCCACTTTTTGCTGTGATTCTCTGGTTTTTCGACTTTAGTCTGGCTGTAGCCCTGCTAATCGGGCCCACAGCCTAGCTGTTATCTCTAAATTGATACCATGTACTGTAGGTACATACCAGATTGGTTACTGGGGTCACCCTTGTGAGCCCCTGTATAGTGTACCCAGGGCATAGGTGCATCCTAGGCCTACCAGGGGCTGCAGCATGTATTGTGCCACCCCTGGTTTGCCATCGAAACCGACACCACAGGTCTGTTCACACAGCCTGGGTAAGGTGGTGTAATCACCCCTTACATAGATATAGTATACCTATATACCTATATAGACACATATACACTTATAAGCCACTCCTAAGGCAGACTTCAACAATTCTGGAGGTAGAGTGCTTGGTTGTGTGAGAGGGTGCCCTAGCATGAGCTGAGCCCCTCTGCAGCTTTCGGAACCATCTCCTTATAGCTGTTCAATGATATAGCCATACCATATACACTTAAGTAAATTATCCTCGCGGTTAATGCCAACTTTGGTTTGGCTTTATCAAAACATGTCGTGTAAGGTGTCAAACACTTTGGAATACTACCCCCCTCCACCACTTCTGGTGGCGGGGGTAGCATTCCACCCTTCTAGAGGGAGAAGATATGTAGTTACTAGTTTACCCGGTTAAAGTTAAACAGAGCCTCCGCATCACAAAATGGATGCTGCTGCCATAGACAAGAGTCTACCCTCCTGCTGCTGGAGGAAACTCCGGCAGGGGAGGCCTGGACAATAGGTTTCCTGTCTAGGGAGGTGCTGGCACCTCCCCAGACAGGCTTTTGTGTATTGAGGCAGGGTGGGTTTCATTCAGTGCATGCTTTCCAGACACTGCCTGGGGCACAATAGGTGCTCCATACATTTCCCAGTTCAAACCGGTTGCTGGGGCACTCTGCCCCAGCTCTGGCGCAAAACTGGACAAAGGGAAAGGGGTGTAACCACCCCCTTCCTAGGTCCACCCATAGGAGGGACCTTAAAGATAGTCCAGCCCCTAAACTTAGTGGCAGTATAGGAACCCAGTCCCTAGGACTTTAGATTACCCTGGATGAAGCTCAGAAACATTAATCCTGGACCTTCGACAGTCCATTTCGACTGGAAGACTTCTCCCTTGTGGTCAAGGATTGACCACCGTGTTCAAACAGGCACCAACATCAACTTTGCTGGTCTGCATATTCGAGGCTCCTACTGGATCCTGAAGAATCTGCGACACAGGACATTGACTTCCAGACCTCTCTGACCCCAGCTCACAGCAAAGCTTAGACCCGTGGCTGACACAAGACGTGTGACTGGAACTCTTGGACATCCTGCATTTTGCTACCTGTACCAACTTCCTGAGGTATCTTGAAGTTGTGCATTGGGGTGCTTGAAGCCCCAGCCCAGAGCACCATTTGCATGGAAGCTCAGAGCTTCACACTCCACGAGTGGCCCGTGGGCTTGCTTTGTGCATTTCCGCTCAACACGTCTTTGCGGTTCCTAGTCTTTTGGCTAGTGATCCCCCAAGAAGACAATCCTTTATTTCAACTAGCTTTCTTGGTTGCTCCAGGCTTGTTCCAACTTCCCTGCAAAGGAGAAGTTCCACAGACCTTGCTGGTTTGCACCCGCTCTCGACATCTGGTGTGGGTTGCGTTTGCCAAGGCTTGTTGGGTCCAAACCGGATACCGATAGTCAACTCGATCCTTTGTGGGACAGCACAAATCCAGCTCCTGGTTGTCACCTCCTGGGCCTCGTGGCTGAAGAGACAAACTTCACCTTTTCTCCTGAAATCACCAGACATAGGCTGGCAGCTTTCCATCGCCATCCTGGTCACTGGCAAGTGACCCAGACTGTGTCCCTTCTGCTTTCAGGTTCTTTAGTTCTTCGATCCACCCTTGGATCCACCTGGACACTTTTCCTGGTTGCCTGCAGCACTTCTTTGCAGATCTCCTTTGAAATCGACGACAAAACCAGGCATCAAAAGACACCTATGTACCCGGCTTCCGTGGGTGAGGTAACACAAGTACTCTGGTAGTCTCAAGGATATTGGCCCTCCAAGTGTCTGTCTAAAAGGGTTCCATTGTAGATCATTTAGAAGTGTCCTTAAATTGTAAATTTGTAACTTGTTCATTTCCCATAGAAAGTCAATGGTAACCCGCGGCTGTGTTTTAGACACTTCACGCGTATCCCGTGGGCCTCCTACTTCCTAACCTTTAGTTGTTTAGAGTAGCCCCAGCGATGCCCCAGGCCTGCTTTCTAATTCTCACGTGGTTCTTATAGCACTATTTTAGTATATGGTTTGTGAGGCCCCTAGGGCGAAACTTATACTGTGCAACCTATCATATGCTAACTTGTAACTTGTATTGTACTCTTACCTCTGACCTCAAAGAGTTCAGAGGGGTTGTGATTAAAATAATACATATACATTTGATGTATACCTTGTGTGGTGTGCTTACATTTGGACATTTGGTACTCAAGGGATTATAATTGGTAAAACAACTCGCTTAATTTGCTCTCTGAAGTCTTAGCCTGATGACTGCTGGTCCATGCTACCACTAGGAAAGATTGTCTATAAGGTTGACTTTACAACCACCATCAATAAGGGTCGATTAGACTGGTGCAAGGTGCATACTAGAACTAGTGGACATCATATGCCAGGCTAACTTCTTACAAGCTGTGCTACCGTGGTTAGTCCATCGACAGATGCCCTGTTTGACCGGCTGTGCTCCCCTTGTTAGTCTGCCTGTAGATGCCCTGTTTGACTGGCTGTGCTCCCCTTGTTAGTCTGCCTGTAGATGCCCTGTTTGACCGGCTGTGCCCCCCTTGTTAGTCTGCCTGTTGATGCCCTGTTTGTCCGGCTGTGCTCCCCTTGTTAGTCCGCCTGTTGATGCCCTGTTTGACCGGCTGTGCTCCCCTTGCCCTGCAGGTGTATCCGAATCAACCCCTGGCAGTTCGTGGATGAGTCTGTGCTGAAGGCCTGTGCCCAGAGCGGCCTGGTTTACTCCAAGATGCCCCTCCCCGTGGAGATTACCCTCTGGATTGACCCCTACGAGGTCAGCTGCCGGTGAGTCCAGGGTCTGATGTGACGGTGGTGGATTGGAGAGGTTGGTGAGTCAGGAAGTAAGCTTGATGCTCTTGGTGGGAAGACCGAGTAAACGTGTTTGCACACTTGAGCCGTTTTTGGCACCCTTTCCACAGTGGGCATGCAAGAGCAGTGCGAGTTTTGTTTGGGGGAGGCGGGCGTTGAGGGGGCTGAGGTGTTGAGGCAATGTCTAAATATTCTGTGTTGCTTTAGTGTACATTTGTTGCAAGCGATGCTGTTTAGTGTTTGTGTAGCACATAGCTGCCACTGGGGTGCCTCGCAGCGCTCCAGCAGCCCGGATAGATTAGTCTGCCCTGAATGTGTGGTTGGAAGGGTATGTGGTTACAAAAGGCTTTATATGGGGTGAGTACTTTTTTCATCCTCAAGTCTCAACACATGTTCTCTTTCTGAGGCGCAGTGACCTGGAAATCCCCTACAACTGGGCGGGGTTTAGCTGTCTGAAATGATCCTTGTAACCTATTGTCTGTATTTGTATTTTGTTCCTGTATGTCATTTTTGGTCCTTTTGTGAAGCGCTCTGACACCTTCGGGTAAGGTCCGCGCTATATAAAATTGCTTAAATAAACAAGCATTGGAAATGCAATAGGTCTCGCACCACTAGAGTTAGTGCTTTTAGAATTGTTTATGGGTTTTTTTGTAAATGTTTAGCATTTTTGTTTCCTGTAGCCAATGCTAAAGTATTACAAATAAAAAAAACCATAAACATTTCTAAAAGCTCTAACTGAAATGGTCTGAGAAATATTGCACTGTGTGAGGGTGAGGGTGAGGGGTTGAGGTTGAGGGTGAGGGTGAGGGTGAGGGTGGGTAGTTGAGGCTGAGTGAGGGTGAGGGTGAGGGTGAGGGTGAGGGGGAGTAGTTGAGGCTGAGTGAGGCTGAGGGGGAGTAGTTGAGGCTGAGTGAGGGTGAGGGGGAGTAGTTGAGGCTGAGTGAGGGTGAGGGGGAGTAGTTGAGGCTGAGTGAGGGGGAGTAGTTGAGGCTGAGTGAGGGTGAGGGGGAGTAGTTGAGGCTGAGTGAGGGTGAGGGGGAGTAGTTGAGGGTGAGTGAGGGTGAGGGGGAGTAGTTGAGGGTGAGTGAGGGTGAGGGGGAGTAGTTGAGGGTGAGGGGGAGTAGTTGAGGGTGAGGGGGAGTAGTTGAGGGTGAGTGTGAGTGAGGGTGAGGGGTTGAGGTTGAGGGGTTGAGGTTGAGGGTGAGGTGTTGAGGGTGAGGGTGAGTGAGTGAGGGTGAGTGAGGGGTTGAGGGTGAGTGAGTGAGGGTGAGGGGTTGAGGGTGGGTGAGGGGTTGAGGGTGAGGGGTTGAGGGTGAGTGAGGGGTTGAGGGTGAGTGAGGGTGAGGGGTTGAGTGAGGGTGAGGGGTCGAGGGGGAGGGGTCGAGGGTGAGTGAGGGGTCGAGGGGGAGGGGTCGAGGGGGAGGGGTCGAGGGGGAGGGGTCGAGGGGGAGGGGTTGAGGGGGAGGGGTCGAGGGGGAGGGGTCGAGGGGGAGGGGTCGAGGGGGAGGGGTCGAGGGGGAGGGGTCGAGGGTGAGTGAGTGAGGGTGAGTGAGGGTGAGGGGTTGAGGGTGAGTGAGGGTGAGGGGTTGAGGGAGGGTGTGGGATGAGTGAGGGTGTGGGATGAGTGAGGGTGTGGGATGAGTGAGGGTGTGGGATGAGTGAGGGTGTGGGATGAGTGAGGGTGAGTGAGGGTGAGTGAGTGAGGGTGAGTGAGTGAGGGTGAGTGAGGGTGAGTGAGTGAGGGTGAGTGAGTGAGGGTGAGTGAGTGAGGGTGAGTGGTTGAGGGTGAGTGGTTGAGGGTGAGGGGTTGAGGGTGAGGGGTTGAGGGTGAGGGGTTGAGGGTGAGGGGTTGAGGGTGAGGGGTTGAGGGTGAGGGGTTGAGGGTGAGGGGTTGAGGGTGAGGGGTTGAGGGTGAGGGGTTGAGGGTGAGGGGTTGAGGGTGAGGGGTTGAGGGTGAGGGGTTGAGGGTGAGGGGTTGAGGGTGAGGGGTTGAGGGGTTGAGGGGTTGAGGGTGAGTGTGGGTGAGGGGTTGAGGGTGGGTGTGGGTGAGGGGGTGAGGGGGTGAGGGGTTGAGGGTGAGGGGTTGAGGGTGAGGGGTTGAGGGTGAGGGGTTGAGGGTGAGGGGTTGAGGGTGAGGGGTTGAGGGTGAGTGTGGGTGAGGGGTTGAGGGTGAGTGTGGGTGAGGGGTTGAGGGTGAGTGTGGGTGAGGGGTTGAGGGGTTGAGGGTGAGTGTGGGTGAGGGGTTGAGGGTGAGTGTGGGTGAGGGGTTGAGGGTGAGGGTGAGGGGTTGAGGGTGAGTGAGGGTGTAGGTTGCAGTACTGCGGAAGAGCGGTGCGCATTGATAGGTCACGAGACCTAAAGAGCCTCTAAGAATGAAAACAAGTGTCAGAATAGCCAGCCAAGTAAGAACTATCCACTCTAGAATGAGCTGTGCCTGTCAGCGATGTAGAACTGGCAGGCAATTACATGAGTAAGGTAACTTGACCGTGCTGCAGGTCGAAGAAATCGATAATGATTCAGTGGCTCAGGAACTCGTGACTGCCACTTGAAGAAATATGCTCCAGCTGCGAGGAGAAATAGATAAGATTATGTGGCCTAAGAACTCGTGACTGCCTTTGAAGAAATCTGAAAAACAGAGCTCCCGCTGTGTGCAGAACACCGCTCTGCACGGGTAAAAACTCAGTCCCAGAAGGAAGACAGCGGGTAGAACGTTCGCTGAGGCCCAACAGCTGAGCGCACACTAGGCGGGAGGCCGCCAGAACGCTCTGGCAAGAGTTCCCGCTGAGAGGAATCACTGTGTGGAGATGTGAGCTGGGGGATGGGGCGGAGCGGGTAAAAAAAAAAAGAATGAAAACAAGCCCTCAGCTGTAACGGAAGGCAAGATTGTTTTTGGAACCGCCTCGCACTGAAAAGAAAAAGAAACTGCATCCTTGTGGAAGTGTCTTGCGATAAATGAAAATAATGGAAAACAAGCTTGAGAGAGAAAGAGCAGCGCAGGATGGGAGAGAAGAAAATGGACGAGAGAGAGCAACACGGGAGGGGAGAGAGGCATGTAAGAGGTCTGGGAGGGAGCGTAAGGGGGTGTATCGTGACAGGAACCAAACAAAAATGTTTACTACCTTAAAAATGTATGATTTTACTACAAATGTACGTGAGTGAGCTTTTGGGTGTCGGGGTTGCCCCTGTGTTTGTGCATATGGTCTGTGCTCGAGAGGATGAAACACAGCTGTCCGGCCTCGTTGAGCGCTAGATTGCAGTATTTCCGAGGCGCTAGTGCACAAAGCTTTTGGCGCCAACATGTCTAAATGAACTGAGTGCCGTATTTATGACGTCACACCTATTAACCCGCAGTCGCTCCAATGAATAGAACGTAGGGATCGTTTCCTCTAAGGGCACTATACAGATGTTTTCATTTATCTACTATGCTTAGTGCCTGGAAACTTCCCTGGCAATGTGAGATATATATCGACTAGCAGATCCCGTCACTGCGAGTGGAATGGTTCACTACGAGTCTGAACAATAACTTGTCTTTTATAGCGCTGCATACAGCCGTTCGGAGCGCTATTCCGTATGAGCTGCAAACAGCGCGTCATTATTTCCATATTTAATTGCAAGTCATTTACGGAAGTCGGCAGAGAGAGTGGGTGATACTGGCATTCGAACACTCGACCGTCAAGCCCATGATCGGAATACAACGGGGACACGTGTAATTTCCTGAACCCTTTTGCCAACTGTAACACACTTCCTATTACGTTCTTGTTATGTAGGATTTGCATCTTCAAATAGGAGGCCGTTATTTACGTCTAGTTGCGATTTCCATGGATTCTTTTTCAAACTAAACACGCAATAGTGTTACACGGAAGCGCTAAGATTTTTGAGCACTTTAGAAAAAAAACACAGTACAATAAAAGATGCTAATTTCACGGATTCTTCTAGATTTGTGAAGCGACCTGGTTGATTGCAGGTTGTGCAGACAACTCTACACAACCTCATGGTGGCCGCGGGATAGGGTGTGGCAGCTGACAAATTCAATGCTTGCGTGTTTCCGGAAAGGCTGCTGAAATGAGGAGTCCCCGTGCCAGCGACTAGTCTAGGGGAACATCTGGAGATAGGATGAAATGTCCATGCATCTGAATGGCCAGCAGGGCTGGGGCACAGCCAGTCGTGTGACAGGTATGCTGTGGGCTCGATGCCTCCTGAAAGGTTAGTGGATCTGAGTTAAAACTGGACAGCCAACTCAGTTGGTTGACGTATTGCTGTATCAATTATGTGGTAACCTGCAAAATCAACGATTTCAATCCCAGAGTTTCTGACTCAGCCTTCCATCCATCTTAATGTAATAGTAGCGTGTTACCAGCTGCTTAGAAGGACGAGCCATTGTGGTAAAGGCAGCAGCGAAAAAAGCAACATATGGCTGGAGAGTGCAGGGGAGGGGGCGGAGAGGGGAGAGGTGCGACACGGCATGTAATAGTAGCGTGTTACCAGCTGCTTAGAAGGACGAGCCATTGTGGTAAAGGCAGCAGCGAAAAAAGCAACATATGGCTGGGGAGTGCAGGGGAGGGGGCGGAGAGGGGAGAGGTGCGACACGGCAGGCAGGCAGGGGAGGAGAGGAGGAGGGGGGAGGAGAGTAGGGGAGGCACGGCCTAGCGGCCGTGCAATCAAGAAGTGAGGGGGCGGAGCTGGGGGAGGCTGTGAGAGAGTAGGCAAGGCAGGCGGCTGGGGGCATGTGCACGCGCATTTAAGCTCAATGCGCATGCGCATTGAGCTTAAATTTCTCGTGCACTGCAAGGAATCGCCATGATTCCTTGCAAGTTGGATAAAGAGTGGATAAGCCACCATAGACTCGCAAGCTCGATGCGCATGCGCATCGACAGGCGAGACCTAATAAATAAATAGGCTGTACAAACCGGGCCCAATGCATCAGCCGAACTGACCCACTCCGGGTCGATTCATAAAGTGGACACAAGAGGGAGCTGCTGGCTAAAAGTTTTTCCAGGAGCTTGTTCTTTTAGCTTTGTCCTCTAATCTAAGGATTATTTTGCTTATGTTTTGAAACAATTTGGTACAAAGTACGTGGGTGTTCGCCTCGCTGTAAGCAGTAACTGAAATGTAACATTGTTCGAGGTCGTGGGGAGTGGCCACCTGCTGGGATCTGCGTTCCCACACTTTCTTCGCCCCCCCCTTCCCCCCCCCCCTGAAATACTAACAATTTCTAAACCTGCTGAAAGGCGTTCGTGAACAATAGCGGGCTCTGGGTGTGAGTTACCAGCAAAGCTGGTAGGTACTTCGCCAAGGAAATGGGCGGCATCCGAGGTAGGCTTTAAGTGGGCCGGATCTCACCGGTGCTGAGCACCGGCAGTTTTTTTAAAGGAGGCCTGAAAACTGGTCTCTATTGGGCTCTGTTTTTGAGCCCTGGCACAGGCGTCCATTTTTCCCGGACTGCAGTGACAGCAAGCAGATCTGTGCTCTGCTCAAAGTGCTCTCTTCTCACTAGCGGAGAAGTAACGCCATGACGTCATGTCAGGTGAGCATTGTAGGGGAAGGGAAATCTTTTAAAGAGGTATTTTCTATCGGGATTTCCCTCCTCTTTTTGAAACTCCGGATCAGCAACAGTCATGGTGTCACAAGGCTTTAAATGGAAACTTTCAATATTCTATACAAGCCGTAGTTGCTGCTTATTTACCTTGTGCAACAACCAGCATTGACAAAGCCAATAGTGCTGACTGGTTGTATTTATTGTAATTGCATTTATATAGCGCTTACTACCCCCTGACGAGGCGTCAAAGTGTTTTTTCGGCGAGTAGCACGCTACTCCGGGACCCATAGAGGATTAGTGTTGAATTAATATAGTGAAACCTGCAAGTACATTTTAAGTGGTAGATAGGTTAGTCAGTCATTAGGAATGATAGCAGAAGTATAGAGGAGGACAAAGGCTTCGGCGCAGGCAGGCGAACTTGGGGAGGGGGCGCAGGTGATTGTTCACACTCCTATTGCGCCCCTGCCTACATTAAGGCAGAGTCAGGTCATGTGCCTCAATTCCTGGTCACGAGTGTTGGTAGCGGCCTGGGCAGTGGCGCCAAAAGTGTAAGCGCAGCAGCCTGCATGCACCCTGCTCAGTGTGCACGCACGCACAGTATAGTAGTTGGTTAACTTGGGTTGAATTTAGTAGTGTGCATGCACCGCACTCTGATCTCAATCTCTGCGGGTAAAAAGCACCACTGCCATACATGAGATGAGGACTCCTCCCCAATGACAGTTGTGCTTTGTTACCCGCACAGACGCACAGACACACAGACGTCACAATGCACGAACTGTACATATCAGAGACTAACTTTCACTCCGAGTCGGACGGCCTTCTGATTTTGTTGCTGGGCTCCAATTCTTAAAAAATCACCCCACAGTAATATTACCGGCCCCCTGGGGAAAAACCTGCCCTCCACCCCTTCCAGCCTCCTGGGGGATTGCCTGGTGCCCGGCATCACCAGTCCGTCCCTGTTCATGCCAGTGGGCTATGCCCAGAGTAGTATTCACCCAAGAGGTGTTAGCTTCACCACCCCTGTGTGATTCCTCATGGTCACAAGAGTGCTGTGTGTGCTAGGTCAGAATGGTGGTTTGGTAGATTTGGAGGGCATATCAAATGTTACTGTACATGTATAATTTTTGAAGTGTAGTAACAAACCAATATAATTAGTACATGTATTAAGTGGAATTATTGTATATTGGCACTAATGAGAATTTGAAACGCTTTTTTATCTTTTTGTACAGACAGAAAAAAATAAAGAAAAATATGAATAATTCAAGAAATATGAATAATTCAAGAAATGCAATAAAGAGTATAAAAGTAGGAGTATGTTAAACATTAACGATAGGCAGCCCCATAGAGCTCTAGGGAGCCTATAGAAATATAGGTCGTGTGGGAGTTTGAATTACCTTGTTTTTTGCTTTCTTCTCCCCCGGACTCCTAGACCTAGAACTAATTTGAGGGGGTACCTACATACATTTAGAACATAAGCTATGGATCATGGGCCGAGGCACAGGCCTCCAACCCAATTGGTGACAAGCGGGTGTTGACCCGCGACATACCTTGTCCTCTAGTTGTCGTGACTCCCATTGGCACGAGCTCTGTCGGATGACAGTATCCTGTTCAGCGCTGGTGCGGTGCCGAGCGGGCTGTCTGCTATATATGCGTTTTTTATTTATTTATGCGTTTTTATATAGCGTGGACTTTACCCGAAGGCGTCGGAGCCCTTCACAATAGGAACAGAATTACAAATGAACAGATTTCAAAAGCACACGATAAGTTACATGAGGTTGAAGTGACAATTGTGAGCAAACAAAATACAAGAGGTAGCAAACAGTGCAATACAGGAGGAAAGAGTGACAAGTGTGCAGGTTACAGGAGAAAACAAAGAACATTTAGAGGTAATATACTGCAGTATATGCTAGACACAGAGGCACAAGGACAAACGTTACGTAGGCAATGGTGGCAGTAGCGGTCGGCAGTAGGTGTTTCTATAGGGCGGTGACGTGGGCAGGAGGAGGGGCAGGGTGGGGGGAAATAATGTATGGATTACGGAGTTTTACAGGTAAGTAAACATTTAAATACATAAAACGAATTTCGTTGCGCACACTGCATCACCAAATGTGATGCAGTGTGCGCAACGAAATTCGTTTTATGTATTTAAATGTTTACTTACCTGTAAAACTCCGTAATCCATACATTATTTCCCCCCACCCTGCCCCTCCTCCTGCCCACGTCACCGCCCTATAGAAACACCTACTGCCGACCGCTACTGAATGGTGGTACTTGTGCAAGTATCAAAAGCAAACCAAATGTGAGAGGTAGCAAACAGTGTGTTACAAGAGAAAAGTGGGGTGTGCAGGTTACAAAAGAGAACCAAACACAGGTAGGATAATACTGCAATAAATGGCATATACTCCAACCTTAAGAACACACTGGTAAGGCACTTCCTTAGTCATGGAGAAAAGTTTTCAGTGATGGGAGGTCTTCCTTCAGATAATAGAGGGTGTGAATTACTTTAGGAGGTGTCTTTGGAGGAGGAGAACTTTGAGGTCCGTTTTGAACATCTGGGAGGAGGTGGTGGTAGTCCGGAGCTGAGGCGGAAGTGAGTTCCATATTCTCACCACATTGCCTGAAAAGGATTGAGCCATCTATCTTTCCTTCTTGAAAGTGGGAGGTTCCAGCTGTAGATTTTCTATATTGCATGAAGGTCGAGAGCCTCCAGAGTTTCAACTTGTTCGCCAGGTAGCGAGGAGAGGAGGAGTGCAAGGCTTTGTGGGTAATACAGGCAGTCTTGTAGATGGCTCTAGCCTCGATGGAAAGCCAGCGGAGGGTGGATAACATCGGTGTAATGTGGTAGCTTCTTTTGGCCCCATAAATGAAACTAGCTGCTGAATGGAGAACAGATCTAAGGGGGGACAAGTGGGATTTAGGGAGGCCAGTAAGAAGAGAATTGCAGTAGTCCAGTCTGGAGAGTACTAGCGATTGCACCAGGGTTTTAAGGTCCTGCTCCGGGAAAAAGCGACTAGTTCTCCAAAGAAGGTGCAATTGGTATCGAGCAGACTTTGCAATGGAATTGATGTGGGAGATTAGATTGAGTTTTTTGTCGAGTATGATGCCAAGGGGTTTTGCGCTGTCGACAATGATGGGTTTATTGTTATGTAGATTAATCTGATCCATCCATGATTGAACCGGGGGAGGAGAGAGTGAGGAGAAGGAATTAGTTTTGAAGGGATTCAGAATCAGTTGATGAGTTGACATCAGTTTTGAATGGAATCGAGAGTGGAGCTTAGGATGGAGAGATCGTGAGTGGAGGCTACCTTGACGTAGATTTGAGTGTTATCTGCATAGATGATAGTGGATCCCGGATTTACGGAGATTTCCCAGTGGTTCTAAGTAGAGATTGAACAAAGTGGGCGCAAGTATAGAGCCTTCCGGAACACCTTGACCTACCGCCACAGTAGATGAAAGACTGTTCTCTATTTTGATCATTTGGGATCTATCTGAGGAAGGAGGCAAACCATCTAAGCACAGTGCCCTCCTAGCACATTCTCTGTTGAAGAGTGTTGAGGAGGGTGTTGTGATTGACCGTGTCAAAGGCTGCAGAAAGGTAAAGGAGAATTAGAAGACAGGACCCCCCCCAATCGAGTATCCTCAGTGCGTCATCAACCACTTGCAGTAGGGCTGTTTCAGTGCTGCAGTTTTGGATGAAGCCGAACTGACAATTGTCAAGAAGATCATTGTCCTTGATATGACGAGAGTTGTTTCGCTACACATTTTTCTGTGATCTTCGCAAGAAAGGGTAGATTAGTGATGGGGTGGAAGTTGTTGAGGTCTTATCAGCAGTGGGTTTTTTAAACTGAGGGGTGACCTGCCCAGTTTTGGAGGAGACCGGAAGGGAGCCTAGACAAATGGAGAGGTTGACCAAGTGGTCCAATAGGAAAGGGAATGGGTGTAGAAGTCAATGGCAATGGCACTGGGGATGGGGTCCAGAGAATGGTTTGTTGGGCTTTGTTTCGCGGATGCACTTGAGGTCAACTTCAGAGATGGGTCAAAGTTCTGCCAGATGGCTGAGTATTTGCGCTCCTCTGGAGGGGTAGGATGAGCGACCTGATCCACAAGTGATTTCACTTTTTCATCGAATATAGCGAAGTCTGCTGCTTGCTTTGTAGAATCCTCCAACTTGGAGGTTGGGGTTGAGTAGTTAGGAATCTTGATGAGATCGAATAGTTTTTTAGGTCTATTTTTGAGTTCAGTCATACTAAATTCGAATTTCTACCGTATAAGAATGTAATCTAACTGCCCATTCTATCCTATGAGAACAGATAGCCTTCAATAGTGAAAAACGAAAATGGCTGTAATTCAATATTTGAACATGCTACACACATCAGAGCATATCCTACCTTATACTTACAATACACCCTGCCCTTGGGCCTACCATAGGGGTGTCTAATATGAAGCAAAGGGAAGGTTTAGGGACTGGCAAGTGGGTGCACTTGGCCAAGTCGACATGGCAGTGCTAGACTGCACATAGGCCTTGCAATGACGGGCCTGAGACACACTTTACAAGCTGCTTCTGTGGGTGGCACAACCAGTGCTTCAAGCCCAGCAGCAGCATTTGATTTACACGCCCTGGGCACACATTGTGCACTGTACTAGGGGCTGACAGATAAATCAAATAACCCAATCATGGAATATAATTAGTACATCAATTTAACATAGGGAGCACTTGCACTGTGGCACTGATTAGCAGTGGCACAGTGCCCAAAACATAAAACCAGCAAAAGCATATCAAAACAGAGTCAATCCATAAAAAATGGAAGGGAGACTCACGCCAATGATGCCAGGTCTAACCCATACCAATTCCTAACCTACCTTGAGTGGTTTTGTCTTTGCCCTTTTTACCCATTGGCTTTGTAAGATGAGCCTCTTTTATTCATTGGCGTGAAATTTTGTCAACCACATCTTTGCTCTGCCCAGTGGAGTATTCATCTCACCAAATGCTATTAGCTGTTTTAGTTCACCTTTCTGCCTCCACTGAGTGCATGCATTGAAACTGAATTGAGAGCGATTGGTCGATAGTTGCTCTGTTTAGGGTCTATAGAAGGCCTTTTCAGGATAGGTTTGACCCTGGCTGCCTTCCACTTTAAGGGAACGGTGGTGCTATTTAGGGATAGATTGAAAATGTTTGTGACTTTTGAGGAGAGCAGGTGCAATGTTGGACAAGATATGGGGTGAATGGCTCCGTCTGAGAGCCTGGTTTGACTTTGGAAAGGGCAAAACTAACATCCTCCCGTGTGAGGTTATTCAACCCGTTTAGATAATTTAAGGTAGGTGTCTGATTGCTGTCTGGTGTTACTGTGGTATTCCGTTGTCCGATTTGGAAAGAGGTTATAAATGTTGTGTATAGCACCCAGGCGCCACCCCCATGCTTAGCATCTGTGCACAAATGGTGCAAACACAGATGGGGTAACTTCATAGAGCTAGAAGTATTGAAGACTAGAAACCATAAATTTTGGCTGGGCGAGGTGATATAAAGTGGCCTAAAGGCCACAACTCCCGATCTGGCTAGGTTTGTCATGTTGCCATTTTTTTAACCGGCATTATTGGTATTTTAATGTCCTGGCCGGGAAGAAAATGAAGAAGCACCTAAAGCTGGTATTTTTACCCCTAATCAATATGTACTTTAAAGTTTAAACAGTAACGTAAGGTGAAAGGAGTTTAAAATATGGTATTAAAGCTGCTTTAATGACCTGTGACTGATAATTAAAAGTAAAGAAGGGCAAAAAGCCATGTTAAGAAGGAATACAATTTTTTTTATTATTGTATGAAAAATCCTTTCATTTTGTTGCTGCCTTTGCAGACTCTTAAAACATGACCGAATAGGTTATTGTTTAATTGTAGTTTTATATAGCCTGAACTATGCCCAAGCGAAGCGGCTATATGAGCAGTCACATTACAGAATAATACATTCATTATTTTTTTAGGCTCTGGAAGTAGTATGCTTGCAGTGCCACAAGATTTTCGGCTGTATTGCACTTTGTTGGGTGCGGGTCAGTCATTTGTGATACCAAATTAATTTGCAAACGCCATCTTTCACACAGGCACGCCCTCAAAAGTAATAAAACACACAACTGAAAATAAGCACACAACACATCTGCGACTTCACAAACCTACAGTTAAAAAACATTCACATTAACACCAGGAGCTTGGCCACTACCAAGACGTAATCGTTTTTACCAATGCTTGTTCACTGTTTCCACCTTTTGTGACACCCCTCCCCCCTTTGCTGTTCATCAGTTTCCCTTCTCCCCTGCCCCTTACCTTCACGTCTTCCATCTCTTCCTGCTTCTGGAATCCCCACCCACATTGCACCTCCCAGGACTTACTTAATGGCTGCCGTAGCATGAAGGCACCAAAGGCAAGCTTGTCCATGCATAGTACAACAACCCCTGGGCCGCCTGCCCCTGCAGATGCACCAACGACAAAGTCTGCACCCTCTATCCCAGTTGCCGCAACACAGTTGCCGCCTCTGCCCCAAGCCACACTCCAAGGTAGGACCTTTCACCTGCACCCACTGCAACATCACCTACACCAGCTCACTGACCAGCCCCACCCCAACATACCACAGACCTCTCCAGAACAAACACTAATTTGCTTATATGCCCTTTTCCACATGCTCACTACGCAAACAAACCACCTAGCTTTGGGGCCTCATCCCTCCCTCACAGCAGACGTCCTCTTCCTCAATTAGACCTGGCTCAAAAGATGTGCACAACACGCAATACCCGAAGTATGCAATATCGCCCTCTTCGGCCTTCATCAAAAAGCCTGGCGGAGGGATCGCCATCATACACAAGGAATACATCCAATACACCACCACAAATTACATCACAGCAGCCATGGAACACCCAACTTCCTATTCCAAACAGCAATTCCAAAACCCCCGGGCATCCCTCAGGACCACGCCCACCCCCCCACCAAACCCCTTGCCATAGGCTAAAACTACATTTTCCTTGGCGACTTAAACGTCTAAGTGGTTTTATCAACCTTTACTTCCATTTTTTTATCTTTTTTTTGGGGCGGGGGGTGGTGGCCGTGTTATATAGTGCGAACTCCATCAGAAGGTCTTGGAGCGCTTTACACGAGCTCCAGTTACATTACATAAGGGTATCATGGGAACAGTCCAGCCCAAACTGCCAAGCCGTGCCTTCATGCTTCCTAGGACCGGTTTCTGGCATTACAGCAGTCTTCAGCCAGGCTTGCTTGAATCCAGTGGCAAAGTGAGCAAGGGACTCACGTCTGAGCACACCCTGCCACACTTATGGTGGCCAAAAGCGGTACAAAAGGGGGTGCTTGAATCTGGTCCAGGGAAGGCATGGCTTGGCATTTCGGGCTGGACTGTTCCCATAAGGCACAGGGTCAGACTGATTTGCATATAGCCATGTCTGAACTGGGGTGGCAGAGTGGGCTAAAGCAGTTTACGGTGATGGATTAAACCCAGATCTGTTGACTGGGTGTGAGTGCTTGATTGGTTCAGATGCTCCGTCCATCACCACCCCCTTTTGTAGATGAGGGAGTGTCAGATGAGTTATAACAGTTTAGAGAATGTGCATGTGCTATCTTTCTTTGAATGGAAGTATTGATCTAAGGTTTGGCTAAAACAGATTGAAGTGTAAGTGGGAGAGGAGAATTGATGGTCTAGATGAGTTTTCCTTGCAATGAACCAAAGGCAACTGCAAGTCTTAAGCACTTGTTTTTCAAGGTCTGCATGTTTCAGGACTCTTCCCAATGCATGGTGGTGGCGCATCTCTCTTGGTGTGATGGAAACTGTGCTGCACTGGCTTAGACCCGGAATCCTGCAGCTTTGTACCCAGAGTTGCTCAGAAGGCTTGGAAGAGGTCAGACATTTCATGGCAGATGTGATGCATTGTATTTCTTGGTCTTCCTCCTCTATCCTGTTGATCAATGAAAGTAAAAAGGCATTGTTGAAGATGCAAAGGCTGTCAAACCTGGGTTATTCTCCATTGGTTGACTTTCCGAAAACGCAGCGTTGTGGCCAACCTAGCACGTAAATATCCGTACTGTTTGCAGTCCTATTTTGGCATCGGATCGGCACGCCGTCTGTCTTTTTTTTTTTTATAGGCCATTTTCCTTTAATAAAGCCTATGCCTCCATATGGTAATGCATAACTTTGTAAGCCTTCCAGCTCTGACTGCATATAGTTTTCACAATGTAAGAACACCACCAGTATTTGAGTTGTAAACATTTGCCGCAAGCCTAGTCTGTTCACAGGCGCGACCATTGGAGATGCACATTTACAAAGGGAGCGCCTTGATCCAGTTGTGCGATTGAATCTGGGGCCCGAAGCAAACGTGTCCAGTAGGAGGTGCCTATTTTGTACCTGGTTAGCACCCACTTTTTGCCTGGAAAAATGTCATTTCGATTGGATGTACACAGGGCCCCTGACAACCAGGCACCATGTGCCAGAGCTCTTCCCCTAAACTGTACATATTGCTTCCATAATTGGCACCACTTGAGCCCACATGTCCCTAGTAAAAGGTACCCTCTGTACCAAGTGCCTTGTGGAGTGTCCCTAAAGGCTGTAACACAAATTGTGCCACCAAAAGGGACCCCCTCACCAAGCTCATGGACACTGCTTCTGCAGCCTGCATGTTTAGGTGCAGACAGAACTGAAGTCAGCAGGACACACATCCCTGTGTGCCATGCGCAGACACTATATAGGATATAGGTAAGATGCCCCTCTAGCAGGCCTTGGCCCTAAAGCGTGGTGCGTTTTATCAACTGTGAGGATATATCTGCATGAGCAGATTTGCCCCTGCAATATCCCGGTTGATTCCTGGATATTGTAAGTGACAGGTAAACCATAGTAAGCACATGGGCTGGACACTAGTCATTAAAAGTTCTGAAGCCCTATGATGGCGTCACTAAAGTATGGGATGTTTGGTACAAAACATTTCACCAGAATAAACTTGCACAGATTCCAGTATCTGATTTATTAAAACTTTCACACACAGGAGCCCTTGGAGGTGTCCCCTGAAACCTACCAACTGTTAGTGTGGTCAGACTAGGCCTGAGCCAGCCTGCTACCACCAGGCAGTGTTCTGACCCCATGCAGTGAGTTCCTTCGCATTCGGAGGGCGGAAGCAATGCCTGTCCTGGGTGGAGGTGTTCACATCTCCCCTTGGACAGGAAGAGCCATTTGTGGCAGGGAGCTTCTAAGGCATTGCTGCCTTTGTAACCTAACCCCAGCCTTTCCGGTTAGGAGCCGGCCACTCCTCCTATCCTTGCCCCCTTTTGGTGGGAAGACAGGCAATAACACTCTGCAAAGGGGGTACACCTATTCTTGCTAACTCTGCCCCTCCGGTGCTGGGGGTGAAGTACACTTTTCAGTGCCCATCATCTTTAAGATGATGTGGACTTATCCATTAAGGGCTTGGACTAAGCCCCTTGGCACTGAGGGGGGCATATTGGAGGGTGTGGACACCCCCGATAAGGGGTCCATTGTTTACTACCGGTCACTCCCTTGTAACACCCCCAATACTGATCTTAATTTTTGAAGCCTGTTTTTGTAAGTTGGTTACCAATTTGTATGCTGAATGTTTTCTTCCTCCCATTCGTTAACATTGTAAAGTATGAGAATTTCACCATGTCCCCTTTTTAATATGGAGGTATTTCTATGGCAAAACATGTACCTAAAACAAATATTTGTGGTTCTACAAAATAACTATAGCCAAATATTACTCTTATAAATGTCTCAATTGTCATTTCATGCCCCTGTGTATACACAAATGCTTAGCACTGCCCTCTTATCAGCATAACTGCTCGGCCACACTACCACAAACGAGCATTTGTAATCACTTTAGCCTCTGTAAAGCCTCTGGGGATCTACTGGACTTTCTGCACACTATGCCTCATTTTGGTTTAGTATGTAAAGAGCCAGCTTAGTACGTCCACCATGGAATCCATAGACCTCAGCAACATGGAATCCATAGACCTCGGCAACATGGAATCCATAGACCTCGGCAACAAGAATTAGTGTAGTGTATGAGTGCTATAGAAGTATTTTTAACATAACATTCTGCACATAAACCATAAATTGCCCCAGGGCCTGGGAAGATGCCTCCTTTTGATAATGCCTCTTTACAGCTGTGATGAATAATTACTACTTGCAATCTGTGTACATTTTGGGGTACCTCACCTGTTTATCAAAGCATTTTGGAAAGCGTAAACCTGTGATTGATCTGCAGGAGTAAAGCATGCCAGCGGAGGGGTCCTGGATCAAGGCATGTGAACTGGCATCTGCCAGGGCCAGGATGCACCTGGCACTGATCAAAGGAGCAGCATGGTGACTGTGCTCTTCTGATGCTGCAGGCTGTTGATCAACGCTGGTCTGTACTAGGTTTACCCTTCTGCAGTGTGATGTGTGCCAGGACATTGGCAGATTAAGTCAGTAACCGGGCCGGACTGGCCATAGCAGTCACTGGGCATTTCCCCTGTGGGCTGCCAGGGTGGGGGCAGGTTTTGGACCCCTGGGTGCTCGTTGTTTTGTTACTGGGGGCAGTTTCAAAGGCACCTTGCCCCCTCCGACCCCACCCCCTGCAGCTGGCCAGACTCCATTGCCAAGGCCTGTTTGCATTCCCAGTCGGGCCCTGGTAAGTAACTAGCAGCAGTTCACCTCGAGCACCTTCTTTCAACCAAAGGGAGATATGGTTTAGCCCTAATGTCTATGGTCTCTTTGTCTATATGAGTTCAGGGCACCCCCAAGGTAAACACATGAACCCAGATTAGATGTATTGTTTTATAATGCTATTGAACCATACATTTGGCAAAATGGTTTGCATGTAGCCGTCCACCTGAGGCAGATTTCAGCTACTTTAAGGTATATAAAGTGATCTTTTGAAAGGCTCTTAGCACAAGTCCTCATGTTGGAGGTGTACGCAGTAACGCTTCTTAACCTTGGCCAGATGCTACAGTGCTTTGAAGACACGACGGGCTCTATGCTTAGTAGTTTGGTGGGAGAAGATTGGTCTATCTCTGCAGCCTTCCGCAGTGATATGAAAGATGACTAGTTCCCTGTTGCCCAAAGGGCCAATCGCTTATGTGTAGTCTATTGCAAATTACGTTTTTGCTTAGTGAAGCTATTGTGTGAAAATCTATTTTAATGGGCCAAGAGACTTTGTAGAGTGGCACTAATATGCCCACACAACTCGCCATGGCACGCTTGTACGAACTGATTCAAATACCGCAGGGTGAAAGATGGCATGCAGGATTTTCTTGTATATAAATGGATGCATATCCTATTTGAGCCAAGACTTTCAACCGGGTATGTGGCCAGGAGCAGAAACTCCCCCGCTTAATTCCACCTCCCTTAAAGCTTTCTTCAGCCTGCATCCCCATAATGTAAAGAGCTATAGGCACCAAAACAGGCCTGGCTGAATCCTGGTCCCGACCGGTAGTCCCTTGGTAGCTATGTAGAAGTGGTGTGTAAGCGGAGTGCAAAGGAGCAGCCCTTGTAGAAATATTCTAGTAGATTACTTTATTTAAATGTCGCACTTTGATCCTTCAGCAGGAAACCAAGTCTGCATCTTGCATGGAGGATCTCCTCACTCCTGATATCAAGCTCCACTTGATATTGTCCTTCAACTGTCCTAGAGTCACTGCTGGTAAACCTTTGCAGTCACCAAGGCAGGATATAAGGTAGCAGATCTTATCCTAGGAGTCTAGTTGTTAAACCATCTCCTCCCACTACCACTGTGTACAACAGATGCAACAAAGCTTAGAAGTCCATCTATACACAATCTAACTCATGTTACCTTGATAAAGTTCCACCAAGCCACGCATTCTCTATCCACACATTCCATTAATTCAGCCCTTCATGATCATCCCCCTACTTGTAAGTCCATCCACTCGCCCATCCACCTACTCATATGCCTCCATCTATCCGCTGGCTTGTATCCAGCCAACCACTGCCCACACATCCACCCAACCACACACCAGCTCTTCTACGTACTTTCATACTTCAGCCATCAATCCGCTAGCTTATTGGTAAATGTTTCACTTGCTCACCCCTACCTCACCCATTCAATACCTTGCTCCTTAACTCGGCCAATTAATGGTTGGTGCATTCACAAGCTACTCTATTGCTCATCCTTTCACTGCGTCTCCCATTTATGCACGGACCTGTTCATCCCCACAACGTCATGTTACCAATCTCAGAGAATTTCTTTCACGCATTAGTTTAGCTGTGGGGTGTCATTCCCCACCCCCTCCTCTGACATCTAAAGGTCTTCTCTCTCCCCACCCCAGCGCCCAGCACAAGTCTTTGCAGACCGAAGCTGAATGCTTCTGGGTTCACCTCTGTCCCTCACTCTAGCCTGGCTGACCAATCAGACCCTGAGCTCCAAACGGCTTGTGATTGGTGTCTCACTTGTCCATCAGAGACTCTGAATATGTAATGTAGCCAACACGTGGAATCCATGCACTCGAAGACTTCATTTTGCGTGTGAACAGGATTTGCACGAAAGCGAAGTGAATGACCATAGATTGTTTTAACAATGCTTGCCTGATTTTTGTGCTTTATCATTGTCCCCAAACTCTGCTTAGAGGACTTGCTTAGAGGATTTTTTTAAACATTTTGATCATATTTTTCTTTTTCTAGATTGGGTGAGAACAATACCTCCTTCGTTGTGGCAGAGTTCTGCAGGCCTTTGAATTACGTCAAGAATCTGACCAGCCGAGAACCTGAGACCTCTGATTACCATTCAGAAGCCTCCTCTGAAAATCCATCTGAGGGCTCCGATGATGAAGTTCCCACCCTGACGGCAGAGGGTTTGTCTGCATTTCCACGTCCAATTCTACTGGACCGCAGTCTGATTACATCCGGGTACAAGGGACGTGAAGTCCACGGGAGTCCAGGGGCCTTGGGTCTAAGGCACCTTGTGCAATCCATGAACCTGGTGCATCTGGATTCCAGCAGCTGGATCTGCCCCTTTTAACTACTTAGAGGAGGCTGAGTGTCTGTGTCTGACCCCTCATTCTTATGGTCTACTCCGTATCGCTGGAGATCGATGGTGATGTTTATCCAAGATTTGGCCACCTCAAAGACCATTGAGGACCTTCCGCTCTAGTTTTCTGATGCTACTCCTGTTGGAAGGGCCGTTTGTATCTCAAGAAGGCGGTTACTGAAGGACATCCCTAGTTCAAATAACTGGACGAAGACTCTGACCTGAATGTTTTTAGGCACTAAATAAAAACATTTGCGTTATACTATATTTGGGATAAGGGATTGCTGGATTATAGTATAGGCTTATTGGTGGGGGAGGGCCCATGGATAAAACATGGATGTGGTTTTCACTGCATTTGGACACACAGGAAAATGGTATCTGTTGCACTTACTCCATTAGCCATTCAGGATTTTTAATCACAAGTGACCTAGCCCAATTTTAAGACTTTCAAACCTACAAATTGCCTCATTGAGGTTTGAGGGTGCCAAAAGGTTTTAAATCTTTCTGTGGGAGCCCATCCGCATCCCAATATTTTAAGTTTTTAAGTCACATATGTATTAACTACCCCTTCTTGTTTTTTTAGTCTAAGATTCTGCTCAACACATTTTATATCTCAATCTTTATTCCAGGAGTGAGTGCAAGTGGTGGCCTCTCATGCATGGGCTTTAGACTGTGTAATTTGTGTACAAAGGTGCAAATATCCACTTAAGTCTGAAGTGAACAGGCTCAATGTTCTCCAAGCACTTAAAGCCAGCATGATCTTCAGTTGCCTTTGTGCAAAGACTCCTTGAATTGGAGTGGTTTACCAAGTCTCACACTCGACTTACAACTGTTCTGCTGCATCAGGCTGAATTAGCTTAAGCTTTGCATCTGTGTTTATGTGCACATTAATTCTGCTCACATTTGTCAGGCAGATATCGGCAAACCTTTCCCACTGTCTTATGTGTTCAAGTTAGCTGATAAGTTTCATGCTTTGGTGCTGATATTATATATGTATTGCTTGCACCGGTCCTATGAGTGTGTGGGCCTCTGGTTTTTATTCAAAATGTGTTTGCTAGTCTTGTGCTTGTCACATTTGAATTTTGTTTATATTTTAGGCAGCCTCCCATTCAAAGTCTATTTGGGGCACCTCCTGGTTGATTCTCTAGAGGAAAACCTAGAGAAAAGGGACCCTACAAGTGTTCTGCATGGGATCAGAAAGGTCACATGAGGGGATCCGAAGTACACACCTGCACCCACTGGTGCACCATCACATGAGTTGGTTAGTGTAGTGCTGGGAGGGGAGTTGGTTGAAAGTGAAATGAGTGAGCAAGCTGGGAACCCAAGTCTCACTGAGGGGACAGTGAAATGGTCCAGAGAACCCTTCTGCCTGAAAACACTAAGAAATGCAGGCAGTGGGTGACCATTAATGGATGGAGGCTCAGACAGGAGCCAGTGACATTTGTCTGGCGTCAATTGGTGTCTGAGGAACAGATAATCCCAATGTGCTTCACCCAGTTGTTGCCGACGACGGCTGAAATGCCAGAAACCGGTCCCCGGAAGCTTGTCTCCTTTCCGGTGAAGAATTGGCTTGGTAGTTTGGTCTGCCCTTTTCCCATGATGCACTGGGCCAGGGACAGACTAATTTGCATATAGCCAGGTTCTGAGCTGGGATGGTGCAGTGAGCTAAATAACGGTGATGGATCAAGCTCTGATCTTTGGACTGGGTAAGAGTGGTCTGCTTAATTCAGACACTCTGTTCATCACCACCCCCTTTTCTGAATCGTTCACCCAGTAGTTGCAGCAGACAACAAAGAGTACCTGTGTAAGGAGTGCTGGGTCCCTTTGAGTGGGAGGGTCTCTGGTGCTTTGAGAGTAGTTCCACCATGCCTGTTTACTTGGCAACGTTCTGGAGTTCAGGTTGGAAGAAGGGGGAATGCCAGGCTGATTTGGAGATATTGATCCTGCCTGACTGAGCATATGTGACCACTCAGTCAATGTCCGCCAGTAAGGGTGATCAAGAGAACCTGGAGCCTGAAAGAGTGGCCCGGGTGCCTTCCGGAAAGATATGGGGCAGTGGAGCTCTGGAATTCTGCTCTAGACGTTCCCAGCCTCCAGGAGAAGGCAGACCTTGAGGGATGCCCTGGAGCCTACAGGGAGCAAGCGGCTGAACTGAGACCTACCTGAGCTGATACATTGACCGCAGGGATGGGGTCCTACTGGGGAGGAAATTTATGGGCAGATGGAATGCCCTACTGGTTTACGCAAGAAGGCAGCAGACCAGGCAGCTTGCTATCAGTCTGGGTCACACTGGAGCTACGAGAATGGTCTGTATGTGAGCCTACGGTTGTTGAGCCTGTCACCCATGGGCTGGTGGTAGCCCTGCACTTCAGAGTCTTCCTAATGGGTCTGACTCATAATGTGCCTTTTGGCAGGAAATTTGATGCGAGACAACCTTTGCCAGGATTGTCACGCACTTCTATTGGCCCCAAATGTGGAGGCACTCTGATGCATGCTGTAGCTCTTTCAAGACTTGCCAGGTAAGTGGCAAGAGTGGGAGGAAGGTAAAATCTCCTCACCTTTTTCATTTGTGAGCACCCCTTTTGAGCAGGTGGAAATTGACATTGTAGGGCCTCTGGACCCCAAGACAGCCTTAGGCAACACACATTGTGGTCTTGATGACCATGGCACCTGGAAACCGGAGGATATCACTCTGGGCAATCTCCGCCCCTGTAGAGAGGATGTTTTCCCACATGGGGTTCCCCAGAGAGGTGGTATCTGACCAGGGAACCAACTTCATATTGAAGTATATGATGTCTTAATGAGAGGCGTGTGGTATCGGGTACAAATTCACCACTTACCATCCCCAAAGAAATGGGTTGCTTGAGATTCAACCGAACCCTGAAAGGCATGTACATGTCTAGGAGACTTCATGAGGTGCAAGTAGAACGTTCTCTTGCCATGCCTTCTGTTTGCTTACAGAAAAGTACCATAAAAATAGTCACTGTTCAATGCCTTTGAATTATTGTATGGGCATCCTGCAAGAGGACCTCTCAGCCTGGTGAAAGAAGGCTGGGAGAAGGCTCCCAGGAAACCTCCACAGGATGCATTTAGCTATATGTTCCCTTTAGAAAGTGCACTGCGCACTTAAGAAAGCTTGCCCAAACAAACATAGAAGCCAGCTTGAAGGAGATGAAACGATGGTATGACCAGAATGCCGCTTTAGTAGAGTTTCAACCTCGCCAGAAGAAATGGGTGCTGGCACCAGTGGAGACTTGCACAATCCAGGACAAGTTGACTGGGCCTTTTGAGGTGGTTGTGCACAAGAGCGGCATTGTCTTTCTGGTGCACTTAGTCTATACCCATTGGGGGCATTGATTCTTTTAGCCTCAGCTAGATGGGCACAACTAAATCCTAGACTGAGGTCCCACTCTGCCTTTTCCCATCAATCTACAGTATTCATTGTGGTTGGTGGGCAGGTGGCCTGATAGCCTAAGTGTTTGAACAGAGAGTATCCAGTTCCCATACATTGCATAATGGGAGCAAAGGAACGCTGCGCCCTAGGATTTCATTGAGGTTATGGTAATATGAATATGGTAATTCTTTTATTTTCTTCTAATGCATTTCACGTCCTGTTGGGATCAATGTTTTAATCCTTGAAGATCAAATAACCGGTATAATTTGTAGGACCTGCCTGTGATATAGGCTGCAGATGTAAAACAACTTTACTGTACAAGTATTTACTGTAATGTTCTAACGGATTATGACAACTGCCTAGTTGGTAGAGTAATTTGTGATTTATGTGATCTGTTAATTTACAATAGAAAATATTTTTCAAAACCCTGGTGTAGAGTTTCTTTTGTAAGTTATTTTTGTAACTGGTGTGTTATGCAAATGCTTTATGGGTTGCCTCTGGGAGAAGCCTGATTTCTCTGCCAAGCTACGAAGGGGGTGAGCAGGGGTTCTTATGTGTGCGCGCAACTCCCTTGCCCTGACTAGAGTGGTGGGTTCTGCCTGACTTGGGTGAATACCCTAGCCAACCAGAAATCCTATATCTAACCAGATTTGAGGCTTTACTCTTCACCTGTTGACTTGTTTGGCCATCAGCATTCGAAGGGCTCAATACTGAGCCCTCCAGATGTTAGTGGGCTCACCTTCCTTCCAGTGACTTAACTTTTTCTCCAGAGGCACATCCAATTCCTTTGCACATGTGGTCAATTTGAATGGTCGACCTTTCCTCCTAAGGCAGTGTCAGCTTCTCCTAGCCAGGAGTTGGCTTCCCAGCCTAGGGCTAAGTATCTAGTTTTCTCTCCCCCCACTTAAAATGCTCAGGTGTTTCAATCTAAATTGTCGCTCCCTCCCAAAAAAATCAAACTCACTTAATTAATTTCCTTTGAGATATGGACCCTAATATAATCTTCTTAAGTGAAGCATGGCTTCATGATGCCTCATCACCTGATCTAATGTCTGCCCTCCCTGCGAACGTTGCTCTTCTGGGGATAAACCGACCACATGGAATTGGTGGCACTGCAATTTATAACCAGCATTTGCAATGCAACAGGTCTCGCATTTATGCTACTTTGAGCTATTGGTATTGTAAATTCCTTTTATGTTTTTAAAACCAAAACCTAAATAAAAGGCATTGTCATTCAAAATGCCAATAGCTCACTCGTGTAAATATGAGACCTATTGCATTGCAGATGCTTGTGATCTGGTGGTTTCTAGACTATCAGTGCTTGCCACAAAATGCCTCTGTGAACTGGCACTGCGAAGCGATATTCCCTCAAGTGATGTTCTCTTGCTAGCCTTTGGAGAGGGGGTGAGTATCCGACCCAGAAGCACAAAGCCAGGAGCAGTCAAAAGAAAAAAAGGTCATGGGAGAACACAGCATTACACATAAATACGGTCACAAATGTCATCACAAACACATCACATTGCCACTTAACCACCACATGCATGAGTCACCACCATGACCGTATCACTTGCACACATCACCGTAATAAGGAAAGACCATACATTGCATTGCAGTCACCCAGATAAAGTAAACTGCAGCATTTTATGATCCTCAAGACGAAAGGGGGAGGAGAGTTGGGACGAATGTACTGCAACATGCGCACAAACCCCAATTTACACTAAAGAAGACAAACAAACCGCAACTGTCGGAGATCGCTATGCTGTGCTTATACTAATAGAATCGTGTGGCAATAGAAATGGGACTAACTCAAGTGAAATCTGCATATCACCATTTTAGACTGTTAAACCTCATTAACACAACAAGAAAGTGTGCACATATAAAATACATACCATAACCAAGCATAGATTGTTTACATCCAAAAAGAGCCTTATTTTACAACAAAAAAACTTCCACTTACCAAGTGCATTTTCTAACACAGCAAACTAACTGCTGCTCAGTTTCCCCAGAAGGTTTAAAAAAAGAGCAGGACTCTGTCCTCCTTCCATCTGGGTGTCTTGTCTACTGCCCTAAATGTGAAATATAATTCACAGTGCCCTTGACATACAATAAACATACAAATTGCAGAATAGTTAATGGTCGCCTGCCTTAGAAGATTAAATAGTCAGTTTGCAACTGATTCCACTGTCTTGTAAGTGTTTAGAACGATTTTCAAACAGATTCCACCAACTCCCTTACATCCTGACATTCACTTACACCGACCCTAGAAAAAATGCAGAAAAAACTCACTGCGGTGCTGTGCAACGTAATAAGTGAAAGTCCACAGGAGTGTGAGGGGTTGGTGGAACAGACTAGCTTTCACGCATCCAATCATGTGTGCGAGAGTAATTGCCACCGCTCCTTCACTGAACTTGGCCCATCCTACAGCATCCCAGATGGCACTGTCATGCCAATGCATTCTCTCGGGCTGGGAAGGGGAGAGGACCACCCACCCCACTCCCATAAAATGGGGGCGGTGGCTGCGTTACCAGCGGAAATGCCTATGCGAGGAACAAGGGTTGAAGACTAAGCCTGGCCCCCAGCGGAAATGCCCAAAGGAGCGGAGAGGTGGCCACAGGCGGCATCCAGCACAGCACGCTATTGTCCAATGTGCCCAAGAATTATTTTTAGAGGGGGGGGAAACAATCGCGTACGCCTTAAACCTGAGCCCAGCACACCTTAGACAATGCAGGATTTTAGCCAGTAAATTAATTGTCCCACAAATGTTTAGATCACATGGATAACATGAAAGCTTTAAGTGCAGGGGGTTACGCAGCTTGAACTTCCGGTGTGGGGGGAGAGGGTGGGTGGCTCTTCAAATAAAGAGGGGGCGCTATCCTTGGAGACAATACAATAAAACCAAGCAAACAAAGCGCTTGCCATTCCCGCTGTTTATTTTTGCATCGCGCTTTTACTTTAAAGTGAAAGCGTGATGTAAAAATAAACATGCGGCGCCCGGTCTCCTTTTGGGTTGGCCTATATAACCTGCCTTCTTGCGATAAGAAACTGCTTCACGACAGAAGTAAAGCAGGCAAGCCAGTCCGGGTGGGCTGGACCAAAAAGCAAAAGGGGGCCAAACCAGGAAAGCTTATTTCAAATGGCAGTCCACTGTTTACCATAAACAGTGGCCCTAGCCAATGGAAATAAGGGTGAGGGGCTTCAAGCCCTTCTCTCAGTCATCCTTGACAATAAATCTCGCCGAGTGAGCAGCGCATGCGCTGAGACGCTAGGCTAGACCTAAAAAAGGATTAAGAATGTAATATTAAATGCCTACAAATCCCACATTGGGAAACTTTTCATTTCTCACCTAAATTCCCCCTTTCATGGGACCTTATTTGCGGTCCCCAAGGACCACCTAGCAATTGGTGTGCAGTTTTACCAGATTTGGCACCACACATCTTACAGGGAGCTTATTTTACTTTGCTCGGAGACCTTAATTTGCATCTTTAGGACCCCAAAATAAACTATCCTTAACCCTTATAGAGGAATTAGGATCAATTAATCTCACTCTTCTGATGTCTGTAGCCACCTACACTGCGGAAAAGAAATCTCAAGGAAAAACAACTCCCCCGCCATGGCTTATCTTCAATCAGGGCTCAGCGTGCTAGCTCTACAGAACATCTGGGAATCTGGCCTTCCTTTTAACCACGTCAAAGCGCTGGTCAACTAGTCAATAAAACTAGTCTCCACTGAAAAAGACCAAGCAGACTTTAGACTTAACCAAGAGGACACATGGCTGGTTTGTGACCCAAAGTTACTCAAAATGCTCCCCACAATTGTACTTTGGGAGCAGCTTCTCCACAATGCTAAAGGAAAGCTTCTTGGCAATGAGGATGGGGATTTTACCTGTTAATACCCACATGCCCCCCTGGAAACGCTAATTTCCAACTACCCTGTGCAGATTGTGTGGAGAAAACAAAGATGTGCTGCACTTTCTGTGTTTCTGCAAGGCTCTAGACCGGGAGAGGAGAAAGCTGTTAAACCAATACATAAATGAAATGCAGATCTGGTCCTGGAGACAAGCAGTGAAGGCGGGCTTTGACGGGACCAGAAGTACAAATAAAATTAGGCGCAGAAACCTGAGCCAACCACACACGCCCATGGCCTGCTGCAAGGCAACTGTACTTGATTCCTAACCTGCATAGACAATAAAACTGGTGGACCACCCAGCAATAAACCATTTGATCTATCGCCACAAGCGAAGATCTAAGCCTGGGCTTCACAAACAGACTTTGCCTGTACTAAGAAGTTTACTTCAACTTTATCACATGTATGTTTAACTATTTTAAACCCTTCTTTTTAGAACCTAGTAACCTTGTTTTTAAGGAAATTATACGTGTTTTTTATAACTGTATGGACTGCTAAGATTTTAATTAATAAAGACTTAATACACTGCTGGCCATCTTTTGGACCCCATCTTCTTGAACCTCTTCCCTGACCCCCCGCTCCAATTTTTAAGGGCTCGCCTGCTGATGCGCTTGCGCATAGCTGGCAAAGCTCTATAGTGGCTTATCCAGAGTCTAACCACTGGCAATTCGATGCAGTGCATGTGCGCTTTTTAGGTCATTGCGCAAGCCCTAAAAAGCGCATGCACAATGCCACCAGCCGCCTGCCTGCCTCGCATTACCACATCAAAGGCAGGACAGCCTCCCTCCCACAAGCTTCTCAGTGTGTGCTCTGCCTCAGGCCGGCATTTCTCCTCCCCTAATTATTCACTGCATGGCCTGCTGCTCCCGGTGTGTCTCGTCACCCTTCCTCCCTTGTAATTATTTACTTAACAAAGCAAGCTAACGTTTACTCACTTCTTGTTTAAATAAGTTTCATTCAAGACCGTGGCTTAAAAAGCAAGTGATAGAGCCTTGAACCACGTGTATCTGAAAATATCAAGTGATTTAATACCCTTGTCTTTAGTCAAGTAACTATTTAAAACCCCTATTGCCAGCCACAACCGGAATCCATCTTGCGTGTTTATTTCAGAGCCCCATTGCTGAGTGCTTCACATCTTATATTATTCATAGGCAACCAGATGTTTTTAAAGAATGCTGAGGGCTTGTTTATATTGGAGCCTAACCATCTCGATTGCTGCTCTTGAATCAATAACCGTTGTTGGTCATGATATAATTAAACGCTCTAATTATTTCATAAGGGCCACACAGAAATTTATAAAGTCTTTTGCTGGCATATTCGTTTTATGCTGATTGCTATTTTACACCTTTCACATGCTGGCTTTTTGCTTCAAAGGAATACATTGATCCTGAATCCCGTTACTAGAACTTTCTCCTCATCTGCTATATATGGGTTTTAGTTGAATTTCATTGATCTCTTTTACTAATGATTTATAAAAAGTGCCACCCACCACACAGCTCCACCTACACTACTCCACCAATGCACCCACCACACAGCTCCACCGATGCACACACCACACAGATGCAGCCACCACACAGTTCCACAGATGCACCCACCACACAGCTCCACAGATGCACCCTCCACACAGCTCCACAGATGCACCCACCACACAGCTCCACAGATGCACCCACCAGACGGCTCCACAGATGCACCCACCACATGGCTCCACAGATGCACCCACCACACGGCTCCACAGATGCACCCACCACACAGCTCCACCGATGCATCCACCAACACAGCTCCACCCACCACCCAGCTCCACCGATGCACCCACCACCCAGCTCCACCAATGCACCCAGCTTCACCGATGCACCCACCACAGTGCTCCACCGATGCGCCCATCACACAGCTCCACTGATGCGCCCACCACACAGCTCCACCGATGCGCCCACCTCACAGCTCCACCGATGCGCCCACCTCACAGCTCCACCGATGCGCCCACCTCACAGCTCCACCGATGCACCCACCACACTGCTCCACCTACACAGCTCCACTGATGCGCCCACCACACAGATCCACAGAGGCACCCTCCACACTGCTCCACCGATGCACCCACCACACTGCTCCACCAACACAGCTTCACCGATGCACCCAGGTCCACCGATGCACCCACCACACAGCTCCACTGATGCACCCACCACACAGCTCCACTGACACAGCTCCACCGATGCACCCACCACACAGCTCCACTGACACAGCTCCACCGATGTACCCACCACACAGCTCCACCGATGCACCCACCTCACAGCTCCACCGATGCACCCACCACACAGCTCCACTGATGCACCCACCACACAGCTCCACCGGTGCACCCACCACACAGCTCCACCGATGCACCCACCACACAGCTCCACCGGTTCACCCATCACACAGCTCTACCGGTGCACCCATCACACAGCCCCACCGATGCACCCACTACACAGCTCCACCGATGCACCCACCACACAGCTCCAACGATGCACCCACCACACAGCTCCACAGACGCATCCACCACACAGCTCCACAGACGCACCCACCACACAGCTCCACAGACGCACCCACCACACAGCTCCACCGATGCACCCACCACACAGCTCCACCGATGCACCCACCACACAGCTCCACCGATGCACCCACCACACAGCTCCACCGATGCACCCACCACACAGCTCCACCGATGCACCCACCACACAGCTCCACCGATGCACCCACCACACAGCTCCACCGATGCACCCACCACACAGCTCCACAGATGCACCCACCACACAGCTCCACAGATGCACCCAGCACACAGGTCCACAGATGCACCCAGCACCCAGCTGCACAGATGCACCCACCACCCAGCTCCACAGCTTCACCAATGCACCCAGCACACAGCTTCACCAATGCACCCACTAAGCTCCACCGATGCACCCTCCACACAGCTTCACCGATGCACCCTTCACACAGCTTCACCGATGCACCCTCCACACAGCTTCACCGATGCACCCACCACACAGCTCCACCGATGCACCCACCAATGCACACAGCTTCACCGATGCACCCACTAAGCTTCACCGATGCATCCACTAAGCTTCACCGATGCACCCACCACACAGCTTCACCGATGCACTCACCACACAGCTCCACCGATGCACCCACCACCCAGCTCCACTGACACAGCTCCACGGAGGCACCCACCACACAGCTAAACTTACAGAGCTCCACAGATGCACCCACCACACAGCTCCACAGATGCACCCACCACACAACTCCACAGATGCAAACACCACCCAGCTCCACAGATGCACCCAGCACACATCTTCACCGATGCACCCACCTTCACCGATGCACCCACCACCCAGCTCCACTGACACAGCTCCACTGATGCAACCACCACACAGCTCCACTGATGCAACCACCACACAGCTCCACTGATGCAACCACCACACAGCTCCACTGATGCAACCACCACACAGCTCCACTGATGCAACCACCACACAGCTCCACTGATGCAACCACCACACAGCTCCACTGATGCAACCACCACACAGCTCCACTGATGCAACCTCCACACAGCTCCACTGATGCAACCTCCACACAGCTCCACTGATGCAACCACCACACAGCTCCACCGACGCACCCACCACACAGCTCCACCAACGCACCCACCACACAGCTCCACCAACGCACCCACCACACAGCTCCACCGACGCACCCACCACACAGCTCCACCGACGCACCCACCACACAGCTCCACCGACGCACCCACCACACAGCTCCACCGATGCTCCACCGATGCACCCACCACACAGCTCCACCGATGCACCCACCACACAGCTCCACCGATGCACCCACCACACAGCTCCACCGATGCACCCAAATAAGCTCCACCAGTGCACCCAGCACACAGCTTCACCGATGCACCCACCACACAGCTTCACCGATGCACCCACCACACAGCTTCACCGATGCACTCACCACACAGCTTCACCGATGCACCCACCACCCAGCTCCACCGATGCACCCACCACCCAGGCACCCACCACCCAGCTAAACTTACACAGCTCCACTGATGCACCCACCACCCAGCTCCACTGACACAGCTCCACTGATGCACCCACCACACAGCTCCACTGATGCACCCACCACACAGCTCCACTGATGCACCCACCACACAGCTCCACTGATGCACCCACCACACAGCTCCACTGATGCACCCACCACACAGCTCCACTGATGCACCCACCACACAGCTCCACCGATGCACCCACCACACAGCTCCACCGATGCACCCACCACACAGCTCCACCGATGCACCCACCACACAGCTCCACCGATGCACCCACCACACAGCTCCACAGATGCACCCACCACACAGCTCCACAGATGCACCCACCACACAGCTCCACCGATGCACCCACCACACAGCTCCACCGATGCACCCACCACACAGCTCCACCGATGCACCCACCACACAGCTCCACCGATGCACCCACCACACAGCTCCACCGATGCACCCACCACACCGCTCCACCGATGCACCCACCACACCGCTCCACCGATGCACCCACCACACAGCTCCACCGATGCACCCACCACACAGCTCCACAGATGCACCCACCACCCAGCTCCACAGGTGCTCCAAATAAGCTCCACCAGTGCACCCAGCACACAGCTTCACCGATGCACCAACTAAGCTTCACCGATGCACCCACTAAGCTTCACCAATGCACCCACCACACAGCTTCACCGATGCACCCACCACACAGCTCCACCGATGCACCCACCACACAGCTCCACCGATGCACCCACCACACCGCTCCACCGATGCACCCACCACACCGCTCCACCGATGCACCCACCACACAGCTCCACCGATGCACCCACCACACAGCTCCACCGATGCACCCACCACACAGCTCCACAGATGCACCCACCACCCAGCTCCACAGGTGCTCCAAATAAGCTCCACCAGTGCACCCAGCACACAGCTTCACCGATGCACCAACTAAGCTTCACCGATGCACCAACTAAGCTTCACCGATGCACCCACTAAGCTTCACCAATGCACCCACCACACAGCTTCACCGATGCACCCACCACACAGCTTCACCGATGCACCCACCACACAGCTTCACCGATGCACCCACCACACAGCTTCACCGATGCACCCACCACACAGCTTCACCGATGCACCCACCACACAGCTACACCGATGCACCCACCACACAGCTTCACCGATGCACCCACCACACAGCTTCACCGATGCACTCACCACACAGCTTCACCGATGCACTCACCACAAAGCTTCACCGATGCACTCACCACACAGCTTCACCGATGCACCCACCACCCAGCTTCACCGATGCACCCACCACCCAGCTCCACCGATGCACCCACCACCCAGGCACCCACCACCCAGCTAAACTTACACAGCTCCACTGATGCACCCACCACCCAGCTCCACTGACACAGCTCCACTGATGCACCCACCACACAGCTCCACTGATGCACCCACCACACAGCTCCACTGATGCAACCACCACACAGCTCCACTGATGCAACCACCACACAGCTCCACTGATGAACCCACCACACAGCTCCACTGATGCACCCACCACACAGCTCCACTGATGCACCCACCACACAGCTCCACTGATGCACCCACCACACAGCTCCACTGATGCACCCACCACACAGCTCCACTGATGCACCCACCACACAGCTCCACTGATGCACCCACCACACAGCTCCACCGAGGCACCCACCACACAGCTCCACCGAGGCACCCACCACACAGCTCCACCGAGGCACCCACCACACAGCTCCACCGAGGCACCCACCACACAGCTCCACCGATGCACCCATCTCCACCTACACAGCTCCACCGATGCACCCACCACACAGCTCCACCGAGGCACCCACCACACAGCTCCACCGAGGCACCCACCACACAGCTCCACCGAGGCACCCACCACACAGCTCCACCGAGGCACCCACCACACAGCTCCACCGAGGCACCCACCACACAGCTCCACCGAGGCACCCACCACTAAGCATGGGCGGAAAATCCGTTTCGCTCGCGGATTTTGCAGATTTTCGGTAAATTCGCAATCCGCGAGATTCGCGAATCTCCCGCCAAATCCGCGAGCAGCGGATTTTGCTCGCACTGTTCGCGTGCGTTCGCGGCTTCCCAGTACAACTTCGCGCCCCGCAAATAAGTGCAAAATTGCAGAAATACGAGCAAAACTGAAACTACTTACCAGGTTCAAAAGTTCAGGCTCATCATTAGTAGCCATTTCCTGTAGTGCTTCCTGAGGGGCCCCTCCAGAGTTCAGTTGCCAGTTGCAACTATTATGTGACCCTGCTCTGAACCTCAGAATAGTTACACATATGCCACAAAGGTCCTGAATTACAGCTAAGGGAGACAAGCAGGAGCCAGGCTGGAAGTTCAAATCCATTAATCAGCCCCTAATTCATTATTGTCAGTTGGGGCAGGGCAGGTGTTGTAACTAATTTTGCAACAATGAAAGCACTTAGCAAGTGCAAAAGATCACTAATCAGGAAGCACTAAGGAAGCAGGTGCCAGCTAAAAAAATATTCTGTGACACATTAATCAGCCCCAAATTAATTCAGGTCACTTGAGGCAGGGAAGGTGTGCTTGCGTTGCCACAATAATGTACACTGACTGGACAACCAGAGGGTGCTGTGATGAAACAGAGGGTGGCATGGGTGGGCCAGAGGGTGGCATGAGTAGTCAGAGAGTGGCAGTGGTGACAGAGAGTGGCAGTGATGAAGAAGAGTGTCCCAAACAGGCTGGACACGTAGAAACAACAAGTTCGCGAAACTTGCGACCCGACAGGTAAGTTCGCAATTTGCGACATTGTACAAAACCCTCGCGAACTGGCAGACACCCGCGCAAACACACAAAAAAAATCCGCAAATTCGCGAGAATTCGCGGATTTTGCGGATTGCGAGTTCGCAAATCCGCAAAATTCGCGAACGCGAGATTCGCAAAATTCGCCCATGCTTACCCACCACACAGCTCCACCGAGGCACCCACCACACAGCTCCACCGAGGCACCCACCACACAGCTCCACCGAGGCACCCACCACACAGCTCCACCGAGGCACCCACCACACAGCTCCACCGAGGCACCCACCACACAGCTCCACCGAGGCACCCACCCCACAGCTCCACCGAGGCACCCACCACACAGCTCCACCGAGGCACCCACCACACAGCTCGACCGAGGTACCCACCACACAGCTCCACCGACACAGCTACACTGATGCACCAAGACACAGCTCCACCGCGGCACCCACCACACAGCTCCACAGATGCACCCACCACCACAGATGCACCCACCACACAGCTCCACAGATGCACCCACCACCACAGATGCACCCACCACACAGCTCCACCGATGCTCCAACTAAGCTCCACCAATGCACCCACCACACAGCTCCACCTACACAGCTCCGCCGAGGCACCCACCACACAGCTCCGCCGAGGCACCCACCACACAGCTCCGCCGAGGCACCCACCACACAGCTCCGCCGAGGCACCCACCACACAGCTCCGCCGAGGCACCCACCACACAGCTCCGCCGAGGCACCCACCACACAGCTCCGCCGAGGCACCCACCACACAGCTCCGCCGAGGCACCCACCACACAGCTCCGCCGAGGCACCCACCACACAGCTCCGCCGAGGCACCCACCACACAGCTCCGCCGAGGCACCAACCACACAGCTCCGCCGAGGCACCCACCACACAGCTCCGCCGAGGCACCCACCACACAGCTCCGCCGAGGCACCCACCACACAGCTCCGCCGAAGCACCCACCACACAGCTCCGCCGAAGCACCCACCACACAGCTCCGCCGAAGCACCCACCACACAGCTCCGCCGATGCACCCACCAATGCACACAGCTTCACCGATGCACCCACTAGGCTTCACCGATGCATCCACTAGGCTTCACCGATGCATCCACTAGGCTTCACCGATGCATCCACTAAGCTTCACCGATGCACCCACCACACAGCTTCACCGATGCACCCACCACACAGCTTCACCGATGCACCCACCACACAGCTTCACGGATGCACCCACCACCCAGCTCCACAGATGCACCCACCACCCAGCTCCACAGATGCACCCAGCACACATCTTCACCGATGCACCCACCACCCAGCTCCACTGACACAGCTCCACTGATGCAACCACCACACAGCTCCACTGATGCAACCACCACACAGCTCCACTGATGCAACCACCACACAGCTCCACTGATGCAACCACCACACAGCTCCACTGATGCAACCACCACACAGCTCCACTGATGCAACCACCACACAGCTCCACTGATGCAACCACCACACAGCTCCACTGATGTAACCACCACACAGCTCCACTGATGTAACCACCACACAGCTCCACTGATGCAACCACCACACAGCTCCACTGATGCAACCACCACACAGCTCCACTGATGCAACCACCACACAGCTCCACTGATGCAACCACCACACAGCTCCACTGATGCAACCACCACACAGCTCCACTGATGCAACCACCACACAGCTCCACTGATGCAACCACCACACAGCTCCACTGATGCAACCACCACACAACTCCACTGATGCAACCACCACACAGCTCCACTGATGCAACCACCACACAGCTCCACTGATGCAACCTCCACACAGCTCCACTGATGCACCCACCACCACAGATGCTCCAAATAAGCTCCACCAATGCACCCAGCACACAGCTTCACCGATGCACCCACACAGCTCCACCGATGCACCCACCACACAGCTCCACCGAGGCACCCACCACACAGCTCCACCGATGCACCCACCACACAGCTCCACCGATGCACCCACCACACAGCTCCACCGACGCACTCACCACACAGCTCCACCGACGCACTCACCACACAGCTCCACCGACGCACTCACCACACAGCTCCACCGACGCACCCACCACACAGCTCCACCGACGCACCCACCACACAGCTCCACCGACGCACCCACCACACAGCTCCACCGATGCACCCACCACACAGCTCCACCGATGCAACCACCACACAGCTCCATTGATGCAACCACCACACAGCTCCACCGATGCAACCACCACACAGCTCCACCGATGCAACCACCACACAGCTCCACCGATGCACCCACCACACAGCTCCACCGATGCACCCACGACACAGCTCCACCGATGCACCCACCACACAGCTCCACCGATGCACCCACCACACAGCTCCACCGATGCACCCACCACACAGCTCCACCGATGCACCCAACACACAGCTCCACAGGTGCTCCAAATAAGCTCCACCAGTGCACCCACCGCACAGTTCCACCGATGCACCCACCGCACAGTTCCACCGATGCACCCACCGCACAGTTCCACCGATGCACCCACCGCACAGTTCCACCGATGCACCCACCGCACAGTTCCACCGATGCACCCACCGCACAGTTCCACCGATGCACCCACCGCACAGTTCCACCGATGCACCCACCGCACAGCTCCACTGATGCACCCACCGCACAGCTCCACCGATGCACCCACCACACAGCTCCACCGATGCACCCACCACACAGCTCCACCGATGCACCCACCACCCAGCTCCACCGATGCACCCACCACCCAGCTCCACAGATGCTCCAAATAAGCTCCACCAATGCACCCAGCACACAGCGTCACCAATGCACCCAGCACACAGCTTCACCGATGCACCCACTAAGCTTCACCGAGGCACCCACTAAGCTTCACCGAGGCACCCACCACACAGCTTCACCGAGGCACCCACCACACAGCTTCACCGAGGCACCCACCACACAGCTCCACCGAGGCACCCACCACACAGCTCCACCGAGGCACCCACCACACAGCTCCACCGAGGCACCCACCACACAGCTCCACCGAGGCACCCACCACACAGCTCCACCGAGGCACCCACCACACAGCTCCACCGAGGCACCCACCACACAGCTCCACCGAGGCACCCACCACACAGCTCCACCGAGGCACCCACCACACAGCTCCACCGAGGCACCCACCACACAGCTCCACCGAGGCACCCACCACACAGCTCCACCGAGGCACCCACCACACAGCTCCACCGAGGCACCCACCACACAGCTCCACCGAGGCACCCACCACACAGCTCCACCGAGGCACACAGCTCCACCGAGGCACCCACCACACAGCTCCACCGAGGCACCCACCACACAGCTCCACCGAGGCACCCACCACACAGCTCCACCGACGCACCCACCACACAGCTCCACCGACGCACCCACCACACAGCTCCACCGATGCACCCAAATAAGCTCCACCAGTGCACCCAGCACACAGCTTCACCGATGCACTCACCACACAGCTTCACCGATGCACCCACCACCCAGCTCCACTGATGCACCCACCACCCAGGCACCCACCACCCAGCTAAACTTACACAGCTCCACTGATGCACCCACCACCCAGCTCCACTGACACAGCTCCACTGGTGCACCCACCACACAGCTCCACTGACACAGCTCCACTGATGCACCCACCACACAGCTCCACTGATGCAACCACCACACAGCTCCACTGATGCAACCACCACACAGCTCCACTGATGCAACCACCACACAGCTCCACTGATGCAACCACCACACAGCTCCACCGATGCACCCACCACACAGCTCCACCGATGCACCCACCACACAGCTCCACCGATGCACCCACCACACAGCTCCACCGATGCACCCACCACACAGCTCCACCGATGCACCCACCACACAGCTCCACCGATGCACCACCCACACAGCTCCACCGATGCACCCACCACCCAGCTCCACAGATGCACTCACCACCCAGCTCCACAGGTGCTCCAAATAAGCTCCACCAGTGCACCCAGCACACAGCTTCACCGATGCACCCACTAAGCTTCACCGATGCACCCACTAAGCTTCACCGATGCACCCACCACACAGCTTCACCGATGCACCCACCACACAGCTTCACCGATGCACCCACCACACAGCTTCACCGATGCACCCACCACACAGCTTCACCGATGCACCCACCACACAGCTTCACCGATGCACCCACCACACAGCTTCACCGATGCACCCACCACACAGCTTCACCGATGCACCCACCACACAGCTCCACCGATGCACCCACCACACAGCTCCACCGATGCACCCACCACCCAGCTCCACCGATGCACCCACCACCCAGCTCCACAGATGCTCCAAATAAGCTCCACCAATGCACCCAGCACACAGCGTCACCAATGCACCCAGCACACAGCTTCACCGATGCACCCACTAAGCTTCACCGAGGCACCCACTAAGCTTCACCGAGGCACCCACCACACAGCTTCACCGAGGCACCCACCACACAGCTTCACCGAGGCACCCACCACACAGCTCCACCGAGGCACCCACCACACAGCTCCACCGAGGCACCCACCACACAGCTCCACCGAGGCACCCACCACACAGCTCCACCGAGGCACCCACCACACAGTTCCACCGAGGCACCCACCACACAGCTCCACCGAGGCACCCACCACACAGCTCCACCGAGGCACCCACCACACAGCTCCACCGAGGCACCCACCACACAGCTCCACCGAGGCACCCACCACACAGCTCCACCGAGGCACCCACCACACAGCTCCACCGAGGCACCCACCACACAGCTCCACCGAGGCACCCACCACACAGCTCCACCGAGGCACACAGCTCCACCGAGGCACCCACCACACAGCTCCACCGAGGCACCCACCACACAGCTCCACCGAGGCACCCACCACACAGCTCCACCGACGCACCCACCACACAGCTCCACCGACGCACCCACCACACAGCTCCACCGATGCACCCAAATAAGCTCCACCAGTGCACCCAGCACACAGCTTCACCGATGCACTCACCACACAGCTTCACCGATGCACCCACCACCCAGCTCCACTGATGCACCCACCACCCAGGCACCCACCACCCAGCTAAACTTACACAGCTCCACTGATGCACCCACCACCCAGCTCCACTGACACAGCTCCACTGGTGCACCCACCACACAGCTCCACTGACACAGCTCCACTGATGCACCCACCACACAGCTCCACTGATGCAACCACCACACAGCTCCACTGATGCAACCACCACACAGCTCCACTGATGCAACCACCACACAGCTCCACTGATGCAACCACCACACAGCTCCACCGATGCACCCACCACACAGCTCCACCGATGCACCCACCACACAGCTCCACCGAGGCACCCACCACACAGCTCCACCGAGGCACCCACCACACAGCTCCACCGAGGCACCCACCACACAGCTCCACCGAGGCACACAGCTCCACCGAGGCACCCACCACACAGCTCCACCGAGGCACCCACCACACAGCTCCACCGAGGCACCCACCACACAGCTCCACCGACGCACCCACCACACAGCTCCACCGACGCACCCACCACACAGCTCCACCGATGCACCCAAATAAGCTCCACCAGTGCACCCAGCACACAGCTTCACCGATGCACTCACCACACAGCTTCACCGATGCACCCACCACCCAGCTCCACTGATGCACCCACCACCCAGGCACCCACCACCCAGCTAAACTTACACAGCTCCACTGATGCACCCACCACCCAGCTCCACTGACACAGCTCCACTGGTGCACCCACCACACAGCTCCACTGACACAGCTCCACTGATGCACCCACCACACAGCTCCACTGATGCAACCACCACACAGCTCCACTGATGCAACCACCACACAGCTCCACTGATGCAACCACCACACAGCTCCACCGATGCACCCACCACACAGCTCCACCGATGCACCCACCACACAGCTCCACCGATGCACCCACCACACAGCTCCACCGATGCACCCACCACACAGCTCCACCGATGCACCACCCACACAGCTCCACCGATGCACCCACCACCCAGCTCCACAGATGCACTCACCACCCAGCTCCACAGGTGCTCCAAATAAGCTCCACCAGTGCACCCAGCACACAGCTTCACCGATGCACCCACTAAGCTTCACCGATGCACCCACTAAGCTTCACCGATGCACCCACCACACAGCTTCACCGATGCACCCACCACACAGCTTCACCGATGCACCCACCACACAGCTTCACCGATGCACCCACCACACAGCTTCACCGATGCACCCACCACACAGCTTCACCGATGCACCCACCACACAGCTTCACCGATGCACCCACCACACAGCTCCACCGATGCACCCACCACACAGCTCCACCGATGCACCCACCACCCAGCTCCACCGATGCACCCACCACCCAGCTCCACAGATGCTCCAAATAAGCTCCACCAATGCACCCAGCACACAGCGTCACCAATGCACCCAGCACACAGCTTCACCGATGCACCCACTAAGCTTCACCGAGGCACCCACTAAGCTTCACCGAGGCACCCACCACACAGCTTCACCGAGGCACCCACCACACAGCTTCACCGAGGCACCCACCACACAGCTTCACCGAGGCACCCACCACACAGCTCCACCGAGGCACCCACCACACAGCTCCACCGAGGCACCCACCACACAGCTCCACCGAGGCACCCACCACACAGCTCCACCGAGGCACCCACCACACAGCTCCACCGAGGCACCCACCACACAGCTCCACCGAGGCACCCACCACACAGCTCCACCGAGGCACCCACCACACAGCTCCACCGAGGCACCCACCACACAGCTCCACCGAGGCACCCACCACACAGCTCCACCGAGGCACCCACCACACAGCTCCACCGAGGCACCCACCACACAGCTCCACCGAGGCACCCACCACACAGCTCCACCGAGGCACCCACCACACAGCTCCACCGAGGCACCCACCACACAGCTCCACCGAGGCACACAGCTCCACCGAGGCACCCACCACACAGCTCCACCGAGGCACCCACCACACAGCTCCACCGAGGCACCCACCACACAGCTCCACCGACGCACCCACCACACAGCTCCACCGACGCACCCACCACACAGCTCCACCGATGCACCCAAATAAGCTCCACCAGTGCACCCAGCACACAGCTTCACCGATGCACTCACCACACAGCTTCACCGATGCACCCACCACCCAGCTCCACTGATGCACCCACCACCCAGGCACCCACCACCCAGCTAAACTTACACAGCTCCACTGATGCACCCACCACCCAGCTCCACTGACACAGCTCCACTGGTGCACCCACCACACAGCTCCACTGACACAGCTCCACTGATGCACCCACCACACAGCTCCACTGATGCAACCACCACACAGCTCCACTGATGCAACCACCACACAGCTCCACCGATGCACCCACCACACAGCTCCACCGATGCACCCACCACACAGCTCCACCGATGCACCCACCACACAGCTCCACCGATGCACCCACCACACAGCTCCACCGATGCACCACCCACACAGCTCCACCGATGCACCCACCACCCAGCTCCACAGATGCACTCACCACCCAGCTCCACAGGTGCTCCAAATAAGCTCCACCAGTGCACCCAGCACACAGCTTCACCGATGCACCCACTAAGCTTCACCGATGCACCCACTAAGCTTCACCGATGCACCCACTAAGCTTCACCGATGCACCCACCACACAGCTTCACCGATGCACCCACCACACAGCTTCACCGATGCACCCACCACACAGCTTCACCGATGCACCCACCACACAGCTTCACCGATGCACCCACCACACAGCTTCACCGATGCACCCACCACACAGCTTCACCGATGCACCCACCACACAGCTTCACCGATGCACCCACCACACAGCTTCACCGATGCACTCACCACACAGCTTCACCGATGCACTCACCACACAGCTTCACCGATGCACTCACCACACAGCTCCACTGATGCACCCACCACCCAGCTCCACTGACACAGCTCCACTGATGCACCCACCACACAGCTCCACTGATGCACCCACCACACAGCTCCACTGATGCACCCACCACACAGCTCCACTGATGCACCCACCACACAGCTCCACTGATGCACCCACCACACAGCTCCACTGATGCACCCACCACCCAGCTTCACCGATGCACCCACCACCCAGCTTCACCGATGCACCCACTACACAGCTTCACCGATGCACCCACCACCCAGCTCCACCGATGCACCCACCACCCAGCTCCACAGATGCACCCACCACCCAGCTCCACAGATGCACCCAGCACACATCTTCACCGATGCACCCACCACCCAGCTCCACTGATGCAACCACCACACAGCTCCACTGATGCAACCACCACACAGCTCCACTGATGCAACCACCACACAGCTCCACTGATGCAACCACCACACAGCTCCACTGATGCAACCACCACACAGCTCCACTGATGCAACCACCACACAGCTCCACTGATGCAACCACCACACAGCTCCACTGATGCAACCACCACACAGCTCCACTGATGCAACCACCACACAGCTCCACTGATGCAACCTCCACACAGCTCCACTGTTGCAACCACCACACAGCTCCACTGATGCACCCACCACCACAGATGCTCCAAATAAGCTCCACCAATGCACCCAGCACACAGCTTCACCGATGCACCCACACAGCTTTACCGATGCACCCACACAGCTTTACCGATGCACCCACCACACAGCCTTACCGAGGCACCCACCACACAGCTCCACCGAGGCACCCACCACACAGCTCCACCGAGGCACCCACCACACAGCTCCACCGAGGCACCCACCACACAGCTCCACCGAGGCACCCACCACACAGCTCCACCGAGGCACCCACCACACAGCTCCACCGAGGCACCCACCACACAGCTCCACCGAGGCACCCACCACACAGCTCCACCGAGGCACCCACCACACAGCTCCACCGAGGCACCCACCACACAGCTCCACCGAGGCACCCACCACACAGCTCCACCGAGGCACCCACCACACAGCTCCACCGAGGCACCCACCACACAGCTCCACCGAGGCACCCACCACACAGCTCCACCGAGGCACCCACCACACAGCTCCACCGAGGCACCCACCACACAGCTCCACCGAGGCACCCACCACACAGCTCCACCGAGGCACCCACCACACAGCTCCACCGAGGCACCCACCACACAGCTCCACCGAGGCACCCACCACACAGCTCCACCGAGGCACCCACCACACAGCTCCACTACACAGCTCCACTGAGGCACCCACCACACAGCTCCACCGAGGCACCCACCACACAGCTCCACCGAGGCACCCACCACACAGCTCCACCGAGGCACCCACCACACAGCTCCACCGAGGCACCCACCACACAGCTCCACCGAGGCACCCACCACACAGCTCCACCGAGGTACCCACCACACAGCTCCACCGAGGTACCCACCACACAGCTCCACCGAGGTACCCACCACACAGCTCCACCGACACAGCTACACTGATGCACTAAGACACAGCTCCACCGCGGCACCCACCACACAGCTCCACAGATGCACCCACCACCACAGATGCACCCACCACCACAGATGCACCCACCACACAGCTCCACCGATGCTCCAACTAAGCTCCACCAATGCACCCACCACACAGCTCCACCTACACAGCTCCGCCGAGGCACCCACCACACAGCTCCGCCGAGGCACCCACCACACAGCTCCGCCGAGGCACCCACCACACAGCTCCGCCGAGGCACCCACCACACAGCTCCGCCGAGGCACCCACCACACAGCTCCGCCGAGGCACCCACCACACAGCTCCGCCGAGGCACCCACCACACAGCTCCGCCGAGGCACCCACCACACAGCTCCGCCGAGGCACCCACCACACAGCTCCGCCGAGGCACCCACCACACAGCTCCGCCGAGGCACCCACCACACAGCTCCGCCGAGGCAGCCACCACACAGCTCCGCCGAGGCAGCCACCACACAGCTCCGCCGAGGCAGCCACCACACAGCTCCGCCGAGGCAGCCACCACACAGCTCCGCCGAGGCAGCCACCACACAGCTCCGCCGAGGCAGCCACCACACAGCTCCGCCGAGGCAGCCACCACACAGCTCCGCCGAGGCAGCCACCACACAGCTCCGCCGAGGCAGCCACCACACAGCTCCGCCGAGGCAGCCACCACACAGCTCCGCCGAGGCAGCCACCACACAGCTCCGCCGAGGCAGCCACCACACAGCTCCGCCGAGGCAGCCACCACACAGCTCCGCCGAGGCAGCCACCACACAGCTCCGCCGAGGCAGCCACCACACAGCTCCGCCGAGGCAGCCACCACACAGCTCCGCCGAGGCAGCCACCACACAGCTCCGCCGAGGCAGCCACCACACAGCTCCGCCGAGGCAGCCACCACACAGCTCCGCCGAGGCACCCACCACACAGCTCCGCCGAAGCACCCACCACACAGCTCCGCCGATGCACCCACCAATGCACACAGCTTCACCGATGCACCCACTAGGCTTCACCGATGCATCCACTAGGCTTCACCGATGCATCCACTAGGCTTCACCGATGCATCCACTAAGCTTCACCGATGCACCCACCACACAGCTTCACCGATGCACCCACCACCCAGCTTCACCGATGCACCCACCACCCAGCTTCACCGATGCACCCACCACACAGCTTCACCGATGCACCCACCACCCAGCTCCACAGATGCACCCACCACCCAGCTCCACAGATGCACCCAGCACACATCTTCACCGATGCACCCACCACCCAGCTCCACTGATGCAACCACCACACAGCTCCACTGATGCAACCACCACACAGCTCCACTGATGCAACCACCACACAGCTCCACTGATGCAACCACCACACAGCTCCACTGATGCAACCACCACACAGCTCCACTGATGCAACCACCACACAGCTCCACTGATGCAACCACCACACAGCTCCACTGATGCAACCACCACACAGCTCCACTGATGCAACCACCACACAGCTCCACTGATGCACCCACCACCACAGATGCTCCAAATAAGCTCCACCAATGCACCCAGCACACAGCTTCACCGATGCACCCACACAGCTTTACCGATGCACCCACACAGCTTTACCGATGCACCCACCACACAGCCTTACCGATGCACCCACCACACAGCTCCACCGAGGCACCCACCACACAGCTCCACCGAGGCACCCACCACACAGCTCCACCGAGGCACCCACCACACAGCTCCACCGAGGCACCCACCACACAGCTCCACCGAGGCACCCACCACACAGCTCCACCGAGGCACCCACCACACAGCTCCACCGAGGCACCCACCACACAGCTCCACCGAGGCACCCACCACACAGCTCCACCGAGGCACCCACCACACAGCTCCACCGAGGCACCCACCACACAGCTCCACCGAGGCACCCACCACACAGCTCCACCGAGGCACCCACCACACAGCTCCACCGAGGCACCCACCACACAGCTCCACCGAGGCACCCACCACACAGCTCCACCGAGGCACCCACCACACAGCTCCACCGAGGCACCCACCACACAGCTCCACCGACGCACCCACCACACATCTCCACCGATGCACCCAGCACACAGCGTCACCGATGCACCCACTAAGCTTCACCGATGCACCCACTAAGCTTCACCGATGCACCCACCACACAGCTTCACCGATGCACCCACCACACAGCTTCACCGATGCACTCACCACACAGCTTCACCGATGCACCCACCACACAGCTTCACCGATGCACTCACCACACAGCTTCACCGATGCACTCACCACACAGCTTCACCGATGCACTCACCACACAGCTTCACCGATGCACTCACCACACAGCTTCACCGATGCACTCACCACACAGCTTCACCGATGCACTCACCACACAGCTTCACCGATGCACTCACCACACAGCTTCACCGATGCACTCACCACACAGCTTCACCGATGCACTCACCACACAGCTTCACCGATGCACTCACCACACAGCTTCACCGATGCACCCACCACCCAGCTCCACCGATGCACCCACCACCCAGGCACCCACCACCCAGCTAAACTTACACAGCTCCACCGATGCACCCAACACACCGCTCCACCGATGCACCCAACACACAGCTCCACCGATGCACCCAACACACAGCTCCACCGATGCACCCAACACACAGCTCCACCGATGCACCCAGCACACAGCTCCACCGATGCACCCACCACCCAGCTCCACAGGTGCTCCAAATAAGCTCCACCAGTGCACCCAGCACACAGCTTCACCGATGCACCCACCAAGCTTCACCGATGCACCCACCACACAGCTTCACCGATGCACCCACCACACAGCTTCACCGATGCACTCTCCACACAGCTTCACCGATGCACTCTCCACACAGCTTCACCGATGCACTCACCACACAGCTTCACCGATGCACTCACCACACAGCTTCACCGATGCACCCACCACCCAGCTCCACCGATGCACCCACCACCCAGGCACCCACCACCCAGCTAAACTTACACAGCTCCACCGATGCACCCACCACACAGCTCCACCGATGCACCCACCACCCAGCTCCACAGGTGCTCCAAATAAGCTCCACCAGTGCACCCAGCACACAGCTTCACCGATGCACCCACTAAGCTTCACCGATGCACCCACTAAGCTTCACCGATGCACCCACTAAGCTTCACCGATGCACCCACTAAGCTTCACCGATGCACCCACTAAGCTTCACCGATGCACCCACTAAGCTTCACCGATGCACCCACTAAGCTTCACCGATGCACCCACCGCACAGCTCCACGGAGGCACCCACCGCACAGCTCCACCGATGCACCCACCGCACAGCTCCACCGATGCACCCACCACACAGCTCCACCGATGCACCCACCACACAGCTCCACCGATGCACCCACCACACAGCTCCACCGATGCACCCACCACACAGCTCCACCGATGCACCCACCACACAGCTCCACCGATGCACCCACCACACAGCTCCACCGATGCACCCACCACACAGCTCCACCGATGCACCCACCACACAGCTCCACCGATGCACCCACCACACAGCTCCACCGATGCACCCAGCACACAGCTTCACCGCTGCAACCACCACACAGCTTCACCGCTGCAACCACCACACAGCTCCACTGCTGCAACCACCACACAGCTCCACTGCTGCAACCACCACACAGCTCCACTGCTGCAACCACCACACAGCTCCACTGCTGCAACCACCACACAGCTCCACTGCTGCAACCACCACACAGCTCCACTGCTGCAACCACCACACAGCTCCACTGCTGCAACCACCACACAGCTCCACTGCTGCAACCACCACCACAGATCTCAAAATAAGCTCCACCAATGCACCCAGCACACAGCTCCACCGATGCACCCACCACACAGCTCCACCGATGCACCCACCACACAGCTCCACCGATGCACCCACCACCCAGCTCCACAGATGCTCCAAATAAGCTCCATCAGTGCACCCAGCACACAGCTTCACCGATGCAGCCTGTTAGACGGGGACCCGGAGGGTCGGCCGAGTACAGGGGGAGAGGCCTCCGATGAGGACCGTCTCCAGCGATCGTACAGACAAGTAACTTCCCCCCCACAAATGGACACCACACAAGGATGCGATCTGCACACTTTATATAGGATTCTTGAGGCAAGGTTATCAACGATACAGTGGGGGCAGGACACGAGGTTCCTCCCAATTCTAGTCTCTGTAGGGTAAGGGGTAGCGGGACAGTCTTGGTACCGGTCCGGTACAAGGGCGGCCAGGAGGAGCTCACAATCCTCGAGCTCGGAGGTCTGAAAGGTCGGGCCGCGGCAACGCCAGCAGGCTAGGTTGAAAAGTCTTGGCAAGGAGGGCAGCGCCAGCAGGCTAGGACGATGGTTCTCGGTACGGAGGGCCGCGGCAGCGCCAGCAGGCTACGATGATGACTTCTTTGCAGAGGGGCCGCGGCAGCGTCAGCAGGCAAGAGCGATGGTTCACAAGGATGGGCCGCGGCAGCGCCAGCAGGTCCAGATGAAGATGCACGTTGCAGAGGGCCGCGGCAGTGCCAGCAGGCTTTAGAGATGGTTCACAAGGCAGGGCTGCGGCAGCGCCAGCAGTCCGTCAGGGATGAGTTCTTCAAGGTCTCTCGACTCCAGGATACAACTGCCTTCCTGCTCTGGAGCTGCCCCAGTTATAGGTCTGGTCCCCTTTGATGTCCGGACCCTCGCGCTTGGAGGTCGGGAGGTCCGGGATGAGGGAGTCCAGACACCCAGCAGGGGGGTGGAGCCAGCGCCCGGGGAGGCCGGGGCGATGGGCACCTGGCGGGGGAGAGCCATCAACACTCCTTTCTCCCATTGACCTGCCAAGTGGTCTCTTCACCTCCTGGGTGGATGGTGGTGCCTCGATGTCGGGGCCTGGCGAGGCCCAGGGTTGGGGTCGAGCTGAGGCCACGCGGCCTCGTGGTGCAGTGTCCAAGATGGCGGCTGGGCCGGGGCAATGGTGCTGACGGAGGCCCGGGTCAGCCGATGCTGGGGTGTTCGGGAGCAGGCGTCCCGTTGGGGACGGGTTGCGGGTCGCCTCGGTGGGTTGCCGGGATGGTTCTTTCTGGGGATACAGGGAGAGCCGGTGTCAGTCTTCTCATGCGGGGAGGGAGCGGGCCTTTCATGAGGCCTGTCCAACATGCATCCCCCCCAGCTGAAGGCAGGGAGAGTCACCCATCCTCTTGGGTACTCTCCTCGCCGAGGCGGAAAAAGCGTGATAGGCCGTCCGCGTTGGCGTGGTCCTGGCCAGTACGATGCTCCACAGTGAAGTCCATCCCCTGCAGGGAGATGGACCATTGCAACAGTTTTGGGTTCTCCCCCCGCATTTGCATCAACCATTGCAGGGGTCTGTGGTCTGTCTGCACCCTGAAATGGGTACCGAAGAGGTAGGGCCGGAGTTTCTTGAGGGCCCATACCACTGCGAAGGTCTCCCGCTCGATGGTGCTCCAGCGCTGTTCTCGAGCTAGCAGGCGTCGGCTGATGAAGGCCACTGGCTGGTCGACTCCCTCGGCGTTGAGTTGAGAGAGGACTGCCCCAATGCCATGATCTGAGGCGTGTGTCTGGACTATGAATTCCCGGCTGTAGTCGGGGGCCTGGAGCACGGGGGCGGTGCACATGGCGGCCTTCAACTTCTCGAAGGCCGTTTGACAGTCCGAAGTCCAGTTGACGGTTTTGGGGTTTTTCTTGGATGTTAGTTCTGTGAGGGGCCCCACAATGCTGCCATAGTCCTTTACAAACCGCCGGTAGTATCCGTTGAGCCCTAGGAAGGCCCGGACCTCGGTTTGGGTGACAGGTGGTTGCCAGGACTGGATGGCAGCGATCTTGAGCTGAAGGGGCGCCACCAGACCGCTCCCCACTTGGTGTCCGAGGTAGGTCACGGACCCCTGGCCAATCTGACATTTGCTGGCTTTGACGGTGAGGCCAGCCTGCTGGAGGGCGCGCAGGACTTCTCGGAGGTGGTGAAGGTGGTGAAGGTGGTCTGCCCAGTGGCGACTGTACACAGCGATATCGTCCAGGTAGGCGGCGCTGAATTCTTCGAGGCCCGCCAGTACCTGGTTCACGAGTCGTTGGAAGGTAGCTGGAGCGTTTTTCATGCCGAATGGCATCACTTTGAAGTGGTAGTGGCCATCCGGGGTAGAGAAGGCGGATCGTTCTTGGGCCCTGGGGGTGAGGCCGATTTGCCAGTAGCCTGCTGTTAGATCGAAGATGCTCAGGTAGCGGGCAGCCCCCATGCGGTCAACCAGCTCATCCGCCCGGGGGATGGGGTGAGCGTCGGTTCTGGTAACAGCGTTCAGGCCCCGATAGTCTACGCAGAACCGGAGCTCAGGGGCAACGCCCGGGGCGGCAGCCTTGGGGACCAGTACGACTGGGCTGGCCCAGGGGCTGTCGGATGGCTCGATCACTCCTAGGGCCAGCATCTTAGTGACTTCGTTCTGGATGCAGGTGCGCACCCGATCTGGCACTCGGTACGCCCGGTGTCGAATAGGTGGACTATCCCCAGTGTCCACATCGTGATGGCACCAGGGGTGACCCCGGGGGTGAGGGAGAACAGGTTCGCAAATTGTAGCAGGAGAGCCCGACAGTCTTGGCGTTGTTCGGGGGACAAGGCATCAGAGAGTCTGACCCCTTCCACTGAGCCATCTTTTTCACGGGTCCTCAGTAGGTCAGGGAGGGGCTCAGAGTCTTCTTCCGTCCCACTATCTGTTGCCATCAGTAGGCTGAGCTCCGAACGTACGAAGTGGGGTTTGAGTCTGTTGGCGTGGAGGACTCGCAGGGGGTTCCGGGAGGACTCCATGTCTATTAGGTAGGTGACAGGGCCCTTGCGCTCTATCACCTTGAAGGGTCCTGTCCATTTGTCCTGCAGGGCACAGGGTTCGACTGGAGACATCACCCAGACTTGCTGGCCTAGTTCGAACTCGATGGAGGAGGCATGCTGATCGTACCATTTCTTCATGTCCTCCTGACTGGCCTCAAGGTTGGCTTTGGCGAGTTCCCTGAATCACCGGGCCTGGTTGCGGAGGGTCAGGAAATACTTATAGACGTCTGGAGGGGTCTTCTGGGGGGCCATCTCCCATCCTTCCTTGACCAGGCTGAGGGGGCCCCAGACGGGGTGTCCGTACAGGAGCTCAAAGGGACTGAAGCCGAGGGATTTCTGGGGAACTTCTCGATAGGCGAAGAGGAGGCACGGGAGCAGCACGTCCCATTGGCGACGTAGGGGTTCTTCCAGGCCCATGATCATTCCCTTGAGAGTGCGGTTAAACCGCTCGACCAGTCCATTTCCTTGCGGGTGATAAGGGGTCGTGAACCGGTAGGTGACCCCGCACTGTTGCCAGAGAGACCTCATGTACTTGGAGATTAAGTTCGTGCCCCTGTCGCTGACGACTTCCCGGGGGAAGCCCACTCGAGAGAAGATCCCCATCAGGGCTCGGCCTACCACGGGTGCTGTCACGGTCCAAAGAGGAATGGCCTCGGGATAGCGGGTGGCGTGGTCCACCAGGACTAGGATGAACCGGTGCCCCTGGGCCGTTCGGGGGTCTAGGGGCCCCACAATGTCTATTCCGACCCGTTCGAACGGGGTGGTGACGACGGGAAAGGGTTGCAAGGGTGCTTTGATCTTTCGGCCGCTCTTCCCGCTGGCCTGGCAGGTGGGGCAAGCCCGGCAGTGGTTGGAGACATCATTACGCATTTTGGGCCAGTAGAAGTGAGTCACCAGGTGGTTGTAGGTTTTGTCTTGCCCCAGGTGCCCAGCAAGGGGGACATCGTGTGCCAAGTTCAAAAGGAAGTCTCTGAAGCGGAGGGGCACCACCAGCACCCGACTGGCTCCCAGCTCAGCAATTCTTTGCTCACTGTAGAGCAGGTCATTGTCCCAATAAATCCAGTGGGCCCCTGCGGTGTCTCCTGCGCTCTGGGCGAGGGCTTGCTGCCGGAGTCCCTCGAGGGAGGGACAGGTCCTCTGCTCTTGTCGGAACTGCTCCTGGGTGGGACCACCCTCTTGCTGCCACTGGGCCAGTTCGGGAAGGTCCTGGAGTTGAACTGGCCCTTCTTCGGCTTGCTCTGGGGGATTGGTGCTTAGGGCGGCTCCCTCCAGGACGATCGGGGGAGGAGGTTCTGGCCATTCTGGTTCTTCGGGACTGGAGATGGCGCGGGCGGCCATGGACCGGGTCGTTATGCAGGCCCATTCAGGGAGGCCCAACATCCCCAGGTGCTCTCTTCTTTCGACGGCTGCCCAGGGGGAACTTTCGAGGTCGTTCCCCAGGAGGCAGTCCACTGGGGCATCATCGCGGACAGTCACCTTCAGCATTCCGGACACTCCTCCCCACTCGAAGGGGACGCAGGCCATCCGACACAGGCTTTCTGAGTTGTCGGCTGACCGGACGGGGTAGAGGACGTTCGGCAAGATCTGCTCCGGGGTCACCAGGTGACAGCGGACTGCCGTCACACTGGCCCCGGTGTCGCGTAGGGCTTCAGCCTGGCGCCCATTAATGTTGACCCACTGGCTGTATTTCCGCGTATTGGCGGGTAGGGGAGCCCGCGGACTCATGTCTCTTTCCCCTAGGCAGACCAGGGACATGGCGGCTGGTTCCCACTCGGGCTGGTCGGCCTCGTATTCCTCAGCATCTTCTGGGGTTTGCTCTTCTCCCAGGGCGGCGGCAGCGACCTGGCGGGGCATAGTGTTCTGGTTCTTCGGGCAATTAGGGTCGTTGGCGTAGTGGCCGGGTCGCTGGCATCGGTGGCAAGTAACGTTGGCTCGGAACCCTGGACGCATCGGGGGGGGTTTCCCCTGCCGGCCGGGGGCGGGGCGCTGCTGGCGGGAGCCACCGGGACGGCGTCTCTGCCCCGACCCTGGCCTCCTCCTCCCCCTCGGGGGCGATTGGGTCCTTGGTTGGTTCTGTTTGGTTCGCTGGGCCCGTTTCGGGCAACTCGGGTGCTTTCCCATCGGTCAGCTTCGGCAGCGAGTTGCCGAGGTTCAGTTAGTTTACTGTCGAGGAGGTGCTGCCTGAGCTCGACGAAGCAGTTGTTAGAGAGGTGCTCCCACACAATAAGGTCAAAGAGTTGCTCATAAGTGGTCACCTTGCTGCCCTTGATCCACCCCTCGAACGCTCTGCTGAAAAAGTTCACGTACTCCACCCAAGTTGTACCCGGGATCCGTTTGCAGTCGCGGAACCGCTGGCGGTACATCTCGGGCGTGAGTCCGTATCGAGTGAGGAGGGCGGCTTTCATGTGGTCGTAGGAGGTCATCTGGTGGTCCGGAAGTTGCAGCAGGGCGTCTCGTCCTTCGTTGACGAACCTCCCCCATAACCCGGCTCCCCAGTCGCTTCGGGGAATCCGGTGGGAGGTCATGGCTACCTCATAGGCTTTGAAATATTGCTGGATATCGTCGTTCCGGTAATATTCTCTGACAACATCCTTGGGGATGTGGACTTTAGGGTCTGTAGTGGCAGGAGTGTTTGGGTGCTCGGGCACCCCTAGATCTTTATTCTGTTTCCGAAGCTCTATTTCTTTTAGGTTACGCTCATGTTCGTAGGCTAGCTTTTTCTCTTCTAACTCTCTGTCTTTGTTTTTCTTCCCGCTCCTCTCGGAGCCGCAAGTGTTCCAATGTTATTTTTTGTTCCGTCAACTTCAGTTCTCCATCCAACCGAAGTCGAGCCAGCTCCAATTCATGGAGCCTGCTTTTTTTCCGTTCCCGGATCTCCTTTGGGGGAGAGACCCGATCTTCTTTCTTCCGTCGGAGTGGGGTTCGTTTCCGGTGCCTCAAGGCTTTGGTTTTGGGGTACGGCCGTACCCGTCTCTGCCCAAGATTCCAGGGCCTTTTTGAAATCTTCTTTCGTGCTCAGTCCTGTGGTAGCAATGGCTAGTTCTATGCAGAACTGCTTTAGTTCTCTGTGGTTATACTATTCTAATTTCTCCATCTGGAATTTCTCTGTGGTTCCGCTCTCTTTTGTGGTCATTGTGGTTGTGTCGTGGGGTGAGTTACTCTGTACGATTACGCGTTGGTTCGGATCGCGCCGCTGGCCACCAATGTTAGACGGGGACCCGGAGGGTCGGCCGAGTACAGGGGGAGAGGCCTCCGATGAGGACCGTCTCCAGCGATCGTACAGACAAGTAACTTCCCCCCCACAAATGGACACCACACAAGGATGCGATCTGCACACTTTATATAGGATTCTTGAGGCAAGGTTATCAACGATACAGTGGGGGCAGGACACGAGGTTCCTCCCAATTCTAGTCTCTGTAGGGTAAGGGGTAGCGGGACAGTCTTGGTACCGGTCCGGTACAAGGGCGGCCAGGAGGAGCTCACAATCCTCGAGCTCGGAGGTCTGAAAGGTCGGGCCGCGGCAACGCCAGCAGGCTAGGATGAAAAGTCTCGGCAAGGAGGGCCGCGGCAGCGCCAGCAGGCTAGGACGATGGTTCTCGGTACGGAGGGCCACGGCAGCGCCAGCAGGCTACGATGATGACTTCTTTGCAGAGGGGCCGCGGCTGCGCCAGCAGGCAAGAGCGATGGTTCACAAGGATGGGCCGCGGCAGCGCCAGCAGGTCCAGACGAAGATGCACGTTGCAGAGGGCCGCGGCAGCGCCAGCAGGCTTTAGAGATGGTTCACAAGGCAGGGCTGTGGCAGCGCCAGCAGTCCGTCAGGGATGAGTTCTTCAAGGCGTCTCTCGACTCCAGGATACAACTGCCTTCCTGCTCTGGAGCTGCCCCAGTTATAGGTCTGGTCCCCTTTGATGTCCGGACCCTTGCGCTTGGAGGTCAGGAGGTCCGGGATGAGGGAGTCCAGACACCCAGCAGGGGGGTGGAGCCAGCGCCCGGGGAGGCCGGGGGCGATCGGCACCTGGCGGGGGAGAGCCATCGACACTCCTTTCTCCCATTGACCTGCCAAGTGGTCTCTTCACCTCCTGGGTGGATGGTGGTGCCTCGATGTCGGGGCCTGGCCAGGCCCAGGGTTAGGGTCGAGCTGAGGCCACGCGGCCTCGTGGTGCAGTGTCCAAGATGGCGGCTGGGCTGGGGCAATGGTGCTGACGGAGGCCCGGGTCAGCCGATGCTGGGGTGTTCGGGAGCAGGCGTCCCGTTGGGGACGGGTTGCGGGTTGCCTCGGTGGGTTGCCGGGATGGTTCTTTCTGGGGACACAGGGAGAGCCGGTGTCCGAGTCTTCTCATGCGGGGAGGGAGCGGGCCTTTCACGAGGCCTGTCCAACACACCCACTAAGCTTCACCGATGCACCCACCACACAGCTTCACCGATGCACTCACCACACAGCTTCACCGATGCACTCACCACACAGCTTCACCGATGCACTCACCACACAGCTTCACCGATGCACTCAACACACAGCTTCACCAATGCACTCGCCACACAGCTTCACCGATGCACCCAGCTCCACTGATGCACCCACCACCCAGGCACCCACCACCCAGCTAAACTTACACAGCTCCACTGATGCACCCACCACCCAGCTCCACTGACACAGCTCCACTGATGCAACCACCACACAGCTCCACTGATGCAACCACCACACAGCTCCACTGATGCAACCACCACACAGCTCCACTGATGCAACCACCACACAGCTCCACTGATGCAACCACCACACAGCTCCACAGATGCACCCACCACACAGCTCCAGAGATGCACCCACCACCCAGCTCCACCAATGCACCCACCTCCACAGATAATCAAAATAAGCTCCACCAATGCACCCAGCACACAGCTTCACCAATGCACCCACTAAGCTTCACCGATGCACCCACTAAGCTTCACCGATGCACCCACCACCCAGCTCCACTGACACAGCTCCACTGATGCAACCACCACACAACTCCACCGATGCAACCACACAGCTCCACCGATACAGCTCCACAGATGACCCCACCACACAGCTCCACAGATGACCCCACCACCCAGCTCCACCGATGCAACCACCACCCAGCTCCACCGATGCAACCACCACCCAGCTCCACCGATGCAACCACCACCCAGCTCCACCGATGCAACCACCACCCAGCTCCACCGATGCAAGCACCACCCAGCTCCACCAATGCACCCACCACACAGCTCCACTGATGCAACCACCACACAGCTCCACTGATGCACCTAACACACAGCTCCACCGATGAACCCACCACACAGCTCCACCGATGAACCCACCACACAGCTCCACCGATGAACCCACCACACAGCTCCACCGATGCACCCACCACACAGCTCCACCTACACAGCTCCACCAATGCACCCACCGCACAGCTCCACTGATGCAACCACCACACAGCTCCACCGACACAGCTCCACCGATGCACCCACCACACAGCTCCACCGAGGCACCCACCACACAGCTCCACCGAGGCACCCACCACACAGCTCCACCGAGGCACCCACCACACAGCTCCACCGAGGCATCCACCACACAGCTCCACCGAGGCATCCACCACACAGCTCCACCGAGGCATCCACCACACAGCTCCACCGAGGCATCCACCACACAGCTCCACCGAGGCACCCACCACACAGCTCCACCGAGGCACCTACCACACAGCTCCACCGATGCACTCACCACACAGCTCCACCGATGCACTCACCTCACAGCTCCACCGATGCACTCACCACACAGCTCCACCGATGCACCCACCACACAGCTCCACCTAAACAGCTCCACCGATGCACCCACCTCAGCTTCACCGATGCTCCAACTAAGCTCCACCAATGCACCCACCGCACAGCTCCACTGATGCACCCACCACACAGCTCCACCGATGCACCCACCACACATCTCCACCTACACAGCGCCACCGATGCACCCACCACACAGCTCCACAGAGGCACCCACCACACAGCTCCACCGAGGCACCCACCACACAGCTCCACCTACACAGCTCCACCGAGGCACCCACCACACAGCTCCACCTACACAGCTCCACCGATGCACCCACCGCACAGCTCCACTGATGCAACCACCACACAGCTCCACCGATGCACCCACCACACAGCTCCACCGATGCACCTAACACACAGCTCCACCGATGCACTCACCACACAGCTCCACCGATGCACCCACCACACAGCTCCACCTACACAGCTCCACCGATGCACCCACCGCACAGTTCCACCAAGGCACCCACCACACAGCTCCACCGATGCACCCACCACAGAGCTCCACAGATGACCCCACCGCACAGCTCCACCGATGCACCCACTACACAGCTCCACTGATGCAATCACCACACAGCTCAACCGACACAGCGCCACAGAGGCACCCACCCAACAGCTCCACAGAGGCACCCACCCAACAGCTCCACAGAGGCACCCACCCAACAGCTCCACAGAGGCACCCACCCAACAGCTCCACAGAGGCACCCACCCAACAGCTCCACAGAGGCACCCACCCAACAGCTCCACAGAGGCACCCACCACACAGCTCCACAGAGGCACCCACCACACAGCTCCACAGAGGCACCCACCGCAGAGCTCCACAGAGGCACCCACCGCACAGCTCCACAGAGGCACCCACCGCACAGCTCCACAGAGGCACCCACCGCACAGCTCCACAGAGGCACCCACCGCACAGCTCCACAGAGGCACCCACCGCACAGCTCCACAGAGGCACCCACCGCACAGCTCCAAAGAGGCACCCACCGCACAGCTCCACAGAGGCACCCACCGCACAGCTCCACAGAGGCACCCACCGCACAGCTCCACAGAGGCACCCACCGCACAGCTCCACAGAGGCACCCACCGCACAGCTCCACAGAGGCACCCACCGCACAGCTCCACCGAAGCACCCACCGCACAGCTCCACCGAAGCACCCACCGCACAGCTCCACGAAGCGCCCACCACACAGCTCCACCGAAGCACCCACCACACAGCTCCACCGAAGCACCCACCACACAGCTCCACCGAAGCACCCACCACACAGCTCCACCTACACAGCTCCACCGATGCACCCACCGCACAGCTCCACCGATGCACCCACCGCACAGCTCCACCGATGCACCCACCGCACAGCTCCACCGATGCACCCACCGCACAGCTCAACCGATGCACCAATCACACAGCTCCACCGATGCACCCACCACACAGCTCCACCTACACAGCTCCACCGATGCACCCACCTCACAGCTTCATCGATGCTCCAACTAAGCTCCACCAATGCACCCACCGCACAGCTCCACCGATGCACCCACCACACAGCTCCACCAATGCACCCACCACACATCTCCACCTACACAGCTCCACCGATGCACCCACCAAACAGCGCCACCGAGGCACCCACCACACAGCTCCACCGAGGCACCCACCACACAGCTCCACCGAGGCACCCACCACACAGCTCCACCGAGGCACCCACCACACAGCTCCACCGAGGCACCCACCACACAGCTCCACCGAGGCACCCACCACACAGCTCCACCGAGGCACCCACCACACAGCTCCACCGAGGCACCCACCACACAGCTCCACCGAGGCACCCACCACACAGCTCCACCGAGGCACCCACCACACAGCTCCACCGAGGCACCCACCACACAGCTCCACCGAGGCACCCACCACACAGCTCCACCGAGGCACCCACCACACAGCTCCACCGAGGCACCCACCACACAGCTCCACCGAGGCACCCACCACACAGCTCCACCGAGGCACCCACCACACAGCTCCACCGAGGCACCCACCACACAGCTCCACAGAGGCACCCACCACACACCTCCACCGAGGCACCCACCACACAGCTCCACCGAGGCACCCACCACACAGCTCCACCGAGGCACCCACCACACAGCTCCTCCGAGGCACCCACCACACAGCTCCTCCGAGGCACCCACCACACCGCTCCTCCGAGGCACCCACCACACAGCTCCTCCGAGGCACCCACCACACAGCTCCTCCGAGGCACCCACCACACAGCTCCTCCGAGGCACCCACCACACAGCCCCACCGAGGCACCCACCACACAGCCCAACCGAGGCACCCACCACACAGCCCCACCGAGGCACCCACCACACAGCCCCACCGAGGCACCCACCACACAGCCCCACCGAGGCACCCACCACACAGCCCCACCGATGCACCCACCACACAGCCCCACCGATGCACCCACCACACAGCCCCACCGATGCACCCACCACACAGCTCTACCGATGCACCCACCACACAGCTCCACCGATGCAGCCACCACCGAGGCACCCACCACCCGGCTCCACCGAGGCACCCACCACCCGGCTCCGCCGAGGCACCCACCACCCGGCTCCGCCGAGGCACCCACCACCCGGCTCCGCCGAGGCACCCACCACCCGGCTCCGCCGAGGCACCCACCACCCGGCTCCGCCGAGGCACCCACCACCCGGCTCCGCCGAGGCACCCACCACCCGGCTCCGCCGAGGCACCCACCACCCAGCTCCGCCGAGGCACCCACCACACAGCTCCGCCGAGGCACCCACCACACAGCTCCGCCGAGGCACCCACCACACAGCTCCGCCGAGGCACCCACCACACAGCTCCGCCGAGGCACCCACCACACAGCTCCGCTGAGGCACCCACCACACAGCTCCGCTGAGGCACCCACCAGACAGCTCCGCTGAGGCACCCACCAGACAGCTCCGCTGAGGCACCCACCAGACAGCTCCGCCGAGGCACCCACCAGACAGCTCCGCCGAGGCACCCACCAGACAGCTCCGCCGAGGCACCCACCAGACAGCTCCGCCGAGGCACCCACCAGACAGCTCCGCCGAGGCACCCACCACACAGCTCCACCGACACAGCTCCACTGATGCACCAAGACACAGCTCCACTGATGCACCAAGACACAGCTCAACCGCGGCACCCACCACCCAGCTCCACAGATGCACCCACCACCACGGATGCACCCACCACACAGCTCCACAGATGCACACAGCTCCACTGATGCACCCACCTCACAGCTTCACCGATGCTCCAACTAAGCTCCACCGATGCACCCACCACACAGCTCCACCGATGCACCCACCACACAGCTTCGCCGAGGCACCCACCACACAGCTTCGCCGAGGCACCCACCACATAGCTCCGCCGAGGCACCCACCACACAGCTCCGCCGAGGCACCCACCACACATCACCACCTACACAGCTCCACTGAGGCACCCACCACACAGCTCCACCAATGCACCCACCACACAGCACCACCAATGCACCCACCACACAGCACCACCTACACATCTCCACTGATGCACCCACTACCCAGCTCCACCGATGCACCCACTACCCAGCTCCACCGATGCACCCAGCTCCACCAATGCAGCCACCACACAGCTTCACCGATGCACCAACCAAACAGCTCCACAGACACAGCTCCACGGAGGCCCCCACCACACAGCTCCACCGCGGCCCCCACCACACAGCTCCACCGCGGCACCCACCACACAGCTCCACAGATGCACCCACCACCACAGATGCACCCACCACACAGCTCCACCGATGCACCCACCACACAGCTTCACCGATGCTCCAACTAAGCTTCACCAATGCACCCACCACACAACTCCACCTACACAGCTCCACCGATTCACCCACCACACAGCTCCACCGATGCACCCACCACACAGCTCCGCCGAGGCACCCACCACACAGCTCTGCCGAGGCACCCACCACACATCACCACCTACACAGCTCCTCCGATGCACCCACCACACAGCTCCACCTACACAGCTCCACCGATGCACCCACCACACACATGCTCCACCAATGCACCCACCACACAGCACCACCAATGCAGCCACCACACAGCTTCACCGATGCACCAACCAACCAGCTCCACCGACACAGCTCTGCGGAGGCACCCACCACACAGCTCCGTGGAGGCACCTACCACACAGCTCCGCGGAGGCACCCACCACACAGCTCCGCAGAGGCACCCACCACACAGCTCCGCGGAGGCACCCACCACCCAGCTCCACCGATGCACCCACCACACAGCTCCACCAATGCACCCACCAGACAGCTCCACCAACACAGCTCCACCGATGCACCCACCACACAGCTCCACCGGTGCACCCACTAAGCTCCACTGATGCACCCACCACACAGCTCCACCGATGCACCCACCACACAGCTTCGTGGAGGCACCCACCACACAGGTCCGCCGAGGCACCCACCACACAGGTCTGCCGAGGCACCCACCACACAGGTCTGCCGAGGCACCCACCACACAGGTCTGCCGAGGCACCCACCACACAGGTCCGCCAAGGCACCCACCACACAGGTCCGCCGAGGCACCCACCACACAGCTCTGCCGAGGCACCCACCACACAGCACCACCTACACAGCTCCACCGATGCACCCACCACACAGCTCCACCTATACAGCTCCACCGATGCACCCACCACACAGCACCACCTACACAGCTTCACCGATGCACCCACCATCCAGCTCCGCGGAGGCACCCACCACACAGCTCTGCGGAGGCACCCACCACACAGCTCCACGGAGGCACCCACCACACAGCACCACCTACACAGCTCCACCGATGCACCCACCACACAGCTCCACCTACACAGCTCCACTGATGCACCCACCACACAGCACCACCTACACATCTCCACCGATGCACCCACCATCCAGCTCCACTGATGCACCCACCACACAGCACCACCTACACATCTCCACCGATGCACCCACCATCCAGCTCCACGGTGCACCCACTAAGCTCCACCGAGGCACCCACCACACAGCTCCACCGAGGCACCCACCACACAGCTCCACCGAGGCACCCACCACACAGCTCCACCGAGGCAACCACCACACAGCTCCACCGAGGCAGCCACCACACAGCTCCACCGAGGCAGCCACCACACAGTGCCACCGAGGCAGCCACCACACAGCTCCACCGAGGCAGCCACCACACAGCTCCACCGAGGCAGCCACCACACAGCTCCACCGAGGCAGCCACCACACAGCTCCACCGAGGCAGCCACCACACAGCTCCACCGAGGCAGCCACCACACAGCTCCACCGAGGCGCCCACCACACAGCTCCACCGAGGCGCCCACCACACAGCTCCACCGAGGCACCCACCACACAGCTCCACCGATGCAGCCACCACACAGCTCCACCGACACAGGTCCTCCTCTCCCCGTTCGTGTCTCCTTCACTCCCCCTAATTTAATGATCGCCTTTGCTCAGGAAAAAAGGGCTTCAAATCCCTCAAAGGGTTTGGAAGAAGTATTATGCACTTAAGGCCAAGGTTGAATATGTAGCGGCCTTAAAAATATCATGCCTCTTTCAAATCTGCACTGACAGACTACTATACAGAATTTATTACCAACGTGTAAAAAAAAATCTGTCAAACTGTTTAAAGTAGTAAAGTGTGACAAACTTACCTCTTTTTTTCTAAACAAAGTCGAGCAAATTAATTGCTGATTAAAAGAAGATGCTTCTATTTTAGTGCACCATCAATTGCTGACACCCAACCACTCGGGCCATTGGTCCACATCTAGTAGGCGGTCAGTCCACTGTTCAGTCAGGCAAGCCCTTGGAAATAAGCCTGGCCCCCCCTTTGGACCTTGCACAACTGTAAACTTTAGTACGGCTCCCCGCTTGATCCCCTCCCACTATCAAAGCTTAGATTGTTAAATGAGGCTGCCCTCACAGTAGTACTGGATCTCCATAATTCCTTCTTGTTCACGAGTGAGGTACCACAGAATTGAAGGCATGCCTTGGTAGTCCCTCTGTTAAAGAAGAATGACCCTGACCCTCAATGCTGCTCAAAGTTTAGGCCAATTTTGCTTCTGTTCTCTTAAATTTTGGAAAACATGTTTAACACTCACCTCTCCTTTGTTACTGTTGCATCCGTCCCAGTCTGGGTTCAATGCTGGCCACAGCACCGAATGTGCCCTACTTGGGAGTCTCAGAACTCCTAAGGCAAGAACTCTACTCTGGCTGGACAGCCGCCCTTATCCTTTTAGATTTAAGTGTGACTTTTGATGCAGTCTCACATTCCATTGTTTTGGATAGATTGGAGGCTTCAGGCTTTCCTGGCATTGCCTTGAAGTGTATCTTCTTTTCTGAAAGATTGAACATTTCAGGTCTGATCAGCAAACACCTGTACGACCCGAACACTGACCTCGGGGTTCCTTCGGGATCTATTCTGAGCCCTCTGCTGTTTAACATTTACCTTCGCCCCTTGATGGAAGTGATTGAAGAGTCCGGTCTCACCGTATTTTCGTGGGTGGATGACTCAGGTTATCTTCACTATCAGAAGCTCAAAACAAAGATTCTTCCCCTCTCAGGGAAGGCCTGTCCAACATCGCCCTCTGGATGAACAAACGCCCTAAACTCAATGGCAATAAAACCCAAGTCCCGATCTTGGGAAACAACCGTGAACTTTGGGGAGTTATCCACTGACCCGTCATACTGGGGCCTTTACCTGCACCAGTTGATAAGGTTTCATCATTGATAAGAATCTCTCCCTTTCACTGCAGGTCTCCAAGCTCACAGCCCTTTGCGTGTCCATTCTGAAATGGCTCAAGAAAATCCTTTGACTGATTCCTCTTAGTTCCCAGAGAACAGTGCTGCAGACCTTGGTAATGTCCAGATTGGACTTTGGGAATGTACTGTATCTGGGAACCAATAAAACCTTGATTCATCGCACGCTGATCATCCAGCACGTGGCTGCCTGCCTTTTCCAGCTGCTGAGATATGTTTTGGTCTCTCCCCAAATTGCACTGGCTGAAGGTTGGCAAATGGATTAAATTCATGGCCTTCTGTTACATGCTTTGAGCTAGACACGGTCTTGCCCCTTCTTATCGCCAAGATCTTGTGTCCCTGTATGCCCCTTCCGGAGTGCTGAGATCCCCTTACCTCACACAGTTTACCATGCCTACATTTCGCAGAGCTCCTATTAAAGGGCGCTCCTGTTTTAGGACAAACTCTGGAATTCTCTTCCGGTAGCTCTCACACTGTAACTCACTGCTTACTTTTCGTATGAACGTAAGTAACATGCTCTTGAACTGCCCTGACTGAGCCCTCGTCACCTGATTATTTTTTTGCTGTCTCTTGCTACCGTCTGCCTATAGCGCTGGAGACCGTTCTGAGTAGCTGCGCACCCTATGAGCTCCCTAATAAATAATCTTTGAGTTCATAAAATAACTTTTCCCAGGTTTGTGAATTTGCTTTCAATGTGTGGTCACTCCTGCTGTTTGCTGGCGGGAAACTTCGTTTACAACGCGGTGTTTACACCGCAGTACCTTTACAACTATGCAGTTACAACGTAAGTCGTTACTACGACTTGCACTGGATGGCGCTGTTGGATAAGGAATATTGTAATTTTATATTCCAACACCTTCCCTACTGTTACGTGGGCTGGTGTTGGAATATAAAATTATAATATTCCTCAATCAGCGCACACCAACGCAAGTCATTTTAACGACTTGAGTTTTAATGGCAGCGTTGTAAAGTACTGTGGTCTAAAAGATCACGTTGTACTGACGTACATCCGTGCTGGCCATGGCTACCCCAGAGAATATGGAAGGTATAATGATCGTTTTGACCACCTGCAGAGAGGGAGGATGAAGCCACTGTAAGACTTGCAGACGCATGATTTCCCCTCACCTTGAAGTCCATGTACCCCCATGTGTTCAAAGCATAGGCAGATGTTCATCCTTTGTGCTGTGATGGGTAAGGAGAGGGTTAGGAGTCATGGGGAAAGCACTTGACTACCTGGTGGAGGTTAGCGGTTAGCACCTAGCTGTGGAATGCTGACCTCAGTTAGGCATAGAGCAGGCTTTTCCAACTAGTAACCTGTGAGCTACTGGTAGCTCTCCAGTGACCTGTAAAACTCTCCTGTGTGGCCCTGTAAAAATGAAAAGCTATATTTTAATTATTTAATGTATCCCAAAATTAAAAAACATGTAAATGAGAAACTTATGTACTTTAAGACCTCATTAGCTGACGATCAGAGGAAAAATAGGTACATTTTCAAAATAAATTTAAAGCTGAAATTTAAGTCAATGATGCAGCACTGGAAAAAGTTAATACCAATGATTATCTTGGTATCAAAGGCAGTCTAGCTATGGCTGTTGCGTATTACCAATGTAAAATCATTCCACATTGGTGAAGCATTTTTATCTGCCGGACTGAGGTGCTCAATGGCCGTAATCTTGCATATGGTAGCCAAAAATGTAATCCTGCAATGATGTCACTAATTCAAACTAGTAGTATAAGCTCGAGAATTATTTAATTGAATATAAGTAGCTCTTAAGTTGAAGGGTGGGATTCCTTCTTCATCATACAAAATGAGTTGTCCCATCCCTTAAGTGACATCGCTTCTGTTCCCAGGGCTACCGGGCCCCTGGGGTCCCTCGCCAGCAGTGGCATAACTTCCAGCGGTCAAGTTGACAGTGTTGAGTTACTTGTGTTGACATCACCCGTCACGTGTTGGTCACATGCTCATGGTTCTATCACATGTTTAGGATGCTGTCATAACTGATTTGGGTACCAAGGCCCAGTGTCTAGGGCTTTGTCACAGGTAAATTAGCAAAACTGTTGGGGTGGGGGGGTGGCAGTATCTGGGTCTCTACCCATGCAAGCCTGGGCATGTTCAGACAGCCGCAATCCTGAAATATTGCTGACAAATGGAGGACTACTCAATGAGGCTCTTGGAAAATCCACAGGCATAACCCAGCCCCCTTGTCTCCAGGCCAGACGTCTTCACTTGGACAGTTCATATTTGACTTAAAAAGGTCTTGTTAGAAACGTGTGGACACATTTATAATTGAGACGGGAGTGCTATGAAATTGACCCATACACAGATGGCTGGTACTCCGCAACTCCCTAAAGTTTTCCCAAAGCATTACTCTTTAAATCACTAGTGCTATTTTTAAGGCCTTCCATAAAATCGGCTCCCCATACCTCTGGGCCAAACTGCAACCCTATATTTCGTGTCGAACTTTGCGGTCATCCGCTCAGTCCCTGATAATCACCCCTCATATTCAGCTTTCTCGGAGGGGTGGTAGATCATTCCAAGTGTTGGCTTCTCGCTTTATGGAATAGCTTGCCTCTTGTATTGAGGAAATCCCAGGATCTCATCACCTTGTGTTCTGCAATTTTCATGTATATTTTCTCAGGAACTACGTTTTCTTTTGGAAACAAATTGGAAAGTAATCGAGTCTGCAATGCTTGTTTACCATATTCAGTCAGTAGTCCAATTCTTATATCTTGGAGAATAGTTCCATAATAAACATCTTGTGCCTGTCGCATATTTGAAATGAGGTCTTTGTATTCAAAATATGACCAAATGTTCAGGTTTCCAACACTACACAGACTTTCTGGTGTTTTAATGCGCAAGTGTTTTAAATACTGGTTGTCCTTTTACAGGAGTCAGTTGCAGTAGATCTCCAAAAACTAAGACTGGTTTTCCTCCAAATAACAGCCTTAAACTAGAGCTTGTTGTGTTTCATGGTTTATGCGGGTCTTGTTTTCTTTAGCACCAGGACACTCCCCGGAGAAGCTGTGTGCTTAATAAATACCTGCTAATAAAACCTAACAATTTGCAAGCTTTAAGTATAAATTGTCATCCCAAAGATACCCCCACACAGACACTTTGGAAGAGAAATCTGCTATGAAATGGATCCCAAATGCAGATGGATGCTCCACCTCTGCAAACTCTGCATGTGCATAAGTATCAAGCTCAAAGTATAAAATGCCGTCCCAAAGTGACACACGCCATCAGCAGCAAAAGGCCTAATTTAAGTCTGTGACCTGATGGAAGCAAGAACCATGGAGCAAGTATGAGATGCAGTGCGGGCAGCAGTGCAAACAAGGACTACTTCTATTGCAGGTAAAAACAGTGCTAACTTACAGCATTTGCATGTTTGCCTTTAAAAACTATTGCATTTCACCATTTCTGCATTTTAAAACCTGTTAGATGGAGCATATAGTTTGTTTTCAATGTGTTACAGTTGCTTAGGAGGCTGCGTTTTCACACAATGCGATTTAAGCCAGGGGTTTAAATGTGCTTTCAAAAAGCCCCTGAATAGGACCAAAGGGTGGAGGTGGAGAAGAAAACTGTGATTAATCTTAACTTTTGATTTTGAGTTAGCTCTAATATTCTTTGTACAATTATGTAATGTCCTCCTCCCATCTATATTTACATTAATCCTTACATTTTCATTCAAATGCCCACCTCATTCTACATGACATACAGAGGTTCTAAAAACGACATCATGTAGGAATACAACACTCTCCATGACTTTAATCTTCTATCCATTTTTCTATCACCATATCCATTCTTCTGCCCATACATTTATCCTCTCTTCCTTCCTTCCTCCTTCCACCCAGCTGTCTCTTCGTCTTCCATCTTTGAACTTTCACCTATTGATCCCTGCACCCTTTGCTTCTTTCGTATTTGTATCTTATTCCTCATTTCACCATTCCATCCTTGCATGTACTTTCAACATTTCTTCCTTTCACCGGTCCATCTTACGTACACCTTTTCTTTCTTATTTCTAGAACTCTTCCCAACTCCGCCTGTTCTGTACTCGTTCTACCTCTCTAGCTTTGGCATGCTTATTTTTGCTTTCTTGCTTGTTTTTCTCTCAAGCTCACATTTTGTTTGTAATTCCTTATTTTCCCTAGTTAATAATTTTTCTTTTTTTATTTCAAAATCTGTTTATTGAAATTTTTCTCCGGAGAGTGCAACAAAAAGCATTACATAAGCCACATCAGTCACAAAAACAGTGAGCCCGGATGTACAGTTTGCTCATGAGAGTTACAGCTTTTCAACAAGGTCCATGACGAATGAACTCTGATAGGTTAAACAGCTTCTTTATAATATAGTGCTTTCAGGCCCATGGTTCTGGGCATCAATCTACCCTCCCAAGAGAGTAAGTAAGAAAGGAAACTTAAATATACCTAAAAAACCAAACCACAAACTGTCATGGTGCAAAATAGAATAAAGTGCGCGTGAGGGGTCGGATACCGGGGTAGTTATTCAGGGGTGCATTGCACCGATTCGTGAACCCCTCACTTTGAGGAAGTTAGATAAGGAACAGGTTGAGGGCCCTTAGCCGTGGGCCGCATGCCCTCCGATAAGTAGGTTACCAGTGGAGACCAAATGTAAGGAAAGCTTTTCCTAGTGTCATCGGCTATATCAACCATGCACTCCAACGCCAAAGCTCTCCACAGTCTTGTGTGCCATTGGGTTAAGGATGAGGCCTCTTGTTTTTTCCCAAGCAGTGGCAATTGCCATTTTGGTTGCCCCCAAATAGCCACATCACTGATTTGTCACCTTGTGTTTGGTGTTTCAAAATGGGACCTGGAGCCCCCAACAGGACCTGTTCCATGGAATTGGAAATAAGATAGCCTACGATAAGCTTAATTTGGGATGGGAATTTCCTTCCAAAATGACTGATTGGAAGGGCAGTCCCATCATATGTGTTTGAAATCTCCTAACATTCCACAACCCCTCCAGCACCTTTCCGACGAAGTGGGAAAATCGTGTGAAGTTTCTGAGGGTACAGGTACCAATCATAAATAATCTTGTAGTGTACCTCCCTGAGGTGCATTGAGCGGTTGAATTTCACTATGCCCCTGCCTAAATGTTCCCAGTGCCTTTCTTCCAAAGGAGTAGTTGTGAGTATGTCCCAAAAGTGTTTGAAAAGCGGGGTCAATCTGGGACTTATTGCCTATATGAGGGCATATAAATAGGAGATACCCCCCTTGGAAGAAGATCCAGATTGAGCTAACTTTTCCCTGGTAGCGGCCAGCCACACCAGTGGCTGCTACAACCAGTGTTTCAGCTGCAGGTAGGGATTCTTCTTTAGCAGTCGATGCAAATTGTTACCTGCATTCTTGAAAAGTGAAGAGTTCACCTCTGTCAAAAAAGAGGGAGATCGAGTGACAACCACCTTCCCGCCAGGATTTAAATGGACTCTTGTAGTGCAGGGGGGGGGGGGGGGGGACGCAGCGTTAAAATGTATAGGCGTGTGAGGAGAGGGGAAGGTTGTAAGTAACCTGGAACACCCTCCCGCCAAGACCTGGAACACCCTCCCTACCGACCTCCGCCTGACCCAAGACCACCTCTCCTTCAGGAAGAAGCTCAAGACCTGGCTGTTCGAGCAGTAGCGGCACCCCACCCCCTCCCCCAAGCGCCTTGAGACCCTCTGGGTAAGTAACGCGCTCTATAAATGCCTTGATTGATTGTAAGGTGTAATCTTTTAGTGAGGATATGCCAGACCTATAGTGTTGTGGATTTAGGTGTGCTAATGTAGGAATTGAGGTCTGTCCTGCTTTGATTTCCATGGAAGATCCCATATGGTACACCCTGTTATCTGTCTATATGTAACCAGTGCTTCTCTGAAGCCCGCAGTGACCATTCCGTGATTACCCGCATTTTTGCCGCTCAGTAATAGGACTGAAAGTCCGGTAATGCAAGACCGCCATCTTTGCGTAGTCATATGAGCAAATTATAGGGAAGGCATGCCCTTTCCCTGCCATATACATTTGGGAAGCATAAGTTGCAGCTCCCGAAAGAGACCTCCTTCCACTGGAACAGGCAACCCCTGAAAAAGGTAAAGTAAGCGAGGGAGAATATTCATCTTAATGGCATTAATCCTACCCAACCAGGAGGTGAATGCCACACTCCATTTACCCAAATCAGTCTTTAGTTGCCGCAGAAAAAGGAGAGAAGTTGGCTCTATGCAGGTCCCATATTGGAGGGATGATTTTGACACCCAAGTACGTGATTTGGGGGCGCTAAAGGGTGCATGACAGAATGGCCGCCCTTGGGTGAGGCTCCTGTAGCCTGGAAAGCTATCTGGCATTTATCTTGGTTAACCGGCTCGTGTACTGGCTGGAACTACGCTGAGTTATAGATAAAAGCTGTCCCCAGCATTGGTGAAATTTTGGCGAGGATCGGACGCTGTGAGCGGCGAGGCACTGAATTCCCACCGGGCTGAACATCGGACGGGTGAGGTGCGCGCGGCAGACGTACCTAGGAAAGACCGCGGCTTCACACGAGGAATGCAGACTGCCGACGCTGGAGACGGGCGCGCCCGGGGAAAACGACAACCGCCGATCCGCCGCCCACAGATCATGGTGAGACCGGGTGGAGGTACGGCGGTAAGCTAAAGCAGCGGGGAGGCAAACGGAGAAGTGCCATTGACCCACAATAGCGGGCTCTTCCCCAAACGGGATCCTCGGCCACGCACTAGCCGACTGTACGCTTGAGACTGCAAGTAATGGCGGCCTAAGACGCGGCACGTTGTAACGGTAACTGGTGGCCCTAAGCGCTGAGCAATACAGCGGCGACAGGAGGCCATCACCGAGCGAGAGGTGGCGCACGTAGCAAACCCTGGCAGAGAGGAATAGGCAAGCAGTGGCGGCAAGGACCGTGGTGGGCTCGCCCTATGTAGACATACGACGCAGGCCAGCGGGGTAGTACTGAACATTTGGTGGGGGATTGCAGTTCCTGGTTTCACCAATTTTGATCCTGGGATATAATAGTCACAGCGCAGAGCAGCTCGTGCCAAACAAACCCTGACCTACGACTGAGTTTCTTTTTCCATATACCTGGACTTCACCTCGATAGTCCAAGAAGAAAAGCGCAAATTCATAGCTGTTATAAAGAAACTCTGCGCAGCACAAATTGATTACGCCTTGCTATACCCGGCCCGGCTCCGGGTGACCCACCAGGGGAAACAGCGCTTCTTCACGAATCCGCAGCAGGTTGAGGATTACCTATGCACGCTGAAGAAAACTCAACATAGACTGAACGGACGGTGCCCTGCAAGCCGAGACAACCCACGAGAGACTGATGAAGAATCCTGAGAAGCCCCCTGCTACAGGCTAGATGCAGTATTATGGACCCTTGCTTAAAACTGAAGGCACTCCAAAGGTGGTGATGAGGCTTGGGACACTAGATGAACAAACAGCCGAATGGTACAGAGAGTTCGGGTGGTAATGTAATAGTGGTCACCCAGGTCGGAGGGCTGAGGGCGGGGAGGTGTATGTGTGACCAGCTAGAGCTGTCCCCCAACGGGTGTACCCCTGTCTTGGACATTGTTGAATTAATGACAGATATGTTATTGTTGGGAATTTGGGCGGGGGGATGGTAGACTATACTGGCAAGTTGGGGCTGCTTCAGTGGGTGGAGTGAGGGAGGGGGGATGTGCGGGGTGGGACTGTTTGGATGTACGTTTGTGTGGATTGGTTGCCACTACGTAATATTGTTTTCCTCCGGGAGGGAGGGTATGGGATACTACAGGGCATGATGCGGATTGGAGACACACATTAGGGTTCCGTGTTGGGATGGTACATACCACGGAAATGCTGCAGATTCACAGATGCATTGGCGAGAAGGTCACTACATTGGGGTTATGGGCAATGGCTTTTTGTTGCGAGACACTTGTGAACGCCTAGTGCTGGTAAGGTTCACAACTGATCTTTTGTATACCTGTTATTTGACATGGCCGTAACTGACCTACACCTCTTCACATGGAACGTGAGAGGCCTAGGCGACCCGCATAAGAGACTAAAAATATTGTCTTATCTGGACAGACACGCCATTCACATAGCGTTTCTGCAGGAGACACACTTCAGACCCCAACCAAATAACCCTTTTGCTGGTAGGTGGGCGGAACATAGACTGTTTTCTTCTTATTCGACTTATGCCAGAGGTACAGCTATCCTAGTTAAGAGGGACACACCATTTACACCGGCAGGCGAGAAGCACGACACACAAGGGAGGTACTGTATTATGTGGGGGCGATTGGGGCATAAATCAATCACGTTTGTGTGCTGTTATGGACCCAACATAGATGACCCACGTTTCTTCATTGAACTCTGGGCTAATGTAATTGACACCGGGACTGACCATGTAACCTGGGGTGGGGACTTAATGTGTCACTGGACCCCGCGCTTGACAGGTCACATCCGAGCTCGCTTCACTACACCAAAGCACGAGCCTCGCTTCACCTTACACTCGCAGAGTATAATCTGATAGATGCCTGGCAACACCTTCACCCAACTACTTGTGAAGGCATGCATTTTACTGCACATGCAGCATTCTGGGTGCATTTAGACTACATGCTTCTGTCGCAGGATTTGGGCCCTAGGACATACTCTGACCACGCACCTGTACGACTGACCCTGAGTGCGGAAAACTTTGGCCCGCCGAGAACACGCAGGTGCTTACAACCAACCATGCTCATAGACGGAGTATTCCAAGAGGAGCTCAGAGAAGAAATACTAGATATCTTCGAGCGTAGTAAAGGTACAGTGGAACAGGTCAAAACCATTTGGGAGGCCTTCAAGGTCACGCTTAGAGGGATTTGCATTGCTAAGTGATCTGGAGTTTTAAAAAGCATACAGAATAGATTGGCCACGTTGGAGAGAGAGCTTAAGGAGCTAGAAAGGACTCTGGCCAATGGCCCGGATGGTATCCCAGTCGAATTTTACAAAACGTATATAGATTTCATGGCCCCCATTCTGCGAGAAGTCTGAGGATGCTCTAGAAGTGGGGCATCTACACCCTTCCATGAGGGTAGCTCTCATCACATTCTTACTCAAGCCGGGAAAATCCCCTGCTAGTTGTGACTCCTACAGACCCCTATCCTTACTCAACTGCGATATTAAAATTCTGGCGAAACATATAGCCACGCGACTTAATCTAATTATGGAAGGTCTGATATTACCTGACTAGTCTGGCTTTGTGCCTGGTAGGGCGACATCCCATAATCTGCGTACCTTCTTTACTGTCCAGAATGTTTCCGAAGAGCTGCCTATGGCGGCAATATTTTTGGACGCAACCAAAGCGTTCGACTCTCTGGAGTGGGACTACGTGTTCGGGGTGATGTCTCGAATGGGGTTTCCGCCCATATTCCTATCCTGGATTAAACTGTTGTACACTTCGCCTGTGGCTAAGGTACTAATCAACGGGAAGACGCCCCAGGAGTTCCCAGTGACAAGGGGCACACGGCAGGGTTGCCCATTGTCGCCCCTATTATTTGCTATTGCGGTAGAACCATTGGCGGCGAAGCTGCGACAACATCATAACGATAAAGCGTTGCGCTGTAATCAGCGACAAATTTTGATATCTCTATATGCAGATGACATCACGCTATACATACGAGACCCACAGCAAAACATGAACGCTGTCCTTAGAGAGTTCATAGTCTTTGGCGAACTGTCGGGCGTAACCATTATTTGGAGTAAATCATGTTTTTTCCCCCTCACAGCAGCGACCACGAAGTTCCCTCTAGATTACCCTATGACTTGGTGCAAGGATGAGTTCAAATATTTGGGGGGACATATATCCAGAGACAAGGAGATGATAATGAGACTCCATTATGGCACGACCATAGTTTGGATTCCTGACAAGGTAACGTGCTGGATCACCCTGCCACTGTCACTAGCAGGCAGAGCATCCTTGATAAAAATGGTCATTCTACCGCAATTACTGTATTTATTCCTAAATATTCCCTTTTACCCTGGATGGTATTTTTTTCAGCAATTGCGATCCAAACTTGTCCGGTTGGTGTGGGGTGAGAAAAAGTCCGAGACTCGCATGGGATACCCTAACCAGGCCCTACACAGGGGGATTTGGTGTCCCAGATTTCGAATTGTATTATTATAGTGCACAGGCACACTATGCTTATTTTTGGGTACAACAACCGCGATACATGTCTCAAGTGGCTGCGGAGCACTGGCTGGCTCTGCCGATTCCTATCGAGGGCGCGTTTTATATTCCACCCCAAGGCAGAGATAAGACACCTACAACAGTGATGGCTACGACAAATGCTTGGCGCCAGTTGGGTAGGATGCTAGAGGCACCCATGCTGTACTCACCACTATTACCCCTGTATATCATCCGGATATGCCTCTACTACAGGAGTCCACTTTTCAGCAGCTTGCTAAGCGTATTCATGTTCAAACATAGGGCGACCTATATGTTGAAGGTACATTTCGCTCTTTTTGGAACATATGTTTCGGGATGCTCACTTCTCTCCTCTTGACACCTTTCTTTATATCCGGCTCCATCAGGGCATTAGATCATTAATGCGTGTATTTCCTACTGAACCCCTAATCTTTATGCCGCTGCAGCGTATTCTTCAGGGAAACCCCGCCAAGAAGTTAGTCTCCACAATATATAAAACAGTACACACACATCGAGACCTCCCATAGCTAAGGCGAAATGGGACCAGGAACTGGGGGTAGAGTTGACAGAAAGACAGTGGAACTTCTGCTCACAACAGACTGAACGAATTTCAGCCAGCAGCAGGCTTAGGATAATACATTATAAGTATTTACATAGATTATACTACACACCTGCCTGCATGCACAGGTATGGATTGCGCGACTCGGATGCATGCGATAGATGTCATGCCCCAGGGGCTGATTTTCTGCATCTAGCGTGGGCATGCGAGGCAGTGCAGAAATACTGGCAGGAGGTCTTCACGGCCCTGGCCACGTTGATTAACACCACAGTGGACCCTTCCCCAGTCATGGCACTTCTAGGATATGTGGAACCCCTTCAGGCTGTACACCGCACATTTGTTGCTCTAGCGCTGTTATTAGCTAAAAGGAAAGTGGCGTGTCGATGGGGTAGGGGGAGGGCGCCCAAATTCAAAGATTGGATTAATTACCTTCTACATTGCGGAGAGTAGCCTGAGACATACGCTGAACTACTACCATTGGCGTCCAGACCTAAGGATGTATGGGCCCCCCATAAATGTTTTTTAGTAACCCGAGACAACTCAGTCAGCCAGGAGGAATCAGCTATATGAGGCGTGTATTGGTAACAGTTTGCTCCGAGCCGCATAACCCGCAAGGGATAGTATAGCCGCGAGCAAGGGGCATGTCAGTGAGCGAGTCCAATATGACATCAAGTGTTCATACTCAACGTGCTAGTGCTAGCCTGATTTATGCCTCCTACTCTAATTTGACATAGGAAGGATGTGCCAATACCTCTGTGTTTTGATGATGTTCCACACTGACACGAAGCTTATTGTATTTTTTCCTTCCAAGAGAAAATTATGAGAGGCCAGCATGATATGTATACAAATGAAAGTGGGGGTAGACTAATGATTGTACTGATGATGTTCTCTGTTGTAGAGGGCTGATAGGCGAGACTAGAATATATGAAATGTATTGTTGTTCTCTATAGGCTGACTGCAACTTACCAAATGCCCGCCATTGAGTATTGATGTATGCTAATGACCGACAACTGTGACGATGTATGTACCTACCGTGTTCATTACCCTAACAAGAAACTCAATAAATAAAGTTTTTTAAAAAAAGTATGTGATGTATTTAGTGGTGCAGCGAAACAGTGACTCCCTTCAACCCTGAGCCAGTCTGCTTTTGATATTAAGTTCAGTAAGAAGGATTTGGTATGATTAATCTTGAATCCCGCCACCCGCTCCAATTCCTCATGGATGGCTGGAAGTGAGACAGTAGGATCTGATACTGGGAGAAGCACGTCATCGGCAAATAGCGATATTTTATGATCGTCCGTGCCAAAACGTATTCTGTGGATCCCCTAATTTCCTCTTATCCTGTGGGCCAGGGGTTCTATGCTCAAGGCAAAAAGGAGGGGGAATAAGGGGCAGCCCTGTCGCGTCCCATGAGCCAGGCCAAAGGGGGAATACGCAAAACCATTAATCAGGACTCGAGAGCTAGGAGAATATTTAGCTCTGACCATCCCTATAAAGGTGTCATTGAAACCAAAGCGCTGAAGCACCCTAATTGAAAAAGACCATTCCATACGATCAAAGGCTTTCTCCGCGTCTAGCGAGAGAAGCGCTGGTGGGATGTTTTTCTTGTGGGTCTTTTTTCCTATATGGACGATGTCGCAAGTTATCATGAGTCTGACGACCCTTAATAAATCCGGATTGATCTGGATCTAAGCCTGGGAGAACAGATTCGAGACGAGTGGCCAGGATTTTGGAGTACATTTTTGCATCTAGGTTCAGGAGAGCAATCGGGCAGAATTCAGAATACGGCAGCAAGACTGGTCATGGGTGCACCTGCCAGGACTCCTTCTAAGCCCTTGCTGAAAGCACTGCACTGGCTTCCCATACGGCAGCGCATCAATTTTAAGATCTGTTGCACGGTGCACAAATGCCTGTATGGAGCAAGTCCTAAGTACCTATCCCAGGCTCTGGAACTGTACCAGCCCAGCAGGTCCCTCCGCTCTTGCAACCAAGCCCTGTTAAAACCTCCCATCACAAAGAAAACTAGACAAGGAGACCGTGCTTTTTCCTCTATTGGTCCTGCCCTCTGGAACAATCTTCCCATTGACCTAAGAACTACCATAAATCACCTGTCCTTCAGAAAGGCACTAAAAACCCTTCTCTATCAAGAAGCATTCCTATCCATATAACCTCCCAGGCTGCTCTACCTGATAACTCCTCAGCTGGCAAAGCGCGGAGATACCCTTACGGGATTGATTCCTGCGCTATAGAAGAAACTAAAATAAAATAAGAGCAAGAGGAAGGATCTTTACCAGGCTTAGGAAGCACTGCCACGATCGCTTCTCCCATGGAAGGAGCAAATTATGGCGTGGAGGCGATGATGTTAAACAGAACAGTTAGGAAGGGGACAAGCTCCGGTGCGAAGGTACGATAGAAGTGCGCTGAGAAGCCATCTGGCCACGGAGCCTTCTGAGTTGAAGGGAATCATTCGCCTAGTATACTTCCTCTGCGTTTATAGGTTTCGCTAAGTCGTTATTAGCATTAGCTCTGCCCTCTGGCAGGTCCAGAGGTTCATGCACCCCTGGGAGCTCGGAGGCATAAAGAGTTTTGTAGAATTGCTCAAAGCCCTGTGCCTTCCCTTCCTCCCCCCTGTGAGTGACGCCTTCTTTATCTACAATAAGTGATGTATTCCATTTCCTGCTTGGCCTGTAATTGACGCACCAATAAGGACCCCACCTTGTTCCCGGCTTCATAGCCCCTGGATTGCAAGCTCATGATAGTTTTCTCCGCCCTGTTAGTGTGTAAATGGCCTGTGGTTTCCCCTTCAGTGCCCTGACTTTCTGCAATGCCTGATCAGTGGGGTTGTCCTGATGGGCCTGCTCTGCAGACGTTAAATCTCGCCCTATGGAGGTGTTCTGCACGTTGCTGAGAGCGGAAAGTAGTGGCCACATTTTTCTTCTTTAATTTCCTAAAATGTACATGTCCGTCATGGCTCTGCGCCCTCTGTTAGTGTTATGAGCATGTTCTCTCTGTTTCAAAGCCCCATGTCTTAATTAGCCCTCTGAGCTACAAAGTTCAATAGGAATGGATATTCCATTAACTTTGCAAAATGTATTATATTGTGAAGCAGGACATGTCTATAATGTTTTTAAAAAAAACTCCAACCATGACCTGTGTTTTTGAAGCAAATCTGTCTGCTCTGAACACAGGATCTCACAGCATTGGCATGGAACCACAAGGGAACAGTTGAATTTTTTTAGCAAGGTACAGACATTCAGAGTGCTCTAGTTCTGAGACAGTTTGCTAACCTTATTGTCTCAACACTGCCATTTAAAAAAAATTATTCTTGTTTGTTTTTTCAGTTAATGAAGCGGAAGTGCAGCTAGCTGTTGAAACGTTCAAACCAATCTTAGTCTAAAGATGCATCGGCCATCATAACCCCGCTATTAGAGGTGAATATGGCTTGGTCTTCTATAAATGTCACGATTACTCTGTGCAATCCAAAACCCCCAAGACTCCAGAGGCCATCGGTGTGCTTCACAGTTGCCCTGTAAGCTCACATGTATGCAAGACCTCAGCAAAAGTTAGGCCCGCCATCAAGTGTTAGGTGGACCCTCAACTAGTCCTGGAAAGTTTGCGACATCGTTCAAAAAAAGTCTTCGGGCCTACAGACGGACCAGCTGCAAAGAAAGGGGTTCCACACAGGGGCAAAGCAGGTGTTACAAAAATGTAGAGCCAAAAGAACGCGAATGCATTTTTTCTCAGGTAGCGTGTTCCTCCAGCATCTAGTAAAGGCTATAAAAAATGAAAATCAATAGTTAGACAGCCGGTTCCAATCAAAAGACTGGCGCCAGAGTACCACAAAAGGTTAAGCACACGTCAACGCCTTTGAAGGACATCACACAGATCCATCAAAATTCCCGTACACCCGCAACTGGTGAGAGGCGTGACTGAGACTCTGAAAACCGGTCTTAGAGACACTTATTACTCTAACCCCCTATACTGCTTGATCAGCATAACCAAACTGATATAACTACGTAACCCGTAACTTGCTGATTCAAGTAAATTACAAAAACTGTTTGTACCTACCACGGAGCCTGAGCAACCTTGGCAGATGCCCGGTGGAGCTGTCCTATGCAGCTATAGAGGAGTGTGGCCCATTGGCTGTCACCTACCCAGCCGGTCATCTAACATTGTTTTTCCTTGTCTCCCCGTTATGTGTCTCCTTCTCTCCCCCTTTGATGGAACAATGACGACGCCCCCTGGGTGGATACCAAACCTGTTTGTACCTACCGCGGAGACCGAGCAACCTTGGCTGATACCCAGTGGAGCTGTCCAATGCAGCTATAGAGGAGTCTGGCCCCTTGGCCGTCACCTACCCAGCCGGTCATCTGACATTGTTTTCCTCCTCTCCCCGTTCGTGTCTCCTTCACTCCCCCCCTCTGTGATTCTTTGATTCAAACGGTTGTAACTATGTAACCTGTAACTCGCTGATTCAACTGATATAACTATGTATCCTGTAACTTGCTGATCATCATGTAAAGCGCTCTGATACCTCCGGGTCTAGCCAGCACTATATAAAACTTTGCAAATAAAATAAATAAAAATAGATGCATTCACTGAATGCAGCCCTCCCTGTCCCAATACACAAAACCCCTGTCTGGGGAGGTGCAAGTACCTCCCTGGACAGGAAACCTATTGTCCAGGCCTCCCCTGCCGGAGTTTCGTCCAGCAACAGGAGGTCAGACTTGTGTCTGTGGCAGCAGCATCCATTTTGTGATGCTGGGGCTCTGTTTAACTTTAACCGGGTTTAACAGTGACTACATGTCTTCTCCCTCTAGAAGGATGGATTGCTACCCCCGCCGCCAGAATTGGTGGGGGTAGTATTCCAAAGTGTTTGCCACCTTACACGACCTGTTTTGATCAAGCCAAACTAAAGTTAGCATTAACCGCGAGGATTATAATGCACTTAAGAGTATATGGTATGGCTATATCATAGAACAGCTATAAGGAGGTGTTTCTGAAAGCTGTAGAGGGGCTCAGCTCATGCTAGTGTATCCTTTCACATAAAACCAAGCACTCTGCCTCCAGGATTGTCGAGGCCTACCATAGGAGTGGCTTATAGGTGTATATGTGTCTATATATAAAAGGTAGATATTGGTATACTATATCTAAACAAGGGGTGATTACACCACCTTACCCAGGCTATGTGAACAGACCTGTGGTGTCAGCTTGGAAGGCAAACCAGGGGTGGCACAATACATGCTGCAGCCCATGGTAGGCCTAAGGTGCACCTATGCCCTGGGGACCTATGGTACACTATACAGGGGCTCACAAGGGTGACCCAGTAACCAATCTGGTATGTACCTAAAGAACATGGTATCAATTTGGAGAGAGAACAGCTGGGTTGTGGGTCTGATTAGGAGGCCCACAGTCACACTAAAGTCGAAAAACCAGAGAATCACAGCAAAAAGTGGGGGTGACCATAGGAAGCAGATCCTACTCTCCTACAGCGGCCACCCATTACACTTTTTTTCCGTAAGTAGCCACAAAGGTCCCCTGCCTGGAAATCTGATTCAAACCGATAGAAGATAGGGAAGCACTTTTAGATTTTACACCCATTACGACTGAGGCAGTCATCCGGATAATGGCATCCGTGAAATCCGGGGTGGCCACTGACCCTGCCACCCCCAAGATTGTGGAATGCGGCATTGCATGCATTGCTAATGTGCTGTGAAAGATGTTTAACTGTTCCGTTAGGAGTGGCCAGGTCCCTCAGTCATGGAAACACGCCACTATAGTAGCTCTACCTTAAAAGCCACTGCTTGGTGCAAACAAACCAGAGAATTTTAGAGCTATCTCATTGCTCCCTTTTACTTCAAAGGTAGAAGAAAAATATGCAAAACTGAAACTTTCCTCCATTATTGTAGCTAATGACAACCTACATGATACGCAATGGGGGATTTGCCCACAGTACAGCACAGTCTGCCCTCCTATTTGCAGCTGAAATTATAGGTCAAGCTGGGAACACGACTGCTTTGCTCCTGCTGGACCTCAGTGCAGCTTTTGATACCGTGTCACATAGCCTTCTATTAGAATGGCTGTGAAACTATGGGATCGGAAGGAAGGTTCTGTAGTGGCTAGCGTCTTCTTTACAACAACGATCTTCCAGGTGGTACTTAAACCTTTCATCTTGATGACCTTCCCATTGCAGCAGGGGGTGCCCCAGGGCTATTCCCTGACCCCGACTATTTAATTTGTACATGTGCCCCACTAGCGGATATAGAGCAGTATGGCTGCACTATTGAGTTGTACGTTGATGATACACAGCTCATTGTGACTTTGTCCCAAAATTCTGCAGAATCGGCAGAATGACTGTGCGCAAGCCTGACAGGTAGCTGTTTGTAAAAGCCTCAGCTGTTTTAACTGAATGTGGGTAAAACCGAGGTTCTTATCTTCGAGAAAACAACCTTCCATCTGGTCTATGGCATGGTGGCCTCACACTTTGGGACCTCTTCTGACTCCCAAGCCAAAAGAAAAAAATCTAGGCATCTGTATCTGTTTTGATTCTAAAATGTCATTCAAAAACCAAATCCCAAGCCTAGCAGGAGAGTGTTTTGGGATCTTGAAATCCCTGAAACAAAGTCTAGCATTTCTGCCAGATGAAGCCAGAAAAACAGTGGTCCCGTCTCTTATTGCAGTAGTCCACTCTAGATGTAATGTGTTATATATGGGAGTCTGGAAGGCATGTATTATGCGACTCCAACAAGTACAGAACATGGCAGCACGCTTACTGTTTAAATTGCCTAGGCACGCCCCTTCAGCTAAATAGCACTGGCTCCCTCTGAAAGAATGAGTCCACGCCCTCTGCTACTGCCACAGAATTCCTAATATATATATATATATATATATATAAAAACAAATGTATGTCTGTCTGTTTGTCCTTTATGCATTACTACACCATTCATCCGATCGCCATGAAACTTTGGGAAGTTGTGGAGTACACTCCCGCGAAGGTTTCTGGCATAAATCTTTTTTTAAATATCGGCCCCCCAGGCCCTTCATAATCTTTCGAATACTGATGTACCCACCAGACGGAAAAACAACAAATCGTGTATCCACAAGCACTCGAATAAATAAATAGAATCAAAACAGCATTCATCCGATCACCAGGAAACTTTGGGAAGTTGTTGAATACACTCCCGCGAAGGTTTCTGGCATACAATTTTTTGAAATATCGGCCCCCCAGGGTCCTCATAATCTTTCCAATACTGATGTAGGCACCAGATGGAAAAACTAAAAATCATGTATCCACAAGCACTCGAATAAATAAATAGAATTAAAACGACACTTTGAAATGTTTTCCAAAAATAAAATGAATAAGTTTCAATAAAAATGACACAATGTAAATTGAATGTTATCATAACGAATTTCCTTTCTTCGGAGATTGTAGCAACGAGCGACGGGTAAGCTAGTCATATATAAGAGGGAACAATGATACAGAGGAATTGATATGTTACTTTTATTAAAGTGCAGGGAACAATCAATTACCCTCACTTTAGTCCTTCATTCCTATAGACATGTATTTCCTCAATTGATATAGGGCACACATACATGATGGAACCGTTCTTCAAATAAAGATAACATTAAATTATACAAAGGCATACAAATGTACATAGAAGAAAATATATACACAGCATAAACACTAATATAACGAACGTAATGTTACCAATACCCTAAAGTGTGTTTTTAACAATAGTGTCTGCCCATTTATTTAACACAGTTCACTTGGAGGTAGCCAAATGGTGTGTGCACAGAGGCAAAACAACCCTTTTCTTGTATCTCTCTTGTGTCACAGAACGTATTTTATAGAATACTCATTTTAGATTCAATAAGGACTCCTCTGCAGTCGTATCGTCAGTAATTGATAGTTCCCTACACTTTAATAAATGTAACATCAATTCCACCGTATCATTGTTCTCTCTTATATATGATTGTGTTCTTTACCCAGATACAGGAGGGTGAGTTGGGTATACCCCTTAGATATATATACAGAATTCCTAATGGCAAGGGTCCCAGCTAACTCCACCTATCTCAGTCTACTCCCCTAAAAGATTTGAGTTTAGCGAACACCTCACAAGCAATCATCCCTAGAAGCAAAAAACATCCGCATGGGAGGATGTCCTTTTAGTTTCCTCGCAGAAAAAATGTGAAACCTCTCAGGGGAAGTCGGAAATCTCGTTGGAGAAGTCAGAAATCTTGTTTAAAAAAACCTGAAAACCTGGCTTTTTAGATCTGTCTAGCAGGGTTCTTATGGCTCTACACGAGGATATTAAACCGTAGTGCTGAGTCATTTCTTGTGACGTAACTACGCACTTCACAAAACACATTGGGGCACATTTACAAGACCCTTGCGTCACTTTTCCCATGTTAAAAAAAGATGCAAAAGTGGCGCAAGGGGCTTGTAAATCTGCCCCTTTATTATCTCTCCTCCCCTCACCGCCCCTCCAACAGCATGCGCACTGAGCAGTGAGGCAACCATACCCAGGTGCTTCCCGGAATGGGGCTGCTGAGGAAACATGTCTCAGGAGGAGCCCGGGCCCTGCCGACTCCTCCTCCCCCCACCCCCACCCCCCCCCCGCCCCGCTGGAGGAGATAGATCAGTTTGTACTGGGAAGTACCGGCTATCGTGCTCTTTTGCTTCCTTTTCCACACTGCCTTTCGCCTGCCTGACTTCGAGATGGAGGTTTTTAGGTCTCGCCTGTCGATGCGCATGCGCATCGAGCTTGCGAGTCTATGGGGGCTTATCCACTCTTTAACCAACTTGCAAGGAATCGTGGCGATTCCTTGCAGTGCACGAGAAATTTAAGCTCAATGCGCATGCGCATTGAGCTTAAATGCGCGTGCACATGCCCCCAGCCGCCTGCCTTGCCTACTCTCTCTCTCACAGCCTCCCCCAGCTCCGCCCCCTCACTTCTTGATTGCACGGCCGCTAGGCCGTGCCTCCCCTACTCTCCTCCCCCCTCCTCCTCCCCTCCCCTGCCTGCCTGCCGTGTTGCACCTCTCCCCTCTCCGCCCCCTCCCCTGCCCGCCGTGTTACGGTCTTTGCAACTCCCCATCCATATGTTGCTTTTTTCGCTGCTTCTTTGTGGTAGAGGTTAGTGCTTTAATGCTTAATTTACTTGTATATTTTAGCCTGTCAATGTGCCCTTCCACAAAAACACAGCATTTTTCTGTTTGCCGAGAGGTCGCTGCATTCTGCGTCGCTTGTATCCTGCTCTATTTTAAATAATGACTTCCGCTACATGTTTCTCCCGTGTGAGTGCTCTCCTCCCCCCCTCCTCCTCCTACTCTCCTCCCCTGCCTGCCTGCCGTGTCGCACCTCTCCCCGCCCCCTCCCCTGCCCGCCGTGTTACGGTCTTTGCAACTCCCCATCCATATGTTGCTTTTTTCGCTGCTTCTTTGTGGTAGAGGTTAGTGCTTTAATGCTTAATTTACTTGTATATTTTAGCCTGTCAATGTGCCCTTCCACAAAAACACAGCATTTTTCTGTTTGCCGAGAGGTCGCTGCATTCTGCGTCGCTTGTATCCTGCTCTATTTTAAATAATGACTTCCGCTACATGTTTCTCCCGTGTGAGTGCTCTCCTCCCCCCCTCCTCCTCTCCTCCCCTGCCTGCCTGCCGTGTCGCACCTCTCCTCTCCCCGCCCCCTCCCCTGCCCGCCGTGTTACGGTCTTTGCAACTCCCCAGCCATATGTTGCTTTTTTCGCTGCTTATTTGTGGTAGATGTTAGTGCTTTAATGCTTAATTTACGTGTATATTTTAGCCTGTCAATGTGCCCTTCCACAAAAACACAGCATTTTTCTGTTTGCCGAGAGGTCGCTGCATTCTGCGTCGCTTGTATCCTGCTCTATTTTAAATAATGACTTCCGCTACGTGTTTCTCCCGTGTGAGTGCCTCGCACCATGATGACAGCATGTTTATGATTTTGGCCCATCACTGGCCATTTTGATTCCCCTTCTGCTTCATTATAAGCCTCCACCCAGCAGTGGGGTTTTATTTGATTAATTATAGCCCTTTGATGCGCCCTTCCACATAAACGCCGCATTTCCCTATTTGCAGAGAGGTCCCCGAACATGCTGCGTTGCTTTGGTATCCTACTTGCTCAAGGAATTCTTTATTTACAAATAGGGTACATTTGTAGGGCAATTTGTTAGCTCTTCTCAGCATCGCCAGTGACTGGCATTGGCGTTTAAAAGATTGTGTTTTCCTCCGCGTGTGCTGGCTGGAGATAAACCATACGAACTACAGCGTCACATAACAGTTTGCCCCTTGCTTTTTACCTTCCCCTGTCGGACCCCTCCTCCCTCAATTACAGGTTGCTTCTGGTCACTTCACAAGCAGCCATCTGCAGTTTTTGATGTGCCTCACGCGGTGATTTAAAACAGCTTTCCGCCCACACTTTAAATCCACCTCCGTTCATGCCTTTCCCCCCACCCACTCCTTCATCCGTCCATTCTGTGCCTGTGTTTGTTACATTTTAATGTAACTATTAGCAAACAGCGAAAGGGTCTCAAGCCGCTCCCCAAAAACAACTGCCTGTAGAGTTGAACAATGTTCGTAACTTACTTTGGGACTTGTATCAACTTCAATTGAGGAAAAGCTTTCAACATTTTCTTTATAGGGGCATTCTGCAAACATGCGCATTGTGCACAGCTTTCATTTGACACCAGACACTTCGTGCCCGCACCCCGACTCTACTAACACAAGCATTCAGCTCACCAGTCTGCACACTCCCTGACCCCCCATATGCTTCCTCACCAGTGTCTCTCCCACCCTTCCTTTGATCTCTGCAGCGAGTTCTTACAGGCTCCTCTCCGCCCCCTTCCTTTAATAGCCCTCCGCCTCCCCAGCACAGAGCACGAAAACCGGTTCTTATCCGCCTTTTAAGGGGTGCAAACTTGAAGTACAGGGCTCGTCCGGCAGCAGAGGTACATAACTGAACGTGTTCGGTGCCTGCATTTTATGCGCGAATGCACGCAATAACACAGACCGCTGTACTTGGTTGTCAAGCTTCATAATGTAAATACAGGCAAAGCTTTAACCGATCGGCCTACAGGATATTTTCCTCAAAACGCCTCGGTAGCTTTTTGTCAGATTTTGAGCAGCAAATTCCGGTGATGGGAGTGTATAGCACTTTCTGGCGTATACAAATATTTCCAGATGCCAGTAAGAGCAAACCTGACACAATAGATTTATACAAAGCTGTGCATAAGATTCGTGCCTCTTCCTTTTATCATCCTACTTATGAGATTCGTGCCTCTTCCTTTTATCATTCTACTTTGGTTTTGGTGGGAAATTGCAGAGTACATTTTAATATATAACCATTTTGAATCCGTAATGATATCGGAATGGAGACTAATTTTGACTGTTTTAGTCTACCGCATGTCTTGAACTCTTGAGATTACAGTTTCTTTTAGGTCTCACTGAGCCACACACACCACCCACACACAGACACCCACACACACACCCCACACACACCCCCAAACACCCACCCACACCCCCACACCCACAACCCCCCCACAACCCCACACACACCCACAGCACCCCACACACAACCCCCCACACACAACCCACACCCCCATCCCCACACACACACAACCCCCCCACACACAACTCCCCACACACACCCACACCCCCCCACACACACACACACCCCCCCACACACACACAACCCCCCACACACACAACCCCACACACAATCCCACACACACACAACCCCACACACACAACCCCCCCCACACACAACCCTACTCACCCCCACATACCCACCCCACTCCCACACACACACACACACACACCCCACACACACACCCACACCCCCCACACCCCACCCCCATACCCCCACACACACCCACCCACAACATCACTATGCGCTACCACAGCATCACTGAACACCACAGCATCACTCGCCACCACAACAACTGGCACGTCTTGGGTTGCCTTGTCCTACAGCTAAATTCGAACTGTTCTGAACTAGAGTCTCATAAATTTCACAATTTTGCAGTAAAACGATCAAAGAGGTACTAACTTAATTTCGACATCATTATTGAAGTGCAGTTTATCTTGTCTTCCTCAGTACTTCGTACATCTCTCTAGAGATGTGGCCTAATGACCAGAGCTGCCATCTTAGTCACGTACATACAAAACATGTTGCATTACAAATGCTATAGGTGTCACATTCGCGAAAGTTATAACTATTGGCATTGTAAAAGACAAAGCTATCAATTTAGCTATTTTAAAAACCAACACATAAATAAAATATTTGTCATTTACAAGACCAATAGCTCCAACTTTTCTAATGCGAGACCTATTGCATTTCCAATGCTTGTTTAAAATTTATTTTATGCATTTTTATAAAGCTCAGACTTTACCCGAAGGTGTCGACCACTGTACAATAGAACCAGTTGCCTTACATGAGAGAAATGTTACAAAAATGGAACGTAAAAAAATAGCAAGACACAGAATCAAAAAACACAGCAGGCTAAAGGAAGAAAATATCAAACACAGCAAGCAAGGAACGTACAAAAAAAAATATATATAACAAATTTACAATGACTAACGAACTTCCTGGCGGGGTCTGAGAATGAAGGAATTCGTTCTGAAAGTGTCTTTGGAATAAGAGATTTGAGGTCCGCTTTGAAGATCTGGATGGGGGTGGTGGCACGGAGCAAAGGAGGAAGCGAGTTCCAGTGACGCAGCTTTGAGCATCAGTGAATGGAGGATGGAGGCTGTGGATGCTTCTAGTGGTTAGAAACCTGTGGAAGGGCGAGATTTTGATCGATACCTTATCACTATTGATCTAAAACCCCGATCTGGTCGACTGAACCTTTGTTGCCTGTCATTGAGGGAAGAAAGTGCATCTCTTACCAAGTTAGTTCACCCAATAAAGGACTCCGCTCCGAAAGATCACAGACAACTTCTAGCTTTCAAAGGTTTATTATATAGTCAGAATAAGCTGCAAGTACAGGCATCTCAGAATGAGATTCACAAGATACACGGGCCCAACTACATACATGTGCTCTCTGAAAACCCTCAGACGAGCAAAGAAGACTACGAGTACAAGTTCTAAGAATAATAAAGCTATCAGCATTGACACGTACTGAGATCTCTCCGTCATGTAAGTTGGAGGAAAAACACAGGTTAGGCTGTCCCTACCCTGCTCTAGATGGTATCCCTACTTAACCAGGTCTCAACCTAACAAAAGGTGTCAGCGGTGAATGACCCCCTAGGGAAGTCACCCACTCTTAGTCTCTTGGTGAAAACCTATAGTTCTCCAGTCATGACCCCTCTCTGCCTACCCATCCGCTCTCTAAAGGGTCCTCAGGCATCTGCTCTAACTCCACCCAGGGGTGCTGTCCCTAATACAAAACATACAACAGCATTGAGACGCCCCTCATGAGACGCCCCTCACGTGGTGTAGCTTCTGGCTTTTTCCATGATGAGGCCTAGTGCGTTAGAGTTGACCTTGCTTCTCAGACTCTTCTCCGGCCCGCTGATACCCCTTAAACCATTCCGGAACCCTCCTCCATGTCTGGGCCGTCTCCTGAACAAACCTCTATTCATTTCATTTATAATTGGATCCCCCCTTTCTCTTGCAGACAAACATCTGCAGCCAAGATCCCAATTCTCATAGACTTCCAACAAAGGTTTGCAACATTTCTCGGCCCAGACCAATACGTGTAAATCAATGTCTATAAACATTTCAGGCCTACAGCATTTCTCATAATGATTATAGCATCCAACTCCTTCATTATAGCATGTTAATACTCTTATTCTATTATTCGGTAAACACATCTATAAATCATGGCCCATTAACGCTATTACTAAAACATTAGTGCAATCCATGTCGTGAAAGGAAACACCTACCCCATCCCTTCCAGCTCTGGCCCTGAGGCCTACCACGTTCTACGTTTAACCGCATGCCATCTTACATTTTAGCAGCTACACGACATGGATTCAGGATTAATCACGTCTAAAAAGGTTATATCATTTCACACATTTCTGCATTAATTCCACTTCTACTTAAATCTCTAAGTTAACTACACATTTCAGAATATAGATGCAGGTACTTATCAGCACTCATGGCATTTCTCTTCATGACTTGTGCTTACTACGTGTAAGTGTGATGCACTTATACATTTAGGTCAGTTTGCGCTCTCTCACCTGCGTGGGTGTGTGTCCCGCCATGTAGAGTGGATGAGTCTCGTGCTGTCCCCGTGGAATAAATCAGGGACTCCAGTGGGACAAAGAATAGTTGTTTCTGGTGCCCAATTGGCATCGACATTTCACGTTCTGCACCGGTACCTATGACAGTCTGCCACATGGTGGCGCTGTTGTTTTAATTCGGCGATTAGAACAACAGTTCATCAATTCTTAAATACCGCTGCCAAAGCCATTCTTTTAACTCTGGGGTCCGGAAATTCTCAGAATTGTTACACTTGTAGGAGGGTCACTTATTAGTCGTGCTGTTACGGTAATTGACAGCGAGTAGTGTAAGCGGACGTCACGTGGCCTGCAAGCTGACTAGAGCCCGGGCACTTATTTTAAATTAAACTCTGCAAGGAGTCTCAATACTGTTTCAGTGGAGGGTGTACGAGTTCCAGAATATGAGTGGAAAGTGGCTAACAAGTGCCTGTTTCACACTCTAGGCGCACATTCCTGTTTTGTGGATACAGCCCAGCTCTCCTTGTTGTACACCCAACTTTGATGCGGTAGTCTGGTCGGTCTCTGAAAACGTAGAGTTGTTTGTTTGAGATCACCACCGTACACGTGGTTCAGGCATGATACATAAATAGAACTCTGTATTCCGCCCCCACACCCTTTCCGTTTCATGGCACGGTCTGTTACTCAGATTGTTGTGGTGTGGGGGTGCTTGGTCCTACCTGGAACTAGGAAACCACACAGGCCATGCTTGATCAGCCCTACAGTACACAGCAAAAGGTCCCTGGGGCGGTGTGTGGGCTATAATTGCATCACAGCTGATTTTTGCACCATTTGTTTCTTTCTTTTTACAAATTATGCATTTGTGCCGTGTCTTCTGTGGTGGCCAACACAGGGTGGTGTGGAGGGGGAGCGCGCGACAGGAGGTTGAATAATCTCACGCTTCTCTTGTTCCATTTCCTCGTCCCAGCAGCCCCTGGGATAGCATCATGGACTTCTATCCAATCCCCACGCTGTTCTTAAGCATGAGAGCAGCATGGGGATTGGACAAAGCGGGCTGCATTAATTCACACTCAAGCACAGGGAGTCTGCTGTTTCTCCAAACCCGCTGTGCAATACATCTGGTTTGAAAAAACACCACAAAGTGGGCATGATGCACACTTAAAAGTGCACCTTTCACTCCTACCCTCCCCACCTCAACCCCCCCACCCCTCCACCCCCTCCAGCACAGGCTAGCTCAGCCAGCAGCTGAAAAATAAAATGATAATAAAATAGATTTCTTTTTCATTTGCTTGCTTTGACCCAGTGGGGCGATGCTCCTCCGCCATTGCAGAGGAGCCGCCGCTGAGTATCTCACAGTCTAACAGGTATGGGAATGTGAAAGAGTGCTATAGTCGAAAAACAGTACAGACCATCACCCCCGAATGTTTGCATAATTTGTGGAGTATGTCAGCGATCTTTTGAAATACAGGCTGAAATGACGTGCACATGTGTTTTTCCATCGAGCACTGGTTGGACAATGAGCAAAGCTAGCCTTCACTGCTTGTGGCTTGCACTGCTGCCGTTATGTTGCCCTGCTGGTGGTGCACAGAGTATAAAATGGCCCTTCTCTACTGTTGCTGCTGTGCGGGTTCTTACTGCACTGCATCTAAGCTAAGGTTTTTATTCTCAAGCAACGACAGTGTAATTGTACAATGCGGCGCATTTAGAACTGATCGCTGTGTTGCCACTGCTCCCCCATGTCTCATCTTTGCTACAAACATGAATCTGGGCTGCAGCTGCACTTTGCCTCAGTGGCCTAGTGATCACAGTGGTGCAGGAGAGCCTGAGATGCTGGTAGTTGGAGTTGCATGGCTATTGATGTTTGGGGGCAGGGCGAGAGGTACCCATTCTCCCGCTGCAGTGTTAGTGCTTCCACTTTTGGGAGTTTGCAACACCCCCTTATGGATTTTGTGACCCATGCAGTAGATGTTGTAGCACCCAGGATAATGTGCTGCATGGCTAAATGATTACAAGGTCCCAAAGGTGAGACCAAATGGCAATGCCAATGCTTGTTTATGTAGTCTTAATACCAGTGTTGCTGTATTCACAAGTGCTACTGCTTTTAAGTTTGAGTGGTACTACATTTTTCCACTTCAAAAGGATGAATGGCTTGTTGCCCTCCACAGAACTTTTTTGATGAACTATAAGCATCACAATACGGAACACGTGAAAAGGTTCATTACAGTTTCAACCGAACACGTTGAGGCTCAATTCGTTCTTCGGCGCCACTTCCTATCCAATCTGATCCTTCTCCGGTGGCCGTTGCAATGTTTTCTTCACATGGTTTTATTGAACTTTGTATTTTTTGACCCATGTTACAGTTTGTAAATGTTTTTATTAACCATACAATGACATTGACTTGACTTTCTATCCAATGACTAAAGTCCGTCTATTGTGATCTAAGAATAGAGCCACCAGCTATGTGATGCTTATAAACAGATGTTCTCCCGTTTGACCACATGTAAGAGCAATGGCTGCATGGTAGCTGCTAAAGGACCTGCCTCAGTTCCCTGGTCCCAGGAATTGGGGTGTAAAAATAGACGACAAGCTGTCTTCTACACCTCATATCACCTCTAGCCTGCACCTATTTTTATTAACTCAGATCCCTCAGGACAGGAAGCTCTTGGATGTTCTGCTCTTAAAAACACTAAAACAGGGGTCCAAGCTCTTGGGACTGCAAGACTGTACTACACGAACCGCCTGTTTTTGGGTCTCCCAGACAAACTGACCAGGAGACGTCCATTGGTCCAAAATGCTGCTGCTCGTCTTATTTTAGATATTCCACAGAGGACGCAAATTCCACATTATCTCAGAGAGCTACACTGGTTACCCTTTAGAAGAGGATCCGCTTTAAAGATCTTACCATTTTACACCGGGCATTCTATGGTCATAACAGCCAGAGCTTCCAACTTCGGAGCTGGTGATCCAGGTTCAAGTATGTTGGCTCAACATCTCCCTGCGCCTATAGAGAATATGAGACGTTACAACGCGATCATTTACATCGCGGTACGTTACATAGCAGTTATTACAACCCAAGTCATTACAACAACTTGCGCCACAGGCGCTGGACTTAGGTACAGTATGATTTACTCTTCCAACTCCAGTGTGTGTAACAGTAGGGAAGGTGTTGAAATAGTAAATCATACTATTCCTTAGTGTAGAGGGCCATCCAGCACAAGTCGTTGTAACGACTTGCGTTGTAATGACTGCGATGTAAATGCATTGCGGTGTAATGACCGTGTTGTAAACGTCGTTCGCCGCCTATAGACAGTGCCCAGTGGCCCTCACGGGTGATAAGCTGTGCTATATAAATCAAAGGAGTATTTTTATTACGAAAAGGATTCCCAGTATCAAATTAGGAGATTATCTCACTATCCGTTTTCCAGATCTCTTCGTTTAGCCACACCTTTACTGATTTCCATCCAGACGTTTTGCTGGGTAAGACATGGAGGCCGGTCTTTCGTGGTTTTGGCTGGCGGCGAATGGAACTAGTTACCACTTTCCCTCAGTCTATTTTGCATGAACCGTCTTTCTGAAAAACTCTAAAAGCTCATCTCTTTTCAGCACCTTTGCAATCCTTGCACCGATCCTTATACTGAGAAGGTTGGCTCTGGGACACTCCTTAGAGTAGCTGTGCGCTTTATAAATGCCTTCATTCATTCTGAGGGGACAACATCTTTGTGATTTCAAAGATCCCAGCGCTGGTTAGATAAGATTTGTTCTTACAGGGGCTCAACACGGGGAGAGGATGTGGTCTCAGGGCTAGACTGCTGACCTTGGAGCAGGGAAACCAAGGTTCGAGCCTCGGGGTTGTCTCCACACCCTGTGATTCTGGGCAAATCACTTAATCTCCCCGTGCCTACCAAAATAAATATTGTGTCCTTGTGTAACGTAACTGGTGCTCATGTAAAGTGCTCCAATACCTTTGGGTCGAGTTCGTGCTATATAAATCAGCAAAAAAAGATCAAATGGAGCCCTGCATATCCCAGGGTACAGACAATAGTGCTGGACAGGTGCAGACGCTCCAGCACCACCAGAGAACTTTCAAAAATGTTGAGATTAAGAATAAACAATATCTAGGCCTGTGACGTGTTTTCTTCTGGCGGCATTTGATTGTTGTGGAAGACAGACTAAGGTATCCTCTTCTGGTGGCTCCATCTGACCGACTCCTGCTCAAAATCCTCTCGTACTTTCCCTTTCTCTGAATGCAGAGTGTCAAAGGACAGTAAATCATGACAGACTTTAACACTGATGTAAATAAAACATTTGTAACAGCAGTACATTTTGACAAATATTTTAAAATGTCCCAGCAGCAAGTTAAACATAACTTATAATGAAGTGAGATGAGAAAAAACGATTTGCTTCAAAGTAAACGAAGACACGTGTGTTTGTTTGTTTACTTAGTTAAGCATAAAATGATACAATTGCTATAATGTGTGTTTCATTATTTCTATTACGCTCTATTTTCAATTCAAATTAACATTTGCCAAAACTAGATATGTTCACATGCACAATATAATGCAGATGGCATTGCATGCAAATAATTGAGTGTCTGCTACGGGTGCAGAGCCCTGTCCCTGCACATATTAACCCTCTCATGCTCGTGATGGAACCGTTCCGTCACGAGCCTCGGGTGGGCTGTGCTGGTGACGGAACGGTTGCGTCACGGCCCGCTCGCCGCGCCTGCGCGGCGCGAATTGCGCGCCAGGGCTGATGTTCTCAAGAGCGGGCGGGGCCGTGACGGAACCGTTCCGTCACAAGCACTGCTCACCCGCATGCCATGACGGAGCGGTTCCGTCACGAGCACAGGACCGCCGCGCGGCCCCGCCTCCCCCTTAGAGCTGCGGCGGAATAGCCGCTGCAGCGAAGGGGTTAATGCTTGTATACATTGAGTTTGATGTTAAAACTAAATGTCTGATTAGTTTTTACCATATCACTGACACAGTAGAATGGCCTTCTCCATTGCAACCTGCAAGTGCCAGAATTAACGGTGTGTAATAACGTGTTAATGCATGCCGTCATATTTTTGCAACTTAAGATAGTAAATTAGAAGGAAACCCAGATGTAATGACATTTCCGCTAGCTGCTTTCATTTCTATGTTTAGCGTTGTGTTGTGAATATACACCTTTGTATTTCACTATGATCAAGAATGGTTCTTGTTGTACTACTGTATCAAATTCAATGCTATGTTTTACATACACTAATGGAATGTTTCCTTTCCAGATATTCAGTCTACACAGCATGTGCAATAACCCACTGAACTATTGCTGGGGCTTCAACAGTCTGTTAAGAGCCATATGATAAAGCCTTGACACTAGATTTCATTGATCCGCGCATTGTTGTGAATAGTCATGTATTAAATGATGCCTTGAGGTCCATGATAGGAAGGGAACTGGAGTTACTGGAGGTAATTATCTAAAGGGCCCCCTTGGATGGTGTCCTCTACATACCACACATCAGTAAATGTCACCTTCTGGTGACTGCTGAACACGTGCATTCATCAGGATGTTGGTGGTGAGGCGAGGAAGGTGGTTCTATTTTTACACAGAGGCATGTCTCCCTCAATGTTCAACTCTTCCCAAAATAAAAACGTTATAAAATTAAATGTTCTTCATAGTTTTGGTTCTAGTCCATCTCAGCCTGCAAGAGCTCAGATCCTGTTGGTCAAACGAGCCCAAATATACCCTGGATTCAAATTCCATGAGGTAGAGTAAGGGATTCAATTTGGATAAAAAACTTAGCCAATGAGTCCATGCGTTTTGAGTAATGCTACCATGGAAACATCAGGCAGAGTCTTGGTTAAGGTTCTCCAGCTGGGATGTGTGGTCCCCTAACTGATGGGTTTTCTGAATGGTTTGTCATGTAGTGTCATTCAAGCTAACATTTTCTAAAGTGGGTTGCACTTCATGCCCTGTGTGTTCCCCTTCTAGGCTTTCTGCCGCTCGCAGCCGCTTTCTGGGACAAAGGACTCTGCAAGAAGGACTCTGGGCTGTATCTGTGCCCCACGGAGTCTGCAATCACTAAGGAAGTTTCCCGCATACCACCTATCGGAGCACGCTGACAGGGGCCGGGACTGCGAGAACCAGGGATCAACGCGCTCAGTGAACGCAGCGCACCTGGTGTCTCTTCCCGCCCCCTGCTCCTCCCGGCTACATACGGCTCGCGGCCCCCGCTTCGCGGGAGCCGCTCGCAGCCGCTTTCTGGGACAAAGGGCTCTGCAAGAAGGACTCTGGGCTGTTCCTGTGCCCCACGGAGCCTGCAATCACTAAGGAAATTTCCCGCATACCACCTATCGGAGCACGCTGACAGGGGCCGGGACTGCGAGAACCAGGGATCAACGCGCTCAGTGAACGCAGCGCACCTGGTGTCTCTTCCCGCCCCCTGCTCCTCCTGGCTACATACGGCTCGCGGCCCCCGCTTCGCGGGAGCTGCTCGCAGCCGCTTTTTGGGACAAAGGACTCTGGGCTGTATCTGTGCCCCACGGAGCCTGCAATTACTAAGGAAGTTTCCCGCATACCACCTATCGGAGCACGCTGACAGGGGCCGGGACTGCGAGAACCAGGCATCAACGCGCTCAGTGAACGCAGCGCACCTGGTGTCTCTTCCCGCCCCCTGCTCCTCCTGGCTACATACGGCTCGCGGCCCCCGCTTCGCGGGAGCTGCTCGCAGCCGCTTTCTGGGACAAAGGACTCTGGGCTGTATCTGTGCCCCACAGAGCCTGCAATTACTAAGGAAGTTTCCCGCATACCACCTATCGGAGCACGCTGACAGGGGCTGGGACTGTGAGAACCAGGGATCAACGCGCTCAGTGAACACAGCGCACCTGGTGTCTCTTCCCGCCCCCGGCTCCTCCTGGCTACATACGGCTCGCGGCCCCCGCTTCGCGGGAGCCGCTCGCAGCCGCTTTCTGGGACTAAGGACTCTGCAAGAAGGACTCTGGGCTGTATCTGTGCCCCACAGAGCCTGCAATCACTAAGGAAGTTTCCCGCATACCACCTATCGAAGCACGCTGACAGTGGCCAGGACTGCGAGAACCAGGGATCAACGCGCTCAGTGAACACAGCGCACCTGGTGTCTCTTCCTGACCCCTGCTCCTCCCGGCTACATACGGCTCGCGGCCCCCACTTCGCGGGAGCCGCTCGCAGCCGCTTTCTGGGACAAAGGACTCTGCAAGAAGGACTCTGGGCTGTATCTGTGCCCCACGGAGCCTGCAATCACTAAGGAAGTTTCCCGCATACCACCTATCGGAGCACGCTGACAGGGGCCGGGACTGCGAGAACCAGGGATCAACTCGCTCAGTGAACGCAGCACACCTGGTGTCTCTTCCCGCCCCCTACTCCTCCTATTTGACCACTCCCAGGAGCGTGATCGCAGGACGCGCGCGGGACTCAGCCCAGGGCTAAGCCCGGTCAAAGGGCGGGCCGTTTTGTGGCCATTCGGTGGCTGAAGGAGGCTGGGCTGGGCCAGTTCTCTGACATCTACTGTCCCCCCTCTCATCTCTACTTCAACAAGTTTTTGACATTGAGCACCCATGCTATGCGCTTATACTGCACCTATCCATTGGAATCGTTTATTTACTGTCTGACTCCATAGAGTCCTTTATACCCAGTGTTAATTCATAGGACCTCCTCCCTGGTTGCCCCTCTAATAATATCCATCTATTGGGTACAAGGTTGGAGGGGTATTTATCTGGGGTTTGTATTTTTATTACTAAAGGCTATTCTTTGGAAAATCAAAGTAATTAATTTAAACAACACTAGCCCTGCTATATATTCCTAAAACACTGATTCTCTTAGTCCCCATGGCTGCTATCCACGTAAAAAACCTGCTGCCTGACGTAGGGGGAAATAGCAAAGGTACCTTGGATAATTACTTTAGAAAACCTGCTCCCGATATGGAAAGGGATTGCGAACTGGCGGAACGTAGGGCTGAGCGTCGCCGTTCTATTGAATCTATTAAAAACAGATCCCTTGTGGTCGCACTATCCCAGATTAACCCAGCGGGTGTAGGCCTGACACAAGGAAACGAGGACCCGCTGTCTACACAGGGGATTCCTACGCTTCTGCGAGATACGCCCCCTTCATCGACTGCCCTTAATAGTGTGGAAGAAAATAACACTTTGATCACTAGTGACATTAGCTCTTTAATAGAAATAATACCCAACAATCCTCGAGTAGCAGTGGGGAAAAAGAAAGTTGGGAAGCGGGAAGTTGTCAAAGTCGTTGGACCGCAACCAAATAAGAGACAGAGGAGGGGAGGTGTTCAACAAAGAGTTAAGATCAGCCACACTGACTTTGGAAAGGGTAAAAAGGTGACTGGCACACCTGCACCCAGTATAAAGGCTACATTATCTCCCGATCCGGCCCAGGAGGTATCACATGAAACAATATCCCCCATAAACACCCCTACACTGACTGTAGCTAGACCTGGTTTAATATCTACCAGGAATTGTACACCCAAGGAACAATTGTCTACTCTCTCCCTCGACAGCTCCCATACTAGAGAGGCTGAAGAGGTTGGAGCAATGGCTGGGGGACATAGAAACGGCCATTACCAACAAAGCAGGTCTATCGGAAGATCCATCAAAGCCAGCCTTACCCCCCGCAGCCGCAGTGCCAACCTCTACCCCTGCAATTCAAAAGGATTCAAATCCATCTTGCAACCCTGTGAGCCACAATCACCAAGGGGTGAATCCACCTAAGGCAGCTCATCAACCCGCCCCAAACATCTGCAAAGAAATCCCGAAGGGGGCTGGTATAGCCGTCGCTGGAAATAAGCAGGTGGCGGGCACATCCAGATAGAGCAGGAAATCAGAGGGGCCGCCAAGTTGAACTACCACCTGACGTGGTCCCCTATGTGGTTGTACTTACGGGCGTCCCTACTTTAGAAGACGCCAAGAGGGAAGGCTTCAGTCAATTAAAAAATAAAACCATGCACTGGCTCTGCCAGCACAGACCGCTCCCATTTAACATTAACAGAGAGATTGTCCACGTGCGGCGACTCTCTTGGCTGGGGAGCCGAGTGAAAGATATAGAGGGTGATTTAATAATCATAAATTTTAGAGATCCAGGTGCGGTCAGACACATCCTAAATTGGATGCCAAGGACCACTGGTTCAACCATTGTTCCTTGCGACCTAACCTACTTCTACCCAAGATCCCAGGTGACTCCCATAATGTCCTTTGGGGTCCCTTCTGGCCTTTTGAATAACAACTTAACAACCAATATATGTGGCAGGCCCCCAATCCCACAATGCCAAAAAATGTATTTGGGTGGAATACCGTACCTCACAGGGGGCACAGGAATAACTACAGAAGTTTGGACCACCTGCAAGGAACTAGGGGAATGGACCATTTGTTGCCATTTACTCCCTTTGAGATAACTAACAGATTTGAAGCATTCTCCGGCTTGGATGACTGCGAATGACGGTTGGGGTCCCCTGTTAATATGTCTGAGTTGAGGCGAGTTTCTAGTACTTCCACTATTACACCATCCGCCTCCATAACTGGGACCTCGCAGGAGGAGGATAAAGCCTTATGCAAACTCCTTAGTTGGAACGTTGTAGGCTTGAGAGCTAAAAGTGAAGATCCTTTATAGTTCAATTTTATCTCTTCCTTTGATGTGATAGCCATCCAAGAATCCTGGGAAACCTCAGTAAACATTTGGCTAGATGGTTTTGCTAGCTTCTTTGTACCAGCGACACCCAGCTCGGCGGGGAGAGCTAAGGGGGGTCTAATTTCCCTTTTCTCCCTACATCTTGCGGGGTCTTTTAAGCAACTAGAGTCAGGCTCCCCTAATCTTTTGATTGTGGAATGGACTGTTTCACCGATCTGCTCCATCCTACTAATTTTTTTAACTCCTGGGAGAGGGCAATGGTCACTGATCACATTGCACCCCTAGAATTCTTTTTACATAACTTTAGTCTTAATAAGCACACTGCTTTTGAGCTCATTGTGTTGGGCGATTTTAATACCCATTTATATAACCTTCCCTGCTATATAGGTAAACACGCGGGACCTTTAGGGGTGTCTATTCCCCACTTTGAACATACAAAATCAGGTGAAGCGCTGGAAGTACTATTGGCCAGTTTTAATCTTTATGAATCTCTTAACATAGGTGGGGGGGATAGAGTCCCCACCTATAAAGGCACGCCTCAAGGGTCCATAATCGATTATATATTTACCACCCCTGGGCTAAATACCAAGGTGAAAACCTATAGGACAATTCCCTCATCCTATAGTGATCATAACCCTGTGTTATTGGTGATGTGTTGGGGAGACCTTAAACATGAGCGCTTGGGCCGCCCCATGTGCAGGCGGTACTTGTGCCCACTGATCAGGGTAGGCGGCTCAAGTGGGGCAAGATGATCCCAGATGATTTTATGGCAACATTATTGCCTAAAATCGAGGGAGACATAGAGACATGTTTAAATCAAGAGGCCTCCAATCGTACAATCATACAGGCTTTTGAATCTATATGTGTCCAAATATCGAGGGACCTGACAGTCAAGCCCACCAAGAGATTGCCTAGAACATCAAAGTGGTTTGACGCCGACTGTTCACAAATACATACCCGTTTGAAGCGCGCGTTAAAAGCCATGCCGAGGGACAAGGCTCTTATTGCCAACTTGAGGAGGGAATACAAACTGACCTTAAAGGGGAGAAAAGATGAAATTAAAAGTGAAGCGTGGGAAAAACGTCTCTCTATTGACGTCTTGCGAGACAGCAAGACATTTTGGGAGATCATAAATCACCCTTTTTTTGCCGGGGCACATAACGCAGCCACTGACTGCGTCATTCCGGACGAGAAGTGGGTCCTCCATTTCAAAGACCTCTATGGTGACAAGAATAGTACAGCCCCGTGCGGCCAAATGGTTGCTCGGGTGTCCCCCCCGGTAGATTTTTCTGAGGAGGAGGTGTTGAAGGCCATTTTGGAGACCTCAAAAAACAAGGCGCCGATGGCGTACCTGCAGACCTATATAGACATTCCCCGATAACTTGGTCTCAGGTACTAACCAAAGTTTTCAGGGCAGCAAATGACATCGTGTTCCCCAATACCTGGGCAACCTCCATTATAGTGCCAATCTTTAAAAAGGGACAACGTGAGGACCCGGGGTGTTACAGACCCATTTCCCTCCTTGACTCGGCCATCAAAATCTTAGGCAGAGTCTTATTGTCTAAACTTAGTGGAAATTTGATGTTCTGTGGGGGGCTTTCAAACATACAATATGGGTTCAGAGAGAAACGAGGTTCTCTGGACCATTGTTTGAATTTGCACCTATTAATCGCCAAATATGCGGTGGCCGGGGAGGGGTCTCTTTATTTGGCTTTCATGGACCTCTCCTCGGCCTTCGATTTGGTAAATAGGTCCAAACTGTGGTCAATCCTTCTTGAGATGGGGATAGATCCTTCCCTGGTCACTTTCATGGCCTCTTTGCACCAGGAGCTATTCGCCAAGGTAAGGGTCACTAATGAGGGGAGGTGTACGGACACTTTTAGGTCGGAGAAAGGGGTCCGTTAAGGGTGCATCCTGGCCCCCCTCCTTTTTACCATTTACATAAATGGGTTGGGAAAACATCTAGAGGAGGGGGGTAGACGCTCTGCGTGTGGGAGGACTGCAGGTTCCAGCCCTCCTATACGCGGACGATGCCGTACTGATTGCTCGCACAGGTATCGGTCTATAGACACTATTGGATCGTTTTGGTTCCTTCATGGAAAACCTTGACCTGAAAGTAAACGCTAAAAAATCTCATTCTATGAGAGTGGGTAAACAGAGAGGAAAGCTTAGATCTAAAACCTTCACATGTAAGGGCGAGGTGGTTTCCAGGGTTCCGGTCTTCCCTTACCTGGGGGTCCTCTTTGACGAAAGGGGGTCCTGGGCCCCCCAGATAAAGGTGAAGAGTTTATCTTTGGCTCGCTCGACATCTGCACTGTTGGGTTTTACAAAAAGGTTGGGGGCTAGGCTGATGGAAGCGCTTTTAAAGGTTTATAACACCAAGTGTATTCCCATTGCCACCTATGGGGCCGCCTTGTGAGGCTACGCTACCCATGACAAAATCCAAAGGGTATCAAATGGGATAATCAGACAATTGCTCTCAGTCCCCAAATCGACCCCTACCTTTTCTATCCACGAGGAAGTGGGTTTGCCTTACATTGCAGACAAGTTGAACCTGGCACCCCTCTTATTCTGGGCAAAGACATGGCTTAATCCAGAGTTAACCTTGAACCATCTTATTCTGGAGGATGTCACTTCTTTGGACCATGCCATGAAAATACCTTGGCTGAAGTATTTAAAAAACACATTTTCTGTCCTAGGTAGACCGGAACTCTTTTCAACTCCATCTAATATCTGGAGAGAAGATGTAAGGTGGATCAAGGTCCATTTTATAGAGAGAGTCCGTCTTAATAGAGAGGAGAAGGAAATAATGAAACCATCTGTAAGAGCACACTCTATGTTAATCACCACTCCCACCCTGGAACCATACCTGAAATTTGTTACAAGACCTCTTCATAGACTCCTATTAGCAAGATTCAGGTTTAATCTGATTCAATTCTCCTTAGGTTGTTACCCATCATGGGACAATTCGGAAGATGCCCCTCCTTGTGAGTGTGATAACTTTTCAAAGCAAGATACCATGCATTTTATGATGTTTTGTGGGTTTTATACTGCCGCTAGGAAAAAACATCTGTTACCTGTTTTGAGGGAGGCTGGCTTTATTCAAGTCAGACCCGCATTAATATACCTCCAGATGTTGGGCAATATTTACATTACTTTTAGCGTTGCAAGCTTTCTAGCGGAAGCTTTTAGAACTAGGAATAAACGTGTACCACTGAACATTTTATTGTAAATATGGTATCGTTTTAACAGATTCTAATTCTATGTGCCAAACAAGCTGTAGTACAGTTTAATTATGGCCTGCACTGATTTTGTACATAAATGAACTGTGATTTTAATGTATATGTATTGTATGTGCCTTTTATGATATTTTTAAAATCGAATAAAGTGTGCTTTGACTTTGACTTTCTGCTATCCCCTTTTTTGTTTAGCCCTGTGACCCCCAAAGTACAAATGTGTCCCAAAACCTGTCTGGGAGCAACTGCCAGTTCTAGCTTGCTCCTTTAATCCGAGTACAGCAGGGAGAAAAGGGGGAAACCTGAATGTAAAGCAAAATGGTTCAAGAAAGTGCATGCATTTTGTAAATGCTCTGTTAAATTAATGTTGACAGTGCCTATTGATCAAAGTGCATATGCTTTATTATCATTGATAAATGCATTCACACATGGTTATTATTGATTATTGCATTTACTTCTAAGATGGTGGTTTTTGTGGTGTAGTTTGTTGATCATGAACCAATTAGAAGGTCAGAGTTAGTTATACAATGTCATCAAAGGGATTTATACCAGCTTTATGTATATTTTAAATTACTGTGTAGTATTGAGTAATGTGTGATAAATTTACCTTTTGTTTTTCAGAAGAATAGCACGGACTGGACAATTATTTATTGTGTTATTATTGCGTGCAAGTGAATGGCGGTTACCTGCCCACACCGCTTCCCTTGAGTAGGCCCTGGACGGCTCTGCTACCCTGAGAGTCAAGTGCTACAATGGAGGTTTTGGTTCCCAGCACGAGTGTAACACAGCCTCCCCCTCCCCAACGCCCCAGCCTCGCTGTGCGGGGGTCCCCAAGCTCCAAGGGGCCCCCTCAGCACAGTGCTCGGGCCGGAGAGCTCATGCCATCTTGGCACGGGAGGGGTTGCAGCATTTGGAAAATGGCCTGATGACAGAGCGGTCAAGTGCTCTGAACAGTTACACTGCGCATGCTCCTGTGCCTCGTGTATTCTGTTTAGAGCTGTGGTTGAGAGGCGATTCCAGGAGCTGCAGCTGAGCCTCATTGAAAGGAAGCACCGTGGACCGTTCTGATGAGACACCCACGCCTGGCAGCATGACTACTGGTGATGGACGAGTGCTTTTAGTCCTACTTGGGTGTCGGAGTGTCTGCATCACGTTCCCTCCCTAAACCCCCCTTCCTCTCTTCCTTTCCCCCACTACCCTTGGCCTCATTTGTAGTCTTGGTAGGTATACTCGAGTCAGTCTCTGTAAATAAACTGTTGTCTACTGTTTCTGTAAATGTACCGGAATCTATTGTTTCTATAGATACACACTGCTTTCTATAGTTTCTGTAAGTATATTGATGTCTGTTGTCTCTGTTAGTCATGCACTAGTGTTTGTCGTCTCTATAAATATACTGCCGATCGATGTCTGTATATATATACTGCTGTCCATTGTCTCTGTGGATCCGTACTCGTGACTGTTGTCTTTGATAATATATAGAGGTATCTATTGCTACTGCAAGTATACAATACTTATGTCTCTTCTTTGTGTAGATGCGCGCTGGTTGCTATAGTCAGTGTATATATCCTGGTGTGTATTGTTTCTATTAGATGTGCACAGGTGTTTGTAGTCTTGGTAAGTATACTCATGTCTATTGTCTCTGTCTATTGCAGGCTGTTGTCTGCTTTTTCTGTAAACATACCCGTATCTATTGGTCTGTAGATACGCACTGCTTTTTGTGTGAGTATATTGGTGTCTCTTGTTTCTCTTAGAAGCACACTTGTGTCTATGATTTATGTAAATATACTGGCGTCTATTGTCTTTGTAAATACACTGTTGTCCACTGTTTGTGTAAATATGCTGGAATCTATTGTTTCTGTAGATACACACGGTTTTCTATAGCTTCTGTAAACATCCTGGTGTCTATTGTCTCTCTAAATATACCAGTGACTATTGCCTCTGTAAATATACAGGTGTCGATCGTCTCTGTAGATGTGCATTAATGTCTGTCATCTCTATAAATATGCAAGTGTCTTTTGTCTCTGTAAATATGCTGCTGTCTATTGTTTCTGTAGATACGCACTGGTATCTATTGTCGCTGTAAAATACTGGTGTCAATTGCCTCCGAATAGCATGAAGCTTTGGAGGCAAACCTCACATTTGCTGCTCATGGAACACCATGGAGTTGGAATCCACTCTCAGACCATTGTGTGACATGTAGGTCAATATGCCAAATGCTATTGGACTGCAACATGTGTTAACTTTACACACACAGTACACTCATTTTATCACTCTTGGGAGGATGAAATTGCTGCTAGGTAATCCCTGTGTGCATACTTGAATTTGTGTAATTTCTGTTGCTCTCAACATTGGTTTTTCACTAAGTATATTAACACAAATAAGGCTCTTACGCTGCAGTTGCAGGTATGATTATCTCCCCCAACCAAGCCTATCATCTATCAGTCTATCATTAACATCTAACACATGTTTACCTTTCCTTGCAACACAGTGACGTATGGACTTTAACACGGGCTGCTTCACCCTAACTGGTTGTTTATAAGTAAACTATTTTATAGGTAACTGACTTAGTCACAACCTTACATGCACCCATCACGATCCATGCCAAAACACATAGGTAAAAGACATTGTGATTTACAACGCCAATAGCGAGTCCTATTGCTTGTTGATTTTAACTGGCATTCAATCCAGATGTTTTACCGTGCTGGGTGATCTGAATTTTCACCTAGATCTACTAGATGATAAGGAATCACAGGAACTTCTGGACATCACATTGGATGCAGGTCTTCAGCAGCTAATCCCAGGCTCTACACACCAAGCAGGACATACCCCGGATGCTGTGTTTACTAATAACACAGCTATTTCTATTACAGCTATCCTCCTCCTTACCTGGTCCGATCACCCTGCCATCCTATTTCATTGGGACCTTACAGATGGCATTACCACCAATATGGCTTATTCCAAACTCTTGAGGAGAGCTTGGCACACCATTGATTTAGGTATACTAGAAAGCCAGCTAACAGAAAGCACTCCTATCCCTGAGCTGGATGTGGAAAGAGCAGTTAACAGCTACACTTCCTGGCTAGAAGCCAACTTTGCTAAACTACCTCCTGTGATGGGGACAAACAGAAACAGAAAAACCCCATCCGCTCTATGGGTCTCCGAAGCTCTTAGAATTGACAAACAAGCCTGCAGGAGGCAAAAGAGAACATGGTGGAAATACTACGATACAGCGCAGAAAGAACTATATAAGCGTATGCTAGCGGATTATAAGAAAAAATAATATGGAAAAAAGCCAATTCTATACTCACGCAAAAGAAATGGCGAGCAACTCGACAGTACGAGATGGTATAGCTATATGGCGTGCTTTTTCACTTAAACATGAGGTGTCACTACTGCATGATAAATTTTCTCTCTTGTATAACCCAGGGCTACCTGAGATATTCCATTTTCCTTTAGGTAAATGCTGGATCACACACGGGGTAACTTGTCTAGATGATTTTTATGACCACAATGGTTTTCTCACTTTTGGGAAAATGCAGTCTTTGTATAATTTAGCAGATAACATGCTATTTAAATATATGCAGATTTGTGATTATTTCATTGAGCAACTATATCAGACGAACATGTCTGATTTAGATGTATGGGATTGCTTGCACAACACTAACGAAGAATCTTCAATTAGTAAAGCATATAAAAGCCTCTGTGCTCACAGGTTGGATGACTGCTCAAGAATAGCGCAACGTTGGACTAGAGTTAGTGGTGCGCCAGTCTTGGCTAAAAACCTATCATATGCACTAAGCACAATAGTTAGAGCAGTACTTTCATCTAACCTACGAATGTAACAATTACGTACAATTTGCATCTTACATTATATGCCGGATCGAATAGCACAGGGGTCATCTGACAACTAGGTTAATGACTGGACAAAATGCCCAAGGTGCGGGCTGCATGCGGCAGACATAAAACATATGTTCGTCACATGTTCAGAACTCTCTTTATTTTGTCAGAAAGTAACACAAATTTTGTCACAAAAATTATAAATCAACACACCTTTAACGACTATCGAAATAATGATTGGAAAAAGAAATACGAGGTCTGATATTCAAGATCTCTTAACGATTTTGCTTTTATGTGCAAGATTGACAATCGCTCGGGTCTGGATCTCACCAAAAACCTCCTATAGTAATGGATTGGTGGATATTAGTCAGACAAATATGTGATATGGAGGGAGCACTAGAAAAGGTGAAGGGTGCTCAATCTATGCGGAAATTTAATATAATTTGGGGCTCACCATTCTAAATATTTACTCTTGATATATGAAATGTGTATGGCTTTGGTACTTACTTTGCTTTTTTATGAGTAGATAATGTAATTGTTTAATGGATTGCTTTTCGTTTTTCGGAATGTATAAGTATCAATTATTATGATTTAGCTTTCATATATAATGCCTGTTTTTTTATTTGGCTTTTTTGATGTCCTACTTTTGTCGACAATAAAAAAAGAAATAAAAAAAATGGCAGGCAACTGAAGCAAAGAACTTTTTACAGTCATAAATAATTTAACTGCTATCAATAAAGATGCTAATATGAATTGCACCCAAGAGTTCTGCAACTCACTGGCTCAGGCCTTTAAAACAAAGGTTGATTTTATTTACGATCAATTTGCTTTACACAAGGCTAACAACACTGACTCAGAACAGGAATCTAAAATCACAATGCCTCTATTAAATTTCACTGCCACTTCATCAGAGCAGATTGCTACTCTTCTTTTAAAGTCCAAATCTGGCTCTCCTGATGATCCATGACCTCCTAGGATACTACACGACATCAGCCACATCATCCGTCCCCATCTATCTGGCATATTTAATCAGATGCTGTTAGAAGGAATGTTTCCAAAAGAATGGAAACAAGCCTGCATACTACCGCTGCTAAAAAAAACCCTGCCTTGATGCAGCAGATCCAGCTAACTACAGACAGATTGCAAGGCTCCCGCTCCCTAGACAAATCCTTGAGAAAATCGTTAATAAGGAACTTTCCACATCTTAGATAACAATGTTCCAGATCAGTCAATTCGGCTTGCGGTCCTGTCACAGTACAGAGACAGCCCTTATATAAACCACTGAGGAAATTCGCACTGCATTGGATGGTGGAGGATCAGCAGCCCTTATCCTTCTGGACCTGACAGCAGCGTTTGACACTGTGGACCACACTTTACTGATACAGCGTCTGAGGTCCATTGGTCTAGGAGGAAAAGCTTTATCATTGCTAACATAAAAGACAGAATGCAGGGAGTGCAACTAGGCAATTTTAAATCTAGGTCTTTTTCTATGCCTTGTGGGGTCCCACAGGGCTCTTCATTGAGTCTCACTCTTTTTAATATCTATGTATCCGAGTTAGCCCCTTTGATCAGAAGCTTTGGCCTTACTCCAACCTCCTATGCCAACGACACCCAATTGGTCATCTCAACTATAGACAAAGAGGTTGACCACTCCAACAAACTGCATGATTGCATGGTCGCTCTAAGCAATTGGATGAGCAGGCATTGCTTGAAGCTCAACTCGAGCAAAATCGAGGTGGTGCTATTTGGAAAGATTTCTCCTCATTGGTCTCCTGCTTGGGGGCCAAGTTCACTGGGTTCCCTTCCCATACCAGTAGAAAAGGCTAAATAATTTGGGAGTTATAATAGATAAAAAGCTTAAATTAAAATCCCAGGTCTCAAAGGTGGTGTCTTCCGCGTTCTTGACTATTAGAATGGTACAAAAAATTCTCCCTTTCATCTCGAAAAACACAAGGAAAATGGTTTTATCCTCTTTGGTTCTTTCTAAGTTTGACTACTGTAATTCGTTATATATAAACCAATAGCTGAACCAACTCAGAAGACTATAAGCGGTACTGAACGCTGCTGCTAGATTGGTGCTAGAAGTCCCTAAATATCAATCTCTTAGCGACGGGATTCGCGAACTACACTGGCTGCCAGTTGCCCAACGCGTTAAATTTAAGGCTCTTTGTATAGCACATAAAGCACTCCATAGACAAGGTCCATTTTTTCTATGGCACTGTTTCAGCTGGTACTCCGCTACCAGACTTTTACGTTCAACCAATGCCTTTCTGATGCCCACCTCTAGAGTCAGGACGATGAACTGGGGTGGGAGGAGTTTCAGACACAGCACCACTAGGCTGTGGAACTCACTTCCGCTTGCTCTTCGGAGGACTCCCTCTATACTTGAGTTCAGGAAACATCTCTAAACATGGCTTTTTAGAAACTAGTCTCCCTCTACAGCAAGATGTCCACAGCGCCTAGACACCTACGGGTATTAGTGCGCTATCATTTTTTTTTATAACATAACATAACTGCAGCTTTCACAAATCCACATGTAAAGCAAGCTAAGCGGAAGCAGTGGCGTAACAAAACTTGAGGGGGCCCTCCTGCAAACTACATAAAGGGGGGCCCCCCCCATTCTCCGTGCCAGTCTAGAGCTCTCAGGCCAGCGACCCGCCATACTGCAGAGGAAGCGGGGCTATTGTTACGCCACTGTCACCAATACAGCCGTTATAAGTAACGCTGAATGGCGGAGTTAAAGGTCGGGCTTAGTCTGCCAGCAGGCTTTCATAGGTGGTGGTCCATTCATTAAGGGTCCCTCCCATCAGTACACCGGGGAAGTTTGCCCAATTTTAGGTGTTTTTTCTGATGCAGACTCCTGTCATGATATACAACATCGGGCCCACTCATCGTTCAGTTTTGACAAAAGTGCATCCACTGTTCCTTCTCGTTTCCGTTTTAAAACATTAGACAAAGCGACAATGCAGTATTTCAAAAGCAGATGTAACTACAAAGAGCACATTTTGATAACACATTTTTATTAGTAGAAAATAGCAATCTTAAGAGGCATTGCATAGCTTCATACACACTTTGGCCCCAATTCCATCAAAGTCTCTCTCTCTCTCTGTCAGTCAGTCTCTTTCTTTCAGTCAGTCAGTCTCTCTCTCTCAGTCAGTTTATCTCTCTGTCATTCAGTCTCAGTCTCTCTCAGTCAGTCTGTCAGTCAGACTGTCTCTCTCTTTGTCAGTCTCTCTGTCTCTCTCTGTCAGTCTCTCTCCCTGTCAGTCCCTCTGTCTGTCAGTCTCTCTCTCAGTCTCTCCATCTGTCAGTCTCTCTATCTCTCTCTTTCTGTCAGTCTCTCTCAGTCAGTCAGTCTCTCTCTGTCAGTCTCTCTCTTTCTTTCTGCCAATCAGTCTTTCCCTTTCTGTCAGTCAGTCTCTCACAGTCTCTCTCTCTGTTTCTCTCAGTCAGTAAGACTCTCTCTCTGTCAGCCCGACTCCCTCTCTCTCAGTCAGTCTCTCTCTCTCTCTTATTCTCTCTCTGTTAGTCAGTCTCTCTCTCTAAGTCCCAGTGTCTCTCTCTCTCTCTCTCTCTCTCTCTCTCTCTCTCTCTCTCTCTCTCTCTCTGTCAGTCTCTCTCTCTCTGTCAGTCTCTCTCTGTCACTCAGTCTCTCTCTCAGTCAGTCTCTCTCTGTCAGTCTCTCTCTCACTCAGTCTCTGTCAGTCAGTCTCTCTCTTAGTCAGTCTCTCTCTTAGTCAGCCCCTCTCTCTGTCAGACCCTCTCTCTGTCAGTCTCTCTCTCTCAGCCTCTCTCTCAAAGTCTCTCTCTCTCTGTCAGTCAGTCTTCCAGACAGTCTCTCTCTCCCTCTGTCAGTCTCTCTGTCAGTCATTCTCTCTCTATCGCAGTCAGCCAGTCTCTCTGTCAGTCTCTCTCTCAGGGACTCTCTGTGTCAGTCTCTCTATCTGTCAGTCAGTCTCTCTCTGTCAGTCAGTCTCTCTCTGTGAGTCTCTCTCTCTCTGTCAGTCTCTCTCTGTCAGTCAGTCAGTCTCTCTCTCTGTCGGTCATCTCTCTTTCTCTGTCAGTCTCTCAGTCTCTCTCTCTTTCTATCTCGCTGTCAGTTTCTGTCAGTCAGTCTCTCTCTCAGTCAGCCTCTCTCTCTCTGGCAGTCTCCCTCTCTGTCAGTCAGTCTCTCTTTCTCCAAGTCAGTCAGTCTCTCTGAGTCAGTCATTCTCGCTCTACCTCAGTCAGTTTCTCTCTCTCTCTCTCTCTGTCCGTCTCTCTCTGTCAGTCGCTCTGTCAGTCAGTCTCCCTCGCAGTCAATCAGTCTATCTCTGTCAGTCAGTCAGTGTCTGCCTCTCTCTCTCTCTCAGTCTCTCTCTGTGTCATTCAGTCTCTTTCTATGTCAGTCAGTATCTCTCTACCTCAGTCAGTCTCTGTCAGCCACTCTCTCTCTCTGTCAGTCAGTCTCACTCTCAAACAGTCTCTCTGTCAATCAGTCAATCACTCTCTGTCAGCCGTCTCTCTCTCTCTCAGTCAGTTTCTCAGCCAGTCAGTCTCTCGGTCAGTCAGTATTCAGTTTCTGAATCAGTCAGTCGGTCCCTATTCTCTCTCTCCATTCTCCCTCTCAACTCCACGTACCTTGCAGAGGACCCCCTCAAGTTTTGTTACGTCACTGGTTCCCAGTCAGAGCCCCCAGGATATTGCAGCATGGATTTGGAAATGTTGCGGCTCAAAAATGTACATTTTGCTGCTCACTAATAAGTATTTTGCTGCAGGTTTGTGGCATTTCTTTTTTTTTTTTTGCAACTATGAGTTATTCATTGTTAGGTGTTGTTTTAGGTTAAAACCAATGGTCTCCAATGTAAATAGCTTCTCGTTAGGCATGATTACTTTACCATTTCTCACTTGAGCTCTGAGGTGACATTTGTACAATATGTAGCACGAGATAAGCTGTAAACAAATTAATAACCAAAACTCTAACTTAAATGCTTGATTCGTCTCCATGTGCTGAGCATAGCAAAGCCCTGAACCTGAGTCGAAGCAAGAACAAATATTACAAAAACAGAAATTCTGAAGTCCTAACGTAGGAGCGGTACCAAAAAACCTGCGTCTGAGAACTAATTTTAGGGCAAAGACAGTTATATGCAGGACAACTGGAATTATGCAGCAAGGGAGGACCAAATTATGTGGCAAGGTTTAATAAATTACGTGACACAAACATACAAATGATGTGGCTCATTTTGTGGTAGTATCAGTTCAATATTTTGCCATGTTTAAATACGTAGGCACTGTCTGGACAAAGGTTTCACCTTATTAGTAATAGTTTACCACCGAAATACAGCAATATGCAACTGAAGTTGAACAATCAACCTTTGTGAAGCGCCTTCCACTGGACAGCAACATGCTCTGCCACATTTTTAGAAACTTTTGATCTGCTTGAGCCAGAACCAATTATTTTGTTAAAATCTGAAATTATGCAGCAGGTGGATAATGTGACAACTGCAGCAAATCCATAATTTGGCAAAAACGGCTGCAGCCACAGAATCACATCATTTCAGTGGCCATTGCTATACATCAACAATTTGTTCTCTATTAAAGAGTTAGGTCATTTTGGTTTGTGCTGCGGCATTGTGGATGGCCTTCTTTCAGGATAAGAATGTGAGGTACCAGGGAGAGGAGTAAAAGACTAGATCAGTCCCCGATCCCTGCTGACAAACACTGCGTTGAACACCTTGCTCAGGTACCTTTCAGAAACTGCTCAGGGCCTCACTGCGAGCTAGGGAAAAATGCAGGTATACGTCAATAAAAAGGCTGAAAAAAAATGATCAATGCTGGGGGAAGGGAGTGGCAGCACAAATAAAATACAAACATCCATGGGCACAAAGTTCATAATCTGCCTACAAAATATGGCGGGCAACTGAGCTAAATAACAAAGGCCGCACTGGTGGTGGGGTTTTATCTGCACAGCACATTTCATTGTGACACAGATATAATTATAACAGCAAGCACAGCATCCTAAAGGTGGATAAGATCTTTTGACTGGGGGTGAATGTTTGTATTGTTCAGCATTCCGTCCATCATTTGTTCCTTTTGCTTTGGTTGCCCTAAGTGTGAAGAGGATGCCCAGACGTGGGTCCCATCCTCACTGCGTCACTGGATTCAAGCTAGCCTGGCTGATGGGGGGGAGGGGGTAATGCCCTGAAACTGGTACAGGGAGGCCCTGGCTTGGTAGTTCCTGCTGGACTGTTCCCATGAGGAACAGGGTCAAGACAGATTTGTATATGGCTGGGTCCAAACTGGGGTGGCATAGCGAGTAAAAGAATAATGGATTAAACTCAGATTTTCTGACTGCACTCCGCCCATCATTTGTTCCTTTTGCTGACCAAAGTAGGTAGGGTATGCCGAGACGTGGGTCCCATGCTCACTGCGCAACTGGATTCAAGTTAGGCTGGCTGATGAGGGGAGATGCTGTGAAATCAGTCTCAGGATGTTTGTTTCTAGTTCAGGAAGGACCTGGCTTGGCAACCGGGGTGGTGTGGTGAGCAAAAGAATACTGGATTAAACCCAGATCTTTGTGACTGGGGATGCATGTTTGCACGGTTCAGCACTCCGTCCATCATTTGTTCCTTTTGCATGGGCCCCATGCTCACTGCGCAACTGGAGTTATACTGGCCTATGAGGGGAGATGCTCCGGAATCAGTCCCAGGATGTTTGATTCCAGTCCAGGAAGGACCTAGCTTGGCAGCTTGGGCTGAACTGTTCCCATGAGGAACAGGGTCGAGACTGATTTGTATATAGCTGGGTCCAAACTGGGGTGGAGTGGTGAGCAAAAGAATGATGGATTGAACCCAGACCTTTTGTGACTGGGGATGAATGTTTGCATTGTTCAGCATTAAGCCCATCATTTTTCTTTTGCTTTTGGTATAGCATGAAAGCAGCTTCTGTTTTGGGTGGAGAGCCTGTGCTGAAACCAAAAAGCTGTGAAGGTGCACCAATACAGTGGGTGAGAGCAGCAGGTAAGTATTTTTATTATACCCTACCCATGCTGCCCCTCCACTCTTTATTGGTATCAGCCACTGTGGACAGCCAGCAGTGAAGAAGGGGATTTCTGGCCACGTCATTCCTGCTAGCCCTGTGACAACACATGCTCAGGGCGTAACAAATATAAAATGAGAATATAGCATGTTGTAACGCATGCTATTACATCGCGGGCTTTTACAACGTGGTCGTAACAACGACTGCGTTGTTAGTACGTGATACCTTTACATTGCAAGTCATTAGAACGACTTGCTGTAAGGGGCGCACTGGACTTAGGAACAGTATTATTTACTATTTCTACTAAAGTCTGCGCAAAAGCAGGGAAGGTGTTGGATTTTACATCCAATACCTTAGTGCCCCTACAGCAAGTCGTTTCTAATGACTTGCGATGTAAAGGTATCACGCACTAACAAAGCAGTTGTTGTAACAACCTCATTGTAAAAGCATTGTGAAGTTAAGACAGCATTATAAATGCTGTTTTCTGTAAAAGTATGCCCCCCCCTGCAGAATGTGAAGAGGGCCCCTGGTTCCCATACCCCACATGATATTCATTGGCCCTGGGCTGAATGTGGTCCCCTTGGATGGCTGGAGGGATCCTTGAAGGTTTGGGGGCCCCCTCTGTGCTGGAGGGGTTGCATTGACTTGTGTTACGTCCCTACTTATGGGATAAAAGTAATGGCTGTGTTTGTTCCCACTACTTATGTCTCGCTTGTAGACGTTGGAAATGCATGCAATTACAGCTAGACCAGACCAGAATTTCTAAGTAAAAGTCAGTTGCCATTTTAAAACAGGTGGCGAACTAGCATCTGTAGTGTCTGGCCCAGTAATCCACACAGACACAGGGTGATAGTTAGAGACCTTCTTTATTTGGCTCCTTCCTCTTCATGGGCTAACGGCTAACTGCCGTTCCTAGTCCCCAGCTCCTCCCTTTCCGCCCACCCTCGTCCCACCTTGGGCTGGTCCTAGTGCCCTGCTACTGCGGTCACTGTGGACATCATCACATCTCCCCCCTCTGTAAACAAAACACACAAAATCAAACAAAACACAGCAAACTGTTTGCACCCTCTTCTTTCTAGTCGTCAACTGTCTTTGCTTATAGTTCTTCACTCAGGCGAGACGGTTTTGTGATGACCCGTCTGAGGAACGCCTGAAGATCCTGACTGTCAGGATCGCGCTCGTCAGTGATTTCTATCAATGTCTGACTGCAACTTGGTAGTGTCTCTGCTTCTCCTCTCTCTACTCTTGGTTCAGTCAGTAGTTTCTTAACATTGGGGTTGCACTTCTAAAAGTATGTCATGTTGCGGGTGAGTCGTCTTCCGTCGGCCTCCGCAGTGATTATAGTTCCGTTTTGTTGAAACACTAGACTGCCTCACAATATTGCATCTTCTCCCCCTTGTTAACGAAATAAACTTAGCGTCCAACATGTTTGTAGTTCCTCAATCAGCCACATGGGTCTGCAGGCCACCTGTTTAAGCTATGGAGATGCATCTCCATTTCTTTTGTGTGGCTTTCTGTCGCTTTGACGAGAACATCTTTTATTATAGGAGTGCATCTCTGAAATTGCGAGACGTCTCGCGTGGTTTTCTTGTGCTCAAGTTCGGGGTGATTTCCAATCAGCTTCTGGGTGATCCACTCATCTTCAGTTTCTGAGGTGACTGTGAAAAGCTCAGCTTGATGTTGGCAGTCTGTCTTCCTTTGTGGCTCTTTTTTGATTGACGCTCGATCTCCTTCATGAGGGGATGTTGTTCTGGTTCTCTTCCGAGCACCCGCATATGATTTTACTTCTTTTTGTCTTGTCCGGTCGAGGGCAACACAGCCTTCCTGTTCAACGTCATGTATATCAGACGGTAAGGCGCTATCTGAAAAGACCATCTTGGTTTGATTCGGGAACTCATTTGCTGCCTCTGGTTGTCTCACCCACTCCCACTCATGTTTGGGACTGGTGAACCCTTTGACTGTCTGGGCATGTGCATGATTCTCTCTCATCTGATGATGATCTGTCTCTGTTAACACGTCTGGCTTTCCTTGCGGAGTGACTGGATGGTCCTTTCCCATCCGGTGGGTAATCTCCACTATCTCTGTTTTCTTTCTGTAGGCCCTTTGGGTCAGGCTCGCTGACCCTATCAGGGGTGAAGATATATTGTTTATATCTTGATGTACCTGCGACTGACATGACAGGTTGTCTTGTGGAGTGATTGAGTACTCAGGGACATTGATGTGCGATACGTTACTGTTGATGGGAAGAATGTCCTTTGGTTCTGGGGTGTGTTCAGGTGGTTGATGCCATGGCCGTCGTCGGGACCATGACTCGGTCGACTCGAGGGATCGAACAGATGTGCTTTCTAAATCAGAGGAGTCTTTTGTCGATTTCCTTTGATACCGTTCCTTTGAGTGTGTCTTGAATGGAGGATTTCTGAAACAGGTAGGCCGTGGCGAGCTGCTCCTAGATTCGGAGTACTCTTTGGGAAATTTCTTCGGGTACCTGTCTCAAAGTGACTTCGGTGTCATCTTACTGGGGAGGTTGTTTTATAACCACATATTTATTTCTTGCGTTTGATCCCTGGGTATTTTGTCTCTGCCTCTCTCGTGTGATAATGGCCTCCTCTCAGTTTCTTCATTGTCTCGGATGTCGTGGATGCGTTTGTCTTCCTCTTCCCGGTGTCTGAGTGGATCAGTCCGTCTTATCCGGTTTGCTTCTTCTTCCCGCTTGTTTTGTGCACTGACATCTGTGTTACGGGTGTGATCATGTACCGATTTCCAGTGTCGACGTGACTGGTCCAGTCTTCAATGGTTTGTCTTTCTTGCACATTTGTTGGGCAGGCTGTCATCTGGTCCATTGGTGCTATCTGTCCCACTTGACACTTCATCTGCTTCAGAATCGCTTGCACCAAATGTTGAATGACTCCTTGAAGTTGAATCAGTGAAACTTGCAATCCTGGATCATCCCGGTCTTTTGTGTTGTTGACTCAGAGTGTTTCATGTTACTTTGTCTCTCCCATTGTCTTATCTCTGATCTGTCTTCACCCTCCCTGTTTCTAGTTTTGTTTATTTCTTGGGCTTTATTCACAGACCTTAGAGATTTCTCTTTCTTGGTATCTTTGTGTCTTGCTCTTAGGTGCAATTCTTTTGATATTTCTCTTGCTTTGACCCGCTCTCCAACTTCGGCCTTCCTGATTATTTCCTTTAGCGACCAATGCCCTCGAAGAATCTTGTGCTTGGTATTAGAACTTGAACAGCCTTCAATTACCCGGAGTCGAACTGCGTCCTCATTTGTAAATGTGTTGAAGTGGCAGCATTATACCAGACTTTGCAACCGGGTGATGAAGTTTGGCAATGATTCTCCTGGTTCCTGCCGTGCTGTGTTGAAGGCGATGCGTTCATGATCCACGTCTTCCTTTACGTTGAAATGGGCGCGTAGCATCTCTTGGAGTCTTTCATAAGTCTCTGTGTCCTTTTCAGAAAATGTTCTGATTAAGCGTCGGCCCTCATGACCCACCAACTGGAGCAGTAGTATCAGACATTTTCCATCTCTTTGCTCACCGGTGGCGTCAAGAAAATCATCCAGTGATTCCAGCCACCGGTTCCATTTAGGACCCAAACCCTTAATGTCAGTCTGTGTCACTGGGGGTGGCACTACAATGCAGGGATTGGATCGTTGTGTTGCTTTTCCCACCGCCATGTGTTGGAAGATTTTGATCTGCTACGGTCACAGGACTGTTTCCTTTGCTTCCCGTCTTCTTTGCTGACCCTCTTTGGCCGCGATCCTTGGTCTAGACGTTTCTTTTGAGGTTAGTAAGATTCGCAACCACCTCGGTATGCTTCAGTGAGTGAGGCTTGGATTTCTTGAGTTCAGAATGGCCACAACTCAGCTACACTATGCGTGATTCGTGGCTCAGCAAATTTCCACTTTCTTTAGTGTTCAGGGTTCGTGCTTGCTCATGCTTGTTGCGTTCCGGATCTGCATTTGCTTGTGTTTGTTTTCTTGCGCCACTTGCATTTGCTTGTTTTTCTTTATTGTTGCCAGTGCTTGTTTTGTATGTGCCAATGCTTGTTTCTTGTATTTGCCAATGCTTGTCTCCAAACTCTGCTTTGCTTTGCTGTAGCGTCGTGCTACCAATAAGGACACTGCACAATATATCTTATTCAGCTACCTCTTTATTATCGCACTCGCCAGTGCTTGTTTACTTTGTTTGTTGCACTCGCCAGTGCTTGTTTATTATCTTCGTTGCACTCGCCAGTACTTGTTTGTTGTTTTCGTTGCACTCGCTAGTGCTTGTTTGTTGTTTCCGTTGCACTCGCCCGTGCTTGTTTGCTATCTTCGGTGCACTCGCCAGTGCTTGTTTGTTGTCTTCGTTGCACTCGCCAGTGTTTGTTTGTTGTTTCTGTTGCACTCACCAGTGCTTGTTTGCTGTCTTCGTTGCACTCGCCAGTGCTTGTTTGCTATCTTCATTGCAGTCGCCAGTGCTTGTTTGCTGTCTTCGTTGCACTTGCCAGTGCTTGTTTATTATCTTTGTTGCACTCGCCAGTGCTTGTTTGATGTTTCCGTTGCACTCGCCAGTGCTTGTTTGTTAGTCCTTTTGCACTCGCCAGTGCTTGTTTGCCATTCAGGTCTTCTGCCTGACTTCAAAAGGGCCGCCTGTTGATTCCTCTCAGGGGATTGGACAAATCTGTCTGACTCTAAGATGGCCGCTCGGGAATCTCGTTTTCGGCGAGATTTTGGTCGTTTTTGCTCGTTCCTTCTACCGGAGTCACTCAATCACTCAATCACTCAGCGCTTCCACTCCCCACTCACCGCTTGCCGGTTACAGCCGCGATCCACTGCCAGAGTCACCCCTGCAGGTGGGGTTGCTTTCCTTGCCTTTTGCCGCCGGAGTGGGCTCCCGGTGGGCACTTTGGGCGACACGCTCCAGCCTCCACACATGGGGCGAGCTCTGCTTCTTCCACCGCCGGGGTGGGCTCCCGGTGGGCACTTTGTTCGGCGCACTCCAACCCCTACACGTGGGGCGAGCTCCGCTCTTTCCGCCGCCGGGGTGGCCTCCCGGTGGGCGCTTTTATGCAGCGCGCTCCAGCCTCTACACGTGGGGCGAGCTCCGGGCCGGTCAGTTACCGCCTGGTTGCTGTAGTAGCCGTCTACACGCCTGGGATCTGGTCACTTTCGTCGCCAGTTGTAGTGTCTGGCCCAGTAATCCACACAGACACAGGGTGATAGTTTGAGACCTTCTTTATTTGGCTCCTTCCTCTTCGTGGTCCTAGTGCCCTGCTACTGCGGTCACTGTGGACATCATCACATCATCTAATAATAATAATCCACATTTGTAAAGCGCACAATCACCCGTAAGGGTCTCTAGGCATTGTCGAGGAAAATTAAGCAAGCTATTGCCCAGACTCACATGGTGCTGGGCTGACCTGCCGCCGGTGCCGGGGATCAAACTGTGATCCCCAGATTCCGAAGTCAGTCACCCTAGCCACGGCGCCACACCTCTTTCGGTGAGATCCTATTCAGTTTCAATTTTATCAGCTCACTGCTAGGAGTTTTGCCGTGATTCTTCTGATATTCATAGTTGATTAGAAACTCACAGCAAAGGATGTACTGAATATTGAGAATTTAGAGCACTGGAAGAAGCTTAGGGGCCAAGCATTTATGTTCAATATATATAATTTCACCAGGCACACGCTAATTTTCTGCTCGAATAACAATCGCCCATAATGTTTACTAACACCTGGTAAAAACGTTTTTACAAAATTTGAAATCTAAGTATTGCACAGCAATACAACAGCAACATTTTTCATTGTGCCAAATTCTGTTACATGTTCTCGTATTCTGCATCTGTGGCCGCTTATTATTGTCAATTTGTCATTATAAAGTCCTTCCTACGCTTGGGCTTGTAATGGTTACTACATAAACCTGTCTACACGTTTGTTATGAATAAGGAAACACTGCAGTCATTTTACTGAGTGATCATGGCCTGTACTTTAATTTACCCCACTTCTGTGCCTTGCTGATATTTCGAAAGTTTAAACAAATCGTAAAGAACAATTTATCTTTGACGAGGAGAAATTAATAGTTTCCCCTGGGAAGAGGATGGCGTCTAGTTTTCAAAAATAATTTATCCTGCACTTGCTGTTAGCTTTGTATGGTATACTTTTTCTGTATTAAACCTAAAGAGCTCATGGAGACAGTGAAGGATGTTTTGTGAATAGATATATTTACAAATGAACTCTGCAGAGATGTTATAAAATAGACTAAGGTTCTGTTGTCCTATATTCTTTTGAACGAGCTAGGCACATAAATGACTCATAGCATGGTGTAAAATAGTGTGCAGAAAGGTGATTGTGGCTAGAGGGGTCCCCCTGGACTCGGGGGCCGACCCCACACTGTGGGGGCTAATGTTACACCACTACACCTGCTGTGCTGATCTGTGTCAGACAGGGCGTCCCTGGGTGGGTGGGGGACAAAATAGGATGGAGCACCAAATAGGATGGAGCAGTACAGAACTAAAGATACAGGCTAAAAACACAGAAGAATGAGTCTCCCTGTGGTGTTTTTCTTTTCTCGCTCTTTTGTGTGGACAGGCGGTGTTATTATGACGTGCAGAAGCAAGAAAAATAATTAAACACCACACAGCAGACAGTTTCTTTTGTTTTTTATGCGGCAGGCTTTGTTAAAATTGCAGGCGTCGTGGGAGTCGGACGGTTTTTGCAGAAAAATTACGATTCGCCAAAAGCTGGGGGAGTCCGCCTAGTGGAGGGCGAATGTGCACCTATTGCTTGCTCCGGCCACAGAACTACTGGCCCGTTTCTTACATTGGTGTTCAGCGGCGGGATACATGGTAGCCCATTCCGGTATGCATTGATAGCATTTGATAAGTTCAGTTTTGCCACACATTACCCATGCATTAATGATCAAATATTAGAGTGTAAGGCTCTGAGAGGGGTTCAAAGGTTTGGTTATGTGAACTAAAGGTATGGCAAAGGACAGCCCCCAAGCATGTCATGTGAAGATACTGAGGTTTATTGTTTAAACTGTGTTATGACTGGGTGGCATTTACAAATGATGTGATGGGGCTTTCAAAGAAAGTTTCCATGAGGTTGTTCAAGGCCATAGTGTCCCTTTGAACTCCAACCCTACACACACTTGGCCTGTAGGAGGAGGGTTCTTCTCTAGAGGTTTAGGGAAAGCAACTGGTACCCGAACCAAAGATTAGGGTGTAGGGGTGGGCGTGCTTCTTACGGTGTGGGAGGTAATTAGGGGAGCTCGGGAAATTCCGTGACTTGTCAGTGGCAAGGCAGATTTCCAGAAAGGCGGACCAAAGCTGGTAATTTTCTCCATAGAGATTTTCCTGCCATTGACACAGGCCAAAGTGATTGGAGGGGTAAGGCTGGAGATTTTCTCAGAAGTAGTGACACCCCTAGGGCTTTCCGCCAGGAGTGAGCCCAGAGGATTTTCCCACCATTGTTTGAATATGTTTTGGTTCCCACGGTTTCCATAGGTAAGCTGATGGGATGGGTGAGCTACCCAGGGCTGGTCCATGCTAATGGGTGGCCCCAGAGGAGTGTGGTTCCCAAGATAGGAGGTGTAGTGGTAGTCCCTGTGTTCCCTAGGTGAGCTAAGTTATTGACCCTGAGAAGATCTGAATGGGGATTGTGGACTCCCTCGATCCTAGGATGAGGGTTAGTAGTGGACGCTGAGGTGTCAGGGTAAGTGACTGCCCGAGGAGAGTAAAGGATTTCACACATAGGGGCAGATTTATGAGGCCCTTGCGCCACGTTTACGCCGCTGTTGCGTCAAGCAAGGCAACGTAAACGTGGCGCATCCCTACGAGGCATTTACAACGTGACGCATCTATGGAGATGCGTCACGGTGTAAGGCCCTGCACCACATGAAACCTGCGTCAGGTTTCAAGTAGGCGTTCCGGTGCAGTGGGGGGCGTTCCGTCGCAGGAACGCCCCTGGAAAGTGACTCAGTGAAATCTACAAGATTTCACGTAGTCACTTTCTACGTCAATTCCTTAGGCCTGCTTGTAGCAGGCGTAAGGGTGATGCACCATGCAATGTAGGGGTGGCCCCTGTGCATTGCAGGAGTCATGTTGCACTTGCGACATGACTCCAGCAATGCGCCGCCCGTACGCCGAAAGATGCGTCACGCATCTTCCCTGCCTTGCACCATGGTGCGCCGCATTGTAAATGCGGCGCACCATGGGTGGCGGAGCTGTGGCGCACTGGCGCACATTAACTGGCGCATCCCTGGGGATGCACCAGTTAACATAAATCTGCCCCATAGTGTTGCTGTTTTGAACCTGAGGTGGTGGCTGGGGCGGTGCCTGGCTGAGTGTCCAATTAAGTAGCTCCTGCAGGGTCAGACCCCAGGAAAGGCAGGGGCAGGAAGGCACATCTGCTAGGGATTGCACTCTGAGCTGTCAAACGGGGACAGGCTGCAGAGACTCTGTCTTAGCGAACACCTGCCTGGTGAAATTCAGGTGTACCAGTATTGGGGTGCATCCCTGGTGCCTCTCGAGGTGGCTTTGTTAGTTGGTGCAGCCATCAGCAAGGTGCAGGAGTTGGGTCTGCCTGCAGTGGCACAACCAGGAAGACAGGTGGGGCCTATCTTAAGTGAAGGGACTCTGCTCTTCAGACTGGGTTGAAGTAGCAGTCACTTCTCTCTGAGAGGCCAGTGGGTCTGTGGAGGACTTTTCATGGCAGACCTCTGAAGGGTACATGGTATGTGTACCAAAAGAGGGCAGGTTCTCTGACATGTAGGTGACATGTGCCCACATGGTTATCTATCAATTTCCAAGGACCGGTCCTTAGGTGGTCTCCAGCTGAGCTGCTAGGAGGCCGAGCTGGTGCCGAAGGACAGTTAGTGGGGGTGAAGCTGACCCAAGGCACATAGGCACTTCTAGTAACCCTAAGGGACCGTGTTAATTCCTGGACAAGGTGGGGTTTGAAGCTCCCATAATAGCAGGGTTGAGAGTTCCTAAGGTAGGGTACACAGGCCCTTTTCTCACACTGTAGAACAGCAATAGAATTCTGTGTTCCTGCGGTGGTGTGCGTGAGGAGCTACCTGGGCAGAGTGTGCTGCAGGGTGGTCTGACTAGGCGACCTCGTGACACGGCTGGTGTGGTGGTGAATCAAAAAGGTTGTATTCCGGTGTTCCAGTTGGGACCTAGCCAAGGGTGCTTTTCTGCAAGGGGGTACCAGTGATATGAGTGAGCTGTTCTTTCTTTAGGGAAGACAGTTGTGCCGGTAGGGTGGGGGCAGCTAAAGACATGCGCATTAGTGCTGTGTGTGAGGGTCAAAGGCATCTGAATCTCCAGGACGTAGGGACCCAGAGGACTGGGTAGTGGATGGATTAACCTCCAGAGGGAGACCAGCCAGTGTCCTAGGAGATGAGGTTTAGACCTGTCTAGTGTGAAGGTGTTTGTGCGGAGGCACAGGATTCTTGCTGAAGAGAGTGGGGCAGGCAGTGTGGGGCAGGCAGTGTTGCAAGACCCAGGACAAGGGTAGGTGTATTTCTGCTCAGTCTGTGCAGGCATTTAGTGTCCTAGATGTACCTAAACTAGAACCAGGAGGGTTCATAGTGCGGTCTGGGCTCCCTGTAGGGAGAAAAAGCCTCTTGGCTGGTTGAGGTAGGTGGTTTTGGAAACCAAGGGACAGTGTAAGGTATCGGGCTGCGGACAACTGGTGAGAAGGGTGTCTGCTCAGAACCCCTTTTCTCTTATTGTCGCGGACTAGGGGAAGAATACCTATGAATAGTGGCTAATTCTTCCCCATAAGTCTCAGCTGTTGATAGCGTGTAAGGAAATGGGTTCTGCCTTCAAATCTGCCCAGATGTTATTTTGCATTTTTTAACACCTTGTATGTGACCTTTTTACTGTGGGTGTTCTCCACAACTTGCGACTCACCCATGGTAAACTCATGGTAAATGGACTGTGTAGGAAGGTGGCTACCTGACTATGGTTACCCCAGATTTTTTGCCTTGTGTTTAGCTGGTTTTCGACTTAGTTGGCCTGGCTCCCTGCTAATCAGGGCCCCAGGCTATCTGCTCTCTCTTTAAAATGGATTCCATGTACCCTAGGTGCATAACTAAATTGGCTTGGGTCACCTTATCAGCCCCTGTACAGTGCACTATAGGTGCCCAGGGCATAGGTGCATCCAAGGCCTACCAGGGGCTGCAGCATATCTTTTGCCACCCCTGGCTGGCTATCCAAAATTGACACAACTGGCTGATCACCCAGATGGGGCAAGGTGTTGTAATCACCCCTTGCTTAGATATAGTACACCTATATCTAAACCTATCTGGACACATATATACCTATAATTCACTCCTATGGCAGGCCTTAACAATCCTGGAGGCAGAGTGCTTGGTTTTTTGTGAGATGGTGCTCTAGCATGAGCTGAGCCTTTCTGCAGCTGTCGGGAGCAACTCCCTTAGTTGTTCCGGGATATTGCCATACCATATACTCTTAAGTGCATTATAATCCATCGCGGTTATGTGCTAACTTTGGTTTGGATTTATCAAAACATGTCGTGTAAGGTGTCATACGCTTTGGAATACTACCCCCTCGCCAGTCCTGGCGACGGGGGTAGCATTCCACCCTTCTAGAGGGAAAAAGACATGTTACTTTGCTAAAACACGGTTAATTCTAACCAGAGCCTCAGCATCACAAAATGGATGCTGCTGCCACAGACACAAGTCTGACCTCCTGCTGCTGACCGAAACTTGGCAGAGGAGGCCTGGACAAAGGGTTTCCTGTCACAGGGAGGTGTCACACCACCCCAGACAGGAGATAGTGGATTGTAGCAGGGAGGTTTGAAAGAAACTAGACACTGCCTGGGGAGCACAAGGCTTCCCTTGCATAATCCGGTCAAACTGGTTCTGGGGCACACCAACCCCAGTCCCAGCGCGACCCTGGACAAAGGGAAAGGGGTGTAACCACCCCCTTCCTTGGTCCCACCCGTAGGAGGGACCTAGCAGGTAATCCAGCCCCCCAGTTTGGAATAAAGGTGGGAGCAGTGCCCATGCACTCATATTATCCTGACTGAAACTTATAAAATGAAACTCGATAACTTTTACTCACCATTGACTTTGCATTGGTGAATGTGTGTGCTTTAAGCGCTGCACCCGATTCCCGCGGGCTTTTCCCGACTTCAGCATTGCTAGTCCCGATTGGTCCCAGCGATTCCCCAGGCCCTAGGCCTGACCCCTGTTCGATTAGTGATACTTATACTACTTTTTTAATATATGGTTTGCGTGGCCCCCGGCCTCATCCATAATTGTGCAACTTTCATATGTTTAACTGTGCTTTTGTTTAAACGCTTGTGCCTCTGCACTCATAAAGAGTACAGAGGATTATTCTAGTAATAAATACATATATTTGTATAATATATAACTTGTGTGGTGTCCTTTCATTTGATATTACAGGATTGCATATGGTAAAACAGCTGGCTTCACATGCCCTCTTGAGTTAAGCCTTTAAGGCTGCTTAGTCCATGCTACCCTTAGGATAGCTTGTCTATAAGGTTGACTTGCAACCAGACACCATAAGAGATTGTTTGGACTGATACAAGGTGCCCCCAGAATTGGAGACATCATATATCAGGCCAACTTCTCACAGACTGCAAATGTTTACTGCCAGCGCCCGCCTTCTCAGATAAGAGTGCTGCTATACAGCAAGCGTAAGGGACACTTGGCTGGTTAAACGTGAACATGCATGCACAAGTGTGAGGGCTGCATGTTGGAGGCTCCTGTCGTGGACAGCCTGGTAACTGCGCACAGGTAGCCTGGCACAGAGGAGACTCTGCAGGATTGTATATTGTCCTGGGATAGGCCTCATAATGTTAGTGTACAGTCATATGGCAAGTCAGAGTGATTTATTGTCTTGTCTGAAGTACACTACATTAAACACCTATGGGGAAGGTTGCCTTGGAGTGCAGATTCGCTTCTTTTTGGCCTACAGACACTAGTGACTGTTAGACCTGGCATCTTGGCGTGGGTCTCCCTTCCATTTTTTCTGTTGCCTCATGTTTTTGCTGGTGTTAGATGCTCTGGGCACTGTGCTACTGCTGTCCAGTGCCACGGTGCAAATGCTCCCTATTGTAAATTGATGTATGGATTAGTGATTCCATGATTGGCTGGTTTGTTCTACCTGTCAGACCCTAGTACAGTGCACCAGGAGTGCCCAGGGCATGTAAACCAAATTCTGCTGGCGGGCTTGCAGCACTGGTTGTAGCACCCACAGAAGCAGCCTGTAAAAGTGTGTATAAGGCCTGACGTTGCAGAGCCTGTGTGCAGCCTGGTACTGCCATGCTGACTGGGCAAGTGCACCCACTTGCCAGTCAAGTCCAAATTTAGCTTTATTCGGTTAAACATTATTAAAACAATCAAAGCACAGTACCGTACTAAATTCAAACGGAAAATTCATTACATACACAAGATGAGTTTGATTAATAATATACAAATATACATAATTTGTTAACTATACAAAAACACTATTTAAATTAGCTTGCCCCTCCCCAAAATAATGCTTGGAGTTCAAATAAATAATTATTAAAATTAAGAAAGATTGTCACCCGTGAAGTATGCTTTTTTTTTTAATCCATAATAAAAAAAAATTCATATCATCAACAATTTCTTGATCATAAAGTCACTACAAATACAAACGTAGAGAATACATATCATGATAATTGCATCTTATTCCTTCGTCTAATAGCCCCCGTGAAATATCTAGCCACGCCAAAACATATCAACGGGGACCTCAGACTTTGCAAATATATTAGGGCTGGCCTCACCTGTACAAAATTACAGCCCTTCAACAATGGCAATATGAATTTCTTTCGTATTGGACCATAAAAGTCGCAAAAGAAAACCATATGCAAGGTGTTCTGTTCTGAGAAATTATCACAGGGGCAGGGGCCTCGAGCCCCCTCCTTCAAGAAACCTTTTGGGAAGGAAAGTAGCCATAGAAGCATGTTATACTTAAATCTTATCAATACAAATAAATGAAATGGTTTGTTTATATAAGTTAAGTACGGATGAATTCCTCTCCCTGTACTCAATATCACAAAGGTCCTGACTGAGGGTTTACACAACTCCCCTTCTTCCCTTAGTAACATAAATCTATTTAGGAACTGGGTTTTTATGGCTTTAATGGCCACCTTACTCAGCGCCCTTGGATTCATGAACAAGTCGGGGCTGTCCAAAATATCCATTTGGGTTTTTACATATGTTAGCCATGGGATATCAAGGGCTTTCTCTAATGTCATACAGTCCCAGATTATTTCTTGATTTAGGTTTGGCGATTGCTGTGCCCAGATTCTTAGCCAGCCTAGTAGTGGGGCGACAGCAATCTGATCTTGAATATAACCAACACCCACATCCTCATACACATTAAAAACAGCAGCAGATGTTGGGAGTGATAACAATTTTCGTAAAAAGATATTTTCTGCTACTTGTATTTCTCTAACATCTGTGTAACCCCATACCTCACTCCCATATAAAGCCATGGGGTCACATTTAGCGTTATATATCTTCATGAGGGCTGGGAGTGGCTTTGAACCTAACCGCTTAGCGAACTTTAGGACAGCCCCTGTAGACCTTGCTAGGCTGTTCTTTTTTACTGTACGTTGCGTCACCCATGACCTTTTCTCGTCAAATACAATCCCTAGATATGGGAACGTTGATACTTTGGACAGCTCCAGGCCTTTACAGAAGAATCTTGCCTTTTTAGCCCTCTGTCCACCTATTGTCATAGAATGTGACTTTTTAAAATTAATTACAAGATCAAGAGAGTCCATAAAACTAATAAAATGATCTAAAAGCAATTGCAGTCCTCTCGCTGTTCTGGCCACCAAAACTGCATCATCTGCATATAACAGCCCTGGGATTTTTTTGTGCCTACCCTTGGAATGTCTTCGCAAGATGTTATAAGAGCATCACCCAAGTTATTTATATAAATCGAAAACAACAGGTGGGCAAGGATGCATCCCTGCCTTACTCCACATTTAACCGGCCACGCTTCAGTCAAACTCCCATTTTCATTAAAACGGACCGCAGCAGTATTATTCTTATGCATTTCAGCAAGGAAAGATATCAAGGCGGGATCCAGCCCGATGTCATGAAGAGAGGCCCATAACTTTTGCCTATTTACAAGGTCGAAAGCAGTTGAGAGGTCCATAAAAGCTAAGTGGATGTCCCCCTGCTTTGCGACCGTGTACTTTCCAATAACCAGATGTAAGTTCAAGCAGTGCCAGTCCCTAAACCTTCCCTTTTCTTCAAATCAGGCACCCCTATGGAAGGCCCAAGGGCAGGGTGCATTGTAAGTATAAGGTAGGCGAAGCCCTGATGGGTGTGGCATGTCCTAATGGTAAATTACAGCCATTTTCGTATTTCACTATTGCAAGGCTATCTATTCCCCATAGGCCAGAATGGGCAGTTAGATTATTACATTTTATAATCCTAACTGACTCATGAAACATGGTAGAAATTCGAGTTTATTATGCCTGAACTTAGAATGATAAAATACATGTTTTAGTGAAGTTGATTTTAACATTCTGTGTTTGAAAATACCACTTTTAAAAAGTAGGTATTTTCTTGTCTAACTATCCAAGCCTGCCTCTGCTAGGTTGTGTATTCCTTGTCTGGAGTTTGAGTGACAGGGGCTGGGGGATTCCAAGAGAGAGGGTGAGTCAGCCCAGTGGTGAATAGAGAGGTCTACAACTAGATGGAAAGGAGGAGTTGCACCTGGGACCTGAATAGAGCTGTGCATTTCCTACTCAATGCTGGCTCCACCTTCTGTGGTTTGTCTGATGTCTCTGCCCTGCACTGTGAAAGGAAAGGAGGAGTCATGTCAACGGAGTGCTCCAGGACTGACCAGAACTGGTTTGGACTAGGCAAAGGCCTCTCTGCCTATAGAGAACAAAGAGAAACTGTGTATAAAAGAGGGGACCCAAACCCCAGAGAATTAGATCACTTTTGGACAACAAGAAGAAAACTTTGCTGAGGAGAGGAACCAAAAGAGACTGAGGAGAGACTATCCCTAAGCTGAAGTGTTGCTTGGGAGATTGGCCTGCAGTGGTTGCCTGACTGCCAAAGAAAGGACAAAGGAACTTTGTGTGCTTTATTCAACTTGTAAAGGATCTCCAAGTGCTTGAGAGAAGAGCTTGCCTCCTGCTGAAATTTCAGGGACACCAGACTTCAACCAAAAGCTCCCTAAGAGTTCTTTAGAAGTGCATGCAGCTGTTTTGGGCCTTCTGAGGTTCTGCGTGTCGCAAGGAAGAGAAGCGCGACTCACGAGGAAGAAGCATGTCGCAGCCGCTGCCGTTGCATCACTGAACAAGGGTGTTGCCGCTGTAGCTGTCGCATTGCACCGCAGAAGTGCCTCGCATCCACGGAGAAGCATGCCGCCGTTGCAGCCGACGTGGTCGCATCACTGAACAAGGGTGTCGCCGCTGCAGCTGTTGTCTCGAGTGGAAACGTCTCGCATCGTGGGAGAAGAGTGTTGCTGCCAAAGCCGCTGTCGTCGCATCGCTGAACAAGGGTGTCGCCGTTGCAGCTGTTGCATCGTGTCGAGACATCTCGCAACATCCGAGAAGCGTGTCGCATCAAGAAGACGCTATATTTGTTTCATCACACTGGATCTTCATCACATCACAGCGTTGCTAGCCGCACAGCTACGGAAGCGCAGTAAGAAACCAATGCATCACCATTCCTGCGAGCCCGGAACTTATGCATCATCTTCCCTGCAACGCTTTCGTTGTACAGCATTGCACATCCAAAGGTACATGGACTCAAAGTGTCGCATTTTAAGATCTAAAGAGAACTAAGCTAATTCTACCATTTTAAGTACAGTAATGTTTTTTTTCCGTTTGTGGTCTTGTGTTAAATCTATATAAAGAATACTTATTTTTAATATACCACTGGTGTGGTGTCCATCTGTAGTGTTGTCACTGGATTACTGTATGTTTTCACATATGCTTTACACACTGCCTCTGAGATAAGCCTGTCTGCTCATACCAAGCTACCAAGGGGGTAAGCAGGGGTTATTTTAGGAGTGTACCCCCTTACCCTGACTAGATGCAAGGGTCCCTATTTGTCACAGGTACCTACCTATACCAACTAGAGACCCCAAATCTAACAGTAACATATCAAATCTGGGCAACCTGTGCAAAAATCAATTCTGCAAGTTCCTAAAAGGCATCTGTACAGCTTATGGGTCATCCAGGACGGTTATATTTCTCTGGCTCAGCATCCTCACCCAGGCCTTTTGTCACTCTGCTGTGCCAAGTTAATTTGATTTCTCTCCAGGAGCAGGAACAGAGATCTCCCCACACCAAGAAGCTGAGTGAAGCCTTGTTAATTGCTCCCTAAGGAGGAAAGGGATGGGGAAGAATGATCTGCATCAAGCAGCTGTCACACTGTGCCAGGGATGGGTCTGCCCAAGCCCACTGAACAAAGGAGGGAGCCCAGATCTCTGGAGCCAAAACAGGAGGGGACTCCCTTTGAATAATTGGTGGTAAAGGCCCTGGCAGTGATGTCAGCAGGGGGTGGAGCTGAGGCCCCGGAGTAGATGTGAGTAGAGACTTCTGGGTGATGCCATTTTGAAATGTTCCAGCAGGCTGTGCAGGAAGGTTGGGTGCAGGGGAAGAGAGATGGTATAACACCCCAGGATATGCCAAAGGTGCCTCTCTTTTTGAACCTTCTATCCCCACTTAAAAGGTCTTGCACAAGGGGAGAGCTCTATTGTTTGTGATTTTCTACTAGACACTGGGACTAGAGGCAGCAGCATGGATGACTGGAAGGAGGAACCCCCTGATATCCATCTGGACTAAGGACTCTGTCTGTTGTGTCCCCGAGCATCATTGGAGGGGCCAAGGATTCACAAATGTGGGCCCTCAGTCAAGAGACGATCGATGAGGGAGTGCTGTTGCACTCCCCCAGTGGTAGTGAGTTTTGCTGCTCCCTGTTCCAGTGTCAACGGGGGGAGCAGGCGGCCACAACCAACGAGGACTGCCAGATCCAGCTGCAGCAGCACAGAGGAGTGCTGCCTGCGTGGGGATCCTGCCATGGGCCGGCTCACTGGGGCGCCCCATAACTAAAGATATGTGGGGTGGTCAGGTGACACCGAGCACCCACTTTTGAATTTTGTATTATTTTTTAAGTACTGATCCCAAGTTGGAAGGGTCACAGAAAAGATGATTTTGAACAGCGTTTCTAAGCACTTTTTCGGCTGGAGCTTGTTCTCTTCAGCTGGGAGTGCTGCGTCTTCTATGGGCCAAGTCTATGACTGCAGTTATTGTGGCCTAAAAGTGAAAAAAGAATGCTCTCTAGGGGCCAAGTTTATGGTTACATGTTTTGAAATCAAAATATGATGCTCTCTCTAGCTGTTTTTAAAATTGTGTTTCCAATTGTTGAAAGTATTTTAAGTTAATTTAGTGCATATGCCTTATTATCACTAATAAGTGCATTCACACATGGTTATTTTTTTACTATAGCATTTACTCCTAAAATGGTGGTTTCTGATAACTGGTTTGTTGATCTTGACCCTCTTAGGGAGTCAGAGTTGGTTACTCAATGTCATCAAAGGTAATTCCACCTTCCTTATGTATGTATGTATGTATGTATGTATGTATGTATGTATGTAAAATGCTGCATAGTATTGAGTAGTGTGTGGGTGTGTGTACTAAATGTGCTTTTCCTTTAAAAAATATATATGCTAATTGATTGGTATTATTGCATGAAGGAGAAGGGTGAATACTAGTATCCTCACCTCCCCTGAGTAGGCTTTGGACTGCTCTGCTACCCTGATTAAGTCAAGTGCTACAATGGGGTGTGTGGCTCCTAGTGGAAGGCGAATATAGACCTGTTCCTTCAGCCACACTACTAATGGCCCATTTCCTTGCATATGTTTATTTCCCTCATTTCTACCATCAATACCTACTAGCTAGGCTACTCTTTTCATTTTCCTCAATTTGTCGAGCTGGGCTTTGTTACATGGTTCTCGATCCCTAGCAACATCATGGGCATCCCCTCTGGGTCTTTCAATAGACTCAGCTTTTGACAAGTGACACTGGAATAGGCACTAAAATAAAACATTTACATGCATTAGAAAAAAATAAAAAACGGAAGTACTCACCTCCTCCAGGAGATAAGGGGAAGAAAAAGCAGACCTGCATACCAAGGAACTAAACAGTGAAACAAATGAAGGGGGTAAATACCTTGTAAACTAACAGAATATGTGCTATTGCCCATGAGTGAAGATATAATCTCATCATGCCAACCCTCACTGTACATACACTCCTGGTTGGTTGTATGTCATGACAACGCATGGTACTACCACGCGTGCCATTACAACGCAGGAATTACAACGAAAGTCGTTACAACAACTTTCGCTGGAGGGCGCTGGATAGTGGAATAGTTTAATTTTCTATTCCATCTCCAGCCCACGTTGACAGTAGGGAAGGAGTTGGATAGAAAATCACACTATTCCCTATCCTTGAGCACCCTCCAGCGAAAGTCATTGTAATAACTTTCGTTGTAATTCCTGCATTGTAATGGCAGTGCGGGGTAATCCCCGCGTTGTCATGGCTGTTCACCCTCCTGGTTGGATTCACTCAGCATGCTGAGTTACAAACCTATCCTCAACCGTGGCAAACTGCTAGGAGTCATCCTTAGAATAACCAACTCGGTGTAAAGTAAACACTATGGTCAAAAAGACAGGTTCTCAACTAGGTCCACTCTGGAGAATGTGTCCCTTCATTGTAGAGGAATATCTCAAAACGCTTGTGCCGTTCCTGCTTCTATCAAGATTCAATTACTGCAATTCGCTACTGACTGACCTTCCCAAAATACATATTGCTCCACCTAAGCAGTTCTGCAGCAGCCACGCGCTTCATCTCAGGGTCAAAAATGAATGACCAGATCTCGCCGGCGCTGCGGAGGCTCTGCTGGCTTCCCATCGAAGGGAGAGCCATATTCAGAACCGCTTGCATCGCCCACAGGGACCTTCACACCTCCACAATGCCTGGCCACTAAGCTAAAGAAATGTGGTGGGAGCAGACCATCACAGAAGGCTGAAGCTCGGGTCCTCGAACCCCCGAAGTCTAATGAAGAAATGTGTATGGCTTAATCCTTTTCTGGAGGCGTTACTAAAGCTTGGGACATTTTACTTCCCACCTTAGGCATCACTACCCCACTGACAATTGTTACATCTGAGCTGAGAGCCTTTCTATTTGAAAGCTATGTCAGTGAATCTCTCTTCTCCACACCAACCCTGTCAGACTTCTGCCATGCAGTGAGCCTCACCGTCAGAGTTACTTCTCCACTTCGATTTCATTTTCTAGTTTATTTAGCCTCTCACCGGTTAGAGCACCGATAATCAATATTGATAACCCTCATTTAACGTTCTGGTCCTATTGTCATACCTAATGTGCAATAAATGTAGGCTCTAATTAGGGCTCCCAGTGTTAGGGTATTTTTTTTTGCCATTTTCATCTGTAATGATCCATATTTTTTTTGCTAATTTTATCTGTATTTATCCAAATTTATTTTGGGTTTTGTGGAAAAATTCAGCTGGAGTTAGTATATTTCCACATTTATTTAACCGATAAATATGCTCTCATGCTTGATTGTCTGCCAAGTTTCAGGGCTGTGAACACGTGCAAAAGATAAATCAGTCCACTGATATGAAAATATGAATATTTTAGTATCAAAATTGTGCATATCTACTGCTGTTAAAGCCTCTTTACTAAAAACATTTTCTTTTTTAACCCCTTTATCCATTAATCCACACATCTATTGGCCTGACAGTCATGGTAGACAGAATTTAGAATTATTTAAAAAGTAACCCAATTTCTGTTTTTATCCACATTTAAAAGTGAATACAGACAATAAAATGAATGTTTTCTGTCTGTATTATCTGTAAAAACCAGTAAAAACGGAAAACAGGGAGCCTTAGTTATAATTCTCATGTTCTGTTTCCTTTATATTGTAAAGTGCTCTAACATACTTTGATAATGTCGACACTATATAAAATTACATAAAAATAAATATAAGCCCTCTCTTACCAGAAACTTCCACCTGGTGCCAGTATTACATGAAGAACAATACTGGCAGCTCCTTTGCAGTTCTCCACAAATTGCCACATGCGGTTGCAGGTTGCAATAAAGGGCCTCTAAAGAAGCCTCGTTGCTAGGGAAAGGGAGCGCCTTAACTGCACAATGTTGTTTTGCCTTGGGCGGTGAATATTCCTGCACTGTAGGTGCTCCTACTCCCAGTGTTGAATTTGACCCGTGGCTACAGGTGGGGCCAGCACTTATTTTATATCATGAACCTTTCAACCCGAGCAACAGAAAGAAAAACACAAAAGAGGATAGAGAGAAGTAAAAGAGGGGAAAACAGTGACAAAGGGAGAAAGAAGGGATGAAACAGAGCCAGAAAGAGTGAAATATAGAGGGAGGGATTGCCTGGTGGTGGATGAAAGATGAATGAGGAGGAATCAAGGCAGTGCAGCCTGGGGGCCTCATTTATGAGGTCTTGCATCAGTTTTGCGCTTCCAATGCGTCACTTTTTATGACGCATCGGTGGCGTAAAACATGCCTCCTGTTGCGCACTATTTACAAAGTGACGCATCTGAGCAGATGCGTCACTTTGTAAACCCCTGAGCTACATTATACCTGCGTCAGGTATAATGTATGCAGGGGGGCCGTTCCACGCAAAAAGCCTCGTAATAGTGACGCAGTGAAATCTATTAGATTTCACTGCGTCACTTCTAGGACGCCGTTGCGTCAAAATCTTGCGCCTGCCTCACAGCAGGCATAAGACTGACGCAGGCCCTTTCACATGGGCTTGCCCCATGTGAAAGGACGCATTGCTGGAGTTGCGTCACTTTTCTGACACACTCCAGCAATGCGTCACTTTTGCGCCATACAGGTACGTCAGAAATACTGACGTATCTGTAACTCCTTGCGACATGATGCGTCATACATTAAACATGATGCATCAAGTATGTCGCAAGGAGTGCACACTGAGAAGTGACGCATCACTGCTTTCACGCAGCGATGTGTCATTTCTCATAAATGAGGTCCTAGGGGGCAGATTTATGATGCCTGGCGCATCTCTGCAAATCGGCAGAGATGCGCCAGGAAAGATACGGCACGCAAGCTTATCCTTGCGCCACCCATGATGCGCCGCATTTACAATGCGGCGCACCATGGCGCAGGAATGAACAGTTGCGTGTCGCATCTAGGGGGTGAAGTTGGCGCAGTGCTGAAGTTGTGTTGCGTGCAGCACGCAACTCCAGCACTATTCCAACTTGCCCTATCTCTAACGTGGTGCGTCAAGCCAAATGCCTGCTTCAAGCAAGTGCAGGGTTTTGACGCATCAGCGTTGGGAAAGTGACTCAGTGAAATCTTGTAGATTTCACTGAATCACTTTTCATGGGCGTTCCTGCGACGGAACGCCCCCCCTGCGTAGAAACGCCAACATGAAACCTGACGCAGGTTTCATGTGGCGCAGGGCCTTACACCGTGACGCATCTCCATAGATGCGTCACGATGTAAATATGTTGCAACGTGGCGCAGGGTTTACGCCGCCGCTGCGTCACAGAAGTGACGCAACGGCGACACAAAAGTGCCGCAAGTCCGAAATAATTCTGCCCCTTGCTGTTCAGCATCCTGACTTCGATAGCGCAGTCCACGGAATTCAAGACAAAACTGCACGCTCCGGCCCTTGTTTTCCAAATTAAGCACTTCCTCGTGCTTACCCTTTATCTGAAGAGCTGGTGTTCATACCAGACGCCGCAGTTAGGTTTACTAATTGTGAAAAACAGAATGAAATAAAATAATGCATGCGCTGCCCGTGTGCACAGACATGTACAACCCTTTATGACTGAGATAAAAGAAACCAACAGGTGGGCCTTGGATTCTGGCCACGAGCATCCTCTCCTGAACCGTCATTTAGGTTTCCTGTGATCATGAAAGAAAAGTAACTAAATGTGTGGGGTACCACATGGCTAATTTACTACGTTTGGGTGGCACACTCCATGGTTGACCGTACTCCTCGCGCACGACTTTGTACACTTTTCGTTACAAATGGAGTCCTAATAGTAAACATTGTCTTGTCTGACTCTCTCCCCCCTCAGGAAAGCGAACCCTAGCTTGCGGAGCTGTGTAATCAGAGGCCTCGTTCCAGTGCGTCCCCAAGCCAGGACCAGGCGCCTGTCCGCGTCCGTCCGCCACGCTGACGCCGGCGGGACGCATGACGCCACCTGGGCTGAGTCACTGCAACCGGGCGGGCAGCGTGTCACTGCACGACCTCACCATAGCTGTCACGGAGGGGGAGGGGAGGGCTGGCTCCATCCTCATCCCGTAAACAGAGGAGGGCGCCTCTCCTTACAGAAGGAGCCTCGGATGTTTGAGGGACTCTGAACCCATCCCCTACCTGCCGGCTGTGGCAGGGGCCACCTGCAAAGCATGGGCCACCACAGCACGGCTTCAGCAAAATTCCGCTCTGGGAATTAGAGAATATAAGACCCCCAGCCACCAACACAGCTGTGACCTGGAGTTTCTGAGGGTGCCAGTGCTGAGCGCGTGGTGATGGAGGCCTGGCCCAGAGGTGAAAGGCCAGATGCACATTACATGCTAGTGCGATGCACTATTGATTTACTTACTGACTGACACATACGTGCTCACACGCGTTCAAAGGGAGTCCAGAAGCACTTCCGGTCAGTGCGTATCCAGAAAGAAAGACAGTGGGGCATATTCACAAGCCCCTATCGCCACCACAATGTAACTTTTAATGACGTTGTAGTGGCGATAGGGGCCTCACCTTATTTACAAGGCAGCATTAAGCCACTTAACGTGGCTTAACGCTGCGTTGTGAATAGGCCCCATTTCACGCTGCGTTTAGCGTGAAACAGGCGTGCAGTGGGTGTTGTGGTGGTCGTTCCACCGCAATGCCCATTGATATTTACGCTGCCCCCTATTCACAAGGGCAGAATAAGTAGGAGCTAACGCCAAACTTAAGACCAGGAAAACCCTGGTCTTAAGTTGGCGATAGGAGAAGAAATGTGTACTGCATTGTGCAGCACACAAGAAAAATGCAAAATACCATTGTTTATTTATGTACAAGAAGGTGCCCCTTCCTGTACATAAACAAATCTTTCCTAAAAAATTCCATTTTGTAACTTACATGTGTGCTGTGTGCAGCATCACACATGTAAGTTACAAACTGGCATTTTAGGTTTGTTTATGTGCAGGAAGGGACACCTACCTGTACATAAACAAACCTCCCTGCTTTTGACCCATGTATTCTGGTGCAAGGGTGCCTGCGTTGGCGCTAAGTTGTGAAATTTACCGCACCGCAGGGGGAAATGCAAGGCTGCAACATATCCTTGTGAATATGGTGCAGCCTTGCTTTTCCGAACTGGCGGAGAGAGGCGTTAAGCCAAGAAGGCTAACGCCTCTCTGCCACTTCCTTGTGAATATCCCCCAGTGTCTTTGTGTTGCAAAGCCTTCTGGGAACTCATCATGCTCTTTGTGTTAGTGCTGTTGGACGGGTGGGTGGGGGACATAGAAACCTAGGGAGTGAAGAGCCAAACTGGACGTGTGCAGTTCTTCATGGGTTCACTCCCACTGAAGGACATTATACACATCTGTAGAAATAGTTTAGGGGTTCGCTTTCCTTCTCTGGCATGACCCCTCCTCGCCAGGTCGATATTCTACTGACTGAAAAGGCTGCAGTGAGGTGGCACTTTGACTGTGGTGTTGTAGGCAATCAATGACTTCTACAAATAGCCATTACTTAGAACTCAACTCTGAGAAAACCCTGGTATTTCTGGGTGGAAGTGTGGACTCCCAGTTTTCTGTGGACATTTCGCCACTTGTGCATGGTGTGTGTGTCTCACAGTGCTGTAAACACTGCACAGTGTAAGATTTACATTTGTTTTCTGTCACTGGCTCTTCAGATCTCTGCACTTTCCTCGTCTTCTTGAGAAAGGTCTTACACTGCCTGACTGTTCAGGGCTGCATCTCAGCAGGGCCGGACTGGGAACCAGAACCGGCCCTGGCAAAGTGCTCGGCCGGCCCCCCTCTCCCCCTCCGGGAGGAGAGGGGAGGGGGGAGAGGTGCGACCGCGCACTGTGACAGGGCCGGTTTTCGGCCGTTTTTGTTACAGGGCCGTTTTTGCAGCATAACGGCCCTGTAACAAAAACGGCCCCAGGGGCCCAAAACCGGCCCCAACCATGCGGCCCACCGGGGGATTGCCCGTTGCCCTCAACGGCCAGTCCGGGCCTGCATCTCAGCCATTATAACTCTACGTGGTTCTCGTTTGAACTGTGGCAGCGCGCTGTCCCTGAGCTTAACCAAGTGGTACCTTCTCACTCACTTTCAGTTGTTGCAGCATGTCCCCACAGTTTACCTCATTCTCGGCTGCTTACTACTGTAGGAAAGTGCTTATTTTATCATGATTATCCCATATTTTTTGCCTGTTATGATTTCGAATTGTAAGTAAGCATGAGCGAATTTTGCGGATCTCGCGTTCGCGAATTTTGCGGATTTGCGGATTCGCAATCCGCAAAATCCGCGAATTCCCGCGAATTTGCGGATTTTTTTTTTTTTGTGTTCGCCCGTGTTTCTGCCAGTTCGCGAGGGTTTTTACAATTTCGCAATTTGCGAACTTACCTGTCGGGTCGCAAGTTTTGCGAACTTGTTGTTTCTACGTGTCCAACCTGTTTGGGACACTCTTCTTCATCACTGCCACTCTCTGTCACCACTGCCACTCTCTGACTACTCATGCCACCCTCTGGCCCACCCATGCCACCCTCTGTTTCATCACCACACCCTCTGGTTGTCCAGTGTACATTATTTTCGGCAAAGCAAAGCACACCTTCCCTGCCTCAAGTGACCTGAATTAATTTGGGGCTGATTAATGTGTCACAGAATATTTTTTTAGCTGGCACCTGCTTCCTTAGTGCGCCCTGATTAGTGATCTTTTGCACTTGCTAAGTGCTTTCATTGTTGCAAAATTAGTTACAACACCTGCCCTGCCCCAACTGACAATAATGAATTAGGGGCTGATTAATGGATTTTAACTTCCAGCCTGGCTCCTGCTTGTCTCCCTTAGCTGTAATTCATGACCTTTGTGGCATATGTGTAACTATTCTGAGGTTCAGAGCAGGGTCACATAATAGTTTCAACTGGCAACTGAACTCTGGAGGGGCCCCTCAGGAAGCACTACAGGAAATGGCTACTAATGATGTGCCTGAACTTTTGAACCTGGTAAGTAGTTACTTTCAGTTTTGCTTAGATCGTATTTCTGCAATTTCGCACTTATTCGCGGGGCGCGAACTCACGCGAACAGTGCGAGCAGTGCGAGCAAAATCCGCTGCTCGCGGATTTGCGGATTTTGCAGGAAATTCGCAAATCTCGCGGATTGCGGATTTCCCGAAAATCCGCAAAATCCGCGAGCGGAACGGATTTTCCGCCCATGCCTAATTGTAAGTGCACTGGGTCCCTGCTAACCAGGGTCCCAGTGCCGGATCTCTTTCCCAAGCACTGTACCATGATTGGCTCCACTCCAGCTACCCCTGTAAGTCTGTAGTAAGTGGTACCCCTGGTACCTAGGACAAAGAATCTGAAGAGGGTCCTCTGGGGCTGTCGCACTGGTTGTGCCATCACAGGGACCCCTTACTAAGGCTATGCACTCTGCCATTGCAGGCCGCGTGTCTTGGTGCAGAGAAATCCGAAGAATCGACATGGCACACAGCACTGTGTGCCACGCCACCCACACGCTGCATAAGATATAGGTAAGTCACCCCTACTGCAGGCCTTTAGCCCTAAGGCAGGGTGCACTATATCCATTGTGAGGGCATGTCAGCATAGGCAGATATGCCTCACAAAGTCCAGTTCATTCTGAGATACTATAAATGAACAGGGAAGCTATAACGAGTATATGGGGTGGATACTTGTTAGCACAAGTTTCCTAGCTCCATTATGGTTTAACTGATTTCTAAGATGCTTGGTGCCAAACGTCTTGGCCTAATAAATACTCGTTGATGCCAGAGTTGGATGTATCAATACATTCACACAGGTGGCCCTTTTAGAGGGTCCCCTGAAAACCTACCAAGCACTGATGTGGTCACTGACTTGTTTTCGCCAGTCTGCCACCACCACATATGTTTCTGACCTCATAGGATGAGAGCCAGCGCTCTCAGAGGACAAAGACAAAGCCTGCCCTCGGCGGAGGTGCTTCACACCTCCTCCAGGACAGGATGGTCTTCTTGGGCGGAAAGCTTCAAAGGCGATGCAACCTTAGAAATCCAACCCAGGAACATCCAGATAGTGGGGGAAGCCACGCCCCCTGTTTCTGCTTCATTTCTGGAGGGAGGAAAGGTGAGAACATTGGTTAGAGTAGGAAGAGGGTCCCCACTTAGCCTATACCCCCCCCAGGGCAGGGCAGGTGATCTGAACACCTCTCATGAAATTCCAGCATCTTAGGGTGGTGGGCAAACAACTTATCAGGGCTAGGGTAGTGCCCCTTCCCACAGGAAGTGGTCACTGGAAGATGAAGGCACCCTAAAGGTACTACCTGTCTCCCCTTGTAACTAAATTCAGTATTTAGGTGGCACCCAAAGCCTGTACATCAGATTCGACAGACAAGCGAAGTCCAGGACAAAGGAGACCTGGTGCATAAGCACTGAAGCCCTGCTACAGAAGAGAATGGTGCCAAACCCTGCCTGCTACTTCAATGACTCGACAATCGCTTCCTCCGGGGTCGTCCTGAACCTGAGGGGACTCCAAGGACCCTGGAGTCCCTTCAGCCTTCAAGAAACTGCCAAGAAGCTCCCTTGGAGTCAATGTATCACTCCCCTACACACCACAGGCACCAATCCTATGAAGTCAGGTTAGTTGACTGGCTGCTCCCCGATGACCTGGGTGAAGCACCGAAGCAAGAAAAGGTACACAAGCTCTGGAGGGTCAGATCTGTCTCTCCACCAAGTTTGGAGGCATGAGGATCTATTAGACCTGATGCGCCCCAATACCCAGGCTACCGGATCCCCAATAGCTAATACTGAGAAGAAGAGTCCACACCGGACTCTCCAGACACCAGAAGCAAGCACCCATCGAGGGACGTCGAGACACCCAAGGCCCACTTCCCGAGATCGCCTTTTCAAGTTGCTTGCTCCAACTGCGAGGACCTCAAGACGCATGACAACGGCTGACCTTTCTGCTCTACACCGAGCCCCACCTGCCCCGGTAACGATGAACCAGCTATGCTCCCATGGTCCCCAGGTCCTTGCAAACTCCTCCCTCAAAGGAGCCACATCTGACTCAAGTATAAGACCTCCTGTGCAGTGTGTTTTCAAGTGACCCACTTTGTCTTTGTGCACCAGCTTCAAAGACCCTCAGCACTCGGCTCCCAGCCGATCTGGGATGCTCCTAAACTTCTCCTGCTGGAACTTTGGACCTGGTCTTGACGTCAATCTAAAATGAGAAAGGGGAACCTTTTCCGTATTCTTTTCAATAGTGCGTAATTGCACACAGAAGTGATGCATTTTCCGAACTGTGAAAAAACGTAACTTCAAAAGTACCTTGGAACTGTGTTCTTGGGCTTAAAAATTACATAAACATTGCTATTATTTTAATAAATTGGTCTAGGATGTATTCTTGAGTATGTGTCATTTGAAGTCTGTGACAACACAGAACCAATAACTAAACTTGCATGACATACATGAACATCAGTAGCAAGAGAATATTGAATAGTAACGAGTTCTGAACATATTTAGCAACAGTGCATGGTGAATAAATGCTACAAGTTAAGTCTCTCGAATATATACATAATGATTTCACACATGGCATGGTGAGTTTATCTAATTGGAACCCTTGTTATATTACATTGGCTGCCAATGGAGCAAAGAATCCCACTTTTAAGTGCTCTACACCAGTGGTTCCCAAACTTTTGACTCGTGAGGACCCGCACTAAGTATGGGCGTAAAATCCGCTCCACTCGCGGATTTTGCGGATTTTCGGGAAATTCGCAATCCGCGAGATTCGCGGATTTCCCGCAAAATCCGCTAAATTCGCACGCAGCGGATTTTTTTTCTGGGTGATACAATTTTTGCGGCGCGCGGCGTTCACTTACCGTCATTCAGCGTTTGCCGAGTTGTTGTTCTCGATATTTTGCGAGTGCTGCGCCATTTTGGATCTTGCTGCCGGATCCCGCGAGAATTTGGCGAGCGCGATTACGTGTTCGCGGCTTGCCAACTCTCGCAGCGAGAGTTTGTCAACGCGAGTACGGCGTGATCACGTATCGCGGGATTTCGCAATTGCGAGCTTGGAGATGCGGCGAGCAGCAACAATCTCGCACTCGCGAAAATATAAAATTTGCAATTCTGCACAAGAAATCCACCAGCAAGCAGCATAAACCTTCTGGAAATGATGATTTTTATCTGAATAACTCCTCAGGTTGACATTTGCCTGCACTTTTTTTGCGAGGAGTCCATTTTGGGGAGGGGGGGGGTGGGAGGAAGGAAGTGCCCTACAGTCTTCAACTTCCTGTTCCTGTCCAGCAGGCTCCTCCCAGTGCTTTGTCCATCTCCTGGTCACTTTTCATTTGGATCTGGAGCTGGAAGGATTACTTTTTGTGGATGCTGCTGGATATTTGGATTTGAGGCCTTTTTGTCTTTCTTTGGATCACTTTTGGATTAGAAATTTCACAAGTAAGTTTGTTTGGGGCATTACAGTTGCTGCAACTACAATTTTGGAATTTTCAATTTTTGGGCTGTTTTGGGGCCTTTTGCCCAGGGGTACTCAGTGGTGGGTGGACTGAGTCTTTCTGTGGGGTGTCTTGAATTTAAACATCTTGGAGGGCATGGATGGAATGGGATTGTGCTGATTTTTCAGTGATTTTCGTTTTTTGGGGCTGTACTTGTGGCCTTTTCACCAGGGGTATTGAGTCTTGCATGGGCCTAGTCTTTCTGTGGGGTGTCTTGAACTTAAACATCATGGAGGGCATGGATGGAAAGGGATTGTGCTGATTTTTCTGTGATTTTCGTTTTTTGGGGCTGTACTTGTGGCCTTTTCACCAGGGGTATTGAGTCTTGCATGGGCCTAGTCTATCTGTGGGGTGTCTTGAACTTAAACATCATGGAGGGCATGGATGGAATGGGATTGTGCTGATTTTTCTGTGTTTTTCGATTTTTGGGGGTGTTCATGGGGACAGTCCATGTGGGTGGGGGCCATTTTGAGTGCTGCTACAGGCCCTGGCCATGTGCTGGGAGGCAAGTGGCCATTTTGAATGCAGGCAGTGTTGTTAGGCCTGCAACCATTTTGCCTACTTTTCAACGTTTATGCCCAGGGGTAGTGAGTCTTGCATGGGCCTAGTCTTTCTGTGGGGTGTCTTGAATTGAAACATCATGGAGGGCATGGATGGAATGGGATTGTGCTGATTTTTCAGTGATTTTCGTTTTTTGGGGCTGTACTTGTGGCCTTTTCACCAGGGGTATTGAGTCTTGCATGGGCCTAGTCTTTCTGTGGGGTGTATTGAACTTAAACATCATGGAGGGCATGGATGGAATTGGATTGTGCTGATTTTTCTGTGATTTTCGTTTTTTGGGGGTGTTCATGGGGACAGGCCATGTGGGTGGGGGCCATTTTGAGTGCTGCTACAGGCCCTGGCCATGTGCTGGGAGGCAAGTGGCCATTTTGAATGCAGGCAGTGTTGTTAGGCCTGCAACCATTTTGCCTACTTTTCAACCTTTATGCCCAGGGGTAGTGAGTCTTGCATGGGCCTAGTCTTTCTGTGGGGTGTCTTGAATTGAAACATCATGGAGGGCATGGATGGAATGGGATTGTGCTGATTTTTCAGTGATTTTCATTTTTTGGGGCTGTACTTGTGGCCTTGTCACCAGGGGTATTGAGTCTTGCATGGGCCTAGTCTTTCTGTGGGGTGTCTTGAATTAAAAACATCATGGAGGGCATGGATGGAATGGGATTGTGCTGATTTTTCAGTGATTTTCGTTTTTTGGGGCTGTACTTGTGGCCTTTTCACCAGGGGTATTGAGTCTTGCATGGGCCTAGTCTTTCTGTGGGGTGTCTTGAACTTAAACATCATGGAGGGCATGGATGGAATGGGATTGTGCTGATTTTTCTGTGTTTTTCGATTTTTGGGGGTGTTCATGGGGACAGGCCATGTGGGTGGGGGCCATTTCGAGTGCTGCTACAGGCCCTGGCCATGTGCTGGGAGGCAAGTGGCCATTTTGAATGCAGGCAGTGTTGTTAGGCCTGCAACCATTTTGCCTACTTTTCAACGTTTATGCCCAGGGGTAGTGAGTCTTGCATGGGCCTAGTCTTTCTGTGGGGTGTCTTGAATTGAAACATCATGGAGGGCATGGATGGAATGGGATTGTGCTGATTTTTCAGTGATTTTCGTTTTTTGGGGCTGTACTTGTTGCCTTTTCACCAGGGGTATTGAGTCTTGCATGGGCCTAGTCTTTCTGTGGGGTGTCTTGAACTTAAACATCATGGAGGGCATGGATGGAATGGGATTGTGCTGATTTTTCAGTGATTTTCGTTTTTTGGGGCTGTACTTGTGGCCTTTTCACCAGGGGTATTGAGTCTTGCATGGGCCTAGTCTTTCTGTGGGGTGTCTTGAACTTAAACATCATGGAGGGCATGGATGGAATGGGGTTGTGCTGATTTTTCTGTGTTTTTCGATTTTTGGGGGTGTTCATGGGGACAGGCCATGTGGGTGGGGGCCATTTTGAGTGCTGCTACAGGCCCTGGCCATGTGCTGGGAGGCAAGTGGCCATTTTGAATGCAGGCAGTGTTGTTAGGCCTGCAACCATTTTGCCTACTTTTCAACCTTTATGCCCAGGGGTAGTGAGTCTTGCATGGGCCTAGTCTTTCTGTGGGGTGTCTTGAATTTAAACATCATGGAGGGCATGGATGGAATGGGATTGTGCTGATTTTTCAGTGATTTTCGTTTTTTGGGGCTGTACTTGTGGCCTTTTCACCAGGGGTATTGAGTCTTGCATGGGCCTAGTCTTTCTGTGGGGTCTCTTGAACTTAAACATCATGGAGGGCATGGGATTGTGCGGATTTTTCTGCTTTTTTTCGATTTTTTTGGGGGTGTATAACTGAACTGATGTTCCTCTGTCTTCCATTGCTTTTAGGTGCACAAGACTCAAGAGAACCACCAGTGCCAGGAAGAAGTCCTGCAGCGGTGTGTGTGCAGCATAACGTCACGCGACGTCACGTCTGGCCTCAGACAACTCTGCAACTCGTGCAACTGCGGCCTGCTGTTCTGACCTGCTCTGAAGAAGATGGCCCCAAAAAAAGTTCTCCGTAGCTCCTCTAGCAAGAAAGTTGCTAGTAAGGAGCAGAAGAAGCAAGTTACCAAGGAGGCTGGTGTGCCGGCCGCCGCGTTTTTTGGGAGTAAAAAAAAAGTACGCCTGCAGCAGCAGCGGGATCTGCTGGGGACCAAGCTGGGAGCAGCACCCCTGCTCCATTGGGCTCAGTGCCTCCACCACCACGCCAACTTAAGTCAAAGCCCTTGACTGCTTCAGAGGCAGTCAGTGTACTTCTTCAATCACCATCGACCAGTGATGTTGGCTCATCGCAAGAAAGTAGCAGCAATGTCCCTGAATCAACACAGGTTGTTGTAACTCATCTGACAACTGTTGAACAACCACAGCCGCAACAATAACAACATGTGCAAGTACAAGCCCAAGTACATGTGGAAGGAGAGGCAGCGCAAGGAGATGCGCAAGCAGAGGTGCATGGAGGGTCACAAGTGCCCACAATAGTTGTTCCTCTCGAAGTAGGGGCACATCAGGAAATTGACAATCAAACCGAGGTATCATTTGAGGAAGCCACTCCTCCTGATGATCATTCATTGTCTTCCACATCCCTAGCAAGGAAAAGATCAAGAGGGGTGTCTACATCTTCTTCAAGCCCACCTCCTTCTGATGATCCCATTCTGGATGAAGATTGGGAACCATCATCACGGCAGTCTGAGAGTGAGGCACACCATGATCTGACAAAGATACCTAAGCGTAAAAGGAAGGTCGTCGAAAAACTCATAGCTATGGAGTGTGATGAGGCTCAACAAGAAGTGATGCATACTGCTGCTGGTGAAGCCCCTCACGACGACGAGCCAGTCATCATAATGGTCACTGCAGCCCCAGCGGGCATGCAGCAAAGAGACATTTTGACCCTATCCCGAGAAGCTGCTGAGCGTGATGATGATGTCGACGAGGAGTCAATGGAAACACAACAATCATTGGATTTGGAGTTAACTAGTACACCAACACCTACCGCTTCCATATTTCTTCCTCGCAAGAAGGGACCTCCATCCACCTCGACCTCAATTAGTGGTGGTGAAAGTGCAAAACGTACTGAAGTTCGGCAATCCACATCCTCCACTTCATCTGGCATTAGCAGCAGGACCACCACCACCAGTATCACCGCCTCCTCCGGCCCCCAAAGACATTTCAAGTCTCCAGTTTGGGACTTCTTTAGTGTTTGCCCAAAAAAGGAAAACGTAGCCATTTGTAGCATTTGTAAGCTTTGAGTTAGTCGTGGTAAGTTTGGTACCAACTATGGTACCGGAGGCCAGAGAGGTCATCTTAGGAGAACGCACACTGTCCAATGGTTTGCGCACCTAGAGGCGATCAAGGAAGCCTGAATTGCACGTAATGAAAACGTTGATTTTTCATCTGATGATGACGAGGAGGAAGACGACGATTCAAACATTTCACTTACACCCAGTACCCCTGTCAGCAGCACACCCCATGTGAGCCACACTAAGAGTGTGGGAGAGAGTGAGACACCAATGCGCAAAAGTTCATCAGCGAGCCTAACTGGGTCGAAGATATCATCATCATCCCGTAAATGCTTGGTCCAGGGCAACATTAAAAAGATGTTGTTTACAGAAGCGCAATATGAACGCAACCACCCACTGACGCGTCTGTATAACACTAAGCTGGCTAAAATGCTAGCTCTGGACCTTCTCCCTTTTTCTTTTGTAGAAGGGGTTGGTTTTCTAGAATTAGTGGCAGCGCTCTGCCCTAAATGGAAGGTTCCTAGCCGGTTCTATTTTGCCCGAGTTGCGGTTCCAGCACTACATGAAGATGTTCTGCAGGTGATTGGGGCAGCTTTGCAGAAGAGTGCTGTTCACACTATACATCTGACAACAGACATGTGGACCAGTGGCGCAGGCGCTGATTACATGTGCATCACTGCACACTGGGTCTCTTTTTCAGGGGCTAAAGCAAAGCTAAACACAGGTGTTGACCCGGACATTGTTTTTAAAGCTGCTCGGAAACATGCAACACTAGCCATGTTTGGTTTGGAGAAACGTCACACAGCACAAAACATTTTGGATGTCTTTAACACAAAGGTCCTTAACTGGCTGTCCCATAAAAAAACGCCAGGTTGGTTATGTTTCCACGGACAATGGCGTCAATATAGTTAAGGCCATGCACCTGGGTGACTATTTCAGAGTGCCGTGTTTGGCGCACTGTATAAACCTGGTTGTCAAAAAATTCTTGGGTGATAAAGACAGTGCAGCGTACAGAGTAGTGGACACCTGCCGAAAAATGTGCAACCATTTCAGCCATTCTTTTAAGGCCCGGAAGCAGCTGAGGAGCCTGCTATATGAACGTCAAATGCCAGTGAAAGCACTCATCCAGGAGGTGGTAACACGTTGGAACTCAACCTTCTACATGCTTGAGCGTCTGTATGAGCAGTATACGGTACTCGATCACTATTTCTTAACACAGGGTACAGCTCAGAAGGAGGACCTGAGGATGGGTGCGGCGCAATGGAACATAGTTAAAAGCCTGACACGCATGCTTCGTCCTTTTGAGTTCTTCACGCGTGCAGTCAGCAAGGAGGACTGTAATTTGGGAAAAGCTATCCCATTGTTGTACATGCTGGAGCACCAACTGAAGGAGGTGTGTTCTGTGTTTGAAAAAGATGAAAAAAACCAAGACCCTTTTGTTCTGGCTGAGAAATTATTAGTGCAGTGAGCTAAAAAACGGTGATGGATCAAGCCCTGATCTTTGGACTGGGTAGGAGTGTCTTGCTTTATTCAGATACTCTGTCCATCACCACCCCCTCTTTGAATCGAGAAATTATTAGAGCACCTACAAGGTGATGAACGTCTTAAAATGATCCACTCAAACCAGCATTACATTTGTGCTACTATTCTGGATCCACGCTACAAAAGGGCGCTGGCAGGCCAAGCATTCTTTCCTTTTGCTGATGAAGATGTTACAAAGTACAAACAGTGGATAGCCTCCTCAGCCAAGAGGTTTGAAAGAGAACGGCAGCAAATTGAAGGAGAAGGCAGTACATCAGCATCAGCAGGCCATCCCCAGTCAAAACAATCCTCTTCTGCACCTGTGGCTGCGGCACAAGTGACCTCTCAGCCGTTAAAGAGACCGGCAACCAGATCATCTGCACCACCAGACACAACAGTAACATTGGAGGCTGAAGAGGATTGGCTAGCTCGGCTTGGGTTTGGTTCTCAAAAGGTCACAGCAACAGCTAAGCAAAGTGGAGGAACCTTGGAGGAGAACCTTGATTCGATGGTCAAGGACTATCTGAATGACTCAACAGAGGTCTATGTTAATTCTGACCCATTGGCGTATTGGCATGGGAAAAAAGAATTGTGGCCACAGCTCACCAACCTGGCTTTAAACTACTTGTCTTGCCCACTCGCAAGCGTGTCTTCTGAACGTGTTTTCAGTGCTGCTGGTGGCATTGTAAGTTCCAAACGGAGCCGCCTCTCGCCCAAAAATGTGGAGAGGTTAACAATGATCAAGATGAATCAGCACCTCATACCACCAGATTTCAGAGTACGAGAAAGCGTGCCGGATGAAGACGAGGTGGAGAGCAACATAGATGAGGGAATTTCTACTCTGTCAGGTGACACTGACCTCACCCTGCCTGAATTCGCAGAGTTTGATGACGAAGCCTTATTCTTATTCATGGACCGTGATACCGAGCCCTGAAAATGAGACAACTAATCAATAACTTTCTTTTTCGTCCTTATTCACTTTTATACCTGTGTGTCTGTCTTTCTTTGTTGTGCACAGTTAATATAATTCAAACTTTAATCAGATATTCACAAAAACAAGCCCATCAGCAGAACTGTCTTCACTTGTTTGCTAATTGATTTGAAGGTGCCGCAGTCTGCATTCCTCAGGTTCACAAGTTCAGAAGAACATGCTCCTCTATCGTCCTCCTCCAGACTCCTATTTCCATCAAAGCAGAGGGCTGGTTTACGCCCAATGAAGAAAGCCTCAGCACTTGTGGGGGTGTTGTTCTACCTCTTTGCAGGTGAGTTGACGGCTCTGGGGCCATTGCTGGGAAGCTCTAATACCGGATAAAAGTGGTTTGGACCAAATCCCAGGCGGAATTTTTTTTGTGTTTTTGATGACTTGCTTGCCTTTGAGGTGCTCTTAGGGGGGGGTATCCGTCTGTTTGTGGGTGAGTTTTGGGGTCTGGGAGCACTGCTGGGACACTCTAATCTTGATTGCATTTGCTTTTCAGGAAATCCGTGGTGGCAAACCGGACTTATGGCCTAGCTACACAGCGTGTTTGGACCGAAGGCCGAGAAATATTGTAAGTAGGAGATGTTGCTTTTGGCCTGTTTGGGGGTGTTATGCTTTTTGGCGGGTGGGTTGGCGGGTCTTGGGGCATTCCTGGGAAGGTCTAATACCGGGTAGAAGTGGTTGGGACAAAATCCACGCCGATTTTTTGTTGTTGCTATTTCTGACATTTTGTTCAATGTAGCGTTTTCGGGGGCCTGTTTGGGGGGCTTCCTGGTGTTTGTGGGTGGGTTTCGGGGTCTGGGTGCACTGCTGGCTATATATACTTTACTTTGCAAGAGATTTGAAGCAAATCCATGGTGGCAGAGGGGAGTTAGGGCCTAGCTGCAGAGCGCGCGCGGAGTGATTTGGGAAATTTGGAAAAAAATGACTGAGTCCCCATTTTTGTACTTTTGCTCTTTGGTTGTTTAGGGGTCTTCTACTCGTTTTCTCCTGGGTTGACAGCGCTGGGGCCATTGCTGGAAAGCTCTAATACCAGATAAAAGTGGTTTGGACCAAATCCCAGGCGGAATTTTTTTTGTGTTTTTGATGACTTGCTTGCCTTTGAGGTGCTCTTAGGGGGGGGGTTCCGTCTGTTTGTGGGTGAGTTTCGGGGTCCGTGAGCACTGCTAGGACACTCTAATCTTGATTGCATTTGCTTTTCAGGAAATCCGTGGTGGCAAACCGGACTTATGGCCTAGCTACGCAGCGCGTTTGGACCGAAGGCAGAGAAATATTGTAAGTAGGAGATGTTGCTTTTGGCCTGTTTGGGGGTGTTATGCTTTTTGGCGGGTGGGTTGGCGGGTCTTGGGTCATTCCTGGGAAGGTCTAATACCGGGTAGAAGTGGTTGGGACAAAATCCACGCCGATTTTTTGTTGTTGCTATTTCTGACATTTTGCTCAATGTAGCGTTTTCGGGGGCCTGTTTGGGGGGCTTCCTGGTGTTTGTGGGTGGGTTTCGGGGTCTGGGTGCACTGCTGGCTATATATACATTACTTTGCAAGAGGTTTGAAGCAAATCCATGGTGGCAGAGGGGAGTTAGGGCCTAGCTGCAGAGCGCGCGCGCGGAGTGATTTGGGAAATTTGGAAAAAAATGACTGAGTCCCCATTTTTGTACTTTTGCTCTTTGGTTGTTTGGGGGTCTTCTACTCGTTTTCTCCTGGGTTGACAGCGCTGGGGCCATTGCTGGGAAGCTCTAATACCGGATAAAAGTGGTTTGGACCAAATCCCAGGCGGAATTTTTTTTGTGTTTTTGATGACTTGCTTGCCTTTGAGGTGCTCTTAGGGGGGGTTCCGTCTGTTTGTGGGTGAGTTTCGGGGTCCGTGAGCACTGCTAGGACACTCTAATCTTGATTGCATTTGCTTTTCAGGAAATCCGTGGTGGCAAACCGGACTTATGGCCTAGCTACACAGCGTGTTTGGACCGAAGGCAGAGAAATATTGTAAGTAGGAGATGTTGCTTTTGGCCTGTTTGGGGGTGTTATGCTTTTTGGCGGGTGGGTTGGCGGGTCTTGGGTCATTCCTGGGAAGGTCTAATACCGGGTAGAAGTGGTTAGGACAAAATCCACGCCGAAAAGCCTTTTGGCACTTTTTGTAACTTAGGGTTCGTTAGCCCTAGCAGCAGGATTGCATGTGTTTCGGGGTGTTCTACATTTTTGCAACTGAGTTCTGGGGTCTTAGAGCACTCGTGAGAATGTGTAATTTTGGTTGCAAGTCATTTGAAGAAAATCCATGGTGGGAAAGGGGGGATTTGGCATAGTTAAAGAAAGCCTTTGCCACTATTCTTAACTTAGGGTTCGTTAGGGTTAGCAGTATTTCGATTGCATGTGTTTGGGTGGGGGGGTTTTGGAGTCTTGGAGCGATGCTGGCTATGGATACTTTTGCTTGGTTGCTTGCAAGTGGTTTGAATGCAATCCACGGTGGGTAAGGGGGTATTTGGGCCTACTTTTACTTTCAAAGTACGTTTTGTCACCAGTTTTCACCTAGGCCTCGTTTTTTGCGATTTGATTGGGGGTCTTCTACATTTTTGCGACTGGCTTTAGTAAGGGTCTGGGTGGGAGCACTGCTGGGAAGATCTAATTTTGTTCTAAAACACAGTTTACAGTACACCTAGCTTGAGGGGAAAGATCCACTACATTAATTTGCCCATACTTATTTATCCTTCAAAAGGTGACTCAGACAGAGTACGCACTGTCAAAAATATTGTGCTGTCTACTAGGAAAATCAAAGTGTGAGTTTTTGCACTCCACAGCCTACATACCTTATATTTATTTATCAGTGGTGTTGTAATATTATATCACTTCCTGTTTTTCGTTGAATAATTACAGGCCGGGTTTCAGTCTGTACAATGGGGAAAAAAGGATGGAGTCAGGCTTCACATTAGCGAGCCGCAATTCAGCATCCGCCAGGCAGGGAGTGGACAGGGTGTCTTCTGGTCACCAACATTGATGGACGAAGCGTCAGATGGAATGGAGGAGTGCCGCTAATAAGAGGATTTTTTTTCTGCATGCAACTTACTTACCAAATTCAACAGGACAACTACTACAACATACAGATCTAGTATCCATTGTGTTTTTCTAGGACTGTGACTGCATTTCTTGGATCTCTCTCTGCTTCTAAATTGATCCTTTAACACATCACTTAGTCCACTCCACTATCACATCTGCACCACACATAGTCATTTGTAAGTGCTCCTACGTAATTCGCAAGTCGCAGCACGCCCCAGCCCGTAGAGGACTGGGATGGCCCCAATGATGAAGCATGTCACCAAGGGGCAACCCTGGTGAGTGAGGGGACACCTAGAAAAAGAGCAATTTCTCCTTTTCTATCTACTACACCTTCCAGACCAACCCCATTGAGTGTTGTGAATGGATTTATAGTGACCAGCAAGGCCCTCAGGTATCTGGCAACAGAGACCTTATGTTGAATATAGTTATCAATAATTCCACACACGCCCTGTACTGTCGCATTCTTTCTCCCACAGTTGTCGAAAGTACTACTTACTTTTCACTGACATGCATGCAGTAGTGCATGCACTTTCAAAGATTGATGGATAGGTTTGTACCCAAAGATTTGTTTATGTTCAATTATTTGTCCATGCTGTGCTTTTTTTACAGGGTGTCTTCTGGTGGTGACCAACATCGATGGACGAAGCGTCAGCTGCAATGGAGGAGTGCCGCTAATAAGAGGATTTTTTTTCTGCATGCAACTTACTTACCAAATTCAACAGGACAACTACAACAACATACAGATACAGTATCCATTGTGTTTTTCTAGGACTGTGACTGCATTTCTTGGATCTCTCTCTGCTTCTAAATTGATCCTTTAACACATCACTTAGTCCACTCCACTATCACATCTGCACCACACATAGTCATTTGTAAGTGCTCCTACGTAATTCGCAAGTCGCAGCACGCCCCAGCCCGTAGAGGACTGGGATGGCCCCAATGATGAAGCATGTCACCAAGGGGCAACCCCTGGTGAGTGAGGGGACACCTAGAAAAAGAGCAATTTCTCCTTTTCTATCTACTACACCTTCCAGACCAACCCCATGGAGTGTTGTGAATGGATTTATAGTGACCAGCAAGGCTCTCAGGTATCTGGCAACAGAGACCTTATGTTGAATATAGTTATCAATATTTCCACACACGCCCTGTACTGTCGCATTCTTTCTTCCACAGTTGTCGAAAGTACTACTTACTTTTCACTGACATGCATGCAGTAGTGCATGCACTTTCAAAGATTGATGGATAGGTTTGTACCCAAAGATTTGTTTATGTTCACAATTGTTTGTCCATGCTGTGCTATTTTTTCTTGTCTCCCAAAACCTTTCCCAAAAACCCCCGTACCCATCCATTTTTCAAACCCTAACCCTCTTCCCCCGGGCTGTGTGGTTTTGATTGATGTGTGACTAAATTACAGCAATAAATCCACACACTTGCTGGGGAGGATAAGGTGATAGCAACAGGCTGGTGAAGAAATCCGAGGATATATTCTTACTCTGCTTGACAAAGACCCATGGCTAATGTCAAAGAACTTCAACCGAATTAGTAGTTATACTTTACCATTTGTTAGGCTACAATGTGGCACTGTTCTAGTGTACTTCTGTCACCTGCTATATTCTCTATTGTACCGTTGTATTGCTCAGGAGGACAAACCAGATTTCATTTTCTTTTTTTTCATAGGCATGCAACTGCCACTGTGTCACACCACTAGTACCACCGCTATGAGGAAATTTTATCCGCCCAGGATTGCCAACCTTATTCGCTGTTTCCCGTGGAGCCAGCCCTGGGTCTAGCCCTACTTTCAAACACAAATTACAGGTAAGATAAGCGTTTGGTGGTTTGGGAGTATAATGGAGTATTAGGAGAGACGAGAGACTGACGGTAGTACTACTAAAGTCCTAGGACTCTTGAATTCACTTCACTTACTCTGTGAGAGGCACTTAGTGTTGAAAACATTTGGGCATTTACACTTAAAGGAAGAAAATGGAACTAAACTTTCAGGAAAACAAAGTCACTGTTAAACCCCCACCCACCAGGCAAGCAGTAAAAAACAGGTATGCTCAGATAAAGTTTGAAAAAGTATATTTATATCCCTAACAAAATAATCTCCCGCAAGACCCTCCCTAACCCCAACGATTGTCCTTCAAAAGTCCCCAAAAACCCAACTCCCAATTCCCACCCCCCAAAAGTCTCTAAAAAAGGGGCAAGGGACACTATGGGTGGATGCTGTTTACTTTTTGGGCCAGGGCATCATACTCCTGGCGGAGCAAGGCGTGCTCTACGCGGAGCCCCTCCCACACGTTTGTAAAGTGGTGGAGCTCCTGCTGAAGGCGGGACACCCTCAGGGTACTGCGGCGCAGGCGTGCCTTCACTGCCTTGCAGGTGCAATGGCTGTGAGAGGCAGCTGTTGTCCTTGCTGCTCGGCGGTGGCGTTTGGCTTTGGCAGCCCGGCTCAGTCTGGGTGGAGCACTGTGCTGGGTGGCAGCCCGTGGGGGCATGGAGGCCGATGCAGACGACGTTGTTGTTGTGGTCGACTGCACACTTTCGTCGTCCTCCAGGGCCACCAGCCGCCGATATTCTGCAACAGTGGCATCGATCCTCCGTTGCCGGGCCGCTCTAGCCAGCTCCTTCCTCCTTGTTTGTTTGGAAGGAGCATCTATATGAAGAAAGAAAGACATAGTCTGTAACCAATGCTCTTTAAGATTAACTCAATCATTCAGCAGAAATTTGTGTTGCAGTACAACTAGCAACTTGCAAGCGCATTACATAACTATTGAGGCCAGTATCTATCTAACCTCACACTTCTTCATCCTTGCTCTAACATTAGTGGGAGTTTAAGGAACAAATTCTACGAGCACTATGGACTTCCATTGAAGTCGACTATGAAAGTACACCAGTCTTATTCTTCTTCTTGTCTCTTGTTTAGGAAGATTGGTACGTTATCTTCTGCAAGCCGGCATAATGCCAGCGCAGTGAACTTGCACCCGAGAAAAAGAGACGCACGCCATGATGAGTGACCTAGACTTGCGTTGCGTTACTGTACCGGTCCAGTACATGCAGGTGGTGAAGCTCTTACTTTTCTATTACGGGTGGCACTGAGAATACTCTGTTACAAGTGCTACTGCTTAATTAATTTAACTTTCACCCTACAGTGCAAATGAGTACTAGAAATGGAAAATTGAAGAAGATAAATAATCTGATTATCTATCACTTCACATGGGATGTTTTTGCTTATATATGGGATGACTTTAGGTGCTTTGCTTTTTATTGAGTGACCAGTGATACATCCACACATGAATGACTGAGTACTACTAAACTTATTAAGAGAGGTAGGGAGTGGCCACCGTAATAACCGGATCTATGCTGTGCTTGCAATACAAACTACTGCTACTATTGATGGTAGTATTTGGACACAATTACAACCTCTTTTCCTTGCCTTTCCTACACTGGAACGGACGTGCGGGTGCAGTGTTACATGCCCTTCAAAGTTACACTTAGTTCATCCACTGACCGTCTACTCTCTCTAGATCATGGGTACTCACAAACTTTCTCTCAGGGGCTAAATTTACAGTGTAGTTTGTGGCCGAGGGACGCACTGGGGGGGGCGGAGTCAGAGGGGGCGGGGCTAAAGCAAAACGAAAACTTGTGACCATGGGGTTGCACACAGGTCCCTGCAGCAGATGCCTTCATCCACTGAGCCACCAGACCCAGCATTTACATACATCTCTCTCCCTCCTGCTCTCCCTCCTGCCCTCCCTCTCCATCTCTCTCTCCCTCCTGCCCTCCCTCTCCCTCCCCCTCTGTCATCTCACTGTGTGTGTGTGTCTGTCAGCCTTCAGCCCGGGCTGAGACAGCTTCCTCAATGCGCACACACAGACAGCCACACCAAAGTACTTAACAGGTCTTTAAAAGACCATTAACATATTATTGAGGCTTTGTTTGTTGTAGCGCCCCTGCATCTCCACCCTGACAATCACTGCTTGCCCGGCCTCACCGAGGCTTTGTTCTATTTCACCTCTTTGTGGCCCTGCATCTCCACTCTGCTCTGTGGGGGCCGGGGGAGCAGTGATTGTCAGAGTGGAGATGCAGGGGCGCTAACAGGTGAAATACAACAAAGCCTCTGCTCTGTGGGGGCCGGGGGAGCAGTGATTGTCTGCAAGGTCTGCGCACCGCCAAGGAAGGCTTGCCGGGCCGCCACCGGCCCGCGGCCCGTACTATGAGTACCCCTGCTCTAGATACACATATGCTATCTAAGAGTCAGATAGTAGCATGATCCAGGTATATTATGGACACATACAGTTTCTGTGTCACCCACCCAGGCTGTTGTCCTTCCACCAATCATTGCTTCATCATTCACCCAGCCATTCATCTCATATTCTTTCCTTCCCAGCCACGTCTTCAATCTCAATAAGTAAGGAATATATAAGAGCTTACCTCTGCCCGCCACCACCACCGTCTGAACTCTCACAGCCGGCACTGGAACCGCCGCATCCTCCCCTGAGGAATTGCCCTCCGCCTCCGTGTCGAGCACCACCACCTCCGCGTTGGCCCCGCCACCAGATGTTCCACCTACAAAGTACATTTAAGAATGTTAGAATAAACCACTCACTAGTATTTGGTCTAGGAATGAAGACATGTGAAAACAATGTAATTTGTGACTGTGTACTCTAAAGTTAAAAAAAATGTCCCCTTTTCCAGGGAAGGGTGTTGTCTTGCTGCACTTTTTGGCACAACTGATGAAGGCTGGCTTTTTAACACGCACCATTTTTCTCCACACAGACAGAAGATGGACTTCTAACAACAAGATCAAGTTGAAACAAGGTGAGAGCTCGGCTCGACCACAAGAAATGTCTTCAATTAATCGTCAGCACTAACCACTTTTCCAGTCTCAGTTAAACGTTTCGTTTTTTTATTATGACTTCATTTTAATAAATGTGTTTACTTTTAATAAAGCTTTTAAACTTAAATAGACTCTGTGTTTTTTGGTCCAGACTAGAGTGACTGAGCGAAAGGTTTTGCAATTTTTGCAAGCATGAGTCCGTGCCTCTGACACTTCTTGACTCTGACTCCGTACTCTTGAGCTACGTTGGATAATCATCATTGGGGATCAATCATGGATGAATTCGGGAGGTAAATGACTGTGCCACACTATGTAGTCACTCAGTAAGGACATTGGGGGTTCAAAGTCTGTTATCACAGAGGTATGTGGAAACTCTAACAGCGCCTATTATAATTGATAAGCAATGCACTATTTATTGTCCATAGTTGTTTCTGCAGAAGAATTGTCCCCTCAACAGTAGTGGTATGGATTGTCCTCCTATCCAAACCAAAAGGTAGTATCTTATTCTTTCTTGGTGGTCATTCACATTTTATAGTTGGGAAATTTCAAAGCAGATAGAACACTTCAAAAGACATTATGGACAATCCCAGAGGACTGCACTGCACTAAGTTGATAGAGCTATTGCTGACTAGAATGGGAGTTTCGCCAACCGTGCAATCTTAGTTAGCTACACAGACAGACTAATAAGAATAATCTAGTAATACCACAGGGAGTCATAGTAGAGGCAGGATAAGAATTTAGATACAGTCTACAAGAAGATCAAAGACGATTTTGAAAAAATCAAATGAGGAACGCTAGGAAAAATAGGTACTAGTCTAAAATGAAAACTTACTGGGGCCAGCAAAGGAGCCCTCGCCTGCCCGATCCTGGCCCTGTTCAACAGCATCCGCCGCCTGCTGCTCCTGTGTCCTCCCCTCGCCCCTGGGGGGAGCTGACGTACAACATGAAAGAATGAACAGAAAACATGGATGATTGTTGCTTGTCAATGTCAACCAAATCAAACATTTCAAAACAACAATAACAAAATATTTCCGCGAAATTATATTGATTAGGGTTAGTTTTCATTGATTTGCGGACCTGCGACTTCGAAAGTCACGTAACTCACTAAACAAAGTACTGAAAGGTTCACCTAGGACTGGCAGGCAGCAGTCCGCAGGCAAGACGCAAAGTGACAGACAAACTCCATTGTGATTTCAGTCAGATCAGTGACAACACTAACAGTTGCCTGCTACATAACCAGTCATTTAAATAGTCAAACTATCAATCCACCGCCACTATTTTTCTTATTGTCAGGGGTACAAAGGAAGGGGCAGATTTAAGCCCCTTGCGGCTCTTTTGCTCCGTTCTTGCGTGACTTTTGTGACGCAGCAGCTAAACAAAAGAGGCGCCATGGTGCGGCGTATAATATTATAACAACGTGACGCATTTGGGAGATGCATCCCGTTATAAAGCCCTGCGCCATCAGGGGGCGTTCCGGCGCAAGGGAGGGCATTCCTGCGCTGGAACACATCCTAAAAGTGGCTGAGGGAAATCTACAAAATTTCAATCAGTCACCTTTAGGACAATGATGCGTCACACAAACCCTGCACCTGCTTGAAGCAGACGTACGGCTTGACCCAGCATTGGGGAGAGAGGGTACCCCAGAGCATTGCTGGAGCTGCGCCATCGTTGCGACGCAACTCCAGCAGTAAAGCTTCGGTGACGTTTTGGGCCCATGGTGCGCCGCATTGCAAATACGGCACACCATGTTTGGTGGTGGTAGCGGGCCGCACAATTAATGGCGCATCCCTGCTACTTTGCAGGGATGCGACGGTAATTGCAATTCTGCCCCTTAGGGGCATACTTACTTACGCGTTCTGGCGCATCTCCAGAGATGCGCCAGATCAAATGCGTCACGCAAAACTACCCTTGCGACACGGCAGATGCGCCTCATTTACAATGCGGCGCGCCCTGGCGCAAGGGTAGGCACTTGCGTGACGCATCTCGTCACGTAAGAGCGGCGCATCGCTGGAGTCACGTCGCCAACGCAATGCAACTCCAGTAATGCTCAGGGCCACCCAATACTTAACATGCTGTGTCAGTCCTTACGCCTGCTTCAAGCAGGCATAAGGAATTGAATTGACGTAGCAGCGTCGCAGAAGTGCCTGCGTTAAATCTTGTAGATTTCACGCAGGCACTTTTGCGAGGCGCACAGCCGCCGGACCGCCCACCCTGCGTACTAGGAACGCACCCATTGTGGTGCAGGCCCATGGCTTTATAACGTGACGCATCTCCCTAGATGTGTCATGCTGTAAATGACTCGCAGGGATGCGCCACGTTTACGCCGCTGTTGCGACACGCAAGGCAACGTAAACGTGGCGCAAGGGGCTTGTAAATGTAATCTGCCCCCTAGTGTCTAGCATTACGCAGTTCTGTAAAGTACACTCATACATAATAGTTACTCAGGCCAATGAGACCACAAAATAGAAAACAAATAAGCATAGTAGCAACGCCACTGAGAAGGAGAGCAGTGCACCTGAAATGCACAGAAGATTGTGAAATATAATTTAACTACAATGTAATCGTCATCAGCGGCATTATTGGCTTGCTCCATGTAAAAAACAAATATTTGCAATACAACAACACAGAGCAGGAGAAAACATCATAGTAGTGAGTGATGAAATAGCTACTACTACTCACCAAGCCCAGTGATCTCCAAGCCGAGCTGGTCCAGCAGGTCGCGCTCCCGGTCCAGGAGGTCCGTCCAGCGGTTGGTGGCCTGGCTGTAGGTGCGCTGGACCCCGTAGAGGTGGGACATGGCCCAGCACACCTTCTCCCACCGCTTCCGGCGCCCCCGGATGTTGTAGCCGCCGGCTGCGATCCTGCCGCCTCCCGCGATGGTCCTGGGCAGGCGGCGCTGGACGAAGTAGACCAGCGCGCCAACTTCCTCCGGGCTGAAGATCTCCCGTCGCGTCACCTGCTCCCCCCTCAATCGACCGCATGCTGTCCTGGCACGGGGTCCAGGACTCCTCCTCCCCGCCGCCGCTGCGGCCCTCAAGTGCCTGGGCAGCTTCACGGCGCCTGGCTTCACCATGGTCTGGGCAGGTAAGGTAGGAAGTAGAAAATTAAGAAGGAATAGGATAGGGAAGAAGAAAAGAAAAGAGTTTAAAAAAGTAGTTTAAAAGTAAAGAAAAATAGCAGAAAAGACAAAAATATACAGCTAGGAAAAGAGAGGGATAGATAAGAAGCAAAATCGTTAAAAAAAAACTGAAAACAAGCAAAGGATGGCAAAGATAGCAAGAGGATTAAACACCATGCCCAGACACAGGAAATGAATGAAAAACAAGATGGCCGCCTGTTCACGAGCGCAAAAGTAAGTTCGCACGAGATTTTCCTCGCGATCTCGTGCGAACTTGTACTCGCAATGCGCTTACTGCGCGAGATTATACATAGCGGGCGGAAACGGAAATACGTCACGCAAACAAAATGGCCGCGCCCGTACTCGACCTTGGGGTAAATTTGCGTGTTGCGCTGCAAGCGGCTCGCGAATACTGCAAAAAAACTCGCGAAACAACAAGCCGCAAAAAAATATAAAGCTCATTCGCACGAATTGGCGGCTTCCGCGGTTGGTTTCGCACGACGCCGCGCCTCGCGAATAGCGCGAAAAAAACGAAAAACTATTTTTGCAAAAGCAAAAGCAATGAGCAGGTGCAAAAGGTCAACCTCATGATTTGTAACGATTCCCTGTAGTGCTTCCTAAGGGGGCCCTCCAGAATTCGGTTGCCTGCTTGCAACTATTGTGTGACCCTGCTCTGACCTTAACTGTATGCCACAAAGGTCCTGATTTACAGCTAAGGGAGCAGACAAGCAGGTGCCAGGCTGGAACTTCAAATTCAGTGACACATTAATTAGCCCCTAATTCATTATTGTCAGTTGGGGCAGGGCAGGTGTTGTTAATAAACTAACCCCAAATTAATTCATGTCAGTTCAAGCAGGGCAGGTGGGCTTGCTTTTCCCCCCCATCTTCTACAGTGATGATGAACCAGAGGGTGGCATTGATGTAACAGAGGGTGGCATGGGTCAAAGAGAGGGTGGCAGTGGTGAAACAGAGGGTGCTGGGAGGCTGTGATGATGAACCAGACGTAGAAACAACATAGTCGCGACCGTTGCGAGCTGACAAGTAAGTTCGCAATTGCGAACTAGTACCAAATCCTCGCGAACTGGCAGAAACACTTGCGAACACAAAAAAAAAAAATCGGCAAATTAGCGGGAATTCGCGGATTTTGCGGATTGCGAGTTCGCAAATCCGCTAAATTCGCAAACGCCAGATTCGCAAAATTCGCCCATACTTAACCCCCACTGAATCACTACTGGAAGCCGTGAGGTTCCGTGACGATTTGAACCCGTGTTTTCAACATTGTCGTAAATACATAATTTTGGTATCAGTGAACCGCAAATGATCCATTCAGCATATCCTGGTGTTTTCGCTATGCTACGAGCAAGAGTACTCCTGTTACAAACACATTTCCAATCTACCCATGGCATCCATCTTAGATCATGGCAGCCATTTTGTGTTTCTTGCCCTCACATACGCAATGACCTCTGATTACTTCATTTCGATTAAGGACACGCAGGCTTAGCCGGCGATTCACCTCTCTAGTGACACGTGCACCTTAGAACAGAACATGCCGTAGCTGCATGACTCGACAAAGGCTGCCTCCTCTGCCCGAGGCCAGCCCTGCTATACTGGTTCTCGTGTTCGTTGGCCTGATCATGATTAGGCGGCCGAAGCTGGTAGCCATGCCCATTTACGACCCACAAACATCCCTTATCCTGCTTTTCTATCTTCTGCACCTGGCTCTGCTCCTTTCCTTCTGGGCCTTTATTAGGGGGAGGTAACGAAATTTACGATGAGGCGGTCCGGCTCTTGAATGAAATGTTGACATGGAATTGTGATGGAATAGTGGGAACCCCTCTTCGTAATGTTTGACATCAAATATTATCAACGATTCCTGTGCAACGCCAAATATTTATTGTTTAGGACACAAAGGTTTGGGAATGTACTAGCATTGTGAAGAATTCGCCTGAAGGCTAATATTTTGTATATAAGGAGCAACCCTTCTTGTACAAATCGAACAGGCTCCTAGACACTGCCCGTGTGTAGTTTCTGTGACTTCTGTGTCCCTGCAGTAATAAACCTTTGGTCTTTGACGCCACCATCGAGAAGCCCGTGTTTCTGTTTATTTGTGCACCGAGACAGGTAGAACTCCGGGGTCTTCGGGTGTTATCCCTGACACCTCTGGACGGAACCAAAAAGTCCAGAACTCCAGCCGGGGACCCCCAAGCAATTTGTACAATTTAAATTTCATTTTAAAAACGCCTTTTGAAGCAGAGGCAATTTCAAGAGGGAGACAGCCTGAATTGGGTCTATTGGCATGGGCATGTATGCATACAGCAGTGTATTATTTAGTGGTACCCAAGGGCTTGTGGAAAGTGAGAAATCAGACAGCAGCACGAAAATCCTAATGCTGATCCTAGCTGCATTTATTTTTACCTTGCTGCGAAGTAACGGTAACCTATACACATGTGCCGTTCAACGTTTTATTGCTTTTATTGTATTGCCTGTATTTTCATTGTTGTGTCTGCTGTTGTCTGTCTTCCCCCGCTGCCTGTACGTGGTTCATGCCCCTTTTTCTTCCCTCTGTTCCCCTCGCTGTCCCCGTGCTCTCTCTGCCCGGTCTTTCCTTCTGTACCCCTCGCTGCCCCGTGTCTCTGCCTGGTTTTCCCTTCTGTTCCCCTCGCTGGCCTCGTGGCTCTCTTCCCGTTCTGCCTTCTGTTCTTAGCTGCCCCTATATTTCTGTATTTTGCATCTGTGCCATTCTTTTTTTTTGCCTGTCTGCCCTCTGTGCCACTCGTCTTTTGTACCTTTCTGCCCTCTGTTCCACTCTTTTTTCCCTCGTTTTTTGTGCCCTTCTGCCCTCTGTTCCACTCTTTCTTGTGCCTTTCTGCCCCCTATTCCACTTCGTTTTCCCCTAGTTTTTTGCGCCCTTCTGACCTCTGTTCCACTCATTTTGTGTGCCCTTCTGCCCTCTGTTCCACTCGTTTTTTGTGCCCTTCTGACCTCTGTTCCACTCGTTTTTTTTGTGCCCTTCTGCCCTCTGTTCCACTCGTTTTTTGTGCCTTTCTGCCCTCTGTTCCACTCGTTTCCCCCTCGTTTTTGTGCCCTTCTGCCCTCTGTTCCACTCGTTTTTTTGTGTCTTTCTGCCCTCTGTGCCACTCGTTTTTCCCTCGTTTTTTGTGCCTTTCTGCCCTCTGTTCCACTCGTTTTTTGTGCCTTTCTGCCCTCTGTTCCACTCATTTTTTGTGCCCTTCTGCCCTCTGTTCCACTCGTTTCTTGTGCCTTACGGCCCTCTGTTCCACTTTGTTTTCCCCTCGTTTTTTGTGCCCTTCTGTTCCACTCGTTTTTTGTGCCTTTCTGCCTCTGATCCACTCATTTTTTGTGCCTTTCTACCCTCTGTTCCACTCGTTTTCCCCTCGTTTTTTGTGCCCCTCTGCCCTCTGTTCCACTCGTTTTTTTGTGCCTTTCTGCCTTCTGTGTCACAGCTCTTGTGTGCTGGGAGGACGCATGGGCGTTTAATTTAACTAAGACAGGCACTCGACAGGCACTCGAGTCCTACGGAACCCCTGGTAATGTCTCACGGACCCCTGGTGATCCGCGGACCACAGTTTGGGAAACGCTGCTCTACACCACACACAAGATTCTCTTGGGCTCCTGCCCGGCTATCTTGAGTAATCGGTGCCTCGCTTACACACCGTCCTGTGCCTTGCACTCGGCGGACCTCCACCTGGCCCGCGTGACCCCGGTACGCAGAGGCAGAACCGGAGGGCGATCATTCGAGGCGATCGCGCCTGTTCTCTAGTAGTCCCTGCCTCTCTCCGCCCATAGCATTTCCAATCACTGGGATTTTAGAAGGGCTGTGAAGACGGGGCTATTTGCAGGTCACTACTTATCTCAACGGATCTCTTCTGCCGTGCTGCTTCTAAAGCTGCGACGATCCGTTGCCGGGACAGCAATGCACTTTATAAATATTTTAGCATAACATAACATAAATGCACGATCAACAGAACTCTAACTGAATAAATGTGCTTAAACTGCAACTTTTACCACCTAGTTCCCAAAAGTTCCTGTGGGAAAAACGCCTTTGGATCTTGCCAATATTATTGTTACGTCCTGATGGGTTGAGGCTAATGGCACGATATGCCAATGATTGTTCCGGAAAACCAAACTCAACATTCAACATCCAGTCTACTGGCCCAGTGTGTATTAAAATGTAGCATTTATCAATTATTCTGCCAAATGGAATTGCGGGAGAACCCTTTAATAACCCTGCAAAAGAATAATAAATTGAGACCAATGTTATGTTATATAATGTTAAAATAAATCACTAGCCACTCTGCAGCATGAGGAGACACTGAAGGGTGTCCCAGCATGTATATTTAACTCAGGTTCTTCAGATGGCTCCGCCCACCATTGTTGGAAGCGTTACCTCCCCCCACACTCCGTCCCCCGGTCCATCATGTATCTCCAGCTGTGCTCCTTGCCTGACCCGAAAAAGTCAAGCAGAACTTCTTGAGCGTTCTGTGCTTGGTGTTTGCGTAGGAATATTTCAAAGGCTCTGGGGCTTATTATCAAGGGCCATATTACCGCTTTTTTGGCTTTAAAATCCAAAAAAGCGGCAAGATTTTCCTCGCAGTATTAACAAGCTCACGCTAACCCTTTGTTAGCGCTTGTTTTCGCGCAATGGCTGCCATTTTTTTATCGCCCTGCATGCCATCGCTAATGACATACTAAGTAGGCGTTCCTGAGTAAAACAGCATGAGAGAACTTGCTAACACGGCTTTGCGATATTATCAAGCGTGCAGCAGACCCGCTATACAGTTGACTTAGGTATGTATGCAGTGGTCAGGTTCTATAGATTATAACAAAGAATGTATCATAGAAACCTTTACATTAATGAATTATTTTGAGATTCCTTCTGTGCAGTACAAAACCATTTATTCAAACATTTTGATGGTCGGTGTACTTGGTAATATTCAAAAAGGTACCACAAGTAATACAATATGCAAAAGACCAATCACTTCATTGGGTCAAACACATACTGAAGGACATAAGTCTCAGTTGAAATGATATAAAAAAACTTTCTTGTGGGTGTCAGTTCACATATATTATCTACACAGTAACATTTCGACGCGCTCAAAGTGACAAGGAAAGGAGACAGTTAAGTGGGATGGGTGTGGTTGGGTAAAGGTGAGGACTGGGTAAAGGATGTTGTGACTATATTACAATCACAGTGGTATTCAATGCAACCTTTACAGACTAATTTTGTTCATTAGTTCCAAATGACTCTTTAACATAGGATCTGTGTTAATCCATGGGTTGCTTCCTATGTTAAGAGGATAAGTGCAATCCGGTCTACGTTTCGACCCCTGAATTAAGGGTTGATTGAAGCCTCATGCTGGGGTCTTCTTCAGGACTTAAAGGTGCAGGAGCGCCTAAAGATGATACAATTATGAAAGGGATTGTATCAATACTTAAGTGTGAAACACAGTTGTACTGCAACTAACTTTACTTAAAGATGGGCTTCTTACTTAATGTTGGGCCGTCCAGTGGCCTAAAGGGGTAGAACCATCATCGGTTCCTCTGCGATTAAAATTGACCTAAAGGTGTTTAAAATTAAAGGTATAAGTTTAAGTACCGGGTTGGTTGTGTAACCCTATCAACAATGTACTCGGAGAAATAGCAAGGGGGGCACTTACTGGGACATCCGGGGCTTTCCAAACAATCAGTACATTTTTCATATCCGTTTCTTGGCTCCTCCAGATGCGTTAAATAATCATGTGGTCCGCTTTATTTCTGGAGATAGAAAGAGAACGGTTCGTTTTTTGTGAGCGAGTCCTATTGTAATACAAGGACCGATTAATAAACTGGTTAAATCAGCGGGAATTGGATAGATGCTTACATGCAGTCTAGATTGTGCATTAATCTAAAGACGCGTGTCTAAAAGGAATTGTCAGAGTCTTAATTCTATCAAGCGTCTAGAATTAGATCTTTAATCCGGTGTTTAAAACAAGCCTCGCTTGGACACCAAGCCGAGCAGTCTAGGTTGTGCATTAGTCTAAAGACATTGGAAAAGTCTTAATTCTATCAGGCGTCTCGAAATGAATCTTTAATCAGGTGTTTAAAACAAGCCTCGCTCGGACACCAAGCCGAACAGATCTGGGCCATTAGTGTTTAGGAATAATCGGGGCGTGTGGAATTCCTTATTATGTAGGTTGTCTGTCGCTTACCGTCAGGACTCCATCAGAGCGGGTGCATTCAGCAGCTCTGCCCGGCCGCGAGTGAGCAAGCCGCGAGGTGCAGGCGCTGAATACTTCCTGGAGGCTCGTCCTGATCCACCAATCAGGCAGTAGCAACTGCATCGTGTTTAGGGAGTGTATACAAAGCTCACACGGGAGCTTGCACGGTCCATGGGACCTGGGTTGGAGAGTCAACCTACATAATAAGGAATTCCACACGCCCCGATTATTCCTAAACACTAATGGCCCAGATCTGTTCGGCTTGGTGTCCGAGCGAGGCTTGTTTTAAACACCTGATTAAAGATTCATTTCGAGACGCCTGATAGAATTAAGACTTTTCCAATGTCTTTAGACTAATGCACAACCTAGACTGCTCGGCTTGGTGTCCAAGCGAGGCTTGTTTTAAACACCGGATTAAAGATCTAATTCTAGACGCTTGATAGAATTAAGACTCTGACAATTCCTTTTAGACACGCGTCTTTAGATTAATGCACAATCTAGACTGCATGTAAGCATCTATCCAATTCCCGCTGATTTAACCAGTTTATTAATCGGTCCTTGTATTACAATAGGACTCGCTCACAAAAAACGAACCGTTCTCTTTCTATCTCCAGAAATAAAGCGGACCACATGATTATTTAACGCATCTGGAGGAGCCAAGAAACGGAAATGAAAAATGTACTGATTGTTTGGAAAGCCCCGGATGTCCCAGTAAGTGCCCCCCTTGCTATTTCTCCGAGTACATTGTTGATAGGGTTACACAACCAACCCGGTACTTAAACTTGTACCTTTAATTTTAAACACCTTTAGGTCAATTTTAATCGCAGAGGAACCGATGATGGTCCTACCCCTTTAGGCCACTGGACGGCCAAACATTAAGTAAGAAGCCCATCTTTAAGTAAAGTTAGTTGCAGTACAACTGTGTTTCACACTTAAGTATTGATACAATCCCTTTCATAATTGTATCATCTTTAGGCGCTCCTGCACCTTTAAGTCCTGAAGAAGACCCCAGCATGAGGCTTCAATCAACCCTTAATTCAGGGGTCGAAACGTAGACCGGATTGCAATTATCCTTTTAACATAGGAAGCAACCCATGGATTAACACAGATCCTATGTTAAAGAGTCATTTGGAACTAATGAACAAAATTAGTCTGTAAAGGTTGCATTGAATACCACTGTGATTGTAATATAGTCACAACATCCTTTACCCAGTCCTCACCTTTACCCAACCACACCCATCCCACTTAACCGTCTCCTTTCCTTGTCACTTTGAGCGCGTCGAAATGTTACTGTGTAGATAATATATGTGAACTGACACCCACAAGAAAGTTTTTTTATATCGTTTCAACTGAGACTTATGTCCTTCAGTATGTGTTTGACCCAATGAAGTAATTGGTCTTTTGCATATTGTATTACTTGTGGTACCTTTTTGAATATTACCAAGTACACCGACCATCAAAATGTTTGAATAAATGGTTTTGTACTGCACAGAAGGAATCTCAAAATAATTCATTAATTTAAAGGTTTCTATGATACATTCTTTGTTATAATCTATAGACCCTGACCACTGCATACATACCTATCTTAACTGGCCCAGGTCAGAGAGTTCTTAGGGTATACCCCGTTGTAAACTCACTATACAGTTGACTTAGCCATCTTAATAATGGGTGGTGGATTGCAAGGCTAAGACCACAGGGGCGTATCAGCGAGGTTTTCATTATCGCTCAAAAATATCGCAGCACTTCCTGCGCTATTCCCGCTTTTTGCTGCTATCGCTGGATTTCTTATCGCCTTTGAGATGAGTGTTGATAATAATGCTCTAACTCAGCGATGAAATCCAGAAATAGAAAAAAACAAGCTAAGCGAGCTCTGCGATATTTATCGCAGTTTGCTGATAATATGCACCTCTGAGTCTAAAGAGATAATTGTGAACAGAGCAGCTTGACTCAGCAACAATTCCACAGTTAGATTCATTTCTCAGTGAGTTTAAAGCTCGCTGCTACATCGCACCCCCTCCAGCAGCACATCTGCTCTGCTGGTAAGGCCAGCTCACCCTTCCATCCTTCAGATGTCGATAAATTGAATACTATCCAGTTGATTGATAGTAACTCCTGGAAGTAGCAGCAGTGCAGCGTGAAGCACTATATAAAACACGTTAATATTATTAATACTTCTACCGTTCAAAAGTGATAAAACTGCATTTCTGATTACTTTTATAACTGCAATCCCCAGCGTTATGTTAAGTAACCCGACGGCTAGAAACGCTCACATCCTGTGCTCTTCATTGAACTGTTTCCGGTTCATGGGAGGTCTCCAAGACACCTTCCTGAGGCCTGCTGGGACTTGATCTGCTCTGCACTTCGCAAACATTTCCTTTGCTTCTGATACTATGCAGGTGTTGGGAGTGCACCACCCTTTTACCCATTGCGCAGACCTCAGAGGTGGGCGGTGTTTTTATGAATCAGGGGTGCAGCGTAAGAGAAAAGAGTGGCAGATGACGTTAGATTAGTTAACTTGTCTAATGTAAGATCACAATTACTAATTTCGAAACTGAAGTGGCGATTTAGAAGTCGAGTGCGCGAGCCCGTCCCGCGCACATCTTAAATCACTGAAATTCCTAATAATGTAATCGATTCGAACCTGTTTTCTAGGAAGGCTTTTTACGGTCTCTGCTGGGGGGGAAGCTCTCTCGAGTCGAGTCCCAGGAGTGAAACCGACCGCTCTGTAGATGAGGGTTTGGAGAAATTTTAACTCAGCGAGCGAACTTTTCCCAAGGTCACCAAGCTAAAAGAAACATTTTTGCGATAAAATCCTGCCGCGTAAAGTGCTTCTTTCATAGGGGTTGTTTGGCAAAATGTTTGTAACTTGCTCAACATTGGTGAACTTTACTGAACGTGTGAGTGAAGCTTTCAATAAAAATGCCACTCGGTTGGCGCTAGGGTGGCCAACTGGCATAGGCGCAAATTCAGGACGGCGAGTGTAAAAATTCAGGACAAAGGGTCAAAATTCAGGACACAAATTTAGGATAAGAGGTCATAATTCAGGACAAAAGGTTTGCTTTACAAACACATCAGTGGATGTCATACAATAGTATATAAATAAATAGGCAAAGAACATGAGTACAAGTCACTTTCTCCAGCCTGGTCACTTTCTCCTGCCCGGTCACTTCTCCTGCCCCATCACCGCTCCTTCCCTGTCATTTCCCCTGCTCCGTCACTGCTCTTGCCCATTAACTTCTCCTGCCCGTTAACTTCTCCTGCCCCGTTCACTGCTCCTGTCCGTTTATTGCTCCTGTCCGTTCACTGCTCCTGCCCGTTCACGGCTCCTGGGAATGCCTAATCACGTCTCCTGCCCTGTGCTCGTCTCCTGATCTGTCACTATTCCTGCCCCATCACCACTCCTACCCCGTCACCACTGCTGTCCCGTCACTTGTCCTGCCCATTCACCTCTCCTGTCCTTTAGCCTCTCCTGTCTCATAACTGCTCCTGTCCCCGTCACCTCTGCCCGGTCACCTCTCCTGTCCTTTAGCCTCTCCTGTCCCATGACTGCTCCTGCCCCATCAGTTCTCCTGTCCCATTCACTGCTCCTGCCCGTTCACTGCTCCTGTCCGTTCACTGCTCCTGTCTATTCACCACTCTTGCCCAGTCACCGATCCTGCTCATGCCTTATCACCGCTCCTGCCCCGTCACTTCTCCTACCCTGTCACTTCTCCTGCCCCGTCACTTTGCGCCCACATAGGTCTATTTACAAAGCTGTTTTTATGTATAGCAGAACCCTCATAAACATTTCTACTCACTAATGATGTTGAGGGTTGATTGATGCACATAGACAACTTTTTGGATTGCCTGCAGGGGGAACATCCATTACCACACGGTTTTTACACCGCACTACCATTACAACGCGGGCTTTATAACGCAAGTCGTTACCATGACTTGCGCTGGAGGGCGCTCTAGGCATAGGAATAGTAGATTTACTATTCCAACACCTTCCCTACTGTATGTAGGCTGGTGTTGGAATAGTAAATCTTACTATTCCTAAGTCCAGCACCCTACAGCGCAAGTCGTGGTAACGACTTGCGTTGTAAAGCCCGCGGTGTAATGGCATGCGGGGTAAAAGCTCGCGTTGTATTGACATACAACCGCCTGTAGTAAATGCAGAGCCAGATGGTCGGAGATATTCTGCAGTGAAAAATGTGGAGTACATTTTCATTCGGAATAAATGTCTTTGAAGAGTCAAATAAGCAAAATATATCCGCAGTTCCTATTGTAAGGTATAACTAACCCCAATGATCAGTGGTGTAACACAAAATGATGGGGCCCCCTCTTGCAGAATGTGATGAGGGGCCCCCGAGCCTCTAATATATTACAGATAATTATTGACCTTGGCCTGATTGGCCCCTCCCTCAGCGCCACACGGGCTTGTATTAAACCCCTGATACCACTTTAGTAATGAAGAATAGCAGAGCGAGATATATGTGCATTATTCTCTGAACCTCCCCTCGTAAAAGCCTGCTTCTAGGAACAATCTCCACTCTCAGTCTCTTTCACCTCATCAGAACAGGCAGTCCTCCCGCTCAGTTCCAGGTAAGCATGAGACTTTCCTGTGACTCCCGTCCTGTTGGTAGGAGGTGTTGATGTTAGATCAGTAACTTACGAAAGGTACCCTACACTTTTTCAAGCATCAGATACCGTCTGGCTGGTTCTCGATGAGGTCCATTTCGCCAACACGGCAGACCCTGATGCAGAGGTCTGGCCCTGGACCAGGGTCCAATTCCCGCCTCGGCAGGTCTTAGGCTCAATTTCCTCAGACCTGTTAATTCTCGCCTCGGTGCCTATTCTAATCATGGGTCCCACTCTGCAACTCTGGGCAATAGCTTGCTTAATCTCCACAACGGCCCCAACAGCGCTGGGATGCCTGGCTTCACCTTGGGGGTGCCCAGGAGTGGACATTTCACAGGGAAAAACCCAGGAAGGGTTCCACAGCGGTATGCGTTACAGCGCCAGGAAACCCCGGTTGGGGTATTAGTGCACTTTACAAGTACAAATTCTTCTTCTTATGATTTGGTAACTGAAGATATTATCATTCCGATTTACAGATTATGCAATTTAAATGATGGTTCTCGCCATTCTGAGAAAAGTTTATTCTTGGTGCTTGGGAAATAATTCGAGGCTCATCAGTAAAGCAGCAGCAGCAAGACCTCACACTTGAGAGTCTACAACATTAAGACCTGTTATTTCTGGTCAGAGAATACCGATCTTTGGTCATGCTAATCTTAACCATAGATATTATTATCTTTGTGGCACTAGGGCTGATGGACCCATGTAGTTTTCAGTTACCAACCCAGTGGCAGTAATTGTAAACCATTTCTAAATGTAACATTTTTAATGATTTAAAATGCACCTCCATCATTACCATGGAAGAAATGCATTGCTCGCCATGAATCCCCGTAAATAGCAAACATTTCTATTTCTTATATGCCGCAATGCTAGTCATTCTATAATGATGATGATTTTGTCCCTCTGTTGATTTGTTAGTGGTACATGGAGTCTGTTTAACTGAAAGATTGTTTGAACTTCTAGTAATGACCAATTAGGTTGTTTTTAAAAAAAGATGTCTCGAAAGACAATTGTCTTAGGATGACATAGGTTTTCCATCTACTCATTACAGGATGGAGCACGCTGGCCCGATGTTTCTTGCAACAAGAAAAGAGTGTGTATTGGAAGAATATATGCAGAACCTGAAAGTAGGTGGAAAATCAAAGGCTTCTATAATTGTAGCAATTTCCACGAATTACCAGATGCACTGGAATTATCTGGAAACTAGTAATGTGGAATACTTTTTAATATGCATTGCTGATTACACCACTCTACAGCGGATCAGAGTCCGCCACCCCTGCACTAGTGGAAACTGATAACACGCAAGTGGCAGCACTTGATATATCTGCAGTGAGGTAAAAAACATTCATTAAGAATACCAAAGGCGTGTCTGCTGCAGATGTACCCTAGTGTGTATAGTGAAAATAGGAAAATCTATGGGGGGCGTGGCCAAGGCAGCGAGCATGGCGGACGTAGCCTAAACGAGCTCCGTCCCGCCGGCCAAATATCCTGCAAATTATCCTACGTCGCCCCGACCCGACAGCGTCCAGATTAAGAGGCGAACTGTCGGAGGCGGCGGGGGAGCCCCGGTGGCGATTTGGGCGACTGCGGAGCGCTGATTCTGCCGATCTGGGCCCTGAGGCGGTGCGGCCTGCGTCGCGCGCCGGATCCGGGACCTCGAGTTTGGTGGGGTCCGGCCGGAAGTGCGACGGCGCTGGGGACAGCGGAGAGAGGTGTGTCCCCCTTCCATCCTTCGGCGGCAGACAGTCTGAAACCGCGGACCCCGGCCGGGGGAGGACACGCAACAAGGGACTGCGGAGAGAACCCAGCGCCGCCCTAGGGTTGGAACACCGGCGGATGCAGGGTAAGCAGCCGCTACGAGGCGGGCGGCTTTGAGGGGGGAGGGGAAGCTCCCTCGGAAATGGGCCGGCTCCACTCGACGGTCGAGTCGGACCGCAGGAATCCAGTGGCCCGGGAGTGTTGGGGGGGGCCCCTGTCTTCTCCCCCCCCCCCCGGGGACCCCCACCCCCCCCTTCCTCACGGTGAGGGCCTGGACGCCGAGACGAGGTGTGTGGCGGCTGGGGGCTGCGGCTTGGAGTGAGCCCGTTTGGGGCTGTGAGCTGCTGTGGTACTCCTGCGGGTGCCCCCCGCTTAGCGGCTGAGTCGGGCCGCGGGGTGAGACCCCCCACTCGGGACTGTAAACCCCCCCCCCATCGGAACTAAGAGTGTGGCCGGCGTCAGGGCTCAGACCGTGGACTGGACGACGTCGCTTGGAGCAGCAGGGGGGATGTCGGATCATCTCCTGCTGGCCCTGGGACTGGACGAACCCATATACATCTATGAACTAGCAGCGAAAGCCCTCAACAGGGGGGCACAGGACTCTTTAGCGCTGCCATTGGGCCTCGGACGGAGGCCGGGTGTGTATCTGGCGTGGAGGGACATGATGTAGAAAATGGCTCCAATAGCTTGAGGTGTCGCTGAGGTGGAGTGAGATAGTGCAACACTGTGAGTAGCCACACCGGCCTACTGGGAAGCTAGAACGCGGCCCCCCACGGAGCTCGAGTGAGCGGAAGAGATCCTATCGGTAGACCCCACCCGGGGTGGAGTGAGCGATTGCTTGGTGCCCCTACGGTTTGATTGAACTCTGTAATCGCGTCCGAAGCTCATCATGACGAGGGGCGGCAATAGTGGCGGCACTATGAAACAGGGCCCTATCGACAAATTCACGGGACCGGAGGTCAACAGGGACCGGGACTGGACAATGCGGCCCTTATGGCGGCTATAACACAATCTAGAGACATGCTGGACGCCAAAATTGGGGCTGTTGGAGCTGATGTCACCCTACTCCGACAAGATTTGCGTAATGCTGTTGCCCGTATCACTGAAACTGAAACCAAACTCACGGGGGTGGAAGATGATGTGGCGATCCTCAAGAAGAAAGTTGCCACCATGGAAGGGATTCAGAAGGGACTGGCGCTCCGGGCTGAGGATGCGGAAGGGTGGGCCCGGAGGAATAACCTGCGGTTTGTGGGATTCACGGAGAACAGCGAAAAAGGCAACATGGAGGCATTCCTGACCCAGTGGCTGGAGGGGTGGCTCCCCCCGGAGTCCCTCTCGCGCTGCTTTGTAATTAAGCGGGCGCATCGAACACTTCTCCCGAAGCCGCCGGTGGGTGCTCGTCCTCGACCAGTGATAGCCATACTACTCAATTATCACGACCGGGACACTATCATGAAACAGGCTCGCGCAAAAGAGCCCCTGATGTACGAGAACCACAACATTCTGATATTCCCGGACTATACTAAGTTGGTGCAGCAGCAACGACAATCCTTTACTGCAGCCAAGGCGCGACTGAGAGACCTCAAAATCCAATACGCCCTGCTCTATCCGGCCCGCCTACGGGTGGTGTTTCAGTCCCGGACTCAGTTCTTTAACACTCCAGAGGAGGTCTTTGCCTGGACAGATGAGACAGTCCGAATCAGAGTGCATACCCCTCCGGGCCGTGACTCCGACTCGTCCTCCATGGCGGGACCCCCGAGAACTCCCCGAAGGTCGCGAAGCAGAAGCAACTGGAGGTCACGCTCTCAGAAGCACCCACCTCCCCAGGATGCGGCGACGGGGGACTCCAACGCTGCTTACTCTCAAACTCTGAAGCCCTGAGACCCAGTGCAACTCTGGGCCTCCTTGGCGCTGGGCCCCGGATGGCTGCTGACGGGGACGACGATGAATCTTGAGACTAGCCACTGGAAACCTTTGCTTACAGTAAATGTATTGAGGTGGACCATGGGTCGGGGGACGCCCGAGGGAGGGCGGGCATAACCCCCGAGGTTAGCAAAGTTAGTTGGGTAAGGGATAGGTTGAGATTGGGTGGGTAGTTGGTGGGGATCCATTGGCATAGTGGTCTCTAGCCTCCCGTTGGAGGCTGGGGAGAATCTATACCGCGACAGGTACTTCAATGTTGCTGAGGTATGGGGAGGGGGGTTGGTGGGAGAGTTGTGGGTATGGTTTGATGCAAGGGACGGGTAGGGGGGCTGTTGGGGGGGTACGAGGGGGGGAGGGGGTTGGAGGGGGAGTTGATGGGGATGGGACAGTTGGTATCGGCAGTGTCCAGTCGAGTCCAGTTGAACTTCTATGTGTGTGTGTGGCCCCAGGCACCTAGGGCCTTGATTTATCTGCCCATCGATGGCGGCTGATATCCACGAGGCAGGCCTCCCGCGGGAGTCATTGCGTGTGGTGAGTTGGAATGCGCGGGGGATGCTTGATAAAATAAAGAGAGGCGCAGTCTTGCGATTAGGGAAGAGGGAGAGGGCGGATGTGCTACTTTTACAAGAGACGCACCTCCTAGGAACCAAAACCCTTAGCTTACAACGATATGGCTACCAGCAGGTATTTCATGCTGGTTTTGTGAGAGGGTCACGGGGGGTCGCAGTCCTGATACATCGCAGATTGACCTATGTACATGAGACACAATGGGTAGACACATAAGGCAGATTTGTTTTCATTAAAGGAATGGTGGGAGATGAACCCATGGTCTTTGGAAGTGTGTATGCCCCGCCCCCGCTGCAAGATGCGCTCATTGAAAAGCTGTTTGAGGTTTGGGCTGAAATCCCGAATGTGTTGGCGATAGTGGGCGGCAACTGGAATGATGTGATGAATGTGTGGATGGATCGTTGTAGATCCGGAGGGGGTCCAATAGCGGATACTCCCACCAAACTGAGCGGCATGGTGCAGGGAATGGGCTGGATAGATGCATGGAGGTACCAACACACTCATAGCCGAGAATACACTTATGTCTCAGCGGTCCATAAGTCCTTCTCCAGAATTGACTATCTGTTTATTCCCCAAACCTGGATAGGGAGGGTGGATTTCACGTTTATACTCCCACGCGGCCTGTCGGATCACTCCCCTATAACGATGGACTTGCGTCTAGATAGGAGGCGGCAGCCTTTTAGGTGGCGCCACATGGCATCTGCAACAAGACAGCTATCAGTCGCACATGAAAGAGGCCATAGCTCAGTAGTGGGACAATAATGATATGCCCGAAACTGATGACATAACCCTATGGGAAGCCCTAAAGCCTGTGCTCCGTGGTATAGATATTGCCTGGTGTGCCGCAGACCGTAAGACCCGTAGGAGGGATATAGAAGAGAAGGCGTGTCGGGTCCAGGAGTTGGAGGAGGAGTGCAGCACAGGGGGGATGCAGATGCCGTGGGGCACCTACTGCTAATGCAACAGTAATATACCTCTCTGTGCTGGATGAAGCTCCTCAGCTGTGGTTGGCTACGCAAGTAGAATATACCAGTGGGGAGATAAATCCAGTACAATGCTGTATAGGCTGTGTCAGGGTACCTTCCAGGCGCAATCTCTGCCAGGATTTCGGGATGCGATGGGGGATCCTGTGACGCCCCAGCAGATCTGGCTGCCAGCTTTGCACAATATTATGCGTCCCAATATGCCCCCCGGGAGTCTCTCCCAGCGGCAGACGTTGATAAATTCCTTGCGGACCTTCCGCCACGAGCGCTATCGGATGAATGGCGTGACCGGCTTGAACTCCCGTTGTCTGCTGAGGAGTTGGGCGCGGCCCTTGGAGAAATGAACACTGGTAAGGCCCCTGGGCCCAATGGTTTCCCGTGTGAATTTATGAAGACATTTCATCTCCAGCTGGGGATGCCCTATAGACGAGCACTGGAGGCTGCCAGAGAGTGTGGTCGCCTTCCAGCGGACTGGCGACACGCTGAAATCGTGGTCTTCTGTAAACCTGGGAGGCCTCCTGAACAACATGAATCATATAGGCCGATATCGCTCCTAAATGTTGAAGCAAAAATACTGGCGAAAGCTCTGGCCAATCGTCTCCTCCCATACATAACTGACTTAGTTCACCCAGACCAGGCCAGGGCAACGAGACACAACATCAGACGCGCGCAGGTGGTGGTGTAGGCTGCTCGGGCTGCCGGGCTCCCGGCGGCACTACTACTGGCTGATATTGATAGAGCGTTCGACTCATTGAGTTGGGTATATCTCTGTGCGCTCCTGTCTCGCTTGAACCTCGGACCCCGTTTCCTTTCGTACCTACAGCTGCTATACACGGAGCTGACGGCATCTGTGTGAGTGGCGGGAGCGATATCCAGCCCCTTCTCTATAGGCCGGGGCACCCGACAGGGCTGCCCCCTCTCACCTTATTTATTCGCCCTGGCAATGGAGCCGCTGGCGGCATGGGTGCGGATAGATGCGCAGATACGAGGAGTTGAATGGGAAGCGGGACCGTCAGACAAGATTGCACTCTACGCAGACGACATCCTCTTCTTCCTCACAGACCTCAATAGATCGGGGCCCAGGGTCCTCGAAATCATGCGGATCTTCGGCGAGGTATCTGGCCTTCACTTAAACCTACAGAAATCTACGCTGTGGGCGCTGGGGGGGTGTGAGGGCCTGGGAGCCTGGGCGTCAGCATTGCAGGAGGCGGCGGGAGGCATTAAATATCTGGGCGTGTTCCTGACGGAAGTCCCTGGAGTTTCTTGGGCACGCAATGTGCTGCCCGTTTGGGACCGCGTACAGTCTGATATGAAAACATGGTCCAGAATGCCCCTGAATATATATGGCCGGTCAGCCATATTTAAGATGGTGGTCTCCCGCGTCTCCTCTACCAACTGCAAAATTATCCCTATCCAATTTCACCACAGTGGTTTAAACAGGTGAATTCGGCATTGAGCCAGTTCCTTTGGGCTGGTGGGGTGGCGAGAGTGGCGCTCCGCACTTGCTTCCTCTCCACGTATTGTGGGGGCTTGGCCACATCGGATATCCTGTCTTATTATCAAGGATCTCATCTCTTAGTGCTAAACGAATGGTGGTATGGGGACCAGGGCGACCCGGCCTACGCCCTCGAGAGATTCATGATGGACCAAGATACGTTGCACACTATTCTGTATTCGGCGGCCATAAGGAAGAGGCTCCCGGTGGTTACCCAGGTGGTCTTCCGGGTGTGGCGCGGGGCTCTACACCGTATGGGGTGGTGGAATAAATTGACGAGGGAAACCCCATTGTGGCAGAATGGGAGGCTTCCGTCACTGGCTTCCTTGCAGGGATTCCGTGGTTGGGACGCGATTGGAATATTGGCGTTGGGTCACGTCATGAAAGGCACGACCCTTAAATCGTTCCAAGCACTGAGAGAGGAATATGATATGCCCCGAAAACAGTTCTTTAAATACCTGCAGTTCCGACACGCCTTATCCCCCGCCTTGGTCGGCCTGGAATCCTTGCCCGAGTTTAGCCCCCTGGACGCTAAGGTGTTCATGGGAGAATTAGAAACCAAGAAAATATCTAATATATATCAGACACTAGTTACACACTGTTCCTCTCCCCTGGACAGGCTACGGTCGGTGTGGGAGGGAGACGTGGGGGACTTGGAGGAAGAGGACTGGAGAGAAGCCCTGGAGGCCCCGAGGGGGGCAGCTGTTGCGGTGCGCCTGCGCTTTATCCAATTCAAGTACTTACATAGAGCCTACTATACTAGGGACCGATTGTGGAGGGCTGGTCTGATTGCCTCCCCTGATTGTCTGCGGTGTGGCCGTGCGGTAGGCACCTTCATTCACACGGTGTGGGCGTGTGATAAATTGCTGAGGTTCTGGACCGGCGTATGGGATTGCCTGTCTGAAGTGTTGGGCTGGCACCTCCCCCGATCGCCGAAGCTGGGCCTGCTTCATGTTATGGAACAGGTGGGAGGGAATATCTATAAACGCCATCTGCTGCTCCTAGGCCTTACGGCGGCCTAAAGAGATATAGTTCGGGCCTGGAAGGATCCTCGGGCCCCCTTGGTGGGGGTGTGGAAGAGGGGTTTGGATTTTTATATGGGGCAGGAGCGTCCGGTTTTTTAAGCCAGGGGGTGCCCCCGCAAACATTTCAAAATATGGAAGAGATGGGCGGACTATAGAGGACTGTGGCTGGAACCACCAGCGCAACAAGATGCTGATGCAGGACAATTGCTTGTTGACTCTGGGTGAAAAAGTACACACACTGACTGTATTTTTACTATGCTCTTACATTCCGACCATGTGGACACTGTGCGGGGAGGGGGGTGGGATCCGGGTGGGGGGTTAAAAGGGTGGGAGTTGGGGGGCAGGGAGTTCTGGGAAGGTCATTTATATCGAATTGTTGCTTGAATTGCTTGTATGTGATGTTTACTTATCTGCACACTGCTCCCCTGACTCATGGAGAGCAGTGCCCTTTTTGTAATCCTTCAACAACAAGAAAATCAATAAAATTTGGTTCTGAAAAACAAAAATAGGAAAATCTATGACTGTATGAAGCCGTAGTAAGGCATCAAAGAGCATGTGCACAACCATTCAAGGTCAGCGTGATTCAAGGGTTTACAATTGAGAATGCAGCTTGAGGTGGATTACCTTCTTTTACAACCTTCAAATATCTTCAATCCCAATAAAGATTTTGGGGCAGATTTACAAGAAAGTAGCGCATCTGTATAGATGCGCCAGTTTCCTTGCGTCACCTCCAAATTTCCTTGTGCCACTAAGGATGCGCCGTATTTACAATACGGTGCACCAAGGCGCAAGGATTGACAGATGCATCAGAAATTCTGAAGCATCTGTAGACGCAAAAGTCATGCATTGCTGAAGTTGTGTCGCGAGCACGACGCAACTCCAGCAATGCAAGGGAAGGCCTATCCTCATTGTGCTGCATCACTCCTTACGCCTGCTTCAAGAAGGCATATGAATTTGACGCAGTGACGTCCTAGAAGTGGCGCAGTGAAATCTTGTAGATTTCACCGCGTCACTTCTACAAGGCTTTTATACGTTGCAACGCCCACCCAGCATGCATTATACCTTACGCAGGTATAATGTGACGCAGGGCTTTACAACGTGACGCATCTCCCTAGATGCGTCACGTTGTAAATGGGCCGCATTTTTACGCTGCTGCTGCGTCACAAAATGTGACGCAATAGCTGTGCAAAAATGACGCAAGGGGCTTGTAAATCTGCCCCTGAGTTGTTAGGAAAAGTAATAATATCTTCTTTTTTTGCAAAGCACTTCCTACCACGCCTCTTCCATTGTTGAGGGCTGGAAATCACACTTTCTACTGTGAGGCCCCTAACCCCATAGATGCCCTAAATCCCCCATGACTTGTCTCAAGTGTGCATCAGAGTTGGTTGTTTGTGTGTTTTTGAGCTTGATAGTCTCAAACTGACAGTACTTCAGTTTTGAACAGAAAGAAGTCCACACCTTTATGAAACCAGACATCGCGGTCATGTGAGTTGCGCAGAAAGCAATGGGAGGTAAAACACACTTACACACATGTACAACAGCACTCCTGGAATTGTTCTGCCACGCAGGGTTGATTGCACTCCACAAAAGGAACGTTGCTGTTTGCGTGGCATTGTTTATATAGGTGAAGTTTATGTATCCTCTATCTTATTAGTATCAAAAATAATAACTAAGTTAACCCACGTAGGCATTTAAAAGCACACGGTGCCTTGTTTAATAAACTTCAGTTGTTTCACTTGGGAAATGCATCTTTACATCGATCTGGTTCCCTACAATACATTAATCAAGAATAAATATGATTTAGATTGAATTCTTTTGTGTAATGCGTGCACATGCAATGCGGCTCTTAACAAAACCGCCTCCTGTGCAAGGGGGCGTGGTGCAGTAAAAGGTGCACCTTGTTTATTCTGCCGATGACGGGTGGGCTTCAAAACCGTACCCTGGCTCCCAGGGTTGGGCATATCCTGGAAGCATCATTTTAATAGTTCCTGGCAAAGACCAGCCTTCAGTTAACTATTTATTATGTAACTGTGAAGCTAGGGGATGTTTTAAATGAAAGGAACAAGACATGGCACAAGGAGAGGTGAAACACTTCTTTCACAGTCCTACTGGGCACTGTAGGGAGCTGCTACTTTGTAAACACATTGCTTTAAAATTAAAACGCTTCACCCTCCTTCTTTCGGTTTTTTATATTTTTCATTTATTGCACACACTAGAGAACTAAGCATCTTTTAAGGCACCAAAGGATTGGGATGGGATACATTTCGATTGTAGACACATCCCTAGAGACAGTAGATACAATTGACTGCATCCAGCTAGTTACAAAGATTGGGGTCAGTGGCAGCAAGGCGGCGGAAAGTCCGGCAGGGTCACAGACGTCTGGACCCTCTCTGCCTTATGCTCGAGCAGGACTCGTGGTCACTTTGACAATGCCCGTAAGGGCAGAGCTTTAAGTGAAATGAAAAACTAGAGGGTCTATCAAAGGGGCGTGGCCAATATAATTTATGGCGTGGGTTAAAACATGTAAACTACAAATCTGTACATAGCATAGTGTGCCGCCAGACTTTTATTTTGCTGTTTCTGTCATTGCATCCAGATATATGCCACAACAAGTAACATCATACCTAAAACAATTCAGGACTATTAGCTTTGTCAATGGTTGTTAGTTGCATAAGGTAAATAAGCAGCAACTATGGCTTGTATAGAATATTGAATGTTTCCATTTAAAGCCCTGGTGACGCCACGACAATGTTGCTGCTCCTGAGTTTAAAAAAGAGAAGGGAAATCCAGAGAGAAAATGACTCTCTTTAAAGGTCTTCTCTTTTTCTACAAGCTCACCTGGCATGACGTCATGCAGTGAGTTCTCCACTAGTGAGAAGTGAGCAGTGTGAGCAACCCACGTGGATGTGCTCAGGTGGCATGATGTCATGCCGTAACTTCTCCCCTAGTGAGAAGTGAGCAGTGATGTGCCTGCTGTCACTGCAGTCCGCCTTTCCCAGGGCACAAAACAGAGCCCGATAGAGACCCGTTTCGAGGCCTCTTTAAAAAAACTCCAGCGCTCAGCACCGATGAGACCCGGCCCACTTAAAGCCCTGCGTAAGGGAGCCTTAATCATTGTATTTATCAGCTTAGGGATGCATAGCATGCAACTAAGATTCCAAACATGATGGGGTATGGAAGAAACTTGGTTGAGCAGATGGGTTCTTGGCTCTCCGCTTGCATTGCATCAGTCATGGGCATGGCAGATATGGTGAAACAGGTGGAAATAGAGAGCTGACCGTTATCCAGCAGCTAATGGATGTCCCTAGGTATTTATAAGCATGTAAAGTCCACTTTGATTCACTTCATATTTGTTAGATCTGGAATAAGAAATTTTTTCCCTGAGGTAGCCAGTATCTTTGAGGAAATCGCTGGCTAATGTTGTGCCATTCAACACTGCAAGGAGTCCCCTTTATTCACGATGAGCACAGGGTCCTCACCGCACCAATCATGGCCCCGTTGTACTGCAGCGAGAACCTATGATCAGCCAGCATGCGCCTTATCCAAAAGCAAACTTTCATGTGACTGAAGCCCCAAGGATCACTGGAGCTCTGAATCCCACCCTGCGACCAGAACCTAACCATGTCCATCTGAAATTATTTTCTTTGAAATTGATCTTTCATAAAGGCTTTCATCTGAAGACATTAGGGTAGTATAGGCTGCAATGGAAAATAAACTACAGACTTGGGCTAGCGAGTCAAGGATATCGTATGGGGAGGGGTCTCCCAATATTTGGTTGGACTCCTGCTATCTCAAATCTTGATCTTCTACTGCAAACTGGGCAGCCCTCTGAAGTATACAGTGCACTTCTTGCAGAGCTTTATACAACATACTAGCAACCCGTCCCGACCTTGTCCGGGAGCAATCAGGCTTCAGGGCCCCCGCCCGCCTCTACATTGTCCGTGGGTCCCCCGGAGTAGCAGCCCGTCCCGACCTTGGCTTCAGGGCCCCCGCCCGCCCCGACATTGTCCGTGGGTCCCCCGGAGCCTTACCTCATCCGCCGCACCTCCCCGCGCTCCTGAGTTCACTGGTCCGCCGCTCCTCGCCGCTTCTCCCAGCCTGTCCGCTGCTCCTCACCGCTCCTCCCGCCTGTCCGCCGCTCCTCCCCACGCTCATGTCCGCCTTTCCTCCTCACGCTCCTGGACACCGCTCCTCCTCACGCTCCTGGATGCCGCTCCTCCTCGCGCTCCTGATGTCAGCACGCACGTCGCGGCCGGCGCTACTTCCATGGGACTACTTTTTTTTTCTCATACATTTTTTAAATAACTTTTTTTTTTTAAATGTATATAGCCTATGTCCATCTGCACACCCTGACAATTACAACGCTGTATCGGGTGTGTGGATTGGCGCGGTGGTTCCCGAGTTTACCCACCTCAAATGTTCAAAGTTCTTCCTTTATAATAGTAGTATAGATAGTAAATAAGAACATTCAAAATGATGTAAACTCATTGTATCTGTTTGATTTGTGATTGCTGTAATCAAACTTTTTGACTCCAAAGAATTTAGGGGCATTTTAACAAGCCCCTTATTGCCTGGTTATCGGCACTTTTCTGCCAATAACGCAGAAATATCTGCATCGCCCTATTATCAAGGCAGCGTTAAGTGAATTAATGTGGCTTAAAGCCACGTTTATTGACTTAACGCTGCCTTGGTAATAGGGCCCCTTTCACGATAAACTCATCGTGAAAGGGGGCGTGCAGTGGGTGTTGCGGTGGGCGTTCACTTTGACGCTGCCACCTCTTATCAAGCTTGGCGATAATAGGTGGCAGCGCCGAATTTAAGAACAGGTCAGACCTGTTCTTAAGGTGGCAAAACGAGGAGAAATGCTTCATTTTTCCTCGTTTTTGCTTTTTCCATGTGTGCTGCCTTGTGCAGCACACATGGGAAAAGCAAAATGCCAAGGTTTGTTTATGTACAGGAAGGTATCCCTTCGTGTACATAAACAAACCTCTTTTTAAAAATGCCAATTTGTAACTTACATATGTGCTGCATGGAGCAGCACACATGTAAGTTAGAAAATGGCATTTAAGCTTTGTTTATGTGCAGGAAGGAACTCCTTCCTGCACATAAACAAACCTTCCCTGCCTGCGCTGGCGTTAAGTTGTAAAACTTATCGCCATCGCAGGGGGAAATGTTAGGCTGCACCATATCCTTGGTAATATGGCGCAGCCTAGCGTTTCCGAAGTGGCGAAGAGAGGCGTTAAGCCAAGGCAGCTAACACCACTCTTCGCCACTTTGTTGCTAATATGCCCCTCACTTTTTACTGACTGAACAATCAGAGACATTCAGAAATCAAGGGGAGGGTGGTGGGGGCAGTTTGGGAAAATGAAGCCATAACGTTCAACAAGACTTTAGTGGAAAGCAATCTTCACATCACACAAGTGTAGCAAAGAGATGCTGTAGGAGAGTAGGGTCTGCAATCCTATGATCACCCAGATTTTTTGCTTTTGTTTCACTGGTTTACGACTTTCTCTGGCTGTGGGCCTGCCAATCAGACCCACAGCCTGGCTGTTCTCTTTCTAAATTACGATATGTACCCTAGGTGCATTTACCAATTGGTACTGGGCCACCTTATCAGACCCTGTAACTCAGGGCATAGGTGTACCCAGGGCCGCCAGGGGCTGCAGCATGTATTATGCCACCCCTGGCTGGCCTCCTAAATTTGACACAACTGGCTGCATGACAGCTGGGGCAAAGTCGTGTAATCACCCTTTGCTTGAGGTATAGTAGCTCTATATCTAACCATACAATGGACACCCGAGTTCCTATCAGTCACTCCTATGGCAGGCCTTGACAATCCTGAAGGCAGAGTGCGTGGGCTCGTGTGAACTAGGTTCTGGCCCGAGCCGAGCCCGGTTGCAGCTTGCGGAATCAAGACCCAATGGCTGTTCCATGATAACGCGTACCACATCGGTAACTTCGGTGTCGCATTATCAAGGCATGTCGAGTAAGGTGTCATACGAATCGGGATGCTGCCCTCTCACCAATTCTGGCGACGAGGTTAGCATTCCGCCCTTCTAGAGGGACACGACATGTACGTAACTGTGAACCCCGGTTAAAGTTAACTAAAGCCTCAGCTCCACAAAATGGATGCTGCCACCACAGACACGAGTCTGACCTCCTGCTGCTGGGAGTCCTTCCAGCGAGGAGCGCTTGGACAAAGGGTTTCCTGTCGAGGGCGGTGTTCGCACCGTCCCAGACAGGGTTTGTGTATTCTGGGTAGGTAGGGCTTTTGCGAGAAGGTGACTGCGGAGTGGCACCCCGGTGCTCACTACGCACCTGCCGGTCAGAACCAGTTCCAGGGGCGCCAGCCCTGGCCTGGGGAAAGTCCGGCGGGGGAGAGGGGTGTAACTACCCCCCTTCCTGGTCCCATCCTTAGGGCAGGACCTAGTCATGTACCCACCCCTTTCTTTAGAATAAAGGCCGGAGCGGGGACCCTTCCAAATTAGATCATCTTTGAATCAAGAACTACTTTCTACGAAAGGACATTCGAGACTCTTCTCAAGATTTCTCCCTTGTGACTAAGGAGTAGTCACCCTGCATCAGCGGGCACCATCTAAGAACTCTGCGGTTTGCTGCAAGTCCTTCCTCAAGGATCCGACGGCCCAGCTCGACGAGAACCGGCTTCCCTGGTACCTCCGACCTCTACCCACGTCATCAGCTCAGCTGTGATCTGTGGGTGCGACGAGACCTCAAGGGACCGGCCATCATCAAAACCTGCACGTTTTTCTTAACCAGCACGACCATCGAAGCAATTCTCTGGTGAGTGCTCTGGGGTCCGAGAAGTCCCGACCCTGAGTAGCTCCAGCACCGAAGTGCAGTCTCCCAGCATCTCCACGATCTGCGTGGGGCCCTCCTGCTCGCTGCTCAAGCACGTTGTCTGGTCACTAGCCGCTGACTTGTGCCCTTCCTTGACGACATCCGACAACCAACACTGCTGGTCTGGTTGCTCCAGCCCGGCCCTTGCTCCCTTTTTCGAGAGGAGCACCCCGGACCCACCTGGTCCATCCAAAGACGCCATTTTAGGCCCACCACGTGGCCCGAGATCTGCCAAGGCTTGTTGCCCCAATCCTGGGCCCAGCGACGCCGACAGCATCATTCTTCGTGGGACAGCTCGCACCTCCATCCTGGTCGCCGACAACGCCTCCTGGTCCGTGAGACTGCAGAGCCTAGCGTCGCCCACTCACCTGGTCGAGGTGACGGCCAACCGGTGCCCTCCTGGTACCCTCTGACTACTGGCTAGTAGTACGAACTTGGTCCCCTCTGCTTTCAGGTGTCATCGATCTCTGATCCAGGCTTGGATCTCTACAAACTATTCATCACTGATCGCCGGCCAGCAACTCCTTTTCTTCCGGCTCCTGGCTCGTCAGCGAAGACCCCCGACGCCTGTAAGACTTGTGCAGCCGCAGCCCTCGTGGCTAGGTAACTTCAGCATTTCGGTGCCTGCATAGCCTCTTTACTCTAGGGTCCCGAGTCCCTCGCTTCCGACTTGCCTTATCGGGTCCGCCCGAGACCACTAAACTTCCCGTGTCCTGGGACACTTGTTTAATTGTGCACTTGAAGTATTTTCCTAAGAGATTTGGTTTGTGCTTAGTATCCTGTCCTCATAAAGAGTACAGGGCTGTTGTGATTCTTAATAAATATACTGTTTATTTTCATAACACTTGTGTGGTGTCCTTTCACTTGGTGTTCAAGGGGTATGTGATGGTATAACAGCTGGCTTAACACGTCCTCTCGAGTCTTTAGCCTTAGACTGCTCGTATCCACGCTACTAGGATAGCGGGTCTGTAGGTTGACTTACAACCAATCACCATAAGGGTCGTTTGGAACGATACATAGCGGTCGCTAGAATAGCGAACGCTGCATATCGGGCCAACTTCTCACATTGGTGAGCAGCGGGTGGGATTTGAGCTTGCTGTTGTTTTACCACGCGTATCCTAAGAATATCTTGTTGGAAGATCACATAAGTACTGTTAGTACATATAACTGAAGCTTAGAATACTCTGAGTTCTACTGAACCAGCTGTTGTAGCTCCTCAAGGCTTAGCACACCTTGGCTGCAACTCTTAGCAAGGGATCAGTAGGTAAACACATAGTGTAGGTAGGTGCATCACTTACACCACACTAGAAACAGTATGTCGGACAAAGGAGGAAACTCTGAGTCTCCCCTTGTGTCAGTTGACCCTCCACAGGTCATCCCTTCAAGATATACTGTACTGAGCTTCAAGGAGTTAAGACAGGTGTGTCACTCCAGGAAGATCAAGCAGGGGTCTAACCCCACAACGTCCTTTCTGATTGGTCTCTTGGAGACTTATGATGCCAGAAAAGCTGAGACCCGTCTTAGCTCTTCTAATCCAGAAGGAGACATGCCTCCCCTCGAGGGAACCAGAGACGATCCTGACCTCATCCACCTCTCAACTGAGACTGAAGATGTAGAGGATGATGAGAATGAGGATCCCTCTGGGGATGAGGCAGATAAGGGACAGGTAGAAGTCGTCAGACTAAGCAGGTCCAACTTAAGCAAACATGACAGTGGTACTGGGGGACCCCCGGGGCCGCTATCAGGTCAGCTTAACATTGGGAATGGACGAGCCAGATCTCTGTCAAGAGATTCTGGCAGATCCCTTCAAACCAATGGCTCTCACAACTCTTCTCAAAGAGGGATGACGTCCCCTCAGAGGAGAGTGTACGAAGCTAAAGAAAGGGCAGCTAATCTGAGGATTGAAAGGGAAGAACTTGCCCTAGCCAAAGAGAGGCTTGCCTTTGCTAGAGAGCAACAGTTAGGTGGGGCAGTCCCCACTGGTGGCAGCATTGTACCTAGCAATAGGGAAAGGAGTTTTGATACGAAACACCTTGGTAAGATAGTGCCCCCCTTTAAACAAGGGGACGACATCCACAAATGGATTACTGCTTTGGAGAGAGCCTGCACTGTGCAGGGTGTTCCCCAGAGTCAGTGGGCAGCTATCTTGTGGCTCTCCTTTGAAGGTAAAGGTAGAGACAAGCTCCTCACCACAAGGGTAGAGGATGCTAACAATTACCACGTCTTGAAGAGTACACTGGTTGAAGGGTTTGGCCTAACCACGGAGCAGTACAGGGTGCTGTTCCGGGATACCCAGAAAACGCAGTCTCAAGATTGGTCTGACTTTGTCGATTGTGCCACTAAGGCTTTTGAGGGCTGGTTGCTGGGCAGTAAGGTTACTGATTACGAAGGATTGTATAATTTGATGATGAGAGAACAAATTTTAAACAATTGTCAGAACCAGTTGTTGCATCAGCATCTTGTCGACTCGGATCTGACCTCTCCCCAAGAATTGGGAAAGAAGGCAGACAGATGGGTTCGAACAAGAGTTAAACAGAACCAGGGCCAGAATCAAGGTGGTCAGAAGAAAGCAGACCAGAAGGGTAAAGATTCTAAGGGGGAACAAAATGACCAGAAGTCTTCGACAGGTCCCCAACAACCCAAAGAGGGTGGGGGTCAGGCTCCCCAAAAGAAGAAAGAAGGCCAATCTAAAAGATGGTGCCAATACTGCAAAAGTAAATCTCACTGGTTTAGTGAGTGCACCAAGAAAGGAGGGCAGACTCCTGCCACTGCAGCCCCTAAGGCACCTGTGCCCCCTAGTACAGCCAGCAGTGGTAGTGCACCTCCCAAGGGTTTAGTAGGGTTAACCCTGGGTTCTGAGGGGCGTGACAACTTAGTTGGTACACTCACTCAGGCTGTCCTTGTCAGTACAGGGGATGTGGATATGTCCCCTGACGTAAGCCCCAATACTTTGGGCAAATACAGACAGACACCTTTCATAAACGGAAAAATGGCTCAGGCCTATAGGGACACTTGTGCCAGTGTCACCATGGTGACACCTAACTTTGTGGACCCTGGACAGATCATGCCAGGTACAGAATTCCTGGTGACCAATGCAAGCAATGTCACTACCAATCACAGTATGGCAATTGTAGCTTTCTCCTGGGGAGGGGTAACTGGCCAAAAGAAGGTTGTAGTTAGTTCAGACCTCCCAGTGGATTGTTTGTTGGGCAATGATTTGGAGTCATCACAATGGTCAGAAGTGGAGCACCGGACTCACATGGAAATGTTAGGCTTGCCAGCACATGTGTTCGCTGTGACCAGGTCACAGGTCAGGAAATGCCCCACTGAACAGGTGCTGGATCCTGGAACAACGGACCAGACACCTCCCAAGAAAAGGAGCGGTAGGGTTAAGGCTGCGCCTTCCCCCTTGCCCCAGGTCGTGGATCAAGTCTCAGAGGAGGCTGACCTACAGGAATTGAGGGAAACTGAGCCTAGAGAGTTCGAACTTGATCAAGTTGAATTCTTGGGTTCAGGGGGACCCTCAAGGGAAGACCTGGGGAAGGACCAGTTAGACTGCCCTTCTCTTGAACCCCTCAGACAGCAGGCTGCTGCTGAGGCTGCTGGGAACGCCACAGGTACCCACAAGGTATACTGGGAAGATGGACTCCTGTACACTGAGTCAAGAGACCCCAAACCTGGCATGACCAGGAGGCTGGTTGTACCCTTGTCTCAGCGAGGTTTCCTACTTACCTTGGCCCACGAGATTCCCTTAGCAGGTCACTTAGGCCAGACAAAGACGTGGGACAGGCTTGTCTCACACTTTCACTGGCCTCATATGAACGAAGATACCAAGGAGTTTTGCCGCTCCTGTGTCACTTGCCAAGCCAGTGGTAAGTCAGGTGGCACGACAAAGGCCCCCCTTATACCAATGCCAGTGGTGGGGGTGCCCTTTGAACGGGTGGGGATCGACATCGTCGGTCCCATGGAACCACCAACAGCATCAGGGCACAAATTTATACTGGTGGTAGTGGATCATGCCACCAGGTATCCTGAAGCTATCCCCCTTAGGACCACTACAGCGCCTGTTGTGGCAAGAGCCCTAGTTGGAGTATTCTCCAGAGTGGGCTTCCCTAAGGAGGTCGTCTCCGACAGAGGTGCAAACTTTATGTCGAGCTACTTAACTGCTATTTGGAAGGAATGTGGTGTCAACTACAAGTTCACTACGCCCTATCATCCACAATGCAATGGGCTTGTTGAGAGATTCAACAGGACCCTAAAAGGGATGATTCATGGACTACCTGAAAAGCTTCGGCGTAGATGGGACGTCCTGATCCCCTGCCTTTTATTCGCTTACAGAGAAGTCCCACAGAAGGGGGTTGGCTACAGCCCTTTTGAACTTTTGTACGGACATCCTGTGAGAGGACCCCTGTGTTTGGTGAAGGAAGGATGGGAGAGACCTCTCAAAAAGCCTGCAGCCAACATAGTGGACTATGTGCTTGGCCTCCGCTCGCGGATGGCTGAATACATGGAGAAGGCATCTGAAAACCTTAAGGCCAGCCAAGAACTCCAAAAAGCTTGGCATGACCAAAAGGCTGTCTTGACTGTTTACCAGCCCGGACAGAAGGTGTGGGTGTTGGAGCCAGTGGCCCCAGCAGCACTCAAGGACAAATGGTCCGGGCCCTACACCATCCTGGAGAAAAAGGGAGAGGTCACCTACCTGGTCGACCTGGGAACTCCCCGGAGCCCCCACAGGGTGCTTCATGTCAACAGGCTCAAGGCATATGTCGACAGGAAGGACATGAGTTTGCTCATGGCCCTAGATGAGGGACAGGAAGAGGAGAGTGACCCTCTCCCCGACCTGCTCACTCAGAATCCTGACGATGGATCGGTCGATGGTGTTGTCTTTTGTGGCAGCCTCTCCGAACATCAACAGAAAGACTGTAAACAGGTTCTTCAGTCTTTCAGACATATGTTCTCTCTAACACCCAGTCAGACCGATTGGTGCACCCATGAGGTTGACACTGGTGACAGCTTGCCCGTCAAGAGTAAAATCTACCGGCAGCCTGATCACGTTAGAGACTGCATCAAGAGTGAAGTGCAGAAAATGTTGGAGCTGGGAGTCATTGAACCCTCGGATAGCCCTTGGGCTAGTCCCGTAGTTCTAGTGCCGAAACCTCACACCCAGGGCGGTAAGAAAGAGATGAGGTTCTGCGTAGACTACAGGGGTCTCAATGCAGTCACTAAGACTGACGCCCACCCAATACCGAGGGCAGACGAGCTTATCGATAGATTGGCTTCGGCCAACTACCTAAGTACGTTTGACCTGACAGCTGGGTATTGGCAAATCAGGTTAGCTGAGGACGCCAAGCCTAAGACCGCATTTTCTACCCCTGGTGGGCATTATCAGTTCGTGGTGATGCCCTTTGGTCTGAAAAATGCACCTGCCACCTTCCAAAGGTTGGTGAATCAAGTCCTTACTGGGCTGGATGACTTCTGTGCGGCGTATCTAGACGATATTGCTGTCTTTAGCTCCACCTGGGAGGATCACCTGGTCCACCTGCGGAAAGCGTTAGAGGCTCTGCAAGCAGCAGGCCTCACTATCAAGGCCACCAAGTGCCAGATAGGGCAGACACAGGTTGTATACCTGGGCCACCTTGTAGGTGGAGGCCAGGTTCAGCCACTGGAGAGCAAAATACAGTCAATCAGGGACTAGGCTCCTCCAACCACCCAGACTCAGGTTCGAGCTTTCTTGGGCCTGACTGGATACTACCGGAAGTTTGTCAGGAACTATGGTTCCATCGTGACACCATTAAACGAACTGACAAGCAAGAAAATGGCTGTCAAAAAGCATTCGATGACCTAAAGCAGGCCATGTGCACGGCGCCTATCCTTAAGAGTCCGGACTACTCCAAACCATTCATTGTCCAAACAGATGCTTCTGAGTTGGGTGTGGGAGCTGTTCTTTCTCAACTGAATTTTGATGGTCAAGACCAGCCCATTGCTTTTATAAGCAGAAGGCTGACCCCTAGAGAGAAGAATTGGTCAGCTATTGAGAGGGAGGCCTTTGCTGTGGTTTGGGCCCTGAACAAGCTGAGGCCATACTTGTTTGGCACTCACTTCAAGATTCAGACCGACCATAAGCCCCTCTTATGGCTAAATCAGATGAAGGGTGAAAACCCCAAACTGCTTAGGTGGTCCATTTCCCTACAGGGGATGGACTTTACAGTGGAACATAGACCTGGTACTGATCATGGCAATGCCGATGGGCTCTCCAGATATTTCCACTTAGAACAAGAAGACTCACCTGGTCAAGGTTAGCTTATTGTTCCGACGTTTGGGGGGGGGTCATGTAGGAGAGTAGGGTCTGCAATCCTATGATCACCCAGATTTTTTGCTTTTGTTTCACTGGTTTACGACTTTCTCTGGCTGTGGGCCTGCCAATCAGACCCACAGCCTGGCTGTTCTCTTTCTAAATTACGATATGTACCCTAGGTGCATTTACCAATTGGTACTGGGCCACCTTATCAGACCCTGTAACTCAGGGCATAGGTGTACCCAGGGCCGCCAGGGGCTGCAGCATGTATTATGCCACCCCTGGCTGGCCTCCTAAATTTGACACAACTGGCTGCATGACAGCTGGGGCAAAGTTGTGTAATCACCCTTTGCTTGAGGTATAGTAGCTCTATATCTAACCATACAATGGACACCCGAGTTCCTATCAGTCACTCCTATGGCAGGCCTTGACAATCCTGAAGGCAGAGTGCGTGGCCTCGTGTGAACTAGGTTCTGGCCCGAGCCGAGCCCGGTTGCAGCTTGCGGAATCAAGACCCAATGGCTGTTCCATGATAACGCGTACCACATCGGTAACTTCGGTGTCGCATTATCAAGGCATGTCGAGTAAGGTGTCATACGAATCGGGATGCTGCCCTCTCACCAATTCTGGCGACGAGGTTAGCATTCCGCCCTTCTAGAGGGACACGACATGTACGTAACTGTGAACCCCGGTTAAAGTTAACTAAAGCCTCAGCTCCACAAAATGGATGCTGCCACCACAGACACGAGTCTGACCTCCTGCTGCTGGGAGTCCTTCCAGCGAGGAGCGCTTGGACAAAGGGTTTCCTGTCGAGGGCGGTGTTCGCACCGTCCCAGACAGGGTTTGTGTATTCTGGGTAGGTAGGGCTTTTGCGAGAAGGTGACTGCGGAGTGGCACCCCGGTGCTCACTACGCACCTGCCGGTCAGAACCAGTTCCAGGGGCGCCAGCCCTGGCCTGGGGAAAGTCCGGCGGGGGAGAGGGGTGTAACTACCCCCCTTCCTGGTCCCACCCTTAGGGCAGGACCTAGTCATGTACCCACCCCTTTCTTTAGAATAAAGGCCGGAGCGGGGACCCTTCCAAATTAGATCATCTTTGAATCAAGAACTACTTTCTACGAAAGGACATTCGAGACTCTTCTCAAGATTTCTCCCTTGTGACTAAGGAGTAGTCACCCCGCATCAGCGGGCACCATCTAAGAACTCTGCGGTTTGCTGCAAGTCCTTCCTCAAGGATCCGACGGCCCAGCTCGACGAGAACCGGCTTCCCTGGCACCTCCGACCTCTACCCACGTCATCAGCTCAGCTGTGATCTGTGGGTGCGACGAGACCTCGAGGGACCGGCCATCATCAAAACCTGCACGTTTTTCTTAACCAGCACGACCATCGAAGCAATTCTCTGGTGAGAGCTCTGGGGTCCGAGAAGCCCCGACCCTGAGTAGCTCCAGCACCGAAGTGCAGTCTCCCAGCATCTCCACGATCTGCGTGGGGCCCTCCTGCTCGCTGCTCAAGCACGTTGTCTGGTCACTAGCCGCTGGCTTGTGCCCTTCCTTGACGACATCCGACAACCAACACTGCTGGTCTGGTTGCTCCAGCCCGGCCCTTGCTCCCTTTTTCGAGAGGAGCACCCCGGACCCACCTGGTCCATCCAAAGACGCCATCTTAGGCCCACCACGTGGCCCGAGATCTGCCAAGGCTTGTTGCCCCAATCCTGGGCCCAGCGACGCCGACAGCATCATTCTTCGTGGGACAGCTCGCACCTCCATCCTGGTCGCCGAGAACGCCTCCTGGTCCGTGAGACTGCAGAGCCTAGCGTCGCCCACTCACCTGGTCGAGGTGACGGCCAACCGGTGCCCCCCTGGCACCCTCTGACTACTGGCTAGTAGTACGAACTTGGTCCCCTCTGCTTTCAGGTATCATCGATCTCTGATCCAGGCTTGGATCTCTACGAACTATTCATCACTGGTCGCCGGCCAGCAACTCCTTTTTCTTCCGGCTCCTGGCTCGTCAGCGAAGACCCCCGACGCCTGTAAGATTTGTGCAGCCGCAGCCCTCGTGGCTAGGTAACTTCGGCATTTCGGTGCCTGCATAGCCTCTTTACTCTAGGGTCCCGAGTCCCTCGCTTCCGACTTGCCTTATCGGGTCCGCCCGAGACCACTAAACTTCCCGTGTCCTCGGACACTTGTTTAATTGTGCACTTGAAGTATTTTCCTAAGAGATTTGGTTTGTGCTTAGTATCCTGTCCTCATAAAGAGTACAGGGCTGTTGTGATTCTTAATAAATATACTGTTTATTTTCATAACACTTGTGTGGTGTCCTTTCACTTGGTGTTCAAGGGGTATGTGATGGTATAACAGCTGGCTTAACACGCCCTCTCGAGTCTTTAGCCTTAGACTGCTCGTATCCACGCTACTAGGATAGCTGGTCTGTAGGTTGACTTACAACCAATCACCATAAGGGTCGTTTGGAACGATACATAGCGGTCGCTAGAATAGCGAACGCTGCATATCGGGCCAACTTCTCACAGATGCGATTTCAAAAATCATTAAATTATTCTACTAATAATACTTTTAATGAAAGGTATGATAGTATTGTTTGTTAAACGGGAGGGCAACGTTGAATACGTTGACAATGTGAATCTGGTATGAATGTTATTAGAGTATTGCAAATTTGGATTTTGCATAAATCCACGTAAAATGATCATGTTTTGTTATTCAGCCAAACATGTATACTCTTTGCTATGTTAAGAATTATGCCATGATTGCAGCAGTGTGATAGGTAACATATATATTTTGGTTGTAGCTTTATTTGTACTCACTTGGAGAGTACAAGAGTTTATGGTTTTGCTGACAAGTGTGTGGAGTGGCAAGACGCAGAAAAAAACAATCTCTAGTTTGACACTTGCTGGTACTTCTTTTATAATAACATGTGTGTGAGTCAGGCTTTAAAAGCAAGATGCCCGTGTTTTAGTGTCACGCAAAAGCTCAGGGAGACAGGAGTTAAGGGCTGAAGACAGCCTGGCATGTGGGCATATCTCAGAAGTACTTGTAAGCCATCATTAGAAGACATTAAGTCAAAGGTCTGTAGGGCTTTCCCTGCTAGCTCATCAGTTAGGGTCTATCCCTGGCAAATAGAGTAGTAACGTCAGTTACATCACACAAGGACACTTTCTGTTTTTGGTAGGCACAGGGAGATTAAGGATTTGCCCAGGAGCACAGGATATTGAGCCGACGCTGAGTCTCAAACCTGGGGCCATATTATCAAGAAAGGGCGATACATTATCGCTGCTTTTATCGGCAGGAAACTGCAGCTAAAGTGGCGATAATGGGTTTGATAATACGCTGCTCTCTTGAGCCTCCTGCTGTGGCCGACCCGTGTTTCAACTGCCGTGAAGCACACCATCGGCGGGCTGAACATGCGGGGCACAACTGGCCGTTTTGCAGCAGCTGCTGAATTGTCCCTGCGATCGGGAGAGTTGCCCTACGGACGGACCCCGGCGCTCGCCAAGATGGCACCCACCACCCTACAAGTGGCAAGGATCCATGGTTGCCTGTGAGGGGATCGGGGAGCCTGGGGAATGCCTCACCGCTTCCAGTGAAGCCAAGCCTGCGCACACCGAGCAGTGACACCCGCAGCAGCAACCACTATGGAGCCATGAAGGTGCAGCCTCAGACGGGGATCGGTGATCACGGCTGCTGCCATGAGAGCCTATTGGCCGACGCTGACGGGCATCTGGTGCAGAGGAGCGCGGGGCTCGCTCCATGGAGCCCGGGCCCGAGGTCCCGCCAGAGCCAGACGTTAACACCGCCTGAGGCCCACCTGCTGCTACTTTCACTTTCAGCCGTCTCACCCTCAGCACAGGGATGCCAAATAACTGTGAGGCGATATGAGGACGCTTCATTTTACAGCCACTCCGCTGCTGTTGCTTTTCCGTATTGCCATGTACAGGGGTGCAGTTTCGGGGAGAATCTCGACACTACAGCGTGACGCCGCCGGGCTTTTCTTTGCTGTCTTAACCTGGGGGTGGAGGGGGCGCCTTCCTGGACTGCGTCTCTGGCACCCACGCGGACAACCACAGACATTTGGCCTGCAGCCTGAGGAGCACTGCTGCCCTTGCAACCCAGAGACTGTGCCTTTGAACATCCTCGGCGACTCTGCTGCCCAGTGGCCCCTGAGCGTTTGCCTATCTAATTGACTCGTTTTGGTTTCGGTGGTCCCCCAATCCCCTTCCCTCCTTGCTCCTGTGGCTGTCCCCCTCTGCTCTGCTCCTTTATTCCAGCGCGGTGTTGTTTTGCAAATTGGTTCTCGTGAGTTACCCCACCATTTTGTGACTTTGCATGCGGGGCTCGTGTCCCGGATCATCCATTTTGGAGGACCCGTCCACCTCATTTGCTGTTAAACTATGCCCCATGTTGGCCGACAATTTCTTTCCCTGTGCTGACCCCCCAGCCCATCCTTTTTTTGTGGTCTACCTTCTTCCTTTTCATTCCCCTCGCCTCCTGACGTTTTTTCTTTCTATCCCCCTTTTGGATTTTTCCTTTTGTCCCCCTTTAAGCAACTCCATCCTTGCCGATGCCACCTGGTCCGATTAATTACCCACATAGCATTTACCGATTCAAAAATACTGAATCGGTAAAATTCTGTATTTTCGAATCGCTAAATTTAAATTACCTACATCTAGCCCCTAGTCTCCTAAAGCTCTAGATTTGGCAAAATCGCTGTCCCTCTACCAGCATTTGCTACTTGCTATCACTTGCTCAGGAAGGTCAAGTGTTAAAAAATAAGTATCCCCATTATTGAATTGGAATGAAATAGATTTGCACAATGTGAAAGCAAAGATCTACGATCAATCCCTGTTTCCCCACTTGACCAAATTGTGCAATCCAGGCAATTGTTTTATTTCAATTTGCCTTCCTTTTATTTATTTCACATGTAAGAGCACCTTGAAATATATGTGTTCAGGATATGCACTATAATGTTACCCATGTATAATTACAACCCAGGCAACTCAGAGGGTTCGATGAGACAACCTCTTAGTTCATTATTGGCATTATTGTTAGAGTGGGAGGAGGCATGAAAGATCCTATGTTCCTTTTTTGAATATACTTCAAAATTCACTGATATAATCTAATGTCCTAAAGGTGAAACCCTTCTTCGTGTTAGTGAATATACTTTTCGAATTTTGAAGAGACTTTTCATGTTTATACATGCTTGTTGCAAGATGTCTTAAAAATTAATGTTTTCCTAAAGTTAAGTGGTGCAGGGTACCTTTCTTTTGCTTCTTTACCTCCAGCTACCTTGTAAAGAAATGTTTGCCCATGTATTTAACATTTTTCTGAAAGTGAGTGCTCTCTTTAGTAAGCAGCCCAGTGCGGTCGTTCAGCAGGGTGATGTATGTGACGGTCAGGAGGGACGCAAGCGGCCCCCGGCCCCAGGCGTACTTCGACTTTAACTGGCTTACCTGGGAGCTCCTTACAATACCTTTCAAAGAAATAAAATAAGTGTGTGTCATCAGGAAGCTTCAAGAGATTCCATCAATTAAAGCCAATACCGGCTTCCATTTGCAGATTGCCCAGTAGGGCACGTTTACGCAGGCACCCGGACAATACGCTAATGTAGCTGTCTTGCCTTCCTTTGCTTCACAGCACAGGAGACTCCCTGCCTTATACTTCAGCTGAAGCATTTCAAGTGTTGGAATCAACCATTTCTGCATTTTCCCAAAAAGTAAGGTAACGCTTTTTTCTAAAAATAAAGGGTCAGATTTACAAGGAACTGACGCATCTGCATAGACTCGTCAGTTTCCTTGCGCCAGTGCCAAATGTCCTTGCGCCACCATGTTTGTGCTGTATTTACAATACAGTGCTTCATGGCGCAAGGATTAACAGGTGTGTCAGAAATACTGATGCATCTGTTGGCACAAAAGTGACACATTGCTGGAATTGCTCATGAAAGTGACGCAACTCCAGTAATGTGCCACAACAGATAGGTGAGTCCCATACAAAAAGCCCTGCGTCATTCCTTACGCCTGGTCAGAGCAGGCGTAGGGATTTTCACACAGTGAAGGCGCAGAGTGACTCAGTGAAATGTTGTAAATTTCACGGCGTCAGTTCTATATGGCTTTTTTGCGTGGGAACGCCTAACTTGCATACATTATTCATGGCGCAGGTATAATATGACGTAGGGCTTTACAACGTGATGCATCTCCCTAGATGCGTCACTTTGTAAATTATCTGCATTGTTTGCGCCGCCGTTGCATCAAAAAAGTGAAGCAATGTAACTCAAAGGGCTTGTAAATAGGCCCCAAATAGGGGTACGTTGTGCTCCACAGATCTCCTCCCCACTTCGACCACTGTTGATGAGACTGAAACAGACAAGCTGTATCTAACAGGAGCTCTATCATGAACAGGTGCACCGGCGCACGGCACAGCTGAGAGCCTGTTTTTAAGATACTGCACTGTCTAATGCAAAGTATTCAAACACGTGTGTTCTATGCCTAATATACCCATGTGTGTATAATTCTGAGAGGGTCCTATGCCATTACGCTGAACACAGGCAGGGCTTTAAGAGGGCCGGGTCCCTCTGTGTCTCACACTTGATAGCAAATGAAAGCTAACATGTAAAAGCTCCTTATCCGGCCCTCTAATCATATCTTTAACTTTAGACTAAAACAGGGATCGATTTCTGAACAATGAATGAAAAACACGTTAAGGTAAAACACATCAGACATTTAGTTCCTGTTTATATCTTACACAATCTTCCACATTGTGAAGCACATTACTCTTGTATAGTGCATACTGTGAACACTCACCGCCTGGCCACGATTGAAAGTTTTGTACTTGAGGGCGAAGGAATTGAGAGTTTCTCGCAGGCCCTTTCACTGGGTCAAAACAATGTTCAGAGTGTATGGTCATCCAATCCTTGGCCTCTCTGCAGAGTGCACAGGGCAATGGTCACCTATTCCAGATGCAGCTGTGATTCTATGCAAATATGTGTGAAGGAGAGAAACAGTGGTCATAATATTAACAAGGCGAAAGAAAAATACATTGCTCACAGGTCAGTGAGTGAGTGCTGGGGGAGGCGAGGAGAAGGAGATCGAGGAAGTACACAAGGGGCAGAAAGACAGTGCTGAAGAGGAAAGAGAAGTGAGATATGCAGATGGAGGACTTCAGAAAGAAGAGGACTGTGGTATGAAGGGAAGAACAGGAGTGATTGAAACAGCCCGAAGACCGCTGGCCCTTCCACAGACCTCAGTAATGTTTACTTTACAGTCATATAATTTCAGAACAGAAACATTTCTAATATTATTTACAACATCATTGTTGTTACACCTTTGTCATATACAGGTAACAATTGACAAAGCCAATAGTCCTGGATTGTTTTAGATGTATGTTCGCTGTGTTATATATCTGGATGCAATAAAAGAAAGCAAAGAGAAGCAGCAACATACCAGTCAGGTGGCACTCTACGGAAAGCACAGAATTTTACTTTAAATGTTAAAGCCACCTTCTATGGGTGCCAATACAAAGCCTTTACCCCATCCCCCCTGCAGCCAAGTGAATCAGTCACCTTCTTGTGAATGAGGAAAGACTTTGTAGATACTTGTCTCTGGACCCTCAGGGCCCCGTTGTGCCGTCAGAAAGTCATTTTTTGTGATGTTCCGTGGCGCAGGAGCTTGCTCCATATTTACTAGGCAGCACAAAGCCACTTTTTTTGGCTCAATGCTGCCTCATAACTATTGTCCCCTTTAACGCAGTTTTCTGCGTTAAAGGGGCATGCATGGCATTTTGACACTGCCCCAGATTCATGAGAAATCGTAAATCTGAGGCAGTGCCAAAAACGTATGCTCCCCAGGGGAGGCGTAAGGGAGGCACAACCAGGAGAAATATCTTTATTTCTCCTTGTTTTCCTTTTTCTATGTGCTGCATTCTGCAGCGCACATAGAAAGAGGAAAAATCCTCTTGTGATTGTTTTTGTGCAGGGAGGTTTGCCTTCCTGCACAAATATAATCATCCCCTTAATGCAGGCACCCTTGCTCCATGGTGCAAAGGGGCCTGCTTTGGCGCACAACGGCCTATTGTGCGCAGGGGAAAAGCCAGGAATGCGCAGGAATTCTGGCCATTTCTTTTGCCGTAGGGCAACGCAGCCGGAAGGCCTGCTGCTCTGCCCTACGGGAAAGACACATAAATGAGGTCCTCAGACTTTTAAACTGGTGCAGACTGATGCCTGCACACATCTCCACTTTATATTGTATTCACAGTTTTAGACACAGTATCATCAGCAGCAGGGTTTGGCACATCCGAAAGGAGTGTACCCCTGCCTCATTGAACCGTGATGTCTTTTCGTCAGTCTCCATAGACCTTATGCACCTGTTTTTCACCATGTAAACTCTACTGCCAGAAGACTTCTTTTAAAACCTTTATATTTAAAAAGGGGCACCAGTACATGTTGGGAGGCATCGGCCCTCTGCTTTACTTCCTTAGAGATTCAAGTGCTTGCAAGGGCTGGAAAATATCTGAGACTTTTGGACAATCTGTTTTTACCCCCTCCTGTCCCCGCCCTTCCAGTTCCTCCCCTCAAAACCTTATAACAGACTTTTTTCGCCCCCTGTCCTAGTATCCCAGTACCAAATTATTTTATCCTTGGCTCTGGAAACCAGTCACATGATTATATAGTAACTACAAAACTGCCTCGCCAGTAATATGTATATAAACTTAAATTTGATGGTTTTCTTTGTTTCTGCTTTTAACGTGGTAACAGCGCTATGATGACATTTTACTGCAATGGTTTTAATGGGAGACAACCTTTACAACGCAACTTTTACAATGCACTACCATTACAACGAAACTTTTACAACGCAACATCCATTACATCGCATGCCATTAAGACGCAACCATTACAACGCCGCATGACACTACAACGCATACCACTACAACGAATGTCATTACAACGCAGTCATTACAACGCATACCATTACAACGCATACCATTACAATGCATAGTACCCTTACACTATCCAGCACTTACCCTACTGTTGCACCTCCTGGAGTTAGAATAGTAATTTTTACCCCTATACTATCTAACACTCACCCTACTAGCCCTATCCCTGGAAGAACGTCTCCTTTGAGGCACTCAGCACATGATTCCTCAAGCCTTCACCACTATCTTCTCAGAATAGCAGATCTGAGCACCCAAGATACTGAATTAAAGCTAAGCCGACTCCTTCTCTGCTCTGCAGAGACTGTGTAGAGTAACACAATGTTTTTGTTTTTCCCTATGTTCTGTGAAGAAAAAGGGAGAGACCCCACTGACCAAAAGACAGGGTACTACAGGTAACTAGTATGAGAGAGCGCTCTTTGACCTACACACTATATTTCACTGGCCATGCTGATAGAAGAGCTCAACCCTGAAGCCCTCTTTCTGACAGAGACATGGCTCCAGTCAGAACGTGACCCGACCACAGTGTGGGCCACCCCCCAAGGTTATACTCTTAAGCGACTCGACCGCCAGACAGGCAGAGGCGGTGGGTTGGCCATCATTTATAGAGATAACTACAGATGCTGCGTCACCTCATCCACCACACCAGCCTGTGAGAGCCTACACTTCACTCTTGAATTCTCTCCTACCACCACTTTCTCTGGCATTTTAGCTTATCGACCACCTGGTACCCTCAGCGATTTCATCACCAACATGATGGACATAGCTGCTAATCTAGTGCTCACCTCGGCAAATTTTACCTTGCTGGGTGACTTAAATCTACACCTAGATGACCCGCTTGACTCAGCTGCCAATAGCCTTCGATCAAACCTCCAGGCCATTGACATGCGCCAAAAAGGCTTTCACTCGACGCACACCAAAGGTCACCTCCTAGACCACATTTACAGCAATATAGATAGCCTAACTGTCGAGGTACCTATTCCATTGCCCTGGACTGATCATTTTTTAATACCCTTCACATGGACCACAAGCTCCCCCCCCACCTTACAAAATCACAATAAACACTGGGGACGAAAATGGGCCTCGCTCCCACTCCCTGAATGGGAATTGGCTCTCACCAAACACCTACCCCAGAAGGCGACCAATCCTAATACTGCCACTGTCAATTTCGTCAATTGGATCTCCAGTACCCTCGATCAAGTTCTCCCGAGAGATTCCCTGAATTCTATAATAAGATCCAAAGTCCCTCCTTGGTATTCGCCCGCCCTTAGAACGATAAAACAATCCTGCCGCAAACTTGAGAGAGCTTGGAGACAAGACTGTTCACAACTGAAGAAGGCAGAGTACAGAGCCGCAATAAAGCTCTACAAAAATGAAAAAAAATCTGCACAAGCCCAGTTCTACGAATCCAAAATTAATCTGGCTGCGAACACCCTAAATAAAATTTTAAAATAGTCAAATCTTTAATCTCTCCCTCCCATGAGCGTCTGTCAGCTGACAGGGCACAAACCCGTTGTAACAACTTAGCTACTTTTTTCTCCCAGAAGATTCAGGTCATTTATTCTTCTTTCTGCACGGGTAATGATGACACGGAACTGACTACCTCAACAGATTCTGACTTTCCCGTTCCCTGTCTGCTGGATAAATTTCCACTTCTTGATTCCACCACATTAGATAGATTGATCCCTAAAATCACCTCGGGATCTCCTAATAACCCAGCACCCCCGCAGACTCTCATTAAGGTCATCAATGCCATTCGCCCGGTCATCCTGGATGTCCTTAATGCCTCCATCACCTCCAACTCCGTCCCAGCTCCTTGGAAGTGTGCGATGGTTAGAGCTTTACTGAAAAAGCCCACATTTGACCAGAACAACTTGGCCAACTATCGCCCAATTTCCCTGCTTCCCTGGATGAGCAAACTGCTTGAGAGGCACGTCGATAACATTTTAGTAGATTATCTAGAGTCCAATAATCTGCTACGTGCCTCTCAGACAGGATTCCGTCCTCAGCACGGAATTGAAACTGCTCTCTTATCAGTGACGGAAGAAGCCAGAGCGGTGCTGGACTGGGGAGGTAAAGCGGCCATCATATTACTCGATCTCAGTGCCGCGTTCGACACTGTTAACCATGCCACACTATTACATCGATTGAATGGCTTGGGCGTGTCGGGCGTGGCCCTGGAATGGCTGACCTCCTTCCTGGTTGAGCGATTCTTCCAGGTGTTTGAAGGCGAGGTAGTCTCCCCTAAGCATCCACTCAGTTGTGGGGTTCCCCAGGGCTCCTCCCTAAGCCCCACCCTTTTTAATGCCTATATGCGACCTCTAGAAAAGGTAGTCCATCCCTTCGGTGTGCGTATTGTCACCTACGCCGAGGACACCCAATTAGTGGTCTCTTTGGACCACCCTGAGGGGTCGTCTAACACCTTAGGTCCCTGTCTAGAGGCTGTTGCTAAGTGGATGCAGTCCTCCTGTCTTAAACTTAACGGGGAGAAGACGGAGATTATGCTACTGGGCAACCCTTCTCCGTCCGCCCTAGCATCCATCTGGCCCACATGTCTCGTCTCTCCCCCCCCCTCCCAAACCCCAGATAAAGAGCCTGGGAATCTGGCTTGATAAAGCACTTGACTGTTCGGTCCAAGCCACCAAAACAGCCTCTACGTGTGTCGGGCTAATGAAAATGCTTCGCAAAGTGCTCCCTTTGCTTCCATTCCAGGCGAAGAGGGTCATGGTTCAGGCCCTGATACTCTCCCGCCTGGATTATGGAAATGCCCTATACATAGGAGCCCCGACAGCAGTGACCAACAGGCTTCAAGTCACGCAAAACTGCGTTGCGCGACTACTCTATAACATTCCCCGCTGGCAGTCAGCCAAGAAAGCTTTAAAAGAACTTCACTGGCTCCCAGTAGCTGCCAGAGCACAGTTTAAGGCCATGTGCATTCTGCACAAATCCTTCCACCGCACAGGCCCTGCTATCCTGTTTCCTTTAGTTGTGCCTTATGCCCCATTAGGAGCCCTCCGCTCTAGCTCACTGCATCTAGCAACGACAACTAAAATTAACAAAGCTCGATGGGGCGGTCGCTCCTTTTCCCACACCACTGCCAAGCTTTGGAACTCTCTCCCTCTATCCCTTCGAGAGAACAACAACCGGATGTCCTTCAGAAAAGCTCTGAAAACCCATTTGTTCGCAAATGCGTGTTGATTCACCCTGAAGCCCGCCACAGTAATTCAGTCAAAATCGCTGCGAGGTCTCCGGGTAGTTACGCGCTATATAAGTGCAATTTTTCATTTCATTTCATTTCAAATATCATTCAGCTGTCAACTTATCACCACCAGCAAAACATTCAAATACCTTACAATGATCATAAACACGGGCCCAGAGAACAATTATAAACACATAGATAGAGACTATAACTAGTATTACAACATAATTTTATTAAATCAGTTTTTTACTTTATAAAAGATTCCTAGTAGAATCAAAAAATGCCACAAATGCAATTTTATACAACAAATGATAAAAAAAACTAGAGCACACGAGAGACAACAAGTATGTGAAACATTAAAAACATAATACGGTTATTTCAATCGAATCAATCAACTTGGAAAAGGCCCATTGATTAAGTACTTGATTGGACATAGAGAGTGATGATAAGTTTACAGCTAAATGATATTTGAGAAATATAGTGTCTAGGTCCAAGAGATCCCTCTCATACTAATTTCCCTATGGTCTGACATGTTTCTTTTGCTTTATTTGTTGGAGAATTTTAGTGTTCCGCATGCAGATACTTAACCTTTGAGATTCGGCTCACCTAGTTTCTTGAGGTGCTTGGTATCCAGTGTGATGTTAGACGCGGAGACACCTGCCCCGACAAAACATAACCAGCTCCGATGCATCCTGATCAACACCCGCTCCGCATGCAAACATGCATTTGAGCTCTGGGACCTACTCGACACCGCATCTACGGACGTCGCCTTCCTGACCGAGACCTGGATGAATGAAGCCTCCTCTCCAGACATCGCCATAGCCATCCCCGACGGATAAGAACGCCCGCAGAGACCGCACCAACGGAGTTGGAGGAGGAATCGCCATAGTCCACAGGAAAACAATCAGGGTCTCAACAAACCCCGACGACACTCTCAGCACCACCGAACACATGCACTTCCACAAGGACCCCAAGACCACCCTAAGAGGCAACCTCATCTACAGACCACCCGGACCCCGACCGCAATTCTGCAACGCCATCGCCGACGTCATCAGCACGCACGCACTGACCTCCACCAACTACATCCTCCTTGGAGACCTGAACTTCCACCTGGAGAACAACGACGATAGAAACTCCACCACCCTGATAGACAACCTCGCCAACCTCAGACTGAAACAGCTCGTCACATCGCCAACCCACATCACCGGACACACGCTCAACTCCATCTTCTCCTCTAGCCCACACGTCTCCTTCAGCCACATCTCAGAACCCACCTGGACCGACCACCACTGCATCCACTTCACCTTCTGGAAACCCGTCGCACCTCACCACACCCTAAAGATCCCCCATCGCTGCTGGGGGAAAATCACTGAAGTGCAACTACAGACAAACCTCGCACTCAACCCACTGACCAACCCCTCCAACCCCGACGAGGGTGCACGCACCCTCAGATGATTGATGGACGACTGCGCCAACACCTTAACCACGCTGAAAAAAACAACCCTCAAAGACGTGAGCATCGAAGACACAATCAAGTCCATGGGCACAATCCACTCCGGCTCGCCATATGACCCTTTCCCACACAACATCTTTAACAAAGCCGGCAGCTACATCGCACCCCACCTACGCAACATCATCAACCTCTCCTTCGAGACCGCGACCTTCCCTGAAAGTTGGAAACACGCCCAGATCAACTCTCTACTGAAGAAACCAAAAGGGGGACCAGAGTGAACTGAAAAACTTCCGGCCCATCTCCCGGCTTCCGTTCCCAGCTAAGGTCATCGAGAAGATAGTCAACATCCAACTCACCCGCTACCTCGAAGACAACAGCATCCTGGACCCCTCCCAGTCAGGTTTCGGCAGCAACTACAGCACCAAGACCGCCCGCATTGCCGCTACAGATGACATCAGAATACTACTGGACAACAGCAAAACGGCGGCCCTCATCCTCCTGGACCTCTCTGCCGCCTACGATACCATCTGCCATTGCACACTATGCACACGACTCCATGACACAGGGATTCGAGACAAGGCCCTGGACTGGACCTCCTCCTTCCTCTCCGGCAGAACCCAGAGAGTCCGCCTCCTCCCCTTCCAATCCAAAGCCTCTGAGATCATCTGCGGTGTCCCACAGGGATTGTCCCTCAGCCCGACGATGTTCAACGTCTACATGGCGCCTCTCGCACGCGTCGCCCGACATCATGACCTCAACACAATCTCCTACGCCGACGACATTCAACTGACCCTCTCCCTCACCAAGGACCTCACTGCCAAATCCAACCTACACCAGGGAATGAAGGACGTCGCCGACTGGATGGAGGATAGCCACCTTAAACTGAACACAGACAAGAAGGAGATCCTCATCCTCGGGCCCAACCCCTCAGCCTGGTGGCCCATATCACTGGGGAACCCCCGCCCCGCACCCACGAACCACGCACGCAACCTGGGAGTCATCCTCGACTCGAAACTCACCATGACCATCAAGTCAACGCTGTCTCCTCCTCCTTCTTCAACACCCTCTGGATGCTCTACAAAATCTACAGATGGATACCAACAGACACAAGGAAAATAGTCACCCAGGCCCTCTTCAGCAGCAGACTCGACTACGGAAATGCCCTCTACACCGGAGCCCCGACCAAGCTCATCAACAGACTGCAAAGAATCCAGAATGCCTCTGCACGCCTGATCCTCGATTTCCCGTGCCGCGACCACATCACCCCCCACCTGAAGAACCTGCACTGGCTCCCTGTTGACAGAAGAATCTCCTTCAAGCTCCTGATCCATGCACACAAGGCACTCCACTAGACCGGCCCAGCCTATCTCAACAGTCGACTCTCCTTCTACGTACCCAACAGAAATCTCCGCTCCGCAGACCTCTCCCTGGCTACCATCCCACGCATCCACAGAACCACAGCCGGAGGCAAATCCTTCTCACGATGCACCGCCAAGACCTGGAACACCCTTCTTCACATCCTTTGACAAACCGAAGACCATCTAACCTTCAGCAGACAACTGAAGACCTGGTTGTTCGACCAGTAGAAACAGCACCCCCTTCCTCCCCACCCCTCAGCACCTTGAAACCCTTAAGGGTATGTAGTGCGCTTTACCAATTATATGATTGATTGATTGATTGACAGTCAATGGCTGTAGGAGTTTGGTCCTGAATTGTAATAGAATAGGACTTTCCTACCCCTTGCAAGGCCCAAACCACTTTCCGAGTAGTCAAGTAAGTAACCCTTCCTTTGTTTATCTTTTATATAGTGCTTCAAACCCCTGGCAAGGTTGTAAAGTCCTCTGGCTTGCATTGAGTTCCTGGGTCACCTGGAATGCATGATTGGATGGAGTGTTAGTTGTAGATGCCCTATGTGGGGCCTGCTGAATAAATACCTTAAACATCTTAGATGATTCTGCCTCCTGATACTGCTGGATCTCTCAGCTGCCTTTGAGAAAGCCAAGCATTCTACCATAATTTGCACTCTGGAACCTCAAGATGGATTCACCTGCAGTGTCCTTCCCTTGGTCTCCTTCTACCTTTGGCAACCACCACCAGTTTGTTCAAATTGGCACCTCCAGGTCACAAAAGATCCCTATTACCTGCGGCAATTGCCAGGGTTCCATACTCTTTCCTGTCATCTTCACCATCTACGTAGAGCTGTTTGGTGCTCTACTCATATTTAGGTTACTCATCCTAAGTGGGTCGGGTTTGCCCAGACGTAGGTCCCATGTACTGTGGCACTGGAACCAAGCTGATGAGTCCTTAACTAGGGCAAAACCGGTCCTGGGTTGCTTGCTAGTTTAGGCAAGATGGTTCTGATTGGAGCACAGTCAGGACTGATTTGCATATAGCTGGGTGCAAACAGAAGTGACAAGGTGTGCAAAATAACAATGGATTTTGTATACTTTACTACTCACAGATAACAGCATCGAGATTCGCCAATATTCCGATGATACACAGCCCTACTTGAATGTCCTCTCTGCTTCAGACATCCAGTGCCTGAAACACTGCCTGCACATCATCCTGACCTGGATATCTATTGCCCACCTGAAGATCAACCCAGCAAAGACAGAATTAGTACCAAATTGGCTTCGTCACATGAACCTTGATGGCTTCAAACCCAAATTTTCAATGAACGTTAAGTCACTTGGATTCACTCTGGCCATCAACCTCACACTCCAGTGCCACACTGTCTAAAAACACAAAGACTGCCTGGTAGCAGCTCTCTCTTGTAAAGAAATTGAAACAGTTTCTTCCAGTTCCAGTTCCTGCTTTTCAAGCCTCCTATTCTTACAACTAGATGGTGATACCATGCTCCATTGTCTCCCGGACTCCACACTGGCACCCCGGAAGGGCATCCTACAAATTGCTGCATGCCTCATCCACGGCTGAAAGGAATATCATCACATCACCCGCATCCTGATAGAACTCCATTGGCTCACCTTGCCTGTCCGCACCATCTTCTAAACTAGCTGCATCTTTTACAAAACCATCACCATCAGTACCGCGCTCATCTTGCAGACAAGCTCACCATCTCAGCAAACTCATGACCAGGACACAATCAGACTACACACTAAGCAGTGTAAAAAGAGAAAATAAGGTAGAACCCTGGATCTGGAACAGAATCCCCACCCCAACGCTACTCAACTTTAGGGACAAAGTGAAGACTCCTCTATTTAAAGAATACTACACCACAGTGCATTAATCACCTATAATCCAGTTATATTTCTTATCACTTGTTGACTTTATGATTTTCTTTGACTGTGTACAGTGGTCTGCCATCTTCTGGATAGGTTTGCCCTACAGAAATACTGTATTTATGCATATAATGGATAAAGCACACCCTGCTGTACATTACGAGGATATTGCTAGTCACCAAGGAGTTTCATGACTATATAAAGGAACAAGGCTGAGGCCTAGTCCCTTTATAAGGCTATGAAACTATGAGGTGTCTTGTAATATCCTTTGCATGTTTGCCAGGGATTACTTTCACCCATATAGTACATGGTGACACCATCCCCTTTTCCACAAACCACTTACAACTTTGGTACATTTTATATGAAAGAGCGAGCATGTTTGCAAATATGAAGAATACAAATAAAACCTCTAGTGCAAAATTAAAATCATCATAAATGTGCTACATATTTGTTTCAAACAGATATTAGAAACTGTTCAATACAAGTCAGTTTCTTAAAAAAAACAAAGTTTCAAAGTAGCTTGGAATGTGTAGAAACATGCAGAAAGATTCGAGCTTTTCTCTCTCTAAAGAGTGCAAAAAATAAACATGTCTCTGCCTGTCATTATAAGCTCTTGAAATAGAGCAGAACAAAGAAAAGAAAAGTTTCTGTCACCTTGTCTGCTGACAGCAGGCATTGTGACGTTAGAACTCAACTGTAATAACGTATAATAGTCAAGTTCTGACATCTTTTCTTTGTAATCAGCGACTGAGTGCGTCACCAGTCATCGATTATAAAGAAATTAGAGACATGCATTTATACTAGGATTACAGAATCCTGTGCTGCTGCGGAATACCTGCGGCATTGCATCACTCTGGAGAGTATTAAAATTAACAATGACTCACGGAAGCTCCTGCTCCAGCAAACATCAGTTGAGGTCATTCATAGGTCTAGTGATTATTATACGAGGTTCATTGGAGGTTATGACCTGCTGATGGAACCAGTGAAGGCATGCCTGGCATGGCAAAGAAAAACACCCTTATTGAGCTGTAGTTACAGTGCCTGCATTAAAACAGTTTGTTTTGGTAGAGTGTGTTGTGCCTGTGGATATTAGCGCAGTGAGGTTGGGAGCTGTGCTGAGTCAGTGGGTGAAAGGCAGGGAGAACACAGTCACCTTTTCTTATAAAAACAGAAATTTGCAGTGAGACGTTCCACCACTAGGAGAGTACTCCATGTTCCTGGCTCATGGAAAAAAAATGATTTTACCTGTGAGCTGCACACTATGGGGCAGGTTTATGAGTTCTGGAGGCTCTCTGCAATCAGCAGGGATGTGCCAGAACAGATGCAACACACAATTCCCTCCCTGTGCCACCACAAATGCGTCGCATTTACAATGCAGCGCACTGTGGCGCAAGGATAGGGCATTGAGTGTCGCATCCTGTGGCGTAAGGGCGGCGCATTGCTGGAGTCGTGTCGCAGCATGGATGTAAATGTGACTCCGTGAAATCTTGTAGATTTCAATGCTCACTTTTATGAGGCGTTCCTGCAAAGGAACGCCCACCTGGCGCCGGAACGCCCACATGAAGCCTAACGCAGGTTTCATGTGGTGCAGGGCTTTACAACATGACACCTCTCCCGAGATGCGTCATGTTGTAAATAAGGTGCAACATGGGGCATGGTTTACACCGCCGCTGCGTCACAGAAGTGATGCAACGGCGGTGTAAATGTGGCGCATGGGGCTTGTAAATCTGCCACTTTGTACATATCATAAGGACCCTAGAGATTTTATGATGAGAGAGCAGGGTATGGATGATATGCTAGATTAAGAAGGTTACTCTTACAGTTACAAAACTATAACATAGAAATTAAACATCTATCAGGTGCTGCCAATGTCTGTGCAGACTGTCAGTCAAAGTCACCAATTCTGTGCAGAAATGGGTGTTGGATGCAAATGACTACAAATGTATAGTAGCCACTGTAGATGCCCTCAGATGATACAAAGGGGGGAGGTTACAAGGATGACCTAGTTTTGAGGAAAGTGTGTTGTGAGCGACTGGCCTAGTTTGAAGCATCTTGTTGAATTGTTACATAGTTTTGCCAGAGTAGTAATGGAATTGAGGTGAGAAGGCGGTGTTTTATTAAGAGCTGACACATTTGTTCTCAAGCTGGATTGAGAAGTTGTGTTATTTCTTTAGTTCATGGGGCACTTGAGCAGTTCTTTCACCAGAAAGGTTTGAGCTGGCGATTCTGGTGGACTGGCATAGACAGGCAGAATGAGCGTTTTCTTTTAATAGAAGCAAAGAATGTGTTCTTTCAAACAAGCATTGGCAATACTCCGCTTAGTTCTTTGCCATTACCTATTGGTCTTAGAAAAAACATTTTTTAATCTATGGTTGCTTTGCCTGAAGATAAATGCTTTCTGTGTTGACTACTACTTTTAGGTGGATACACTTTTCGTTCGTACGCACAGCCACCACTTATGTTGCCATTGGCTTTTTAAGTTACATCTTTGCATTGGAAAGGACACCCTGTGAACTTGTATCCTACAAAGCTGTGCAACGTGTGTCTGAGATGATGGAGGCGTTTTTGAAAGGCAACAATGTTAAGCTCTATCCGGTATCACCCCAAGTCCAGTTGGCATATTGAACAGGCTAATAGAAAAGAGGAAGTTAAGTCTGTGTTGACATATGTGCTAATTCTCTTTTGGACTATCATAACACTCCAAATACCACAATGGGTGGAACACCATTCAAGTTGTTGAAAAGAAAAGAAGGGAAAACTAGATTGGTTCCTGACTAGCTGTTTATGCTACACGTGCGGCCTGCAAAACCATGAATGATTAACGTGTGAAGGAAAATTCAGACACGTGCAAATGAAAACTTATTGTGACAAAAATGTTCATATCAAAGAGAGGAGTATTAAAGCTAGTGTTTGGGTATTGTTGAAAGGGATAACTGTAAAGAAGCACAAAGCTGTTTTGGCATTTGAAGGGCCCAGGTAAAAAGACTTAACATGCTAAAATGAGTCTGCTCAGCTCAGTGGTGACTGGTGATGGTCTACATGTAATCAGGTGCTTTTTAAAGGTAAGCAGGTCAAGTTCCTAAGAGATATGGTCTGTGATAATGCTCATTGTGGGTTTTTAGCCGATGAATCTACTGGAAAGGAAGTGGAAAGATGCAAGTCAACGATTAGAAACATTTCTCTGCCTAAATTGTAAATTGCCTAGAGTTTCTGATACATCAGCCAAAGTGCTTGAGGCTGTTGTGAGCAAGGTTGAACTGTGTGGTGTTGGACTATGCGGCTAGATTGATTAGGGATTTTCATTGTCCTTGCATCGTGCACGAAGACACAAAGACAATGCAAAAGCCTCATTAGGAATTAATAAGCCATGCGCTGATAGGTGTTCCCTAATTGGAGCATGAGTGTTCCCATGCATCTAACCATGGATTTAGTGCAATTCCAGATATGCAAGGGTATGTAAACTAACCCTGGGTGTAGTTCGTGTAGTAGTGCTACGCGTAGCTATGTGAAGTGCACTTTGCACTACGCAAGGTACGCGTAGCTACGCAAAGTGCGTAGTGCACAATGCAAAATGCTGTATGCAATGGTTGCGCAGTGCCAGATGCTTGTACACACTGTGCAATTAGTGCAAACCACATCTTGCACAGTGCAAGGGGTCGTTTTCTGCCGCTCGAGTAGATTTGTACTCCAGCGGCAGCGTTCTCAACGCGGACTGGTAGTTTCTCATCGTGAGTGGTCTCGAGCATACGCGACCACTTGCAATGAGAAATCTGACCTCCCCGCGTTGAGAATCTCGCCGGGAGGTTTATTTTCCACGCTCGCGATTGGCAACTTGATGTTGCTGATCGCGAACGAGGAAAAAGTCTTGCCAGGATGTTATTTTGATCGCTTGCGGTCGCCAACTTGATGTTGAGGACCGCGAGCAAACTAAAAAATGCCCGCTACGCGTTTTTGCACAGTGCTGCATGCAATATGCATAGCGCATAGTTGCGCCAACTACGCAAGCCTAGTGTAGTCCTACACCCAGGCGTACTGTAAACCTAGCAATGTGTGAAATTGGTACGCCTCTCTGAGGATGGCATAATGAGGAGAAAAATCTTTTTTTCTCCTTGCTATTCCCTCTTTCTACATGTGAATCATTCTGCATAGAAAGATGAAACTGTCTCTTTGGATTGTTTTGTGTAGGAAGGTATCCCTTCCTGCAAAAAAATAATCCTGCCTGTAATGCAGGCTTATAAAGTGTCACAAGACCTTTGTTTATGTCCTCGCCAGCTGCTGCTGTGGTGTGATTGTTTACAGTGGTTTCAGTAGTACTGACATCTGGTTCTCACTTCAGTGGTTCTCCTTCATCTTTACGAAAGAAATCCCTTTTACTTCACCTGAATGCTCAGCTTCGCTTACTTGCTTTCCTGTCTGTCAGCTACAGCAGTGAAAAAGGAAATTGTATTATTGAGTAAAAGCTATTCTCATATATCACACATCCATATATTCTTTCTAACTACACATACCAAGATTGGACCATATATAATAGGGAAAAACAACTTCAACACTTCGTATTAAAAAATATATATGTAGCGTATATTTATTGATTACATAGTAAGCATTACCTCCTCGTTAGTCTTCCTCGCCACATGACTTACATAGTGAGCTTCAGCTCCACGACAGAACCCTCCAAAGTAAAAAAAGCCTCCCACCCCCTCCCAACATGGCCGACCAGTCACACCTGACCTCTATAAGAGGCGGGCCGGCCCAACCAACAGCCTGTTTTTTTTGTTCTGCGCAATCTCTCCAGAGGCGCTGTAAGGTAAGGTTGGGACCTGCCCTAGCTGGTCCATGGGTCTTGGGTTGGAAGTCCTGCCTTAGCGGACCCTGGGACCTTAACCCCCTCCCCCTCTTCCTTCCCCTGGTCCTGTGGGACAGGTTAGGTGCTGCTCTAGCGTGCCTGGGCTCTTGGAGGGGGGGGGCGGCAGTGGGGTTGGGGGTTCTCCCTTTTCCTGTTCCCAGCCGTTTGATGTGGTCCTCGCCCGTTTGACGGGCTCTGGGGACCGGCACTGTCCCTGGTTTTTTGGGGGAAGAGGCGCCGGTCGCTTGTTATGGCGGCCGCCGTGTGGTTTAATTTCTCCCCGTTTTGCCTACGCGGGATCGGCTGGGGTGGCTGTGTGCCGCATCTGGCCTACGCGTCCCGGGGTTTGTGCCTGCAGGATTCCCCGCTCCTCGCTCGGGGCTGGTAGGGCGTCTGGAGACGGCCTTGCGCCTCGTTCTCCCGGGGTCCGCCGGGCCGGGGGTAGGGGCTCACGATTCCCCGCCTCGGCGGGTCTTGTGCTAAAAATCCCGTGGACAGCGCTTACCTGGCGCCGGCCGTCCTGGTGTCTTCCCCCTCCATGGCGCGGGGCGGGAGATGCGGATTTCAGCGCTGGATGCTGCCGCCGGTCTGGTGTTTTTTCTGGCCTACGGCCCGCGGGTCTCTGCCGTGACCTGATTGGCCCGAGACGCGACCCGCCATTTGGGGGCGGGGTCTCGCTCCAGGTGCTGCGTGTAAGGTTTAGCGCTTACAGCTGTGGCCTCTGGCGGATATATTATGCTCCCTGCGCCGGGGGGCCCTTGAGTTTCTCCGCTTTCTTTGGTTGGTGGTGTTTGCTCTCGCACTATGGAGCAGGAGTCTGGCACTGCAGGTCAGGTGTCTGAACCCATGTCTGCTTTGCCCTTTTCGGCTCAGTCTCTACGACTGATGATCCAGTCGGCAGTCGCTGATGCCCTTGCGCTGCGTGATGCTCAGGGCCCTTCCTCACCGAAACGTCCACGCAGGGACCCCACTCCTGTCTCGGATGCGGAGGGGGAGGATGAGGATCTCCATGGCCGTTACATCCAGGGTCAGGAGCTTCGTGAGGTCCTTGCCCACATAATAGATAACTTGGCCTTCCCGCCTCCGGCGACGGAGGAGGCTTCCGAGGATTTCTTTGTCCAGTATCAGCGCAAGGCTCCGGACTCCCTTCCGCTTCATGCGTCCATAGAGAAAGGTCATCGAGGGGGAGTGGCTGGATGTTGATAAGCAGGCTTTTCCGCGATATCTGGCGAAGCGTTACGCTGTTGAGGAGTTTACTCTGGACTTCCCTCCAGCTGTGAAGGTGGACTCTCTGGTAGTGGGTCTGTCGTCCCAGGGTTCCATCATTTCGGAGGACGCCTCCCCCTCTGACCCTGTGGACAAACGCGTGGAGGCTGCCGCTAAGCGATCTTATGCTGCGGCTAATTTCACCATCAGGGCCTCAGCCTATTTATCTTGCACGGTGCAGTCTTTGTTGAAGGACTTCCAGTCCCTGGGTGAACTCCTGGATCAAGGGGCTGATGTTGTGCCCACGCTGGCCTTGATGGAACAGCAGACGCGCCTCCTGTCGGACATTTCCTTTGACACTCTGGGTGCGGCGGCTGCCGCTGGGGGTGCGGCGATACAGGCCCGGCATCAGATCTGGCTGCGGCATTGGAAGTCGGAGGCGGCCCAGAAGGCTCTGCTCATGAAGATACCGTTTACCGGGGCTAAGCTGTTTGGCCCTCCTTTGGAGGTTATGATCAAGAAATCGGCTGAGGACCGCAAGTTGCTGGCTCCCATCAAATCATCTGGGTCCCGCTTCCCGGGTCGCGGCCGGATTTTCTCCTCGTCTTCCAGGGGTAGGGGTGGCGCGCCCTTTCGTGGAAGGGGTCGTGGCCGGGGCGCCCCTTACTTTAGCAAATCCCGGTCGCAGCCGGCGGCTGCCGCTTCCTCTGCCACCCCTAAATCCTGACTTTCGGCAGTCTCCCTCCGGGGTGCTCCCTGTGGGGGGACGTCTCCGCCACTTCCTCCCGGCCTGGGAGAATTCTGTCACGGATCTTTGGGCTCTTCGGATTGTGAGGGAAGGGTTCTCCATCACCTTCTCCTCCCCTCCTCTGGATTTTTTCCTCGCTACGCCCCTGCCTTCCTCCCTGGTCAAGAGACAGGCCTTGCTGGCCGGAGTTCAGGACTTGCTTGCCAAATGGGCCATCCGCCCGGTCCCTCCGTCACAGAGGGGTTCGGGCGTCTACTCCATCCTGTTTCTGGTGAGGAAGGTGTCTGGGGAGTTCCGCCCTGTGTTGGATTTAAAATGGTTGAATTCTTATATTCCTCATACTAAATTCAAGATGATCTCTCTGCAGGAAATTCTGCCTCTTCTGGTGCAGGGCGAGGTGGTGGCTTCGCTGGATCTCCTCCACGCCTACCTCCATGTCCCGGTCCATCCGGTGTCTCAGTCCTTCCTCAGGTTCTGCGTGGGAGGTTCCCACTATCAGTTCCAGGTACTTCCGTTTGGCTTGTCATCTGCCATGAGGGTATTTACTACGATCCTGGCCCCCCTAGTGGGTATTCTGCACTGTAGGAAGGGGGAGGCTCTAGTTGGCGCAGTGTAGCACTAGCGACAAGCAGGGACTCTCTCTTCCTCGTCAGGGCTGAGGGTTACCTTCCAGACAACCTCTGCTTACCCTCTAGGTAGTGTGGCTTAAGCAGTCGTAGGCTAATCTTTGGGGCACATAGGGTTAAACACTTGCAATATTACACCTTTACAACCAACCCACCACACAACGAGACCAGACTGTATTCTGTAAAAATATATATCTTTATATAGATTTTAAGCAGGCTTGTGAATACAGTCAACGTACTTTACGGTATCGGTTTCAAATTACTTAGTTCAAGTTGCCACAGTTCTTTCTAGCAGTTTAAGCGTTCTCTTAGGGCCCTCAGGCCGGTGTCAACAAAGTTCTTGTGGAGCAAGCGGCTTCCAGGGGATCTGTCCCACGTCGCGTTGCCTTCCCGGGGTCGCTGTTCGTTGCGGCTCTCAGCCGGGCAGTTCACGGGTCATCCGGGGCAGCGGTGTTCTGTGGCGGCAGGGTCCTCTCCTCGTCGTCCGCTCCGACCCTAGAGGCGGCGGTTGCGTGGTGGCGGCAAGTGGCAGTACGGTCCCCAAGTGCAGGACGTACCCAGCCAAGTGCCGGTGCAGCTGTGCGCTCACAGCTGAGCTGTCGGGCAGGATACCGACCTAGTGGACTCTCACAGGGCAACTGTCCGTCTTTTCAAGTGGATTGGCTGCTCGTGGCGCAGTCAACTCGAGAGCTCGGACCGGACGGGTCCTCCTTCGCTTTGCTCTCGGGCTCCCGGTTCAGTTGCGGTCACGGTGTTCGGGCCAGCGGCGGCTGGTCCTCACTTTGCTTTCGCTGTTGCTTTGGGCCCCGGTCACGGTGGTCAGGTGGATGTCGTTGCCTTGGAGGAGATTCCTCCGTCGGTACTGCAGCGATAAGCAGCACACGCAGTCGCTTTCTTCAGGGTGTAGCGCCCACTGGTCCTGGGGCGCTGGTCAGGGGGCAAGTTCAGTTTGCAAGCCCTTGGAGATCTCTTAGCAGAGTTTGGCACAAAGTAAAGCAAAAGTCTTCTCGCAGTTTTTCCTTCTCCCTCTCCTTCGGCAGCAAGGCACCAGACACAGGCAAGAGTAAGCACCCTTCCTTGTCTCTCACGGTCCTTCTCGTCGGGCAGAGTTCCTTCTGTAGCCCAAACAGGATCTAATTTTCAAGGAGCAGGGCTCCTTCTTTTATAGGCCATTTCCTTTGTTCTCGCAGGCCAGGGGGGCCTTTGCATAGCCACTCTCAGTCCCTGAGTACCCCGGTGGGTGTACTCCGGCTTCTGCTTTCAGTGTGAGGGGCAGGCGCATCAGACGCCCCACAGGAGGTGGAGCCAGCATTGTGCGGACAGGGGCGGCCAGAGTACCTTGTTGATGGGGGCTTCGCCCTTCCTGGGCCAGGTGCCGGCTGAGTCATCAGTCGCTCCCCAGGAGGGTGGAGCCAGCATTGTGGTGGCAGGGCACAGCTACAGTTCGAGTCAAGAGGCACCCCTACCTCCCACTAAGGTGTGATCTGCGCATTCACCACCTGTCATCCCCCCAGCCCTGTCACTCACACGTCCCAGACAGTCAGATACGCATACCAGCAGAGGCGGCTGAAATGGTTAGGCAAGCAAATGCTAACTTTCTAAAAGTAGCATTTGCAAACCCAGGATACTAAAATAAACTTTACTAAAAGAAATATTTTATCATCCTGAGTTCAGGCATACTAAACATGACTCGCTACCATGCTCCTTGAGCCTGCTGGGATTATAGGGTGTAATAATTCCAGCAGCTCAGTCTGGCCTAATGGAGCAGGTAGCCTTCAATAGTGAAATACGGTTTTGGTTATAAGTCACTACTAGGACATGCCACACACATCAGGGCTTGTCCTACCTTACACCTACAACGCACCCTGCCGCAGGCCTACCATAGGGGTGACTAATATGTAGTCAAGGGAAGGTTCGGGGCTGGCAAGTGGGTGCACTTGCCCAGCTAGCGTGACAGTACGAGACCGCACGCGGGTTCTGCGGTCGCAGTTCCCAGACACATCTTTACGGCTGCTTCGGTGGGTGGCGCAACCAGCGCTGCAGGTCCACCAGCAGTATTGGCATTCACAAACCCTGGCACTCTCCAGTGCACTTTACTAGGGACTAACAGTAAATCCAATGAACCAATCATGGATACCAATCGCATGTACAATTTACAGTAGGGAGCACTTGCACTGCGGCACGGGTCAGCCGTGGCGCAGTGCCCTGAGTATCGGAAAACCAGCAAAACATCGGAGGCACATCAGCAAAAAAGTGGAAGGGAGACTCACGCCAAGGTGCCAAGTCTAACATGTGTCCCCTCCAGCTGAAATGTGGGGGGAACTACCCTTCCCCAGGGAGTTCCACATCACTAAGGCGGAAAAATCTGGACAGACCGTCAGCGTTGGCGTGATCGGTGCCAGGGCGGTGTTCCACCGTAAAGTCCATACTCTGTAGAGAAATGGACCACCTCAACAGTTTCGGGTTCTCACCCCTCATTTGCATCAACCATCTGAGGGGCCTGTGGTCCGTCTGAACTCGGAAGTGAGACCCAAACAAGTAGGGTCTTAGCTTCTTCAGCGCCCAGACCACAGCAAATGCTTCACGCTCTATTGCACTCCACCTACTTTCCCGTGGAAGTAACCTCCTACTTATGAAGGCTACGGGTTGGTCAAAGCCCTCCTCAGTCATCTGTGAAAGAACAGCCCCTACACCATGCTCTGAAGCGTCTGTTTGCACTATGAATTCCTTGGAGAAATCAGGAGCCAGGAGCACGGGCGCCGTGCACATGGCAGTCTTCAGGGTGTCAAAAGCCTTCTGACAGGTGTCAGTCCAAATCACATTCCTGGGCTGCTTCTTCGAAGTCAGCTCTGTCAAGGGGGTCACGATCGTGCCATAGCCCTTGACAAACCTCCTGTAATACCCAGTGAGCCCCAGGAAGGCTCTCACTGCAGTCTGGGTCTTGGGGGGTTCCCAAGCCAGGATGGTCTCGATTTTGGGCTGCAAGGGTGCTACCTTGCCACTCCCAGCGTGGTGTCCCAAGTACACCACTGAACCCTGCCCAATCTGGCACTTGCTTGCCTTGATTGTGAGGCCTGCTCTGCGCAGGGCCATCAACACCTCCCAGAGGTGTCGCAAGTGTTCTGGCCAGGTGCCACTGAACACCGCGATGTCATCCAGGTAGGCAGCACTGAACTCGTCCAGTCCAGCCAACACCTGGTTGACCAATCTCTGAAAGGTGGCAGGGGCATTCTTCATCCCAAATGGCATAACCCGGAACTGGAAATGCCCATCTGGTGTACAGAATGCCGACCTCTCCTTTGCCCCATCGGTCAAGGCGATCTGCCAGTACCCAGACGTTAAATCAAACGTACTCAGGAACTTGGCAGCCCCCAGCCGATCAATGAGCTCATCAGCTCTGGGGATGGGGTGCGCGTCAGTCTTCGTGACTGAATTGAGTCCTCTGTAGTCCACACAGAACCGGAGTTCGGGTGTGGCTCCCGGCGCAGCAGCCTTCGGAACCAAGACCACGGGGCTGGACCAAGGACTGCTGGAAGACTCAACCACCCCCAGGGCAAGCATCTTGGAGACCTCCTCCTTGATGCAGGCCCGGACCCTGTAAGCCTTATGCTTCACAGGTAAGCTGTCTCCAGTGTCCACATCATGGACGCACCAATCTGTGACACTCGGAACCAGGGAGAACAGATCTGGAAACTGCCCCAGCAACTGGCGGCAGTCTTCCTGTTGTTCGGCGGTCAGGGTGGGTGAGAGGTTAACTCCATCCACTGACCCATCTTTCTCACAGGCCACCAAGAGGTCAGGAAGAGGCTCCGTGTTGGACAGGCCACGTGAAGGGCTTGCTCCCTCCCCGCATGACAAGGCCCGAGCCCGGCCCTCCAGGTGTAACCCACAGTAACCACCCGCTCCCCGTCTCATACGGGACCCCTGCCCCCGGACATCCCTGCATCATGGGTCCGGACCACTACCGGCCCCCTCACCCGGCCTGGGCGCCATCTTGGACATTGCACCACGAGGCCGCGTGGCCTCCGATCGACCCTAACCCTGGGCCTGGCCAGGCCCCGACATCCCGGCACCACCATCCACCCAGGAGGTGAACGGACCACTTGGCAGGTCAATGGGAGAAAGAAGTGTCGATGGCTCTCCCCCGCCAGGTGCCGATCGCCCCCAGCTCCCCCAGGCGCTGGCTCCACCCCCCTGCCGGGTGTCTGGACTCCCTCATCCCGGACCTCCCGACCTCCAAGTGCGAGGGTCCGGACATCAAAGGGCGCCAGACCTATAACTGGGGCAGCTCCAGAGCAGGAAGGCAGTTGTATCCTGGAGTCGAGAGACGCAGTGAAGAACTCATCCTTGACGGACTACTGGCGCTGCCGTAGTCCTACCTTGCGAACTACCGTCTTGCCTGCTGGCGCTGCCGCAACCTTCTGAAGCCTTCATCCTCGTCGGGACCTGCTGGCGTGGCCGCGGACCGTTTGTAACTACCATCCTCTCGGGACCTGCTGGCTCCGCCGCGGCCCGATCATCTAGAACGCCGAGCTCGAGGATTGTGAGCTATCCATCTTATCGTCGCATCTACCAGATTGGTAACGAGACTGTCCCACTACCCCTTCTCCCCAAACCAAGAGACTAGAATCGAGGGGACCCCTGAGTCCAGACCTCCTTGTACCATCCTACCGTACTTATCGAATTACTTATAAAGAACGTTAAACCTTACTCCTGTGTGGTGTACCTCTGTGGGGGGGAAGTTACTCGTCTGTACGATCGCTGGAGACGGCTCTCCCCGGAGACCTCTCCCCTTGTCCTCGGCCGACCCTCCCGGTCCGTCTAACATTGGTGGCCAGCGGCGCGATCCGAATCAACGCGTAATCGTACAGAGAGTAGCTCACCCCACGACAAAACCACAATGTCAACCAAAGAAAGCGGATCCACCGAAAGATTCCAGATGGAGAAATTGGAAGAATACAGCCATCGTGAGTTGAAACAATTCTGCATTGAACTAGGTATCGCTACCACCGGTCTGAGTACTAAAGACGATTTCAAGCACGCCATTGAGTCATGGGCAGAAACCGGGGCCGTCAGATCCCCGGACCAAAATGTCGCAGCAGCAGAGAAAGACACCACGGCTCCCGAGGAGCGAAGAACGGGTCTCTCGCAAGATGAGATCCAAGAACGAGAAAGAAACCGACTACATGAACTAGAAATGGCCCGGCTCAAAATGGATGGCGAACTCAAATTAGCCGAACAAAAACTGAACCTGGAACATCTGCGGCTCCGAGAAGAACGGGAAGAGAAACAGAGACAAAGAGAACTCGAAGAGAAGAGGCTGGCGTATGAACACGAGCGCAAACTAGCTGAGATAGACTTACGCAAGCAGAACAAAGAATTAGGGGTGCCCGAGCAACCGCGCACCCCGGGGGCAACAGAAAAGAAGGTACACATCCCCAAGGATGTCGTTCGAGAATATTTCCGAGATGACGACATACAGCAATGGTTCAAGGCCTACGAGATCGCGATGACCTTCCACAGGATCGATCGAAGCGACTGGGGAGCCGGTCTATGGGGGAGGTTCGTCAATGAGGGCCGCGATGCCCTACTACAGCTCCCAGACCATCTGATGACCTCCTATGACCACATGAAAGCTACCCTCCTCACCCGCTATGGGCTCACACCCGAAATGTACCGCCAGAGGTTCCGAGATTGCACCCGGATCCCGGGTACCACTTGGGTGGAATACGTGAACTATTTCAGCCGGGCCTTCGAGGGTTGGATCAAGGGAAGCAACGTAACGACCTACGAGCAACTCTTCAATCTCATGGTATGGGAGCATCTATCAAACAACTGCTTCGTCGAGCTCAGGCAGCACCTCCTCGACAGTAAACTGACTGATCCACGGCAGATCGCCGCCGAGGCTGACCGGTGGGAAATTACCCGAGTAGGCCGAAATGGGTCACATGAACAGAACCGGAACAACCACGGTCAGCACCGTCCCCGAGGAGGAGGAGGGGGCCAGGGACGAGGAAGAGACAACGCCCCGGCCGCTCCCGCTATCAGCACCCCACCCCCGGCCAACCGGGGCAACACCCCGGCGCGGCCGGGGTACAGAGCCAATGTCACGTGTCACCGATGCCAGCGAGTCGGCCACTACGCAAACGACCCGAATTGTCCACAGAGTCAGACTCCGAGACCCCGCCAGATGGCTGCCGCCACCCTGGGGGAAGAACAAATCTCCGAAGAACAAGAGGAGTGCGAGCAAGAACACCAAGAGTGGGAACCAGCCGCCATGGTTCTAGCGTGCCTAGGGGGAAAAGACATGGTCCCGCGGGTCCCCCTGCCCGCCAACACCCGGAAGTAGAGTCAGTGGGTGAACGTTAATGGACGCAGGGCCGAAGCCCTACGTGACACCGGGGCCAGTGTAACAGCCGTCTGCTGTCACCTGGTGACCCCAGAACAGATCCTGCCAAACGTTCTCTGCCCTGTCCGTTCAGCCGACAATTCGGAGAGTCTATGTCGGATGGCCTGCGTCCCCTTCGAGTGGGGAGGAGTCTCCGGCATGTTGAAAGTGACGGTCCGAGATGATGCCCCCGTAGACTGTCTCCTGGGAAATGATCTTGAGAGTTCCCCGTGGGCCGCCGTAGAGAGAAGAGAGCACCTGGGGATGTTGGGCGTCCCGGACTGGGCGTGCGTAACCACCCGGTCCATGGCTGCCCGTGCCATCCCCCGACCCGAAGAACCTGAATGGCCAGCACCTCCTCCCCCGGTCGCTCCAGTAGAAGACACCGACCGGGCCGTCCCCCCAGAGCAAACTCCCGAGGGGCTCGTTCAACCTCAGAACCTTCCTGACCTGGCTCAGTGGCGTCAGGAGGGGGGGCCCACCCAGGAACAGTTTCGCCACGAGCAGAAGATCTGTCCCTCCCTCGAGGGACTCCGCCAACAAGCCCTCGCCCAGAGTGCGGGGGATACCTCCGGAACCCATTGGGTCTATTGGGACAATGACCTGTTGTACAGCGAACAGAGAATCGCAGAGTTAGGGGCCAGTCGAGTGCTAGTGGTGCCCCTCCGCTTCAGAGACTTCTTGCTAAACCTGGCCCACGATGTCCCCCTGGCTGGCCACCTGGGTCAGGACAAAACCTACAGTCGCCTGGTGACCCACTTTTTCTGGCCCAAGATGAGGAACGACGTACTCAAGCACTGCCGGTCTTGCCCCACGTGCCAGGCCAGCGGGAAGAGCGGCCGCAAGCTTAAAGCACCTCTGCAACCTTTCCCAGTGGTTACCCCCCCCCGTTCGAGAGGGTGGGGATAGACATTGTGGGGCCCCTGGACCCCCGTACAGCGCAAGGACATCGGTTCATCCTGGTCCTGGTGGACCACGCCACCCGCTACCCCGAGGCTGTTCCCCTGCGAACTGTGACAGCCCCGGTAGTCGGCCGGGCCTTGATGGGGATCTTCTCCCGGGTGGGCTTCCCCCGAGAAGTCGTCAGCGACAGGGGCACAAACTTTATTTCAAAATACATGAAGTCCCTCTGGCAACAGTGTGGGGTCACCTACCGATTCACGACCCCCTATCACCCTCAAGGAAACGGACTAGTTGAGCGGTTCAACCGCACGCTCAAAGGGATGATTGGGGGGTTGGAAGAGCCACTCCGTCGCCAGTGGGATGTGCTACTGCCGTGCCTCCTCTTTGCCTACCGAGAAGTCCCCCAGAAGTCCCTCGGTTTCAGCCCGTTCGAACTCTTGTATGGACACCCTGTGCGAGGGCCGCTCAGCCTAGTCAAAGAAGGTTGTGAAATGCCCCCTCTAAAGAACCCTCCAGATGTTTTCAAATACCTCCTAACCCTCCGCAACCAGACCAGACGGTTCAGAGAGATGGCAAAAGCAAACTTGGAGGCCAGTCAGGAAGACATGAAAAGGTGGTACGATCAAAATGCCTCCTCCATCGAATTTGAACCCGACCAACAAGTGTGGGTAATGTCTCCCACCGAACCGTGTGCCCTGCAAGACAAGTGGACGGGGCCCTTCAAAGTAGTCGAGCGCAAAAGCCCTGTCACCTATCCCATCGATATGGAATCTTCACGGAACCCTCTCCGGGTCCTCCACGCCAATAGACTGAAACCCCACTTTGTGCACTCAGAGCTCAGCCTCCTGATGGCAACAGACAATGGAGCCGAGGAGGACTCCGAACCCCTCCCGGACCTCCTACGGACTCGGGAGAAGGACGGCTCCGTGGATGGGGTCCGACTCTCGGAGGCCCTCACCCTGGAACAACGCCAAGGCTGCCGAGACCTCCTGCTGCAGTTCGCCACCCTGTTCTCCCTCACCCCAGGGGTCACCCCCTGGTGTTTACACGACGTGGACACTGGAGACAGTCCCCCTATCCGCCATCGGGCCTACCGCGTACCAGACCGGGTACGGGCTTGCATCCAAGAGGAGGTGTCCAAGATGCTCACGCTCGGGGTCATCGAGCCCTCAGACAGCCCCTGGGCCAGCCCAGTGGTACTGGTCCCCAAAGCGGCCGCCCCCGGCACCACGCCTGAGCTCCGGTTCTGCGTCGACTACCGGGGCTTGAATGCGGTCACCAGAACAGACGCACACCCCATTCCCCGAGCAGATGAACTAATCGACCGCATGGGAGCTGCCCGCTACCTCAGCATCTTCGACCTGACAGCGGGCTACTGGCAGATCGGTCTCACACCCCGGGCCCAAGAACGATCTGCCTTCTCCACCCCTGATGGCCACTATCACTTCAAGGTCATGCCATTCGGCATGAAGAATGCCCCAGCAACATTTCAGCGGCTAGTAAACCAGGTCCTGGCGGGACTCGAAGAATTCAGCGCCGCCTACCTGGACGATATCGCTGTGTACAGCCGCCACTGGTCCGACCACCTCCACCACCTCCGAGAGGTGCTACAGGCCCTCCAGCGAGCTGGCCTCACGATCAAGGCCAGCAAATGCCAAATTGGCCAAGGGTCCGTGACCTATCTCGGGCACCAGGTGGGAAGCGGTCTGGTGGCTCCTCTGCAACTCAAGATCGCTGCCATCCAGTCTTGGCAGCCCCCCATCACCCAGACCGAGGTCCGCGCCTTCTTGGGACTCACAGGCTACTACAGGCGGTTCGTGAGGGACTATGGCAGCATTGTGGGGCCCCTCACGGAACTCACATCCAAAAACCAACCAAAGAAGGTCAACTGGACCCCAGACTGTCAAGCGGCCTTCGAGAAGCTGAAGGCCGCCATGTGCTCCGCCCCCGTGCTCCAGGCCCCGACTACAGTCGGGAATTTATCGTCCAAACGGATGCCTCCGACCATGGCATTGGGGCGGTCCTTTCCCAGTTGAACCCCGAAGGACTTGACCAGCCAGTGGCTTTCATCAGCAGACGGCTCCAGGCCCGAGAACAACGCTGGAGCACCATTGAGAGGGAGGCCTTCGCTGTGGTGTGGGCCCTCAAAAAGCTCCGGCCTTATCTCTTCGGCACCCACTTCCGGGTACAGGCTAATACAGATGCGGGGGGAAAACCCGAAACTACTGCGTTGGTCCATCTCCCTGCAGGGGATGGACTTCACTGTGGAACATCGACCTGGGCAAGACCACGCCAACGCAGATGGCCTGTCACGCTTTTTCCGCCTCGACGAGGAGAGTTCCCAAGAGGATGGGTGACTCTCCCCGCCTTCAGCTGGGGGGGACGCATGTTGGACAGGCCACGTGAAGGGCTTGCTCCCTCCCCGCATGACAAGGCCCGAGCCCGGCCCTCCAGGTGTAACCCACAGTAACCACCCGCTCCCCGTCTCATACGGGACCCCTGCCCCCGGACATCCCTGCATCATGGGTCCGGACCACTACCGGCCCCCTCACCCGGCCTGGGCGCCATCTTGGACATTGCACCACGAGGCCGCGTGGCCTCCGATCGACCCTAACCCTGGGCCTGGCCAGGCCCCGACATCCCGGCACCACCATCCACCCAGGAGGTGAACGGACCACTTGGCAGGTCAATGGGAGAAAGAAGTGTCGATGGCTCTCCCCCGCCAGGTGCCGATCGCCCCCAGCTCCCCCAGGCGCTGGCTCCACCCCCCTGCCGGGTGTCTGGACTCCCTCATCCCGGACCTCCCGACCTCCAAGTGCGAGGGTCCGGACATCAAAGGGCGCCAGACCTATAACTGGGGCAGCTCCAGAGCAGGAAGGCAGTTGTATCCTGGAGTCGAGAGACGCAGTGAAGAACTCATCCTTGACGGACTACTGGCGCTGCCGTAGTCCTACCTTGCGAACTACCGTCTTGCCTGCTGGCGCTGCCGCAACCTTCTGAAGCCTTCATCCTCGTCGGGACCTGCTGGCGTGGCCGCGGACCGTTTGTAACTACCATCCTCTCGGGACCTGCTGGCTCCGCCGCGGCCCGATCATCTAGAACGCCGAGCTCGAGGATTGTGAGCTATCCATCTTATCGTCGCATCTACCAGATTGGTAACGAGACTGTCCCGCTACCCCTTCTCCCCAAACCAAGAGACTAGAATCGAGGGGACCCCTGAGTCCAGACCTCCTTGTACCATCCTACCGTACTTATCGAATTACTTATAAAGAACGTTAAACCTTACTCCTGTGTGGTGTACCTCTGTGGGGGGGAAGTTACTCGTCTGTACGATCGCTGGAGACGGCTCTCCCCGGAGACCTCTCCCCTTGTCCTCGGCCGACCCTCCCGGTCCGTCTAACACTCCGACTCCTCCTCCATTCCGTCATCAGTTGCCAACAACATGCCCACTTCGGACCTTCGCAAGTGGGGCTTGAGACGGTTGACATGTAGGACCCACAAAGGGTTTCTGGGCGTCTTCATGTCCACCAAGTATGTCACGGGGCTCTTGTGCTCCAAAACCTCGAATGGGCCTGTCCACTTATCTTGAAGGGCACAGGGCTCCACTGGGGTCAGGACATACACCTCTTGTCCAGGCTGAAGCTCAGGTATAGATATCGCAAGTGTAAATTCGAAAATCCTCACCGCTGCGTCCAATGTAGGAAGGGGGAGGCTCTAGTTGGCGCAGTGTAGCACTAGCGACAAGCAGGGACTCTCTCTTCCTCGTCAGGGCTGAGGGTTACCTTCCAGACAACCTCTGCTTACCCTCTAGGTAGTGTGGCTTAAGCAGTCGTAGGCTAATCATTGGGGCACATAGGGTTAAACACTTGCAATATTACACCTTTACAACCAACCCACCACACAACGACACCAGACTGTATTCTGTAAAAATATATATCTTTATATAGATTTTAAGCAGGCTTGTGAATACAGTCAACGTACTTTACGGTATCGGTTTCAAATTACTTAGTTCAAGTTGCCACAGTTCTTTCTAGCAGTTTAAGCGTTCTCTTAGGGCCCTCAGGCCGGTGTCAACAAAGTTCTTGTGGAGCAAGCGGCTTCCAGGGGATCTGTCCCACGTCGCGTTGCCTTCCCGGGGTCGCTGTTCGTTGCGGCTCTCAGCCGGGCAGTTCACGGGTCATCCGGGGCAGCGGTGTTCTGTGGCGGCAGGGTCCTCTCCTCGTCGTCCGCTCCGACCCTAGAGGCGGCGGTTGCGTGGTGGCGGCAAGTGGCAGTACGGTCCCCAAGTGCAGGACGTACCCAGCCAAGTGCCGGTGCAGCTGTGCGCTCACAGCTGAGCTGTCGGGCAGGATACCGACCTAGTGGACTCTCACAGGGCAACTGTCCGTCTTTGCAAGTGGATTGGCTGCTCGTGGCGCAGTCAACTCGAGAGCTCGGACCGGACGGGTCCTCCTTCGCTTTGCTCTCGGGCTCCCGGTGCAGTTGCGGTCACGGTGTTCGGGCCAGCGGCGGCTGGTCCTCACTTTGCTTTCGCTGTTGCTTTGGGCCCCGGTCACGGTGGTCAGGTGGATGTCGTTGCCTTGGAGGAGATTCCTCCGTCGGTACTGCAGCGATAAGCAGCACACGCAGTCGCTTTCTTCAGGGTGTGGCGCCCACTGGTCCTGGGGCGCTGGTCAGGTGACTAATATGTAGTCAAGGGAAGGTTCGGGGCTGGCAAGTGGGTGCACTTGCCCAGCTAGCGTGACAGTACGAGACCGCACGCGGGTTCTGCGGTCGCAGTTCCCAGACACATCTTTACGGCTGCTTCGGTGGGTGGCGCAACCAGCGCTGCAGGCCCACCAGCAGTATTGGCATTCACAAGCCCTGGCACTCTCCAGTGCACTTTACTAGGGACTAACAGTAAATCCAATGAACCAATCATGGATACCAATCGCATGTACAATTTACAGTAGGGAGCACTTGCACTGCGGCACGGGTCAGCCGTGGCGCAGTGCCCTGAGTATCGGAAAACCAGCAAAACATCGGAGGCACATCAGCAAAAAAGTGGAAGGGAGACTCACGCCAAGGTGCCAGGTCTAACATGCACCAGGAGGGGATCAGGGTTTTTCCGTACCTGGACGATTGGTTAATCTCTGCCTCTTCTTTTTCCAAGGGGATGCTGCACGTCGGACGTGTCTGCGAGGTCCTATCCGCCCACGGCTTCCTGATCAACGGGCGGAAGTCTCATATGTCACCCACTCAGGACTTGGCCTTCTTTGGGGGTCGTCTGGACATGGTGCTGGGGAAGGTGTTCTTGCCTCTAGGTCGCCGGGACACGTTGTGGCGGGATCTGGGGTCCCTTCTGGCTCGAGGTTCTGCCCCGGTTCGCCATTGGCTACGTGTTCAGGGCCTGATGTCGGCGACCATCAATGTGCTCCCCTGGGCTCGTCTCCACCTTTATCCCTTGGTCAACCATCTGCTGTCCTTCTGGGATCCCCGCTCGGAGGATTACGAGTTCCTAGTCCCGGTCTCCCCTCAGCTCCGTTCGGAGTTGGGTTGGTGGTTGGTGGAGTCTCACCTCTCCGAGGGTCTTCCCTTCTTGGTATCCCCGTCCAGGGTGGTCACGACCGATGCCAGTCTCCTCGGCTGGGGGGCGACCTTGGGCGCAGAGTCGATTCAGGGTCGTTGGGATCCCCTGCAGTCTCGCTGCTCCTCGAACTATCGGGAGTTGAAGGCTGTCCTCCTGGCCTGCCGTCATTTTGCTCCTTCGCTACGGGGTCACCATGTCTTGGTACGGACAGACAACCAGGTGGTGAGGTGCTATGTCAACCATCAGGGGGGGTGCAGGGTTCGCTCCCTTTGGTTGCTGACTCAGGAGTTGTTGTTGTGGGCAGAGGCGTCGGTCCTGTCTCTTCGGGCTGTCTATCTCCCAGGGTCCGACAATGTGGAGGCGGATCGACTGAGTCGGATCTTTCCTTCGTTGCCTTGTCTCTCCCTGACCCCGGTGGTGTTTCAACGCCTGGTGTCTCGCTTCGGTCTGCCTCTGGTAGATCTGTTCGCGGACGGGGACTCGGCCCTCCTGCCCAGGTTCTGCTCTCTCCTCCCGGTTCCGGGGGTATGGCGGGTGGATGATCTGTCATTCGCTTGGCCTTCCGGTCTGCTGTACGCATTTCCCCCGTTCCCACTGATTCCCCGGGTCCTCTGCAAGATTCGCTTGGACAGAGCCAGGGTGCTTCTGGTGGTTCCCGGCTGGGTCAGCCGCCCCTGGTACCCTCTCCTTTGCGAGCTGGCGGTTCAGGCCTACTGGCCTATCCCGGATCTGCCCTTTCCGTTGAAGGGCCCCCCGCTCCCGGAGTTGGTGTTGCGCCGGCTCCATCTGCAGGCCTGGCTCTTGAGCGGGTGACGCTGCTTGCTCGGGGTTGTTCTTCTGGGGTTGTGGATTTGCTGCAGGGCTCCCGCAGATCTTCCACCTTATCTTCCTATGCCCGGCACTGGGCTTCTTTCTCGCGTTGGTGCGGTCTGCTGGGTGCTGACCCCGCCTCCGTGGATCCCTTGAGGGTCTTGGATTTCCTGGCTGAGGGGTTTTCCTTGGGCTTGGCCCCTTCTTCCCTGAGGGCCCAGTGGGCAGCCTTGCGGGCCTTCCGCAGTCCGGATTTCGACGGGCTGGATTCCCTGGTGGCTCGTTTGCTCCGGAGTTGTTTTCTCCGTCGCCCTCGGACGCTCTGCCTATCTCCCCCTTGGGATCTCCCTCTCGTTCTACGAGCACTTCAGGGTCCTCCCTTTGAGCCCCTGGCCTCGGTGGCCTTGCGGTTCCTCACCTTTAAGGTGGTTTTCCTGGTGGCAGTGGTGTCTGCTGGGCGAATGGGCGAGGTGGGGTCGTTCCTCCGCTCCCCTCCCTTCTTGCGGGTTTTGCCGGACAGGTTGCTTCTCCGTCATGACCCCCGTTTCCTTCCCAAGGTTCCTTCCCGGGTGAACCGGGCTCGGGAGGTGTCTTTGCCTTCTTTCCCTCCTGACACGGATCCTTCCTTGTCCTTGCTGGATGTCCGACGTGCAGTTTTAGTTTATCTTGAGCGCACCTCTTCCCTTTCCTGGTGTGATAGCCTGTTCGTGACTTTCGGTCCAGTTCATTCGGGCCACAAGCCCTCTCTTTCCACCTTGAGTCTCTGGCTTAAACAGGCTATCATCCTTTCCTATGCTTCACTGGGTTCGGTGGTACCGGCGGGGGTCCAGGGTCGGTCCACGAGGAGTGTATCTGTGTCCTGGGCCTCCTTCAAGGGTGTCTCCACTGAGGAGATTTGTCGGGCGGCGACGTGGTCGTCCCCCCACATGTTCATGGAACACTATCCCGTTGTCTTGGGTGGTTCTGTCCCTGGGGACTTCGCTGGGGCCGTTCTGAGTGCGGGAGCTGTGGCTCCTTGATGGCCTGTTTTCTTTATGTCTTGATTCAGGTTTGCTGTAATTCCTGTTTTCTTTGCATTATAATGAATAAACCTTGTGTTGGTTTATCTGCATCACCGTGTGGTGTTGTTCTTATGGTGGTCAATGAAGCCTTTTTGGCTTGGGTATTTGCTCACTATGTAAGTCATGTGGCGAGGAAGACTAACGAGGAGGTAATGCCCCGGTTACTTACCGGTAATCTTCATTACTCTGAGTATAGTCTTCCTCGCCACATGAGTTCCCTCCCCCCCTCCCTGTCTGGCTATCGGCTTCATTGTTTGCTTGGTAGTTCAGGCTGTTGGTTGGGCCGGCCCGCCTCTTATAGAGGTCAGGTGTGACTGGTCGGCCATGTTGGGAGGGGGTGGGAGGCTTTTTTTACTTTGGAGGGTTCTGTCGTGGAGCTGAAGCTCACTATGTAAGTCATGTGGCGAGGAAGACTATACTCGGAGTAATGAAGATTACCGGTAAGTAACCGGGGCATGAAAACACTTGGAGAGTGAAACAAACAGAAGCTAGACAAAGCGAATCAGTCTTAGCAATTTACACTTCCGTAGCCACATCATAACACGGGCATTGAAATATGCAATTCACAATTTGCTTTCTTTCTCCAATGCCTGGTGAACGGATTGTGTATCAAGATGCGGCGTCGACGCGTTTCGATGGGAATAGCCTTATTACTCCATCTTTATCAAGACTCATATTATATGCACTCTGTCTTTAGTTAAACGTTTTCATGCAGTCTCCTGCTTAGCTAGGCTAGACTTTTCCTGCTTGCACACTTTCCTCTTCTGTGCGTCAAAAATAAAGAGAAAATCTAGGACTTGATGGACACGTCCCTATATTTGAAAATTTCAATTGGATAAAACGAGAATCCAAATTAACACAGTCCAGTCCTATTGCGGAGATGGAATAGTCCTATGCGGAGGGTTAATCTGTATATTCCTCCTTAAGCCAGGGAATATAAGCAATGTGCTGACAACCTTATTTCTTCGTAATCTCCCCAATGCATTTAACAATTCCTTGGAGTTGAATGATCTGTCTCCGGCCCTTTAATAATTAGGCTCAGATATTCGCAATCCCGGGCTGCTGAAAACCGGCGATCCTCTGCCTCGTGTCATTGGCTACAGCAGGTCATGTGCTTCAAGTGAGGATATTAAGCTTTAGTTGACTCATCGGCATCCATTTGTCTCTTGCCCTCATGCACTGGTCAGGCGTGATCCCTATAGGATGATCCAGGTGTGTTTAACATAGTTGTTGCAAGTCTTGATGATTTCCGGGAGTGTGGACAGGTAAAGCAGGAGGAACGATCATTGAGACTTCAGGGACGCCTACTTGGTGAAGGAATAGTGGTGCACAGAATGGAAGAAGCATGGTTGCTTAGGCTCTTTCTGCAGGGTAGATTTCAATCCTGGTAAGAGTAGAGCCTGGGCCTTCAGTTTCAAAGAGTCTTTGGGTCTATAGCGGATGGTCTACAGTGTGCAATGAAGGAGGAGCGCAGCCACGCCCGTGGAATCTGCTGCCTCCCTCATGTTATTCCAGATCCCAATTCCTGACAACTCAACACGCTTTGGGCAGCAGCGGCGCCTCCACTAAGGTGGAGGAACGTCTCCCCACTGCTTTTCAGCTGTGTAAGGAAAAATAAAATGATAATAACTGAATGTTATCCTTGAAAGTTTTCTTCTTGCGGGCACGGCTGTGAAAAATTGCAAACCATCTTCCCATCAATGCCCAGGCTGCTGGCGCAAACCGCCTTGGTTCCCATGTTGAGTAATTACCAAAATAAAGAGACGGGCGCTGGAAGCAGGAATCAAGAGCAGAGTTTATTACTCATGAGGAGAGCCAGTCATTTCGGACACGAAACACAGTGTCTTTCGGGAGGTGCTCTAACAAGTGAGCTGAGACTCTGGCTTTTTATACTCTACAGAACACATGATAACACAATCAGAACGGTGTGACGCAAAAGGAAAGACATCCCCATAATCCTCGTGGTGATCCTACCCATATACATTCACAATGGGGGCCCTTGACCTGCTGATAAGAGGGGAGGTCAATCACGCAACTGAGTGTTTTGCAGGATGTGTACGCCTGATCATAGCCCAAGGGGTGGGGGTGGCTAAGACCAATAGAGGATCCTTTTGAAGAGGAGTGACTTCATACAATAAGGGCAGTAAATGGTATCTCCTGGCTCAGGCGATGGCCTCGGACATGTGTGGTCAGTCGGACACGGGGTGAGGGGTCATAAATGGAGTGGTATTCATGCCGCATGAACAATCCAGCGCAGAGGGGAGGTTTATCAACAGAGGGGCATTCATGGGAGGAAAGGAGGTGTTGGTCAGGCGCTGGCGTGACTTCCCAAGGACAGGGTCATGCAGAAGGGTTATGCTCATAAAGAGGAGGGAGGGGGAGCCAGGGTGCGCGGAGGATGCTTGCTGGGTCACAGGGGCGCGCTGGTGATCGATCGTGGGCAGGGAGGCCATGATATCTAAGATGGCTGCCGTGCACGTAATGCATAAGTGACAAGCTGTATGACTTGTTCATGTGAGGAGAAGGGAGGGTAGCCAGGGTGGACACAAGGACAGAGTCACACAGAGAGCGAGAGAGATCTTATGACCCGTACATGAGAGCGGGGGCAGTCAGGCGCAGCTGGGGGAGGGCTATGTCTGCTAAGGCAAAGGATGCCTCTCCGAGATGGAATAGGGGGCTTTGTGCGAGTCAAGGGGGAGAGTTGCCTTTCACAGCGGGGTCATGCAGAGGGAGAGGGCTCCATGGTTTATGCATGTGAGGGAGAGGGAGATTTTGAATACACGCGGAAGGGGAGCCAGTGATTCTAATCTTAGGCGGGCAAAAGGGCCAGGGTGCCTAAAATGGCTGTCATGTATACACAGGTACAGGCCTTTGCCGGCAGTAGGATGTAGTTAAATGCTTTACGGTATTTAGGATATGCGCAGGAAGAGGAGTGGGAAAAGGGAAATGAACGTTGCTTATGTACATCAATATGTCTATTTTTCTACAGTCGCCCCTTTTTACATAGCAAAAGTTCATTTTCGTGATCGATGATGGTACATATAAACAGGGATGGTCGCAGAATTAGCATTGTCAATATTAGCATATGGTATATAATCGTGGACAGTTGATGTGTTTGGCAGAATACGGCACATAGGAGATTGCATTTGTCGAGTTCCTATCATTTCAAAGCACTACATAGCATAAATGTCTCTGACTAAAAATGTAACCAATGAACAGTTTTGACCAGGTTGATGAGAGCGGAATTCAGCTTAAATACAATATTTCTTCGTCCCAGTGTCTTTCTGTCAGTGAGCCATCACTGGTAGGCTCTAGTCCAAGTACTTTCGTTGGCGCTGTTGAGCACCGGCGGTGGAGCTATGGGTCCAGCTCTGTTCTATCTTCTCGCGTTGCAGGGTGCGGTCAGTCTTCTGCTGTTAGACCACAGTCCTGTTCCCTAAACAATCCGGTTGGCGGCGCCTTATGCTCAGCGCCCACAGTTCTACGGCAGCACCCTATTCCCAGTGGAATGCAGTTCGTTCCTTTGGCAAAAAGTTACGTGGAGAAGAGGGTGAGTGTGGTTCAAATAGTCGATAGGGGAGAGGGTGGAGCTGGGTCAGAGTTCCTGGGACACGCAAAAGGGACCAAGGGAGCAAAGGATAACAAGCAGGCAGGCCCGTCAATCGGGCCCAAAGAAGGGGGACGGAGACTCCAGGCACGCGTGGGTTCGGCAGACGGAGGGCTTCAAGGTGGCCCACCGTTTTTCGTTTCCCACGTTGAAATTGCGGTCTCGTCCCGTATCCTGTTGCTCTGCGGCTCCACCTTTGGTCGAGGTCACACGAGTCCCAAGATCCGCAGCCAGGCTGTACGTCACTTCTGACCCATCTCCTTCGGTGATCGTGAATCTTTGAATAGGTACAAGACAATGTTTCAGTGAAATGGCAAAAGAAGATATCTATGCATGTGAATTCCTCCCTCAATTCTACGCATTTGGGAGATACGCTCATTGGTCACAGTCAGAGGTCCATTACCAAGCAGTGCATGTGTCAGTATTCCTACTGTGTTCATGGCAGGTCTATTCATAGTCTTATTTATAAATCAAGTGAGGTTCCCATCAACTGTGCATTACATCATATTCAGCATTTTACAGAACATTTCCCATCAGGACTGGCTATCCTTTTTGAACAGGGCGGGGGGTGCTATTATCGGGAGTCAGGCAAAACAGGGTCTTCTCGAGGGTCAACAACTACTCATGTGTATCAAGTTTATATTCGGGACAGCAATTGGGGTTTACCGAAAAATGGGGCGGGGATGCTTCGGGCACTTGCGCTTGGGTGCGAAAACAAACAAAAAAGGGGGTGGGGCAATCCGGGCGCTGGGAGTTCAATCTGGTCGTTGGCGTTCGCCTCTGAAGAACAGACATAACGTGCCATTGACATACAGTTCCCCCTATAAATGGCCAGATTTGGGGGACTTTAGTCGTCTTACCTGTCCTTTCCTTCTCAGCCAATTCAAGTTTATTCATTTTTTTTGCAGAAAGGAGAGGCAGTAATATGGCGAGATACAATTATTTTAGTTTCGGCCAATTTCGCTGAACACCTTCGCGTTCAATATGTATCAAATCGGACTGGTGCCTGTGGGGCACAAGTTTACAAATGAAAGAGAGAATAGGCAGACTCTCATAGAGAGTGAGAGCCGTCCGCAATCTAAACGAGCCATTCGGTACACGTATGACATGTAGGGAGAGAGAGAGAGAGAGAGAGAGAGAGAGAGACGTGTACAAAAATAGGTCATTTAGTGCGCTCACAACACGGAACAGCAAAGGTTAGGTAACATGCAGATACAGACAGAGGGAAGACATAAATCCGTACATTATACACAAACTCAGACAGGGAGGACGGCACATGTATTACACATATATAAGACATTCACGACAAGACAGGAAATAATTGTTAGCCTACAACATCTGTTTTTATCCGTATATCCTACGTATCTTTACTATCCTGTTTTATCTATGTGCTTGCTCTTTCTACCCTTCCCCCCTTTCCCTTTCTCGCTTGTCACGCCTGCGAGCGTTCCCAATTACCAATACTCACACCTCGGCTGGTCGATCAGTGATTAACCTGGTCGTGCTAGTTACCCATGGTTGGATCTTAAGCCATTTTTCTGTCCCCTCCTTTGGTGGGAAGTTCTTCAGGCTGAGGCAACGGCTAGTATTGATCGGGAAAACAGTCGGACAGCTTGGCTATATCTATAAGAGTGTGAGAAAGGGGGTAGTGCATTTTGAACATCAGCAATATTTCTAACTTCCTAGACGGGTGGTGCCGTGGCAACCCTTACCTGTATAATTTTTCTTTGTCCTTTCCCTACCTAGTCAAACGTCCAGTTACATTATTTAGCACGTCATTTCTAGTCAATTTTTCGTCATTCAGTACTTGTCCAGTTTCTATGTCAGTCCATCCTTTCAGTCGCTATGTCCTAAAGAGGAACAGTCACGTTAAGCCTACGTCTTTAAAAAGTTTATCTGTTATAATGACTAAACACAGTTTTCCCCTTTTCCCTGTTTCGTCGGTGGTCCGACCGTCGCTCTTCCATACTCCAGTCGACATTCTGACGTGACCTGCAGAAGGGAGGAAAAGAAGGGGTAGGGGGGGGGGGCAGCATTCAAAGCACATCATCATGCAGTAGTTCGGAAAATGCTTTACCTACCATATACTCGCCCTATCTCCTCGTACCGCATTCCCTTGCCCCTTCGGCATTTCAGCCCAGAGGGACCAGTGGTGTCATATAGATAATCATTGACGATCTGAGTATCTACATGAGCCACCCGGTCGTAACCGTCTTTATCGGGTGCAAGGGTGACGGTCAGAAGGCATTTTCTGTGGTGTCATTTTTAAGGGTATCTGAAAACACTTTTCCGGCTGCTTGTGGCACATAAGGTAGCTGCCAAATATCTGATCCCTTTTGATCTACATCCATCATCATACTTAATCTTCGCTCGCAGTAGTAAGGCTTTACAAAACTTATTAATGCAACTGCAACGACCATGCTTTCTCCTTCAGAATACTTTTAATAAACGGAATTGGTAGCAGTTCATTTCATAAAGTGCAGCAGTGCAAATAAGATCGTATTGAAATTACCTTACAGAGCAGACATGATGCATGTCAAAAATTCATTATTAATCAATTCATAATTCATTATCCAACACTCATTCTTTATCTAAATTACACCAATTCATTTTCCAACTCATACTCAGTACCCACCCTAAGTCAATTCATTGTCCAAGCACATGCTCAATATCCTTCATTTCTACTTTCATTATCAAAAACGTTATATATATATATCTCGGGGTTAAAAAGTTGCAAGGTCATGGTACAATAAAGTTCATTCAAAAGAATTCTCATTTTGTGTCGGCGCCATTTTGGGTGGGGTCAGGCGAGTTCCAGCACAGTCAGGATGTCTCTTAGTCTTGCATGGTTGGCCCAGAGCCTTCCGTTAGGAATTCAAAAAGTTTCGTGCTATAAGGTTAACAGTCTAACAATATGGACCATGAGTCAAAGAGTGGGAAGGGCGGCAACAATTTTCCTACCGGGTCATCCTGGTGTTCCTCCGGAACTGAACAAGTCTGTGCCGTGGCTGCATTTTAGCCAGTTCTAATCCAAGGCTGGCGCCGGCAGGAGTTGCACCGATGTCGTGGTTCCCGGTGAAGGGGGCGGGGGCACCCATGCAGGGGGTCGGGGGCCCCCCGGCTCTTATAGAATCTTCAAGGTCGAGGAGAGGCGATATGGAGCGAGTGCCCGTCCTGGGCAGAAGACCGCTTTATGATGTTGACCCTCTTTAAGTAAGAGTATTGGGGTGTCGCTGGAAGCCTCCACCTGGAGGGAGGTGGGGGAGGGTCGTTCGCGCCGCCTCCCCCTTCCAGCGACCCCGCGCCGTTCCCCGGCTCCGTCGTCTTCGATATCGGCCATGCCAGCCATTGATGATGGGGGGGGGGGTGGTCGGCGGCTGAGGCAAGACAGCCCCCCCCCTCCCCCCTTTTCCTTGACATGTGGCAGGACTACCTGTGCCTATGCAGGCGGCGGCATGCGGTGAATTTGGCATGTGGCAGGACTACTTGATTTGCTGCCGTTTTCGCCTTGGCTTCGGCCTTTGACAAACAGGCGATGGCATGCGGCGAATTCGAAATGTGGCGGGACTACTTGATTCGCCGCCGTTCTCGCCTTCGGCTTCTGCCTTCTTCGTGGGTCCGACCAGGCGAGAGACAGAAGGGGGGGGGGTGGTCGGTGGCTGAGGCAAGACAGCCCCCCCCCCGTGGCCTGCAGGGCAGCGGAAGAGGAGAGAAGGAGAGGACTCTGCCATTCTTTGGACCGCCTGCCCAACATCATCTCCTCCCAATCGTGGTCAGGCGGGACCCTCGTACCTCGAGGCCTCGCCTTCCGGATGGGCGTAACTGCGGACCTGTTGCACTTCGGGAGTTTTCCGGAATGGGGGTAGGTATCTATTTGATTGTTTCTATTTCATGTGACCGTTATTTGGGCGTGGCGGGCAATGAGGCAGGCATGTTGGGAGCAGGAACAGGCAGTGAAGCCTGGCTGCCTCGTGGCTATTTTTGCTGTCAAACTTTTCGCCATTTTATATTTCTTGTTACGAACTATCTCTAATGTTTCTTATTTTTAGTGAAGTCAAAAGCTCATCAGGGGGTTACTGACTTAGCCTGATTTCCTTTTTATTTTTCTTTCTCTTCCTTAGCGTGTTTCGAGCTAAAGCTTTCTGTTAGTAGGGAACGGTGATCACTTCATATTTTTATGTGTCCTTTTCACTGGGGGGGGGGGGGGTGGTACATCTGGACGGACCAGACGAGTCCCCTCCAATAAATGGTCCGGGGTGGAACGAGATTATCGATCAAAAGGGGAACATATATTCCTTCATTAGGGTATCATCCTGGACGGACCGAGCGATGTACTTCCATTTACCAGGGTAGTCTCCTGGACGGACCAGTCGGTCTATTTCTACTAAATGGCCCATGAGTAGAGAGCATATGTCCTCCATAAGAGTAGTCTCCTGGGCGGACCATGCGAGCTACCCCACAATAACCAACCAGTGGGGAGTGGGTAGGACTGACGAATTCACAAAGGGGCATAACCTACCCTTTTCTGCTTGCAAAGACTAGATAGAATATCTCTATTCCACGTTGTTTGCAGGCGGAAAATACCTCAAACGAAACAATGCCTGGAACAACAATGTCCAGGTTTTCAATCAATCAGTGGGGAGAAAAACAGGCATGACGGATTACAACGGGGACAAAAGTCTGCATTACCTGCCCTTCGCTATCCAAAAAGGAAGACAGAATATTTCTACTCGTCTCAGTTTGTAGACAGGGAAGATCTCAAAAGAACAACAATCGATTATTAATCGACTTCAAACAATCCAGTGGGGAGAAAGGTAGGCATGACGGCTTAATACCGGGGACAAAAGTCTACATTACCTACCCTTCTCTATCTGCAAAGAGGGACGACGTTCCTATTCGCCGCTGTTTGCAAACAGAGAATGTCTCGTTCTCAAAAGAGAACCAATATGTCAAGTAGCCCTCAGAGCTAAATGAACCAATACCAACAATGCCAGTATACAAATACCGGTTTTCAATACAAACAATCAATCAATCAGGTGGACAGGGCCACCCTACCAATCAGGCGTAAAAACACCCTACTTAATCTTACCCGGACCGGACCATACGGATAGTTCTTCGACTTCCTCCTCCAGCGCCCGATCGTTCTCTTACTCCATGTAGCATTCCTGTGGGATTCCAGTCAGGACAATAGGTCACTTGAAGAGAGGTCCGTTCAGAATTGGTGAAGTTCTATCGATCGGCCGCCGGGCGAGGGCCCTCTCAAGGCAGGCATGCCCCGATCATTTAGACGTTCACTTCTTCGTCTGGATCTCTCTTACCGAACCCTATGTCACTGATGGGCCCCGCGTTGGGACGCCAATTGTGAAAAATTGCAAACCATCTTCCCATCGATGCCCAGGCTGCTGGCGCAAACCGCCTTGGTTCCCATGTTGAGTAATTACCAAAATAAAGAGACGGGCGCTGGGAGCAGGAATCAAGAGCAGAGTTTATTACTCATGAGGAGAGCCAGTCATTTCGGACACGAAACACAGTGTCTTTCGGGAGGTGCTCTAACAAGTGAGCTGAGACTCTGGCTTTTTATACTCTACAGAACACATGATAACACAATCAGAACGGTGTGACGCAAAAGGAAAGACATCCCCATAATCCTCGTGGTGATCCTACCCATATACATTCACAATGGGGGCCCTTGACCTGCTGATAAGAGGGGAGGTCAATCACGCAACTGAGTGTTTTGCAGGATGTGTACGCCTGATCATAGCCCAAGGGGTGGGGGTGGCTAAGACCAATAGAGGATCCTTTTGAAGAGGAGTGACTTCATACAATAAGGGCAGTAAATGGTATCTCCTGGCTCAGGCGATGGCCTCGGACATGTGTGGTCAGTCGGACACGGGGTGAGGGGTCATAAATGGAGTGGTATTCATGCCGCATGAACAATCCAGCGCAGAGGGGAGGTTTATCAACAGAGGGGCATTCATGGGAGGAAAGGAGGTGTTGGTCAGGCGCTGGCGTGACTTCCCAAGGACAGGGTCATGCAGAAGGGTTATGCTCATAAAGAGGAGGGAGGGGGAGCCAGGGTGCGCGGAGGATGCTTGCTGGGTCACAGGGGCGCGCTGGTGATCGATCGTGGGCAGGGAGGCCATGATATCTAAGATGGCTGCCGTGCACGTAATGCATAAGTGACAAGCTGTATGACTTGTTCATGTGAGGAGAAGGGAGGGTAGCCAGGGTGGACACAAGGACAGAGTCACACAGAGAGCGAGAGAGATCTTATGACCCGTACATGAGAGCGGGGGCAGTCAGGCGCAGCTGGGGGAGGGCTATGTCTGCTAAGGCAAAGGATGCCTCTCCGAGATGGAATAGGGGGCTTTGTGCGAGTCAAGGGGGAGAGTTGCCTTTCACAGCGGGGTCGTGCAGAGGGAGAGGGCTCCATGGTTTATGCATGTGAGGGAGAGGGAGATTTTGAATACACGCGGAAGGGGAGCCAGTGATTCTAATCTTAGGCGGGCAAAAGGGCCAGGGTGCCTAAAATGGCTGTCATGTATACACAGGTACAGGCCTTTGCCGGCAGTAGGATGTAGTTAAATGCTTTACGGTATTTAGGATATGCGCAGGAAGAGGAGTGGGAAAAGGGAAATGAACGTTGCTTATGTACATCAATATGTCTATTTTTCTACACGGCTGCTTTGCGGGGTGCGGCTGCTCTGCTGAAAGAGCAGGGAGGAGTGGGTTTCACGCCCTATGCGTGCATGAATGTTTGGCAGGCCGTCGCGGGCCGGCCAAACATTCATGCGCACTTTGCATGTTCTCGACCCAGGTTGCATTACAGCCTGGGTAGGGAACATCCTCAGCCCAGTCTGACAGCTCTGGTTCGGCACTCAGACCAATCACAATGCTGCATTGCAGCATTGTGATTGGCTCAGAGAAGCCTGGGTGCTTCCTGTTCCGGACGGAGGAAGGAGTGGAGAGACGCGACGAGGAGGACGCAGTGATGCGGAGAGGAGGTAAGTTACATTTAAAAAATGTTATTTACCCCCTTGCCCCACTGCCTTCAGGTGGAAACCAGCCTGTGTGTTATTTATACAGATGCAACCAGACAATTGGGATTGCAGCTGTATGGTCTGCCATTTGAGGGTCTGTCAACTTTAGGTACTTGCTAAAAGAAGAAACCGTAATGCAAAATTATATCAAAGAGCAACACTACAGAAAACGTAGAACCCCAGGAGAATGGACCTTGCACAGGGAGGAGCACTTACCCTGAAAAGAGAGTTGTTTCACATACCCAATCTGGAAGGCACATTCGTAAATACCGGGTATCATATTTTTGGTGGTTATTAATGATCACCCACTAGTGAAGAACAAACATTAAAGGCACTATCACGAAAAAATACTTGTATTTCTCCTTTCCGTCCTGATGTTGCATGTGGGCTGCGCTGTACAGACACATACACGATGGGATATGATTTGAAGTTAGTATATGCACAGTATTTTGTCCTGGAAGGCTATCCTTACAGTAGAATAGCTATGCTAGACTAAGGCAGACACCCTTGAGCTATGGTATGGCGGCTGCGCCGTTGCTAGAAAGAGAGGAGGAGAGTGCCATATTTCTGTAAATATGGTGCTCTCCTGCCCTCTCCTTGTCGCGCAGCGCAGCGTTTGCGGCTGCTGCACTGCGCTGCATGGCAGTCTGGTACATCTAGACCGTTTTGTCTTTCCATGCTCAACAAAAGATTGTGCTCCTTCTGCCAGCCCCACCGGCCTCTCTGAGACACACTGTGGCTGCTGGAACTTCCAGCAGGGGCGGGCTGCTGATTGGGGTATTGGGCTATGACCTGCTGCACCCCTGCCAATACTGACACCTCAGGAACAGCTGGCTAGGACACTTTACTGCCGGCCTCCTCTGCAGAAGCGCCCAGCACTGGTGAACGAGGGGAGTCGGGGTGGGAGCAGTGGGAAGTTGGCAGATGACGGAATAGGTATAGTTAAATAAGTATATAATACATATTCTGTTGTCTGCCGGCTTCCCCCCCACCAGTCGTGCCCTGGCACGCCTCACTGCGCTTACCTGTGCTGGTTGCCGCTGCTCCTCTGTCTGGTCCTTGGCAGCCCCCAAACAGAGCAGCCTGATGTTGGAGCCTGTTACTTTAACCCCTCCCCTGCTGGTGACGGAACCACTCCGTCATCAGCTGCGGTCGCACTGTGCTGATGACAGAGCGGTTCCGTCATGGCCCGCTCGGAACGCCTGCGCGGCGCAGATTCCACGCCTTCGCTGAACGTTCTATTGAGCGGGCGGAGCCGTGACGGAACCGCTCCGTCATGAGCACACCGCAACCGCGGCTGGTGACAGAGCGGTTCCGTCACCAACATGCGCCCGCCGCGCGGCCGCCCCGCCCCCTTAGCAGAAGGGGTTAAAATTGCCCTTAGCACTGCGGCGGAATAGCCGCCGCAGTGAAGGGGTTAAAAGTGTCCTCACTTGACAGGACTCCTCCGAGGGCAAGGGCGGCCTTGACGTCACTGGCAGGGAGAGAGAAACTACAGCTTGCTAGCAATGCAGTAACGCTTGAGAAGCTGCAATTGATACTGCTAACAAGCAGTGGCAACACCACCAGGCCAGAATTATATTTTGTATATACTCGTTGTTGTGTGATACCTGTAGATGCAATAACAAAACTAACAGAGAGGCATCTAAATGATGGTTATTCATTTGATTTACCCACGTGAAAGTGTCACTCAAAATGTCAAACATTTGGCAGTACAATGTCACTCATACACACACACTCCTTGAAAATGTCACACAGAAGCAATCTGGAAACGTGGCAGTTATTTCAGCAGAGTGAATAGTTTATTGTCACTTGACAACAGCCAGTGGGAGGCAGACACCAGCTGAAGAGCAGGTGCCCCGCCTTTCACACAGCACCTGCTGCCGCAAAAACAGGAAGTGGGGCCTAGCTTTCCCGTCACAGTGGATTTTTTGTTGAGATACAGTTCACTCTCGATTTGCCATTTTTCACCTCTTCTCATGAGCTGAAAGAAATTCAGTTTGAAGAGGAGTCACAAACCCTGGTGTAGATGTTGCCTGGGCTACTGGGAGTCAGGCAGGGTCAGGCTGGGGTTATGGCTGCCACCCGACCGGTTTTCTACCGGCACCACAGGTATTTTAAGGTCCCAGCCTGTACAAAAATAAACAAAGTCACCTGAAGCCGGTATGTTTTGCCTTTATTTGTGCATACTTCAAACCGCAAATATCAATAGAAAGCTCTTTTAAAAGTGTTATTAATAAAAGTGAACAACGACAGAAAAGTGATGTTATAAATCAATACGTTCAATTTTGTTTAAAGTCATATTTAGTATTATGTCTCGGCCTTTGAATACAACAAATGGACGGAATTTTTCTCTTAGAAAGGTGGTAACTCTAGCTGGGACAGAAAATAACTCGGGCACCAAAATAAAACCCCAGCCCACTAGCGAATCAATAGTTAAAAAAGTAACCTGCAGGGACCCTGCTCGTAAAGACACTTGTAAGAACATGCACTTGTAAAGGCACGCTGTATACGTGTTTTGCAAGGTAGGGCTGCATGTGTTTGTGTTTCCTGGAGGCAATGTTTGTGGTATTGTCAGAGAAAAGTAAAGTAAAAACCCGCCCAGCAGACCTAAAACAGCCACACAAACACCCACAAAAATCAGCGCACACACTGACCTCTCGGGTCAGCTCTTCACCTTGTTCTATTTGCGCGCCAAATGGACCGGGAGAAGTGTTAATCCGTGTAGGATGTTGGTGTTCTAGACTGAACCTTTTTCTCTTTTGGCATTTTAAATGACAGTTACAATTTACACGTGAAACCCAAATGGTTTTACCAAAATGGCAGAGTAAGCCTAAAACGTAAAGGTTTATTTTCAGATTTTTAGTTGTACAATATGCCACCAAATCAATAAACCACTAGATTAGAATGCATAGCTCAGTCAGAATACAAAAACCAGTCAAAGAATTTAGTAAATTTTAGGACAGCAATATATAAAAGTAGAAAATGGGAACGCAAACCAGTAGACGTTCACCTCCTGGGGTCAGGGAGAAAAGAGCCCTCACTCCTCCAAACAAATTGCACTTTTATAGGGTTTTCAATAAAGCAGTTGTACATGGTTCCCACCATGTGGGCCAATGAGAATTAAGCAAAGTGAAACAGTTGCAGAAGAATACATCTCAAAAGTTTCCCATAATTCGATATGTTAGACCTGCCCACCTTAGGACGTCTTTCCCCAAATCTTTCACCTTCTCCCCTCATGTTTTGCAGAATTTGTTTTTGTTGGCCTTAGGACTTTGTGCACTTTACCACTGATGACCAGTGCTCAAGTACCTGTGGTCATTCCCTAAAACATGGAAAACATTGGCATATTTAACTTACTCTTAAGTCCCTTGTAAAGTGATCTACCATATAACCATGGCCGGTAAATAAAATGCTACTAGTGGGCTTGTAGCACGTATTGTGCCACCCATTTAAGTGGCTCCTTAAAACATGTCTCAGGTCTGCCTACACCGCCTGGGAGCAGGTTTAAACTGCCAATTCAACCCAGCAAAATAAACCCATTGCCAGCCCTAAAACTCCCTTTTTAATACATATCCGTCAACCCTAACATAGGCCCTAAACAGCCGATAGGGCAGATTGCAGTGTGTTTAAAAAGTGGGATACGTACTTTTAAGTTTTACCTGTCTGGTAGTGAATAACTCGCAAATTAGCTTTTCTACCGTCAGGCCTGCCTCTCCCGTAGGATAACATTAAGTTACCGTTATACATTTAATAAGTTATAATTTGTGTTTGGGAGCATGTCACAGTTCTGAGAATGACAGTTTTAGAAAGTTGGCCTTGTCTCAACCTAACCTTTTGGTGTGTGCAAACTGTTCCAGGGTCACATGACTAGGTTTAGCTGGCATATGGCCTTTGTGTATTTCTCCCATACAGCCACACAGTAGCGGTACTGAGTGTTGGCAGGATGGGCCATCCTGACAGGATAAGGGTGCGAATCTGGGCACAGCCCCACTTGCACTTCACAGACCCTGCCGCAGCTCACACACAAATATCTTCACACAAGCCTTTTGTGACTTCAGACATCCTGGGACCAGGACAGGGAGGCAGGAAATTTCAGACATGTCTGTGGTGGAAAACCCCAGAAGTTTTTTCCTCTTCAAAGCTGGTACCAGGTCTAAAATTAGAACCCTGAGCTACACTCTTCAGTTCACTTCTGGACCTACAGTGAACTCTAAGAAGACTTCCCTGCTGCCTGTGACCTGCAGTGTCAACTGACCTGAAGTAGCCATCATACACAAAGACAATCTCTGCCTCACAACTAGCTACGACGACCACTCACCCAAAATGGGCACCACCGCTTCCAAATCCAAACCAGCCCAAATGCCACCCTCCATGGCACCCTCATCTACAGACAACCCGAAGCCCACCACCCCCTGCAGTGAAGCCGTAACCAACATCATCACCCACCATTCTCTTGCCTCAACAGACTACTTCTTCCTCGGTGACCTCCATTTCCACCAGGACAACTCCGAAGACCACACACCTCATCCATACTGGAGAACCTTGCGACCATTGGATTCAAACATCTGGTCACAATTCCAACTCACTCAGCAGGACACATGCCCAACCCCATCTTCTCCTCAAGCAATAACATCTCTGTAGGCCACACGAACGAGCCACATTGGACCGACCACCACTTTGTCCACTTCTCCATCCCCAAACCCTCCATATGCCACAATGCCTACTGCTATCTGCGCAGAAACTGGAAGAAATATCATTGAACACCAGCTCGCCACCTCCCTCAGCAAGACACCATCACAGACATCCACATATGCTAGAACCTCAGGATACAACCTCCACCACTGGATCTCAGACTGTGCCAACAAGCTGGCGCCCCTAAGGCAACCTTCAGCAAGCAGCTCTCCAAGAAAGCCAGCTGGTTCTCTCCTGCCCTCCTAAAGTCCAGGCGCAACTGCAGATAACTTGAGAAAAGATGGAGGGGCAGGAAGATCACCGCAGACCACGCAGCATTTAAATCTGCCGTCACCACACACTGCAGCCTCATCAGAACAACAAGGAAGACAGCCAACGCGCACCACAGCAAAGAACTCTTCGCCATTGGTCAAAGAGACAGCAGACATCCCCCTGGTCTCAAGACCTCTACAACAACCTTGCCACCTTCTTCCACCAAAGATTAAGGAGATCTACGAGAGCGTTGCAGCCTAGGACTCATTTAGCCCACCCGCAACCACTGCACTCAATGGTTCCAGCCCCCAGCAGACCTTGACCAACTGGACTACCCTAGCCTCTGATGACACCTCAGGATCATGAGGAGCATCCCCCTCGGAGTCCCCTCGGATCCCTGCCCTGACCACCTCTTCAACAGAGCTGGCACTTCCATTGCACCCGATTTCTCTGCACCATCAACTGCACCATCAAGGCCGCACAACCTTCCCGGAAGACAGGAAGCATGCCGAGATCAACCCCCTGCAGAAGAAACCTTCCGCCAACCAGAGGGAACACAAGAACTAAAGACCCATTTCTCTGCTCCCCCTCCAAGCCAAAGTCATCAAGAAAACCATCAATGCCCAACTCTCCGAGTCCATCTAAATACCATCCTGGACCTCCCCCAATTGGGCTTCAATAGCAACCACAGCACTGAGACCACTCACCTCGCCGCTACAGACATCATCCGCGCTCTCCTCGACTGAGGCGAGACTTCAGAACTCATCCTCCTGGACCTCTCAGCTCCCTATGACACCATCTTCCACTTCCACCACACCCTCTGGGGAAGAAGACTCCATGACAAAATTGATCACTCTTTCCTAAACGGGCGAACGCATAGTCAGACTTCCACCGTTTAACTCAGAACCCACAGAGATCCGCTGCAGAGTGCCTCAGAGATCCTCCCTGAACAACACCCTTTTCAACATCTACAAGGCCCGCTTGCAGCCAACGTCAGAAGCCACAGACTCACCCCCATCTCTATGCCAATTACTCCCAGCTGATTCTCTCCCTCACAGATAAACCCACATCTGCCAAAAGCAACTTCCACGACAGGATGAAGGCAATCTCCACCGGGATGGTACACAGACAAAATATCGAGTTTTAAATTTCGATATACAATAATATCGAAGTTTAAATATCGATGGGACAAAATATCGAAGGTAAGTAATATCGACAGTCTTAATATCGATATTAGAATGATATCAGTAATATCGAAGTTTTAAATATCGATGTCAATAATATCGAAATAAATAACTTCGATGTTACTAATATCAATTTTTAAATACATTTAGTGTATATTATATTGTATTTATTATGTTTTATTATTTATTTTTAATGTAATTTAATTAAATATTGTCTTTTACTACTGTAGCGGGTTGTGGGTTTATAGGGGAATAGGGTGGGAAGTAATTTAATTATGTTAAATTAATTATTAATTAGTAGGAATTATTAATTAATTAATTGAGAATTAATTTTTAATTAATTGAATAATTGATAAATATGTTCTGTAGCGGGTTATGGGTTTATAGGGGAATAGGGTGGGAAGTAATTTAATAATAATTAATTAATTATTATAAGTTTGTACATATTTTAATTAATAATTAATTGGTAATTAATTTATATTAATTAGTTCAATAATTAATATAATTCTGTACATATTTTTTAATTATTAATTAGTTGGTAATTAATTATTATTAATTAGTTAATTACATTAATTATAGTAATTTTTTTATATATAATTTTTTGTTATTCTTAATTAATTAATTGGGAAAAATAATATTAATTATTAAATTACATTAATTACAGCTAATGTGCTAATATATTTACTTTATTGTTATTGTTAATTAATAATTAATTGGTAATTAAATAATATTAATTAATTTTGGGTAAAGGAGTATTTTTAGGGTTCAGGGTCAGTTTTCAGTTTTTGGGTAAAGGGGTATTTTTAGGGTTCAGGGTCAGTTTTCAGTTCTTGGGTAAAGGGGTATTTTTAGGGTTCTGGGTCAGTTTTCAGTTTTTGGGTAAAGGGGTATTTTTAGGGTTCAGGGTCAGTTTTCAGTTTTTGGGTAAAGGGGTATTTTTAGGGTTCAGGGTCAGTTTTCAGTTCTTGGGTAAAGGGGTATTTTTAGGGTTCAGGGTCAGTTTTCAGTTTTTGGGTAAATGTAAATGTAAATGTAAATGTAAGGTGTTTTGTAGCGCGCTCAATTACTACCGGAGTATCCTGGTGCGAATGACCGCTGGGGAACCCGTCCTGGCTTTCCCTGTGAGATGGTCCCAGCTGGGTATCTCCAAGGTGAAGCCAGGCATCCCCGGCGTCTGTGGGGGGCCGTTGTAGCGATGAGGCAAGCTTAATGCCCAGAGTTACCGAGTGTGATCACTGCCCAAAGTGGGCACCGAGGCGAGAATTATCAGTCCGCTGACCCTGGTCCTCGACCCTGCCGCGTCGGGAATCGAACCCTGGTCCCGGGCCGTTCTCAGCCTCCGGGTCTGCCGCCTCTAACCAGTGAGCCACACCTCGCTACAGGGGTATTTTTAGGGTTCAGGGTCAGTTTTCAGTTTTTGGGTAAAGGGGTATTTTTAGGGATAAGGGTCAGTTTTCAGTTCTTGGGTAAAGGGGTATTTTTAGGGTTCAGGGTCAGTTTTCAGTTTTTGGGTAAAGGGGTATTTTTAGGGTTCAGGGTCAGTTTTCAGTTTTTGGGTAAAGGGGTATTTTTAGGGTTCAGGGTCAGTTTGGGGTTTTTGGGGTACAGGGATATTTTTAGGGTTCAGGGTCAGTTTTGGGTTTTTGGGGTACAGGCGTACAGGGTAAAAACAAAAAAAAATTACATTAAATCAATTAAATAACATTAAAAAAATTAAAATTACATTAAATTATTAAGTGTTTTATTTATTTTAAATGTATATGTATTAGTTTTAATTTTGTTTTATTATTTTTATTTAATATTTGTAAAATTATATGTATTTTAAAATAATTTTTACATTATTATTAATACATTTAAAAAAACGATATTTTTAATTCCGATATTTTTGTACTACGATATTATTTTTTCGATATTTTTGTACTTACCTTTATGAAGATATGATTCCGATATTTTTGATGTCGATATTTTTGTGCCGATATTTTTGTATTTCGATATTCTGTCTGTCGATATTATGTCAGACATTCCACCTGGATGAAGGACAGCTGCCTCATGCTCAACTCAGAGAAGGACGTCCTCCTCCTGGGACCCTTCCCCTCTGCCTAGGATGACTCTTGGTGGCCAGCAGTGATTTGGATACCCTCCAAAACGACAGACCATGCACGAAACCTCACCATCATCCTGGACTCGTCGCACTCAATGAACAGCCAAATCAATGCTGTTTCATCCTCCTGCTTCCACACACTCCGCCTTCTACACCGGGCCCACCCAGAAACTCCCCCAAAAAACTGCAGACTACCCAGAACGCCTCCGTCAGACTTATCCTGAACATCCCATGCCACAACCACATCACCGGCCACCTGAGAGACATTCAGTGGCTGCCTGTCAACAAGAGAATCATCTTCGTGCTTCTCACACATGCCTGCTAATCCCTCCACAATACCGAACCTGCATACGTCAACCACCTCCTCTTCTTCTACACTACCACCAGAATTCTCAGCTCTGCCCAACTGCCTTGGCCACCATCCTATGGATCCGCAAGAAGATAGCTGTAGGAAGGAGCATGATCATTCTCCTTCCTCACTGCGAAGACCTGAAACTCCCTGCCTCTGCACCTCAGGCAATCACCATCGCTGCCACAATTCAGAGAGGACCTGATTCTCAAGACCTGATTCTTTGACTGAACAACAGACTCTCCCCCCGTTCTTTGAGAACCTCACGGGTGAGTAGTCGCTCTTTATAAGATCCTTGATTGATTGATATGTACTGCAGAAGATTGCTTGGCTGCACAAAGAGGGCTGACTTCTCTACTTGACCCCAAGATTTCCAAAGTGACTCCAAAGGCTCGGTTCAGAAAGGTGTCCAACCTCATCGAGCCATTGTTGGCTATAGCCAACAAGAGATATAGTCCTGCAAGAGATTTTTGACTTCCATCAAAGAGAATAGGACTCAAATGTACTAAGCCCTTGCATTGCCCTTGCATCATGCAATGTGATGCAATGCAACATAGAGGCTTAAGTGAGAATTATCAAGTGACAGAGGAGCCTTCCTGCGCCATTTTATTTGGCGTGGGTGGTGCAAGTGCTGCGCTGCATTTACATGCATGATGCAGGAATTAATGTATGCAAGGTGGGATTCCCAATCAAATCCTAATGCAAAAGTAATTGTGGTGTTTACAAACACATCATCGCACTTCATCACACAGTGTAACGCAACAATGGAAATGCATGAGAACGCTGCACATGGCCAACACAGATGCATGCAATGACTTAGGCCCTATGTATATGAAGACCTTCCACCTAAAACACTATAGAAAGCTCATCTCCGCTCCTGAGGTACTTATTTTGCAACTAGGAGTTGGCGTGGGATGATAACAGCGACAGAAAAGGAGGAAGGAGCAGCTATTCAGGCAATATTGATTTCAGGGAGGAGGACGCGATTCAGCTATACAGACTCGGAGAAGATTTAATCAAGTCTTCAAAAAGCAATAAGAAGGTCCAATCCCACTCCATCACATGTCAAACTGATGGAATCTTACACATGTTAGGATCAGGATCTTTCCAGAAGACCTCTGCAATGTTGGCTGGAATATTGCACATTTGCTGAAATATTGCAGGGGGCATTTTTATCCTTTCTAACATCTGGGCTGGATGCTATCATCCAGCTAACTCCACAGTACCTGCTGTTTCCAAAAAGCAGTCAACAACGATTAACCTGTAAGGATTTTAAGAAATTGCCTGAATTCCACGTTCAGGGAGCAATTGATTGTACCCATGCTCAATTGGTGCCACCTGCAGCTACTGCACATGTTTTCCACAGTCGGAAACACACGTATTCCATCAATGTGCAAGCAACTGTAGATCAGAATGGAGCCTTCACCAATGTGGTATCCAAGGACCCTGGAAGTGCGCAGCAATCCTATATTTTTCGACACTGCACCATAAATTAGTGTTTCCAGAATGGAACAAAGGGAAATGGCCTTTTGATTGGTAAGTCCAGGGCCGGACTGGCCATAGCGGACACCGGGCAATCCCCCGGTGCACCGCACGGGTGGGGGCCGGTTTTGGGCTCCCGGGGGACGTTTTTGTTACAGGGCCAGTTTTGCAGCATAGATGCAAAATCGGCCCTGTACCAAAATCGGCTGAAAACCGGCCCCGGCAAAGAGCTCGGCGGCACCCACAACCCCCGAGTGCGGAGGCGGGGCCGGCCGAGCACTTTGCAGGGGCCGGTTGTGGTTCCCAGTCCGGCCCTGGGTAAGTCTAATTGCGCAGCTATTTATTTTTATGTGGTTGTGAATTACAATTGACAATATTCAACATAGGATTAATAAAGTGTTCAGTTTACACCTATTGGCTGTAATGAAAAGAAACAAATAACCACTTGTGTAAGATTGAGGGTCCTATTTACCAATCTCCCATTCAATGCAGACCAGCAACAAACATTGCTGTGTTGTGTTGCATCAAAGCGACTGATAACACTTCCACCATATCTACAAAGATACAGAGGGCCTCATTTATCAAAAGTGACACATTGCTGTGAGAAAACAGCGATGCGTCACTTTTCAATGGGCCCTCCTTGCGACACCAATGATGCATCATATTTACAGAATGACGCATCATGTCACAAGGAGTAACAGATACAACAGTATTTCTGACGTATCTGTAGGCAAAAAAATGACGCATTGCTGAAGTGTGTCACAAAAGTGACGCAACTCCAGCAGTGGGTCATTACCCTTGGGCAAGTCCCATGTGAAATGTGCCTGCGTCAGTCTTATGCCTGCCATGAGGCAGATATTAAAGCATTTGCGTCCTAGAATTGGTGCAGTGAAATCTTATTGATTTTACTGCGTCACTTCTACGACTCTTCCTTGCGTCGGAACGCCCACCCTGCATACATTTTACCTGGAGCAGGTATAAGGTGATGCAGGGTTTACAAAGTGACACATCTAGGTAGATGTGTCACTTTGTAAATATGGCGTAACAAGGCTCACTTATTACACCACTGGTGCTTCACAAAAAGTGACGCACTGGCAGCGCAAAAGTTGCACAAGGGTCATAAATAAACCCCAGAGCATTTTTTGTATCTTAGTAGGATGAAGAGCTGTGTGCAGCCTACTATCAACACAGGCACCTTGCATCATAGTGCAAGGGTGACTATGTTAATGGCCGGAAACCTTTAGGCCATGAAGGGATAACCGTAGCATCAAAATGAATCCTTAAAGGCATTTTCCGCTTTCCACGTGTGCTGCGGAATGCAGTACGCTATTGAAAGAGGTAATAACTAGGAGTACTAAACAAGTTTCACATTGTTAAGCTTGGGTCCGGGAGCCACACTGTTTTCATGCATTCCCATTGTTAGTGTCTGCATTCAGTCTGGCAACGTGCACAAATCCTTGGGTTGATGCATGGGAATGGGCATTATCCACCCATGGAACTCCTCCCAGCTTGAAATGTTATGTAAGGCACATCAAGGTGCTGTCTTTTGTTACATGTGTCCAAACCCACTAAAGGCCCATCTTAATATTACTGAAGTCTTTGTGTTCTCTTGCTGTCTCTTTGCCAGACACAAGGGCAATGCAAAGGCTTCTTTTGCCCTTACGGTTGTAGCTTCGTAATAGAAACTCACACACCCATACACAAATATAGCATTTCCAGTGTGTCATGGGTAACCATGTTCCTACTCATGTAAGAAATGTCTACACACGCACACTCACTCACTCATTCACTCACACACACACACAAACACACACACACACACACAAACAAACACCTTAATCAATCATCACAATTTCACTAAGCTATGGGGTACATTGTTTTACTTATGTTCTCTATATTGTATGTGTTACTTTACAATGGTATCAGACTGTAGTGCTGTAGAATGAAGAAGGGCAATCTACATGGATAATAATGGCCCATGTTTGAAACACGATAATAAAATGATTGCAAATACGTGTCCACCACCTACAATAACTTAATAGTCTTTAAAGCTATGTGTTTTTAACTGGATTTAACCAAATACTATGAAGTTCTGACGCGGATTGTCTCTGCAACTGTTACCAAAAGATATATAGCACTGTGGGCAATATGTAGGTAGCTTAATACCGGTCGGTAAATTTGCCGTTACTGACCGGTATTAAGCTTTTTCTAATGTAGGTGGCTTGATTTTAGGATTCGGTAATTTACCGATTAGGTAAATTAAGGATTCAGTAAATTACTGAATCCTTACAATACCGAATTGGCAAATTACCAAATCCTAAAATCCTATGTAGGGAGCACTCAAGTGAGTGCATTTTTGATTTAAGGATTCGTTATTTACCACCAACTACAAGTTGGTGATAAATATCGAAAACCTTTAAAAAGCAATTTTGGGCTTTTTTAAAAGTGCCATGTGGCCGACATACATGCCCTTAGGGCATGTATGTGTGCCACATGTGCACACATGCACGATTCAGGGGTGCAACAGGGTGTCAATGTGACACCCTGCCACCCTTGAATATGTTCCCCCTATTACAGATTAGTTATTTACCGAACCCGTAATGGTGAATGGCTTCCCATTCATTCCTATGGGGCTCCAGGCCCAGAGGAATGAATGAGAATTACCGAATCGGTAAATACCGAATCGGTAATACTGAATATTACAGATTCGGTAAAATTTACCGAATTTTTACCTACATACTATTTACCGATTCTTAAATAACGAATTAGTAAAATTCGGTTTTTAAGAATCAGTAAATAGAGATTACCTACATATGGCCCTGTATGTCATATGTGTTAAATATACGTGACATAACACTAAGTAAAATCAGTGTAAACATGTGCTGAATGTCCTCAATTTGTAGAGATGCTTAACCTAGTCTAGGCCCATTCTGACATACAACTGTGGAAGCTCAACAACTGTGGAGTGTAAACAGTAAAACAGCATTCAGTGATATGAGGCTACCTTCCCTATTCCAAAATGTAATCACACAACCATGACAAGCACTAAGAGAAAGTCTTATAGTCTGTGTACACTGTTACCACAACTGTCATTCATCCAGCATGCATATGTAAGTTATCAACTGCACCTAAAGAAATGTCTCTCTCTCTCGAATCAGGTGATCAATGCTGTGACCTACAGTGAATATTTGGAGTCTGGAAATTAAATTTTAGATGTTCGGTCTGGCAGAAGGTGTCTGTACACCCCCCAATGGTGTGTAAAATAATATCGGTTTGTGCAATTCTGTACACAATATATGTGTAAAAACACAGCTTCGATGGGACTCGGAATGGTCAATACAATCTGAGCAGGAAGATGACGAATTTTCTGAGTCTGAATTTGTGCAATCACTGGAATGGTGCACAAGAAGACATAATTCGGTAACTAACTGTTTCACTTAAATGTATACACTTTTTATTTAACCTTTTCTCTCAACTCTGCACATTTCTACTGTAAATAAACGTGTATATTTTTTCCAAAATAAATTATAAGTAATATTGTTGTGTTTATGTTAATTAAAAGCATGATATGTGCAAATGTTATACAACAACCCTTACATTTATCCATACATGGCAAAAATCACTAATCGGTATAGCAAAAGTGTGGGTTGCAGTTCATTTGCAATCACACATCTGATACCTGAGCAAAACATATATGTGTAATCTGTGGATAAATGATAGTGGCTGAATAGAGTCATCTAAGATGCATTGATATACTTACTTATAAACGTCATCACACCTTCTAATGTGTAGAACCCAAACAAAGCCGTCATGGTGTATATGTGGAGTATCAATAGTACTTCCTAACACATCTCCTGTTGTTCAAAGAATGGGATGGGTATAAAGAATCAATTTACTTTCATCAATAATATCAAATATGTTAAGTATATAGTAGTAGCCATAGGCTCATAGCTTGCATATGATTATTTAAATAATTGCATTGTTGTGAAATTACCTAGGTGTTTGAATTCCAAAGCTACATAATTGTTTATATGTACTAAGCCATGCAAACACAATTTGTGTGGCTATGTGTGTTTGGTTAAGTTTCTCAAAATGTGGCCCAACGCATGCTGCTTCTGTGGACTACCTTGCGTGGATGTATGACGGTACAACGCGTGCTTTTACAACGTGTACCGTTACGACGTGGGTTTTACATTGCCAGTCGTTACAATGACTTGCGTTGGGGGGCGCTGGATAGTGAATAGTTTAATTTACTATTCCAACTTCAGTCCCCGTCGCTAGTAGGGAAGTTGTTGGATAGTAAATTAAAGTATTCCCTATCCTAGAGCGCCCTCCAGCGAAAGTCGTTGTAACGACTTTCGTTGTAAAACCTGCGTGGTAATGGTACCGCGTTATTAAAAGTTTTGTGGTAAAGGATGTTCCCAACCTTGCGTTGTAGAGGACTTCCAAGGTAGGATTATGAGTGTACCTTTGCATACACCCATCTATGACTCCAAAATCATAGAGTGACATACCATCAGCTATAAATGATTTCACTTTAAAAAGCATCCTACTGTGGGTGCGGAGCAGATAATATGTTAAACAAAAGTTTTAGCAAATGCACTTTCATAACTCGGTATATCATTTCTTTAGGTCATGATGTCTGGATTTAAGAAAACATGTTAGTGCCATACAACCTATTTGTACTCAACCTGCAATAAATCTGCAGCCACAGCATACGCTAATAATTGTATGTGTCACATACTGTTCTGCCACACTAGGGGATCACCATTCATTTACACTCTGCTAGGGTACATATGGCCAGCATGGGTGTTGCCACACAGGGAACACCCATGCTCAACCCCTTTAAAGACTTCTCAGCACAAAGTATTGCATGGCAGTGACTTGCACTGTCTTGCGGTACTCCAGATTTACTATGCCATGCAGAGCAATGCAAGTTGGCTCTGCATGGCATAGTAAAACTGACTTAAGGGCTTGAGTTGCCATGCTTCGCGTTGTCAATAAATATAGTGCAAGGCACCTGATTGTGCTGTGTCAATTTACATTACAAATGGTGAGTTGTTTAAAGGGTGAAGAATGGCCATTACAATTTTGACAATTTGACAATTTTATTGACTGTATAATTAATTAAAATCATTACAGTAAAATCAATTGTATATAAAAAAATAGATACTTAAAAAGCTAAATTTAAAAGCTAGTGCTAAAATCAGGACTGTGATTGGTTACATCAATTGCTTGCATTAAATATTTTGTTCAAATGATTGAGTCCCGCATGATTGTCCATTCCCCAACTTATGTGCCTTGGAGTTAATCTGTTGCAGGCGAGCGCTTCAGCTACTCTCAATGGTGCATTAAGTATCTTACTAGGTGCGTTGCTTTCTTGGAAGGGGACGTGCAAATGGGACACAGTCAATGGAGCTGCGTACATGGATCCCGTCCACTGTGGCCCACAGCTTTTAAGGCCAGCCTGATTTGGTAGATGAATTTCACCAGTCTTGCCAGGATCATTGTGCTGGTATTAGACAGACATAATGCTGATGCTTCGCTACAAGACTTTATATTCTTGCTGAGGCAAATTGGGCGCAGCAGTCGCCGGCGGTCATTGTTGAGGTTTGGGCAGCAACAGAGAAGGTGCAGCCAGGATTCCTTCTTGTAGGTGCACAATCTGCAAGTTATGGATTCCCCATTTCGAGCCCAAACGGGATTGAAATCAGCTATCCCCAGTATGGTCAGCCTCATATATAAAATTTTGCTTCGGGTCTGAATTGTGAGGGACTCTTGGCCATTACCATGCTTCCACAAATGGTTTTGGTATATCTACAGCTTTACCAAGACTTATGAATGCTAGACTGCGTCAAAATGCTACACCTCCCCAAGTGCAGTACAAAGTGGATAGCAATTTTTTGTTCTCAGTGTTATTACTCTTTTCATGTGTGCTGCATAAGGCAGCACACATAGGAAGGGCAAAATCACTGTATGGAATTAATGTTGTCCTGGAAAGTGTTCTTTCCTGCACAAAAACAAAAACAAACCTGCTTCAAGTGCAGCCACCCTTGCACTATGGTGCAAGATTCCCTGCATTGGCGCTAGGCACCAAATAGTGGACACCACTAGGAGGCAGCAGAAATACAGCATATCTTTGTAAGTATGTAGCATTTCTGCGGTTTCCCCATCACAAAATGCAGTGCAGCAAACTGTGTAGTGCACGTCCGATTAAACGTTGCCCGAAGTGTGCTTACTGCCTTGTGTTGCATGAAAGGTAGCTTCAAACATCAGTGTGGAGAGTCTTGAGTGATAAATGAGGATGCTGTGGAGCGCAAACATGTCTTGCGTGGCCCTTGCTGGGTAATATAGGATGCTGTGGAGCACACGCATATATTATGTGGCCCTTGCCTGGTAAAATAGGATGTTGCATAGCACAAATATGTCTTGCGTGGTACAATAGGATGCAAAGCTACGCAAATCAGATGGGAAACACCCAGAAAATGACACAATGGGGCATTGTTGCATTTTAGAGAGAGTGTTAAATGTATTGTCACTTTCTTTTTTTACTTGGTGCTTGTTGGAGGTGTGAAGAGTTTCTTGCATATTTTGAGAGTCTTGTGGATTGTGTGACTTGTCAAATTTGTTTAGTTTGGGATAAGTATGGTCTGTTTCTTTTGTCTTTGTGTATTTGTGTGTTTAAAAGTGTTCTGTCTTGTTAAACACTTATTTTCTGTCTGTTTGTGGTAGGATAGAGGTCTAGTTGTTTAGCGTTGTTAAGGCGTGTTTGTGGTTTTTGTTATATTTGTAGATAGGGATACTCTTTGCGAGTAGTATCTCTGGTAAGGGGAGAGTCATGAATTTTGATGAGAGGGAGTTAGAGGCCCTAATATGGCTTATTGTCTACTACCTTGATCATATTTAACATTTTGCACAACATTGAGAGTACATTTACATTATGATGCATAGGGATTGTACTTGAAATTTCTTGTTGTGGTAAATTGAGAGTCCATGTGTCCCCACTGACCACCAAGGAAACATCCATAACATCTGATCCAAAACATGGCAACCAATATTTGTATTCTATAAAACACACCCATACTTTTGTCATTGTGGGCATGTGACACATATTAAGGTTATGAAGTGTTCTGTGTTATGACTGACGATAAGCCACTTGGATCATAGTATCATGACCTCCGTGTATATTGCATACATGTGGCATTTTTAAGGTCAAATACAATCCTGCACACACATACAAGCCTGCAGTGTAAGCACTCTTGCAATTTTAGGGAGTTGTGTTAGATGTGTAACTAGGTAGCACACAATGCACAACAGGTATATGGATTGTGAGCCTGTATCATGGATTTTTATATGGTACTATACACTCCCTTTCTAAATGCACACCACTCTAAGTTGAATTGTGGGTCTACTTTACTAGGAAATTTAGTACCTATACCTTATGTTTGTGTGAACAAAGCAAACACAAGGAGATGATGGACGGAGTGCTGGAACTTTTCAGACAGTCACCCCTAGTCACAGATCTGAGTTGAATCCATCATCATTCTTTAGATCACTTCGCCACCCCAGTTCAGACACAGCTATATGCAAATCAGTCCAGATCCTGTGCCTCATGGGAACAGTCCAGCCCGAACTGCAAAGCCATGTCTTTCCTGGACCGGAAACAAGCATCCATGGACAGGTTTCGGGCTAACAGCCCTCATCAGCCAGGCTAGCTTAAATTCAGTGGGAAAGTGAGCAAGGGATCCACGTCTGGGGAAACCCTGCCAACTTAGGGCAAACAAAGCAAACACAAGGAGATGATGGATGGAACGCTGAACCTTCTCAGACACTCACCCCCAGTCACAGATCTGAGCGTAATCCATCATCATTCTTTAGCTCACTTCGCCACCCCAATTCAGACACAGCTATATGCAAATAAGTCTTGACCCTGTACCTCATGGAAACAGTCCAGCCCGAACTGCCAAACCATATCTTCCCTTGACCGGAAACAAGCATCCTGAGACCAATTTTGGGCTAACAGCACTCATCAGCCAGGCTAGCTTGAATCCAGTGGCAAAGTGAGCAAGGGACCCACGTATGAGCATGCCCTGCCACCTTTTTTGCATATGTTTGTGTGAAGCCAGATTTGTGTGCATCACAGATGACCTGGTGGTATGTAACCCTCTGTGGCCTACCTAGATCAACCCTGGCCCCTTGAAGGGCCTCTTTTAATTCTGATGCTAGACTCGTCAAAGGATCTAAAATATACAACCACATTAGTTCTGATCTACTGCCTCTAAATTGGCTCCCATTTGAAGAAAGGATTGAGTTAAAAATTGCATGCATGACCTATCATATAAATATCAATCATCAGAAAAGCACACTTTTATGAAAACAAGATAATGGCTCTGTGGAACCTTTTATTAGCACTTTTAAGAAGGTTGTTCAGCAGAAGTCCTTCTCCATTCTACTCTTCGTGCCTGCAGATCAAACCCCCCCCCCCCATTCTACAACTGGCAGAAATCTGGCCACTCTGATGTTCGATAGATCCATGGGTACCAGTCTGCTCCAGTGGACCACTGAAAGAACAATCGATGCTCAGAAAGTTTGAGTCACTGATTTGTCCAGCCTTAGCCAAATCCATACATATCAAAAAAGTCAGAGCCGGAGGCCAATCCTTCATCCATCTTGCTGCAGCCGACTGGAATCTGCTACCCGTGGACCCTCGCCTCACAAATGACCACCTCAGTTTAAAACTTGGCTCTTTCCAGGTTAACTGTTCTTATTTCTAATTGTCCCTCTCCTCAGTGAATCAGTAAACATTACGTGTTGCAGTCACAGCGCTGTGATATCCCCTTGGGGATGAGTGTTTGTGCTTTATGAATACTGCTAAATAAAATAAATAAAATCTCACAAGTCAAGAACGAAGATTTATGCAGACAAGCATCGATGTGCTCAGCACATTACATTTCAGAAAGGAGACCGTGTCCTTGTAAAGCAGAGGCGGAAATGCAAATCTGATGCTCCATTTGATGCCAATCCAATGCAAGTTGTAACTAGTAAGGGGCACATGGTGCCTGCTCACCACTCTGGAAAGTCCAATACAAGCACCTGCCGCCCAGTCTGTCGGCTCTAGACATCCTGAGTGAGTCTTTGTCATCAGAGGGCCAGGAGAGCCTCAGAAGTACATCAGTGTCTAAACCACCAGTGCTTGCTGTGGTTGTTTCTCCTGTGTTTCCTCAGCCTCTCACTATGAGATTGGGAACAGTGGTTTGAGCGCCACGAAGACTCATTGAGAAACTACTGTGTATATACATATATACACAGTATACATATATTTTTTGGTGCTTTTTTATTTAACAAAGGGGAGATTTGTTGTCTTTTGAACTATAGAGCACGGGACCACTATCATCCTTATTGGACTCAGTAGTCTAGTGACGTAAGTGTGGGTGTGGTCAATAAAATGCATGACGCAGTATGTGTCAGTTAACGGTTACACTCTAGACAAAAAAGGAGTGTAATACCGAGCTTTGTGTGTAGCATAATTCATTTACTTGCTACCGGACTGGGAAGGACGCTACAGTGTGCATGCAAATCCCTTTGCGGTTTTGCATATTTAGCTCAGCTCATAGCGTGCTTATTTCCTGTAATAAAAGAGAGACGCTTATATTAAAGATCACGTGAACTTTGCTCATTTTTGAGTTCTGCGACAGCTGGGACATGGGCGGCGTCACAATGAAAGCAGACTGAACCATTTGAATCACAGGGGTGCACATTTGTTCCCTCTCAGGTCCCTCCTATTTAACCTCATCAACTTTACTTGGGTTGTGTGATTCCTCCCATCATCACTCTTTGTTTACTTTCAGGTGTGTCGTTGTGTGTCGGAGGGAGGGATGCGGACACTTATAGAACTAAGCACGTAATTTATGGCATTTTGGCATAGGGCAGCACAACAAGGCACCTTCCTGCATTGCCTCTGCCAAAGGTAAAGGTAAGAATGAAACACAGTGCATTCCTGTCCTTTCTGCCTGGACTGGTGCAGTTTTAGCAGCCTAGAGACAACTTAGGCAGGATTGTTTTCGGCCAGGAAGAGGGACCGTCCTGCACAGTAACAGACCTACAAGGCATTTTCCTCTTTCTATGTGTGCCTCTAAAGGTTCCCCTGGTTTACATCACTTTGTAAGTCTGGGGCTGCATCAAGTTCCATTGGTGTTGTGTGAGAAACCTCACTGCAGTGCCCTTGGGATGTCTCACAAGTGCAGAGTAAGGGGACAAAGCGATTTGCGCTGTGTCTCCCTACTCATGATTTATGTGGCCGCTGAAAGCCACGCAGGCGGCTTTGCGTGGCTCCATCAATCTTTATCAGAGCCCTGTGTCACACATGTACCACTTTACGTGGTGAAAAAGTGACACAGGGATTACATTAATAAGCTCCTAACTTTACAAAGCTTCAGCTGGCTGGGTTCCTGCCTCCTAGGCTTGGCCTCGGATGTTTGGAATTGTCTGTCCAGGTCCTATGAGGGGGAGCGGGTTCCTGGACTCCAGAGGTGTCTCACATTTTGCTTCCACATCTCAAAAGAGAGAGCATTTTGACATTTCTTAACTGTTTGTGTGCATTTCCCTGTGAGAAAAGTGACAGGGATATCAAGAGGATAGGCCAGAGAGAAGCCTAAGAAGTGAGAGGATGAAGGGAGAGACAAAGCTGCAGAGAAGCGAGGCGAGAGAAGGAGATGAACATGTAGGACAGAATAGAGACGGGCAAAGCTGCAGTTAGGGTGAGCTGGTAAAGGGGAAAAATGAAAGGAGAGATGATGCTGGAGAGAGACCTGCAGTAGGGTGAAAGGAGAGCTGGGTAGGAAAGGCATTTGAATGCTCAATGAGATGGTGCAGGAAGAGCGCCAAGTGGACAGGCTTCAGGGCGAAGGGAGAGCTGAAATAGGTGCAAAAGAGGCGAAGCGTATATCAGTAGAGCAAAACAATATGGATAAGAAAGTGGTTGCAGGCAAAGAGGTTATCAGATTCCAGAGACTTGTTGGAACAGAGGTAAAACGGACCCCTGCCCACTCTTAAAAAGGAAAAGAAAACTTTCCATTTTCCTTCTTGAAACGCATCCCATTAAAAAAGAATTTTGCTTTGTTTAAAAGCAATCACAGACATGGTGGTCTGCTGACCCCAGCAGGCCACCTTCCCTGTGATTTACCCGATTCCAAATGTGTCACAAATTGCGACCTAACTCTTAGAATTGCTAAATGTGTGAAACACACATTTGTACATTGCTGTTTGTGATTACCAAATAGTGAATCACAAAAATTCACTATTAGGTAATTGCAAACCTGAAGCTACCCTTGGCGTGGAAGTTGCAGAGAAGGTATGAGGTTGCTTTAAGATGAAAAGGTGAGCCATAGAGCGCTGCAGGAAGACTAAGGGGCAGATTTACAAGCCCCTTGCGCCACTTTTGCGCCGCCGTTGCATCACTTTTGTGACGCAGCGCCAGCGCAAAGATGCGCCATGGTGCGGGGTATTAACAATGTGACGCATTTGGCAGAAGCGTCAAGTTGTTAAGCCCTGCACCATCAGGAGGCGTTCCGGCGCAGGGGAGGGCGTTCCTGCGCAGGAACGCCTCCTAAAACTGGCTGAGTGAAATCTACAAGATTTCACTCAGTCACTTTCAGGCCAATGCTGCGTCAAAACCCTGCGCCTGCTTGAAGCAGGCGTAAGGCTTGACGCAGCATTGGCCCCCCCAGAGCATTGCTGGAGCTGCGTCGCGCTTGCGACGCAACTCCAGCAATGCGCCGCCTTTATGGCACAGATGCGTGACGCATCTGTGCCATTTTTGCCCCATGGTGCGCCGCATTGTAAATGCGGCGCATCATGGGTGGCGGAGCTGCGGCGCACATTTACTGGCGCATCCCTGCTAATTTGCAGGGATGCGCCAGTAGTTGTACATCTGCCCCTGTGTAGGGCTGTGGAAGGAGGGATAGCTCATTCTCTGTCAGCTATCGATAAACAAACTCTGCTTTGCTCTGCTGTCAGCCCCAGAGACAGAGCAGCACATGCTCTGACCAGCTCATTGAACTTACCTGGGGCCTGCTCATGCTCTGCAGACTCTGCTCTGCTGTTCCAGTGACTGCTAGGTATTGAACTTGAAGTAATGTTTACCAAGGGAAGGAAAGAGATTCTGATGTTTTCATGTACTTAACGAGGGGAGACACATGGGTAGGCTGAGGTCAGATCCACCTTTGTTTATACAGCAATGCAGCACTGAGATGCCTCTGAAACATTCATTCTGGGAGGTAGGAGCTGGAAACGTTCCAGCTTTCTCCACTAATACATTTATATTTTCTGGGGAAAGCTGGTGCTCGTTGGCTGGCAGGTTTAAATATTTCTTTGTATTTGAAATAAAGAGGGTCAAATGTAGAGGTGTTTTGCATCACCGAATTTATTTCACTTGCATTTTTACTGGGATCTTAAAATTGTGCCAAATGTAAGGCTATGCATGTTTATATTTTTCACAAACTGTTCTTTGTTGATGTCTGAATGAATGTGACAGTTCCTGATAATAATGGTGTTGGAGCAGGAATGTGTGTTGTTTTGGAGTGTGTGTATGAGAATATGAGAGCATATGTAGCTATTGAGAATGTGTGACTGTGAGAGTGTAGCTCCTCAGTCATCAGATGGTGTATGTGGCTGGTTGACAGCTATCTCCATAGCATGCATAGTTTTCTGATTATGTGCATATATATATACATATGTATGTGAGTGTGTGGCAGTTGCTAGTAGGTGTTTATAGTTAGGACCTAGTTTCCTTAGACAACACGATTTTTGTTTTGCGAATATCTTTAATACTGTTTGAAAAATCTTCACACAATTTTCAAAACTAGTGTAACAGTCCTGTCAGCTGCTGTCTGAAAAATTTCGGATGATTTGTCAAATGGGATTTGAGAAAAAGGGGGGTCCCAAGCACGTTCTCCCCATGCAATTTCTCATAGGGATTTTGAACACAACTACAGCCTGAACCTCTGAATGGAATTAGACAAAATTTGGCAGAAAGCTAATTCTTGGCCCAGAAAAAGCCCTTTTTGTATTTTGGTGTAAATCTGTTCAGTAGTTTCGGAGTTAATAAAGAAAAAGAAATATAAATATCTAGGGACATGGATCACCACAATCAATCAATCAATCAGGGATCTATAGAGCGTACTACTCACCGGTAAGGAGCTCAAGGTGCTGGAGGAGGATTCGGGCGGCTCAGAGGTCATCCGAAGAGCCATGACTTGAGATCTTTTCTGAAGGCTTGCAGAGTAGGGCTTTGCTTGATGCTGAGGGGGAGTTTGTTCCAGGTCCTGGCCACGAGGTAGGAGAAGGATCAGCCCCCCATTCTGGCTCTGTGTGGTTGCGGGCGGGATTTTGGCAAGGGCTAGTTAGACGGAGCAGAGGTTTCTCTTGGAGATATGTAAGGAAATTCTTTTGTTGAGTTATTGGGGTCCAGTATTGTGGAGGGCTTTGTAGGTGTGTGTGGGCAGCTTGAAGGTAACTCTCTTTACAACGGGGAGCCAGTGGAGGTTGCGGAGGTCGTGGAGGTTGTGGAGGTGCTGGGTGATGTGGTTGTGTCATGGGATGCTGAGGACGAGTCTGGCTGCAGCATTCTGTATGGTCTGGAGTTGGTGAAGGAGTGATTTGTTAATTCCGGCATAGTGTTTCCGTAGTCCAGCCTGTTGGTGATGAGTGCTTGGGTGATGGTCTTCCCAGAGTCAAGGAGATCCATTTGAAGGTATTGCTGAGTATTTGTCAAAGCATGTGTAAGACACAGCGTTGAACTATCAGTTCATAGTGAGCGAGGAGTCGAGTATGATGCAGAGTTTGCGGGCTTGGTCCGTGGGTGTGGGAGGGTTACCGGGGGTGGGGGGATACCAGGTGTCATTTCATGAGCTGGGGGTGGATCAGAGGATGAGGATTTCTGTTTTATCCAAGTTGCACTTCAGGCAACTGCTGCTCATTCAGGATGTGACATCTTACATTCCTTTCTGGAAACTGTGACTGGTGATGCCGGCTTCCTTGGTGAGGGTGAGGATAAGCTGCGTATGATACTATGCTGAGTATGTGTTTACTGCTGATGGTTGCTATGGGGGACATGTAGATGTTGAAGAGCGTGGGGCTGATGGAGGTATGCAATGCAGTGATTGGCTGGTCACAAACAGACAGAAAAATTGCAGCTTCTTTTTTAGATATCAAGGCAAAGTCCCGGAGCCTAAAAACTAAAGTAAAAAGGGAGTGAAGGTGTCAGGGTAGAGGTACCCTGACCCGATGGGTATGTGATGGGCTACTGAGGGACCCTTGATGGGAAAGAAATTGCCCCAAACATTATTTTCCCATATACAAGTATCACTGGCAGTGCTCAGCGCGGCCCCCTGTGTGAATTTGCAATGGATCTGAAGATCCTGTGCTCAATAAAAAAATACACCCACTCACACTCACACACTGCCTCACATCCCACGCTACCACTCACACACCCACTCAAACTTACATACACACACTCACACAGTCACTCACACACCCATTCCCACACTCCACACTCATGGACATACCCACACAGCCATACCACACACCCACTCACAGACCCATAACGCCTCTCACAAACCCACTCATCAACCCATACAGCCACTCACACACCCACTCACAAACTCATACTACCAATCACATATCTACTCATAGACCCATACAGCCACTCACACACCCACAAAATCATTCACATCTACTCAAAGACCTATACAGCAACTCACACACCTACGCACAGACCCATACAGCCACTCAGACAGCACAAAATCACTCACATACTTACTAAACAAGTGTTACAGCCACTCACACATCCATTCGCACACCCACAAAATTACTCATACAGCCACTCACACACCCACTCAAACACCCATACAGCCAGTCACACACCCACACAACCAATCAGATGTCCACTTACAGAGCATGCAGTCACTCACACACCCAATTACAAACCTATACAACCACTCACATCACCACTAAATCACTCGCTCACACACTCATGGACCCATGCAGGTACTCACACACCCACTCATGAACCCACACAGGTACTCACACACCCACAAAATCATTCACAGACCTATACAGCCACTCACACACCCACTCACAAACCCACAAAACCACTAACACACCCACATAGGGGGCCATACAGCCACTCACACACCTACTCACTGACCCATACATCCACACACACACCAACTGACAGGCTCATACACCCCCTTGCGCACCAATACAGCCAATCACAGAATAACTCACTCAAACACCCACTCACAGACCGATACAGCCACTTAAACACCAACTCACTGACCCCTAGAGCTACTTACAAACCCACTCAAACACCCACAAAACTACTCACATACCTACAGACAGACCCATGCAGCCACTCACACACACAATCACAGACCAATGAAACCACCCACACACCCACTCACAGACCCAAACAGCTGCTCACACACTCACAAGACCACTCATACACCCACTCACTGGCCCATACATGAATTCACACACCCACTCACAGATCCATACAGCCACTTTCACACCCCCTCACACATCCACAAAACCACTCACATACCCACTCACTGACCCATACCACCACTGATACACCCACTTTCAGACCCAAACAGCCATTCACACTCCCATTCACACACCCACAATATCACTCACACACTGTACAGCCACTCACACACATACTCACCAACCAATACAGCCACTTAAACACCCACTCACTGACCCATACAGCCACTCACACACCCACTCACAGACCCATACAGCCACTCAGGCACTCAAACACTGACAAAACCACTCACTGACAAATACATCCACTCACACACCTCTCACAGACCAATACAGCCACTTCCACACTCACTAACGCACCAAAAAAACACTCACACACCCACTCACCAACCCATACCGACCTATATCGCCATATACACACCCACTCACACACCCACAATATCGTTCACACACTCACTCATAGATCCATAAAGCCACTCACACACCCACTCACAGACACATACAGCCAGTCACACACTTATTGTATTAAATATGTTGTTGTTTTGTACTGAATAGTCATTCATCACAAAGGAGAGAGGTCTACTGACATTGGTAAGTGTGCATCGCTGTGGAGTGAAGTCTCAATGAACGGCTTAGATTGCCGCAAGGGACTTGTCAGTATAGAGGCTAGTTCACTGATAAATAGTACACCCGCTTTAAAAATGGGATTATAGATCAGGTGACATATTAACTCATGCAGTAGTTTAGTAGTCAGAAGCCTTAACCAAACACTTATACTCACTGGATGATGTCATCAGTGAGGTCATCAGTGATGTCACTGACCATATCATGAGTGATGTAATATGTGAGGTCATAAGCAGTGCATTGCAAGAGCGTAAGTTATAGTTAGCTCAGGTAACTATACCTGCTGAATTTCTATGGCTTTGTGTGCCTAAAATCTGAACCTAACTATAATATCCCTGTAACTTTTGTTTTTTCTGTGAATGTTTAGTTTTTTTTATTTCTTTCTTTCTTTATAAGTTTTATATAGCGCTAGCTAGAACCGAAGGTATCAGAGCGCTTTACATAATCGTGAACAGGAATACCGTAAATCAGACACGGAAACACAAATGAGGCGAGACTTCAAACAGATAATAGTAGACATCACAGAAAATAAAAGTAGTACCAAAAACAAGAGAAGCAATTTGAGAGGATTTAAATGGCAGCATACACAAATAAGCAGCCGACTATGATTGTAGGCACTAGACCTGTACAAGTGATAATTAACCAAGATCAATAATTTAGGAAGTTAAAGTATTTGTTGAAAGGGCTTGGCTTTTTTGATAAATTTGTGGTGTCCTTTACAGAACGGTGGAAATGTGGATACAAAAAGGAAAACAAAGGGCACGTTCGGTTCTTGGTAAAGGTGGAGGTAATAAAGAACAGATATTTGCATAGCTACCAAGTTTCCCTGCTCCATGAGTGATTGGTTAGTCCAGTCACTGTGTTTTCCTAGAATTTTGGGACTTTTAGTCCTGGTGTTATAGTGGATTAAATAACGCTACAAGTTCCAGAAACCTTACAAAAAAACGAGATTGGCATAACTAGACACGCATGACTTGGGAAACTTGGAGCCTTATTCTATTTCCTAACTATAATATCCCTCTAACCTCCGATTTTTCTGTAAATTTCTATGTTTTTTTAATTTTATTTCCTAACTATAACGTCCCTGTAAGCTTTGTTTTTTCATAGAATACATATCTACACTATTATAATAAAGAACGAGCCCAAACCTTTGAGGCGGGTAATCTCAGGAACCACAGCACCATTCACAACACCCAATACAGTGTTGGAAAGGGCAGTTGCAGAAGAAAGACATAGGCTATGCAGACGCCCACCATATACATTTAAAAGGTAAAAGAACCGTGCCAGCAAAGTAGTCCCTTGTGGGCGTGTCTGCATTGTGCTGTGGGCGTGTGTTGGGGCGTGACAAATGTTGGGGGCATGTGGGACATTCCGCCCTTCATGCCATGTCTCATATTGTGTGCTCTGGGCGTGTGCTGGGGCGTGGGCGTGTGCGGGGCGCAGGATTACAGAAAAAAAAAGCGAGCGTTGTGCCCAATATTTCATTGTTTTTTCTTCCCAGGTTCTGTACATTCCAGCTCCGAGTGTTCTTGGCCCGCAATCCCAGTGACGTGCACCTGCTTTACTGTATGGAGGTCAGGCATGGCGCTACTCCCAAGGGCCGGAAGGAGCGCAAACAGGGGCCATTGTGCAGGAAATGTAATCTCGCTTTAACTTCCGGTGACGCTTGAAGCGCACACTGGAGATTTTCCATCTGTTGCGCACAGGCCTCGCGCCAAGCACATCCGGACACAAGGCCTGCCTCCACGGAAATAGCAAGAAAGGGACTATCCCTCCCCCGGGAATATGTGATGATATTCCGCAAACCAACATCCCGCATACCATCACTCTGCAGTTTTTATAACGCTGGACTATTACTCTGCCAAGATATCATTTCTAAAACTTTTACAATGCATATGACTTTATCACGCATGCCATTATAACGCAAATGCATGTGTGGTAAAGTCATATACATTGTAAAAGTACATTATTAAAACATCAAATATATGTTTGTATATATGTGTGTGTATATATATATATATATATATATATATATATATATATATATATATATATATATATATATATATATATTGAAGCTCCAGGTTGCCCGCAGGTCCGGACGCACTCCGCCAGCAGCAAGCTTCAAGCCTTGAAAAGGTAGGACTGCCACTGCATTCCGAAATGCTCTTAGCTGTGTCGATGTTAGCCTGACGCGTTTCTGAGCTGACCGCTCTCATCAGAGGCTCGACAATTTCACGTGCCGCTTCTGACACACCCTCTCAGTTGCCATTGGTAGGCCGCCTTATGGTGTTTGCTGGGCCATGTAGTTCGTGTCAGAAATCCATTTCAAAAACCCTGTATGGGCCTCGGAATGGGTGACAGTCTTGAATCCTGGAACCGGCTGGCTCACAATCCGAGCTCCTCATGATTCGAAGCCCTGTGACCCCCTCTGTTCCCGGGGTGGTGCAGTACCTTACGGCCGGGCGGCCGCGTGTAACATTGAAGCTCCAGGTTGCCCGCAGGTCCGGACGCACTCCGCCAGCAGCAAGCTTCAAGCCTTGAAAAGGTAGGACTGCCACTGCATTCCGAAATGCTCTTAGCTGTGTCGATGTTAGCCTGACGCGTTTCTGAGCTGACCGCTCTCATCAGAGGCTCGACAATTTCACGTGCCGCTTCTGACACGCCCTCTCAGTTGCCATTGGTAGGCCGCCTTATGGTGTTTGCTGGGCCATGTAGTTCGTGTCAGAAATCCATTTCAAAAACCCTGTATGGGCCTCGGAATGGGTGACAGTCTTGAATCCTGGAACCGGCTGGCTCACAATCCGAGCTCCTCATGATTCGAAGCCCTGTGACCCCTCTGTTCCCGGGGTGGTGCAGTCCCTTACGGCCGGGCGGCCGCGTGTAACATTGAAGCTCCAGGTTGCCCGCAGGTCCGGACGCACTCCGCCAGCAGCAAGCTTCAAGCCTTGAAAAGGTAGGACTGCCACTGCATTCCGAAATGCTCTTAGCTGTGTCGATGTTAGCCTGACGCGTTTCTGAGCTGACCGCTCTCATCAGAGGCTCGACAATTTCACGTGCCGCTTCTGACACGCCCTCTCAGTTGCCATTGGTAGGCCGCCTTATGGTGTTTGCTGGGCCATGTAGTTCGTGTCAGAAATCCATTTCAAAAACCCTGTATGGGCCTCGGAATGGGTGACAGTCTTGAATCCTGGAACCGGCTGGCTCACAATCCGAGCTCCTCATGATTCGAAGCCCTGTGACCCCCTCTGTTCCCGGGGTGGTGCAGTCCCTTACGGCCGGGCGGCCGCGTGTAACATTGAAGCTCCAGGTTGCCCGCAGGTCCGGACGCACTCCGCCAGCAGCAAGCTTCAAGCCTTGAAAAGGTAGGACTGCCACTGCATTCCGAAATGCTCTTAGCTGTGTCGATGTTAGCCTGACGCGTTTCTGAGCTGACCGCTCTCATCAGAGGCTCGACAATTTCACGTGCCGCTTCTGACACGCCCTCTCAGTTGCCATTGGTAGGCCGCCTTATGGTGTTTGCTGGGCCATGTAGTTCGTGTCAGAAATCCATTAAAAAAACCCTGTATGGGCCTCGGAATGGGTGACAGTCTTGAATCCTGGAACCGGCTGGCTCACAATCCGAGCTCCTCATGATTCGAAGCCCTGTGACCCCCTCTGTTCCCGGGGTGGTGCAGTCCCTTACGGCCGGGCGGCCGCGTGTAACATTGAAGCTCCAGGTTGCCCGCAGGTCCGGACGCACTCCGCCAGCAGCAAGCTTCAAGCCTTGAAAAGGTAGGACTGCCACTGCATTCCGAAATGCTCTTAGCTGTGTCGATGTTAGCCTGACGCGTTTCTGAGCTGACCGCTCTCATCAGAGGCTCGACAATTTCACGTGCCGCTTCTGACACGCCCTCTCAGTTGCCATTGGTAGGCCGCCTTATGGTGTTTGCTGGGCCATGTAGTTCGTGTCAGAAATCCATTTCAAAAACCCTGTATGGGCCTCGGAATGGGTGACAGTCTTGAATCCTGGAACCGGCTGGCTCACAATCCGAGCTCCTCATGATTCGAAGCCCTGTGACCCCCTCTGTTCCCGGGGTGGTGCAGTCCCTTACGGCCGGGCGGCCGCGTGTAACATTGAAGCTCCAGGTTGCCCGCAGGTCCGGACGCACTCCGCCAGCAGCAAGCTTCAAGCCTTGAAAAGGTTGGACTGCCACTGCATTCCAAAATGCTCTTAGCTGTGTCGATGTTAGCCTGACGCGTTTCTGAGCTGACCGCTCTCATCAGAGGCTCGACAATTTCACGTGCCGCTTCTGACACGCCCTCTCAGTTGCCATTGGTAGGCCGCCTTATGGTGTTTGCTGGGCCATGTAGTTCGTGTCAGAAATCCATTTCAAAAACCCTGTATGGGCCTCGGAATGGGTGACAGTCTTGAATCCTGGAACCGGCTGGCTCACAATCCGAGCTCCTCATGATTCGAAGCCCTGTGACCCCCTCTGTTCCCGGGGTGGTGCAGTCCCTTACGGCCGGGCGGTCGCGTGTAACATTGAAGCTCCAGGTTGCCCGCAGGTCCGGACGCACTCTGCCAGCAGCAAGCTTCAAGCCTTGAAAAGGTAGGACTGCCACTGCATTCCGAAATGCTCTTAGCTGTGTCGATGTTAGCCTGACGCGTTTCTGAGCTGACCGCTCTCATCAGAGGCTCGACAATTTCACGTGCCGCTTCTGACACGCCCTCTCAGTTGCCATTGGTAGGCCGCCTTATGGTGTTTGCTGGGCCATGTAGTTCGTGTCAGAAATCCATTTCAAAAACCCTGTATGGGCCTCGGAATGGGTGACAGTCTTGAATCCTGGAACCGGCTGGCTCACAATCCGAGCTCCTCATGATTCGAAGCCCTGTGACCCCCTCTGTTCCCGGGGTGGTGCAGTCCCTTACGGCCGGGCGGCCGCGTGTAACATTGAAGCTCCAGGTTGCCCGCAGGTCCGGACGCACTCCGCCAGCAGCAAGCTTCAAGCCTTGAAAAGGTAGGACTGCCACTGCATTCCGAAATGCTCTTAGCTGTGTCGATGTTAGCCTGACGCGTTTCTGAGCTGACCGCTCTCATCAGAAGCTCGTGCCGCTTCTGATGAGAGCGGTCAGCTCAGAAACGCGTCAGGCTAACATCGACACAGCTAAGAGCATTTCGGAATGCAGTGGCAGTCCTACCTTTTCAAGGCTTGAAGCTTGCTGCTGGCGGAGTGCGTCCGGACCTGCGGGCCACCTGGAGCTTCAATGTTACACGCGGCCGCCCGGCCGTAAGGGACTGCACCACCCCGGGAACAGAGGGGGTCACAGGGCTTCGAATCATGAGGAGCTCGGATTGTGAGCCAGCCGGTTCCAGGATTCAAGACTGTCACCCATTCCGAGGCCCATACAGGGTTTTTGAAATGGATTTCTGACACGAACTACATGGCCCAGCAAACACCATAAGGCGGCCTACCAATGGCAACTGAGAGGGCGTGTCAGAAGCGGCACGTGAAATTGTCGAGCCTCTGATGAGAGCGGTCAGCTCAGAAACGCGTCAGGCTAACATCGACACAGCTAAGAGCATTTCGGAATGCAGTGGCAGTCCTACCTTTTCAAGGCTTGAAGCTTGCTGCTGGCGGAGTGCGTCCGGACCTGCGGGCAACCTGGAGCTTCAATGTTACACGCGGCCGCCCGGCCGTAAGGGACTGCACCACCCCGGGAACAGAGGGGGTCACAGGGCTTCGAATCATGAGGAGCTCGGATTGTGAGCCAGCCGGTTCCAGGATTCAAGACTGTCACCCATTCCGAGGCCCATACAGGGTTTTTGAAATGGATTTCTGACACGAACTACATGGCCCAGCAAACACCATAAGGCGGCCTACCAATGGCAACTGAGAGGGCGTGTCAGAAGTGGCACGTGAAATTGTCGAGCCTCTGATGAGAGCGGTCAGCTCAGAAACGCGTCAGGATAACATCGACACAGCTAAGAGCATTTCGGAATGCAGTGGCAGTCCTACCTTTTCAAGGCTTGAAGCTTGCTGCTGGCGGAGTGCGTCCGGACCTGTGGGCAACCTGGAGCTTCAATGTTACACGTGGCCGCCCGGCCGTAAGGGACTGCACCACCCCGGGAACAGAGGGGTCACAGGGCTTCGAATCATGAGGAGCTCGGATTGTGAGCCAGCCGGTTCCAGGATTCAAGACTGTCACCCATTCCGAGGCCCATACAGGGTTTTTGAAATGGATTTCTGACACGAACTACATGGCCCAGCAAACACCATAAGGCGGCCTACCAATGGCAACTGAGAGGGCGTGTCAGAAGCGGCACGTGAAATTGTCGAGCCTTTGATGAGAGCGGTCAGCTCAGAAACGCGTCAGGCTAACATCGACACAGCTAAGAGCATTTCGGAATGCAGTGGCAGTCCTACCTTTTCAAGGCTTGAAGCTTGCTGCTGGCGGAGTGCGTCCGGACCTGCGGGCAACCTGGAGCTTCAATGTTACACGCGGCCGCCCGGCCGTAAGGGACTGCACCACCCCGGGAACAGAGGGGGTCACAGGGCTTCGAATCATGAGGAGCTCGGATTGTGAGCCAGCCGGTTCCAGGATTCAAGACTGTCACCCATTCCGAGGCCCATACAGGGTTTTTGAAATGGATTTCTGACACGAACTACATGGCCCAGCAAACACCATAAGGCGGCCTACCAATGGCAACTGAGAGGGCGTGTCAGAAGCGGCACGTGAAATTGTCGAGCCTCTGATGAGAGCGGTCAGCTCAGAAACGCGTCAGGCTAACATCGACACAGCTAAGAGCATTTCGGAATGCAGTGGCAGTCCTACCTTTTCAAGGCTTGAAGCTTGCTGCTGGCGGAGTGCGTCCGGACCTGCGGGCAACCTGGAGCTTCAATGTTACACGCGGCCGCCAGGCCGTAAGGGACTGCACCACCCCGGGAACAGAGGGGGTCACAGGGCTTCGAATCATGAGGAGCTCGGATTGTGAGCCAGCCGGTTCCAGGATTCAAGACTGTCACCCATTCCGAGGCCCATACAGGGTTTTTGAAATGGATTTCTGACACGAACTACATGGCCCAGCAAACACCATAAGGCGGCCTACCAATGGCAACTGAGAGGGCGTGTCAGAAGCGGCACGTGAAATTGTCGAGCCTCTGATGAGAGCGGTCAGCTCAGAAACGCGTCAGGCTAACATCGACACAGCTAAGAGCATTTCGGAATGCAGTGGCAGTACTACCTTTTCAAAGCTTGAAGCTTGCTGCTGGCGGAGTGCGTCCGGACCTGCGGGCTACCTGGAGCTTCAATGTTACACGCGGCCGCCCGGCCGTAAGGGACTGCACCACCCCGGGAACAGAGGGGGTCACAGGGCTTCGAATCATGAGGAGCTCGGATTGTGAGCCAGCCGGTTCCAGGATTCAAGACTGTCACCCATTCCGAGGCCCATACAGGGTTTTTGAAATGGATTTCTGACACGAACTACATGGCCCAGCAAACACCATAAGGCGGCCTACCAATGGCAACTGAGAGGGCGTGTCAAAAGCGGCACGTGAAATTGTTGAGCCTCTGATGAGAGCGGTCAGCTCAGAAACGCGTCAGGCTAACATCGACACAGCTAAGAGCATTTCGGAATGCAGTGGCAGTCCTACCTTTTCAAGGCTTGAAGCTTGCTGCTGGCGGAGTGCGTCCGGACCTGCGGGCAACCTGGAGCTTCAATGTTACACGCGGCCGCCCGGCCGTAAGGGACTGCACCACCCCGGGAACAGAGGGGGTCACAGGGCTTCGAATCATGAGGAGCTCAGATTGTGAGCCAGCCGGTTCCAGGATTCAAGACTGTCACCCATTCCGAGGCCCATACAGGGTTTTTGAAATGGATTTCTGACACGAACTACATGGCCCAGCAAACACCATAAGGCGGCCTACCAATGGCAACTGAGAGGGCGTGTCAGAAGCGGCACGTGAAATTGTCGAGCCTCTGATGAGAGCGGTCAGCTCAGAAACGGGTCAGGCTAACATCGACACAGCTAAGAGCATTTCGGAATGCAGTGGCAGTCCTACCTTTTCAAGGCTTGAAGCTTGCTGCTGGCGGAGTGCGTCCGGACCTGCGGGCAACCTGGAGCTTCAATGTTACACGCGGCCGCCCGGCCGTAAGGGACTGCACCACCCCGGGAACAGAGGGGGTCACAGGGCTTCGAATCATGAGGAGCTCGGATTGTGAGCCAGCCGGTTCCAGGATTCAAGACTGTCACCCATTCCGAGGCCCATACAGGGTTTTTGAAATGGATTTCTGACACGAACTACATGGCCCAGCAAACACCATAAGGCGGCCTACCAATGGCAACTGAGAGGGCGTGTCAGAAGGGGCACGTGAAATTGTCGAGCCTCTGATGAGAGCGGTCAGCTTAGAAACGCGTCAGGCTAACATCGACACAGCTAAGAGCATTTCGGAATGCAGTGGCAGTCCTACCTTTTCAAGGCTTGAAGCTTGCTGCTGGCGGAGTGCGTCCGGACCTGCGGGCAACCTGGAGCTTCAATGTTACACGCGGCCGCCCGGCCGTAAGGGACTGCACCACCCCGGGAACAGAGGGGGTCACAGGGCTTCGAATCATGAGGAGCTCGGATTGTGAGCCAGCCGGTTCCAGGATTCAAGACTGTCACCCATTCCGAGGCCCATACAGGGTTTTTGAAATGGATTTCTGACACGAACTACATGGCCCAGCAAACACCATAAGGCGGCCTACCAATGGCAACTGAGAGGGCATGTCAGAAGCGGCACGTGAAATTGTCGAGCCTCTGATGAGAGCGGTCAGCTCAGAAACGCGTCAGGCTAACATCGACACAGCTAAGAGCATTTCGGAATGCAGTGGCAGTCCTACCTTTTCAAGGCTTGAAGCTTGCTGCTGGCGGAGTGCGTCCGGACCTGCGGGCAACCTGGAGCTTCAATGTTACACGCGGCCGCCCGGCCGTAAGGGACTGCACCACCCCGGGAACAGAGGGGGTCACAGGGCTTCGAATCATGAGGAGCTCGGATTGTGAGCCAGCCGGTTCCAGGATTCAAGACTGTCACCCATTCCGAGGCCCATACAGGGTTTTTGAAATGGATTTCTGACACGAACTACATGGCCCAGCAAACACCATAAGGCGGCCTACCAATGGCAACTGAGAGGGCGTGTCAGAAGCGGCACGTGAAATTGTCGAGCCTCTGATGAGAGCGGTCAGCTCAGAAACGCGTCAGGCTAACATCGACACAGCTAAGAGCATTTCAGAATGCAGTGGCAGTCCTACCTTTTCAAGGCTTGAAGCTTGCTGCTGGCGGAGTGCGTCCGGACCTGCGGGCAACCTGGAGCTTCAATGTTACACGCGGCCGCCCGGCCGTAAGGGACTGCACCACCCCGGGAACAGAGGGGGTCACAGGGCTTCGAATCATGAGGAGCTCGGATTGTGAGCCAGCCGGTTCCAGGATTCAAGACTGTCACCCATTCCGAGGCCCATACAGGGTTTTTGAAATGGATTTCTGACACGAACTACATGGCCCAGCAAACACCATAAGGCGGCCTACCAATGGCAACTGAGAGGGCGTGTCAGAAGCGGCTCGTGAAATTGTCGAGCCTCTGATGAGAGCGGTCAGCTCAGAAACGCGTCAGGCTAACATCGACACAGCTAAGAGCATTTCGGAATGCAGTGGCAGTCCTACCTTTTCAAGGCTTGAAGCTTGCTGCTGGCGGAGTGCGTCCGGACCTGCGGGCAACCTGGAGCTTCAATGTTACACGCGGCCGCCCGGCCGTAAGGGACTGCACCACCCCGGGAACAGAGGGGGTCACAGGGCTTCGAATCATGAGGAGCTCGGATTGTGAGCCAGCCGGTTCCAGGATTCAAGACTGTCACCCATTCCGAGGCCCATACAGGGTTTTTGAAATGGATTTCTGACACGAACTACATGGCCCAGCAAACACCATAAGGCGGCCTACCAATGGCAACTGAGAGGGCGTGTCAGAAGCGGCACGTGAAATTGTCGAGCCTCTGATGAGAGCGGTCAGCTCAGAAACGCGTCAGGCTAACATCGACACAGCTAAGAGCATTTCGGAATGCAGTGGCAGTCCTACCTTTTCAAGGCTTGAAGCTTGCTGCTGGCGGAGTGCGTCCGGACCTGCGGGCAACCTGGAGCTTCAATGTTACACGCGGCCGCCCGGCCGTAAGGGACTGCACCACCCCGGGAACAGAGGGGTTCACAGGGCTTCGAATCATGAGGAGCTCGGATTGTGAGCCAGCCGGTTCCAGGATTCAAGACTGTCACCCATTCCGAGGCCCATACAGGGTTTTTGAAATGGATTTCTGACACGAACTACATGGCCCAGCAAACACCATAAGGCGGCCTACCAATGGCAACTGAGAGGGCGTGTCAGAAGCGGCACGTGAAATTGTCGAGCCTCTGATGAGAGCGGTCAGCTCAGAAACGCGTCAGGCTAACATCGACACAGCTAAGAGCATTTCGGAATGCAGTGGCAGTCCTACCTTTTCAAGGCTTGAAGCTTGCTGCTGGCGGAGTGCGTCCGGACCTGCGGGCAACCTGGAGCTTCAATGTTACACGCGGCCGCCCGGCCGTAAGGGACTGCACCACCCCGGGAACAGAGGGGGTCACAGGGCTTCGAATCATGAGGAGCTCAGATTGTGAGCCAGCCGGTTCCAGGATTCAAGACTGTCACCCATTCCGAGGCCCATACAGGGTTTTTGAAATGGATTTCTGACACGAACTACATGGCCCAGCAAACACCATAAGGCGGCCTACCAATGGCAACTGAGAGGGCGTGTCAGAAGCGGCACGTGAAATTGTCGAGCCTCTGATGAGAGCGGTCAGCTCAGAAACGGGTCAGGCTAACATCGACACAGCTAAGAGCATTTCGGAATGCAGTGGCAGTCCTACCTTTTCAAGGCTTGAAGCTTGCTGCTGGCGGAGTGCGTCCGGACCTGCGGGCAACCTGGAGCTTCAATGTTACACGCGGCCGCCCGGCCGTAAGGGACTGCACCACCCCGGGAACAGAGGGGGTCACAGGGCTTCGAATCATGAGGAGCTCAGATTGTGAGCCAGCCGGTTCCAGGATTCAAGACTGTCACCCATTCCGAGGCCCATACAGGGTTTTTGAAATGGATTTCTGACACGAACTACATGGCCCAGCAAACACCATAAGGCGGCCTACCAATGGCAACTGAGAGGGCGTGTCAGAAGGGGCACGTGAAATTGTCGAGCCTCTGATGAGAGCGGTCAGCTCAGAAACGCGTCAGGCTAACATCGACACAGCTAAGAGCATTTCGGAATGCAGTGGCAGTCCTACCTTTTCAAGGCTTGAAGCTTGCTGCTGGCGGAGTGCGTCCGGACCTGCGGGCAACCTGGAGCTTCAATGTTACACGCGGCCGCCCGGCCGTAAGGGACTGCACCACCCCGGGAACAGAGGGGGTCACAAGGCTTCGAATCATGAGGAGCTCGGATTGTGAGCCAGCCGGTTCCAGGATTCAAGACTGTCACCCATTCCGAGGCCCATACAGGGTTTTTGAAATGGATTTCTGACACGAACTACATGGCCCAGCAAACACCATAAGGCGGCCTACCAATGGCAACTGAGAGGGCATGTCAGAAGCGGCACGTGAAATTGTCGAGCCTCTGATGAGAGCGGTCAGCTCAGAAACGCGTCAGGCTAACATCGACACAGCTAAGAGCATTTCGGAATGCAGTGGCAGTCCTACCTTTTCAAGGCTTGAAGCTTGCTGCTGGCGGAGTGCGTCCGGACCTGCGGGCAACCTGGAGCTTCAATGTTACACGCGGCCGCCCGGCCGTAAGGGACTGCACCACCCCGGGAACAGAGGGGGTCACAGGGCTTCGAATCATGAGGAGCTCGGATTGTGAGCCAGCCGGTTCCAGGATTCAAGACTGTCACCCATTCCGAGGCCCATACAGGGTTTTTGAAATGGATTTCTGACACGAACTACATGGCCCAGCAAACACCATAAGGCGGCCTACCAATGGCAACTGAGAGGGCGTGTCAGAAGCGGCACGTGAAATTGTCGAGCCTCTGATGAGAGCGGTCAGCTCAGAAACGCGTCAGGCTAACATCGACACAGCTAAGAGCATTTCAGAATGCAGTGGCAGTCCTACCTTTTCAAGGCTTGAAGCTTGCTGCTGGCGGAGTGCGTCCGGACCTGCGGGCAACCTGGAGCTTCAATGTTACACGCGGCCGCCCGGCCGTAAGGGACTGCACCACCCCGGGAACAGAGGGGGTCACAGGGCTTCGAATCATGAGGAGCTCGGATTGTGAGCCAGCCGGTTCCAGGATTCAAGACTGTCACCCATTCCGAGGCCCATACAGGGTTTTTGAAATGGATTTCTGACACGAACTACATGGCCCAGCAAACACCATAAGGCGGCCTACCAATGGCAACTGAGAGGGCGTGTCAGAAGCGGCTCGTGAAATTGTCGAGCCTCTGATGAGAGCGGTCAGCTCAGAAACGCGTCAGGCTAACATCGACACAGCTAAGAGCATTTCGGAATGCAGTGGCAGTCCTACCTTTTCAAGGCTTGAAGCTTGCTGCTGGCGGAGTGCGTCCGGACCTGCGGGCAACCTGGAGCTTCAATGTTACACGCGGCCGCCCGGCCGTAAGGGACTGCACCACCCCGGGAACAGAGGGGGTCACAGGGCTTCGAATCATGAGGAGCTCGGATTGTGAGCCAGCCGGTTCCAGGATTCAAGACTGTCACCCATTCCGAGGCCCATACAGGGTTTTTGAAATGGATTTCTGACACGAACTACATGGCCCAGCAAACACCATAAGGCGGCCTACCAATGGCAACTGAGAGGGCGTGTCAGAAGCGGCACGTGAAATTGTCGAGCCTCTGATGAGAGCGGTCAGCTCAGAAACGCGTCAGGCTAACATCGACACAGCTAAGAGCATTTCGGAATGCAGTGGCAGTCCTACCTTTTCAAGGCTTGAAGCTTGCTGCTGGCGGAGTGCGTCCGGACCTGCGGGCAACCTGGAGCTTCAATGTTACACGCGGCCGCCCGGCCGTAAGGGACTGCACCACCCCGGGAACAGAGGGGTTCACAGGGCTTCGAATCATGAGGAGCTCGGATTGTGAGCCAGCCGGTTCCAGGATTCAAGACTGTCACCCATTCCGAGGCCCATACAGGGTTTTTGAAATGGATTTCTGACACGAACTACATGGCCCAGCAAACACCATAAGGCGGCCTACCAATGGCAACTGAGAGGGCGTGTCAGAAGCGGCACGTGAAATTGTCGAGCCTCTGATGAGAGCGGTCAGCTCAGAAACGCGTCAGGCTAACATCGACACAGCTAAGAGCATTTCGGAATGCAGTGGCAGTCCTACCTTTTCAAGGCTTGAAGCTTGCTGCTGGCGGAGTGCGTCCGGACCTGCGGGCAACCTGGAGCTTCAATGTTACACGCGGCCGCCCGGCCGTAAGGGACTGCACCACCCCGGGAACAGAGGGGGTCACAGGGCTTCGAATCATGAGGAGCTCGGATTGTGAGCCAGCCGGTTCCAGGATTCAAGACTGTCACCCATTCCGAGGCCCATACAGGGTTTTTGAAATGGATTTCTGACACGAACTACATGGCCCAGCAAACACCATAAGGCGGCCTACCAATGGCAACTGAGAGGGCGTGTCAGAAGCGGCACGTGAAATTGTCGAGCCTCTGATGAGAGCGGTCAGCTCAGAAACGCGTCAGGCTAACATCGACACAGCTAAGAGCATTTCGGAATGCAGTGGCAGTCCTACCTTTTCAAGGCTTGAAGCTTGCTGCTGGCGGAGTGCGTCCGGACCTGCGGGCAACCTGGAGCTTCAATATATATATATATATATATATATATATATATATATATATATATATATATCTATCTAGATAGATAGATATATATATATTACCTACTGGCGGTCGCCAGTAGGTAGTTATAGTTAGGATTTTTTTCAATGCAAAATCTAAAAATTCTATTTGGAATAACTTTGGCGCCGGTTGACGAATCTGCCTGACAATTTCCTCAAAATGGCCTCGTTGAGCTCCGGTCCTTCCCTGAAAGTTTGGGGGGGGGATGCGTCAAGCGGGGGCCGAGATAAAAGGAGGGTCCCAAAACGCGTTTTCCCCATGTTAATTTCCATAGGGCGGTCAAACTCACTTTTAGCCCGAACGGCTAAATGGATTTACACCAAACTTGGCAAAATTGTAGGGACTGGTAGCCCGATGTGCCTTTGCTATGTCTCAAGATATGTGCTCCAGTGGATTTTGAGTAATTTAGGTTCAAAAAAATATATATATCTATAGGCGCGCCCCGGTACGCGCACCGGGGAGCGCACCGGGTGTGCAACGCGACTTGCGCATGGAAAGCTGATTGGCTCACGAGTGTCTGTAAACATTCGAAACAGTCCGGAGCGGCCGCCATCTTGTGTCTCGGTAGGATCGAGACACAAGAGGTGGCATAAAAAAAGGGGGAAATGACTATGAGGGGGCAGGGTAGACCCCCCCCTGACCCCCTAGGTTTGTTGTGGGGGCTATAATAGGGTCCCGCAGGGCATTTAAAAAAAAAATCGATTTGCGCGGGGGGAGCGCCCGGTACGCGCACCGGGGAGCGAAGCATGGGGAAAATCCAGGGCCTTATTTATTAAGGCCTTGCAACAGTTTTGCGCCGCCGGTGCGTCACTTTTTGTGACGCACCAGCGGTGTAAAAAATGCGCCTCGTTGCGCCATATTTAAAAAGTGACGCATCTAGGTAGATGCGTAACTTTTTAAACCCTTGCGCCACATTATACCTGTGTCAGGTATAATGTATGCAGAGGGGGCGTTCCCCCGCAAAAAGCCTCGTAATAGTGACGCAGTGAAATCTATGAGATTTCACTGCGTCACTTTTAGGACACTGTTGCGTCAAAATCTTGCGCCTGCCTCACAGCAGGCGTAAGACTTACGCAAGCCCTTTCACATGGGGCTTTCCCCATGTGAAAGGACGCATTACTGGAGTTGCGTCACTTTTGCGTCACTTTTGCGCTTTACAGGAATGTCGTAAGGAGTGCGCACTGAAAAGTGATGCATCGCTGTTTTCACGCAGCGATGCGTCACTTTTCATAAACGAGGCCCCCAGTTTATTCACTGTGTCACCTCTACGACCCTTTCTTGCGTCAATACGTCCCTTTTGCATACATTACACCTGACGTAGGAATAATGAGGCGCAGGGGCTTACAAAGTGACGCAACTACCTAGATGCGTCACTTTGTAAATATGACTGAATAAGGTGCATTTTTTACAGCACTGGTGCGTCACAAAAAGTGACGCTCCGGTGGCGTTAAAGTGACGCATGGCCTCATAAATGAGTCCTTCAGTCTTATACTCATGCGTCATATTAAAGTTCTTACAGATACGTCAGTATTTCAGACGCATCTGTAAGCGCAAAAGTGATGCATTGCTGGGGTGTGTCATAAAAATGAAGCAACTCCAGCAATGCATCCTTTCACATGGGGCCAAGCCCCATGTGAAAGGGCCTGCACATCTGCTGTGAAACAGGCGTAATATTTGGATGCACAGCGTCATAAAAGTGACGCAGTGATATCTCATAGATTTCACTGCATCACCTCTATGACCCTTTCTTGCGTCAATACGTCCCTTTTGCATACATTACACCTGACGTAGGAATAATGTGGCGCAGGGGCTTACAAAGTGACACATCTACCTAGATGCGCCACTTTGTAAATATGACTGAATAAGGTGCATTTTTTACTGTACTGATGCGTCACAAAAAGTGACGCTCTGGTGGCGTTAAAGTGACGCATGGCTTCATAAATGAGGCCTTCAGTCTTCAACTCCAGCAATGCATCTTTTCTTACCCTTCCACACCCCCGTTCCTTTTCAACATTTTCTTTGAAAATCCACATTCCCCATATTCATTCTTCTTCTCCTTACTTTCCTTCCCAACACTCACCTTCTTTCAGTCCCCCTACTTCACTTACTTTCTCCTCTCATACCTTTCTGTTAATTCTTACTCATTTTTCTTTCCATTATCAATGCACTCCATTTCACTTACTCTTTTTCATTTTTTTAAGAATATAGCTCTTTGATGAGAATTGGAGGTAGTTCTGAAATGAACTTTTTTTTCCTTCTTTTTTTTAAGAACAGAAACAAAAACAGGGAATGGAAACTGCTCAACAGGAGCAACAAAAAGAAAAAAAATTAGGGCTGGGAACGGCAGTGATGGTTCTCCAATGCTCGAACCATGAGCAGGACACTTTGCTCCCCATAGGTAAGGAGTTGATCGCAGTATCTGCATTTCAGGACAGCATTGTTGAAAGCAGGTTGAATATTTGGAACGAGCTCCTGCGATCGCCCCCTCCCAGAAATAGTTGCTCCGCCGGTGGATGTAGAGGCCCCATCACTGGGAACCTCTTGTGCCAGAGCCCTGACACTTTCCCGGGCAAAAATCTGGGGGTGCCTCCTCTCCACATGCCGTATCATTGTAAAGTTCCCAAAAGAATATTTCTTTTTGGGGTCACCCGTGACAGGACTTGTTTGCAGATCCTGCACTCCACTTTTGGAGCATTCACCTTTTTCTGGTTAGGTGGTATTGAAAAAAAATTCCAAATGAAATGCTCCTTCACCTTTGGCTGAGGAGGCTCTTCATCGATGAATTCAGGCTCATCATCACTGCTGGATTCTCTGGCAGCCATGGTAAACCAAGAAAGATCCAAGAGCAAAAAGCTGGTCTTTCAGTCGCAAAAGTGAAAGAAGAAGTGAAGGAAATGAGTGGGGATTTCATTCTTTGTAAAAAAAACTGTTAGCAACCAATGAAAAGTGTTATTTTAAGGTCACATGACTTGACGCGCTGACGCTGCGAGCACCGGAGCGCTTCCGGTTGCGCATACGCGGCGCGAACGTAGGCGCTTCCGGGGGCGCATACGCAGCGCGAACGTAGGCGCATACGTGGCGCGAACGTAGGCGCTTCCAGGGCGCATACGCGGCGCGAACGTAGGCGCTTCCGGGGGCGCTTACGCGGTGCGCCGAAGTGACGTTTTGATAGTTTCACGGAAATGCAAAATCATTTTCATTTCCTTATTAAAAAAAACCTGCTTTTATATGTATGGTACTAAATGTCTTGCATTATTATTTACTTGTCATTCATATTTTTTTTCACGAACGAAAGTAGCACTCTGGGTGCGCTTTCCGGAGAGCTTACCGGAGCGCGCACCCAGAGCGCCCCAGGAAAAAATGATAAAAAAAAATAAAAATAATAATAATAATTAATACTTAAGCAAAACAGCAAATAAAAAAAAAATCATAGGTTAGAAACTCGATATAGAAAGGAATTAGCATTTAAAAAAACTATGAAATTCACTGAAAAAACCATAGGTTTCACACCAGTTATAGTTAGGAATTAGCATTTAAGAAACCTATTAAATTCACTGAATAAACCATAGGTTTAACACCAGTTATCGTTACCTGGAAATTTTACTGACATAAAACCATTGAAATTCCCACGTTATAGTTAGTTGGACTCACTACAACTTGCGCGCCTGCAATGCACTGCTGATGACGTCACATATTACATCACTCATGACATGGTCAGTGACATCACTCATGACGTCACTGATGACACCATCCTTGTGACAGAGTGACAGACCTCCTTTCGGTGTAATGTAAGCCTTGAAACACATATTCAAAAATAGAAATTAACATTTTCAAAAAAATGGAGATACCCATACCAGTTACAACAAACAATTCAGTAATTCCACCATCTATATACACATCCACTCATTCACCAACAGTTCTATATAGTCACTCATACATATACTCACTCATTATATTTAGTGATACACCTATACATCCTGTTACACACCGACAGTCATCCAAAAGTTACTCACACACATATTCACACATGCAAAAAAACTATTGAACATCCATTTATTTGCATATACAGCTATACACACACTACCACTTTACTTCAAAGGAAACTTACACATACTTACTCTCTTAAACAATCACTTATAGAAACACATACTTATTTAAACAGGAACTCTTACAATCTCTCACTCTCACATATACTCACTTATATATATCAATACTCACATATACTAGATTAAAACATATGTCGTTACTGAAAAAGACAATAGTGAGACAGTCGTTTACTCACTAGCATACACATATACACACTCATCCATCCATACAGTCCTGTACATATGCTGTCTTCAAAACACATACAAACAGTGAGTCAGTCACCAACCCATACAGCCACTTATACACAAAGTGAAACACTGATACATACATTTCAATATTTAAAAGTTACTTGCTAATATATGTATTCACTAAGATACACTTAATAAGCTAGTTAACCAATCGATTTTTCTTTAAAAAAACATCCATTTACACACTTATTTAACCATTTATTCTTCCATCGTCCTTTACAAATACATATATAAAATAAATATGTTTTTTAGAAAGACACACATTCACTGGATGGTGTCATCAGTGATGTCATGAGTGATGTCACTGACCATGTCATGAGTGATGTAGTATGTGACGTCATCAGCAGTGCATTGCAGGCGCGCAAGTTATAGTGAGTCCAACTAACTATAACGTGGGAATTTCAATGGTTTTATGTCAGTAAAATTTCCAGGTAACTATAACTGGTGTGAAACCTATGTTTTTTTCTGTGATGTTAGTAGGTTTTTTAAATGCTAATTCCTAACTATAACTGGTGTGAAACCTATGGTTTTTTCAGTGAATATATATATATATACACATTTTTTAAATTCAATTAAAACATTTAGGGCCAGATGTAGGTATCTAAATACCAGTCGGTAACGGCCGAAAATACAAATTTTCGGCAGTTACCGACCGGTACTTTGATACTGAGATGTAGGGCAACCTAAAATACAGATTTGGTAATTTTACAGAATCGGTAATTTTACCGATTCTGTAAAATTACTGAATCTGTATTTTTAGATGTAGGTAACTCTGTAATCAGTGCTACAGAGTTTTAAGAATTCGTTATTTACCACCAACTAGAAGTTGGTGGTAAATAATGAAAAGCCTTGAAAAATCATTTTTTTTGCTTTTCAAACGCTGCCATGTTGCAGACATACATGCCCTTAGGGCATGTATGTCTGCAACATGTGTACCCATACACGATTGAGGGGTGCAACAGGGTGTCAAAGTGACACCCTGCCACCCTTCAATGTTTCCCCCAATTACCGAATCGGCATTTACTGATTCGGTAATTGACATTCATTCCTATGGGCCTCCAGGCCCATTGGAATGAATGGCAACTACCGAATCGTTATATACCAATTCGGTATTTACCGATTCTTACCGATTCTGTAATTTCAAAAGAGAAATTACCTACATCCCATTTACCTTCTCCTAAATACCGAATCGGTATGATTCGGTATTTAAGAGTAGGTAAATCGAGATTGCCTACATCTGGCCCTTATTCTTTGAAATTGCATTATTTATATTATTTTTATTTAATATTTTATTTTATTACCCTTTACACCCTCAAAACGAATCCCACTCTGCTCCCTTTAAATACCCCTGCACCCCATAATCACCCACCCTTACTCCTTAAAATACCCCAACACCCTTAAACACTAACCCATCTTAACCCTATAAATATACCCTGGACCCCAAAACCCAAACCTAACCCTAAAAATAACCCTGTACCCCAAAACCCAAACCTAGCCCTGAACCCTATAAATAGCCCTGTACCTCAAAACCCAAACCTACCCCTGAACCCTAACAATACCCCTGTACCTCAAAACCCAAACCTAGCCCTGAACCCTAAAAATACCCCTGTACCCCAAAACCCAAACCTACCCCTGAACTCTAAAATACCCCTGTACCCCAAAACCCAAACCTAGCCCTGAACCTTAAAAATACCCCTGTACCCCAAAACCCAAACCTACCCCTGAACTCTAAAATACCCCTGTACCCCAAAACCCAAACCTAGCACTGAACCCTAAAAATACCCCTATACCCCAAAACCCAAACCTAGCCCTGAACCCTAAAAATACCCCTGTACCCCAAAACCCATACCTATCCCTAAACCCTAAAACTACCCCTGTACCCCATTACCCAAAACTATATCTGAACCCTTAAAATACCCAAACACCCCAAAACATATACCTCAGTACCCCAAAACATATACCCTATACCCATACTTACCTTATCCAAACATTTTTAAAAAACATGCTTTTACCATTCATGCATTTACAACGAATGTCATTGTAAATGTATGCGTGATAAAAGCATATAAAATGTAATGCCATGCATTATAATGGCATTGCGGAGTCATGGTACTTTCGTAATGAAAGTATGCGGAGTGATGGTATGCGGAAAGAAAGTTGCGGAATAATGAGTGTTTACCTCCCCCGGTAAGTACATTGGTGGCACGGCGGCCCACATCTCCAGCAACATACTCATATTTTTTCACCACTCATTTGAAAAATGCACAGGTCTCTCTCATTGATGGCCAGCACCGACATACACTTTTAGACACACCTCCCGCCACAAGTTCTAGAATTGCAAACTTTAGAGCTGGGGAGCTACGTTTGAATCTCAGCATCAGCTCAACATCCTGTGATTCCAGGCAAATCGCTTTGTCTCCCCGTGCCTACCACAAATTAATGTGTTCTTCTGTAATGTAAATTGTGCTCTTGCAATATTGTCGAGTTCACGCTATATAATTTTGCAAGGAAAAACAAAGTAGAGAAACTCGAGGTCACACACTACTGAACGCGCACTCAAGTGCATCAGCAGTGCACTGTGAATCGGACGTTATTGTTAGTTGGACATTTGAAACAGCAGACACAGAGGTCAGTGTGTTTGTAGAAAAATCCCAGTTTCTAGATCAACATCAGGCTGGTTTTAGACCACGTCACTCCACAGAAGCCGTAATGGTGGCAGTTCATGACGAACTGAGAAAGGGGGCGGACAATAACATCTCTCAAGCACTGGTGCTCCTTGATTTGTCGGCCGCTTTCGACACCGTTGACCATACCATCCTTCTTCAACGGGTCGAGAGAGCCGGCATCAGGGGCACCTCGCTGAGTTGGCTCACCTCCTTTCTACAGGATCGTGAGCAAGGCGTTCGCCTTGGTCCCTTTACATCTGAAGCCAAAAATTTGACCTGTGGGGTCCCGCAGGGCTCTTCTCTCTCCCCGTTATTATTTAATCTTTATATTTCCTCTCTCGTTTCTAAGCTACGGGAGCTACCAGGGGTCGTCCTCAACTATGCAGAAGGCCTCCTGCTCATCTTTGATATTGATCCTTCCTCTGCCTCTATCAAAAAATTCCAATCTACCATGTCTTGCATCAGCAATTGGATGAACGCAAACCAACTTAAGCTGAACCCTGGAAAGACCGAGATTGTATTGACTGGGCCCCCGGCTAACCCCTGGAGTTCCAACTTCTGGCAGCTCTCGCTGGGCAGTGCCCCATGCCCGGTGAGCTCAGTCAAGAGTCTTGGAGTCACCATCAGCGAGGACCTGACCATGAAACCACAAATTAAATCGGTTCTCTCAACTTGCTTTTTCCATCTTCGCCGCATTAGGAAGATCAGCAGGTTCCTCACTCACGAGGCCCTGGTTCAGACCATGCTTGGGCTGGTTATGTCCCGTATTGATTATGGAAATGCGCTGTATGCGGGGATCCCCCTCTATCAATCCAGCCAGCTCCAGCTGATCCAGAACCCAGCGGCTAGGCTGGTTTTTCACTAGCCAAGGACAAGTTCAGCGAAGCCCCTCCTGAAGAGCTTGCACTGGCTCCCAGTGATCCAGCGCTGCCTCTTCAAGGTGGGCTGCCTGACTCATCAAGCCCTCGCCCAACAGGGCACGGCATTTATCTCCTCCCGGCTTGATCGATACATCCCTTCTCGAGCCCTTCGTTCCTCGAGCTCCAATCTGTTACTGTCATGTCCGTTCAAACGGAAAAGATTGGGCGGACTGAGATTCTCCTCCCAAGCTCCCCTCTTTTGGAACTCTCTGCCCCCAGGCCTCCGTCTCATCCCTTCCTACCTTAACTTTAGAAAGGCTCTGAAAACCTAGTTATTTTCTCAAGCCTTTGATTAGTCGTCTTTCTGTTCAGGTTATCAACTAGCAGTTTTTCCTCCGCCGTCCAAAGCGCCAAGAAGCCGTTGGTGTACGTGCGCTAAATAAATTCCTTTTTCATTTCATTTCATTTCGTTTCATGGATGTGTGTGTAGACCTAGGAAATAGTGAGTGGTATGTAGTATATGGCATTGTTGTGTGTATGGTTTCAAAAATGTACTCTGCATTTTAGAATGGGTGCATCAAAGTTTATATTAGGGCATCAGCATGTGCTTCAGATTATCATGTGGTTGATGTCATCAGTGATGTCATCAGTGATGTCATTTGAAATGTCATCAGTGATGTCATCAGTGATGTCACTGACCATGTCATGAGTGATGCATTATGTGACATCATCAGCAGTGCATTGCGGGCGCCCAAGTCATAGTTAGCTCAACTAACTATAACAGGCGAATTTCTCTGGTTTATATGAGTCAAATGTCCAACTAAAAATAACGTCCCTGAAACCTATTGTTTTTTAGTGAATTTCAAAGGTTTTTTAAATGCTAATTCCTAACTATAACATCTGTAAAACCTATTGTTTTTTTCAGTTAATTTTGAAAGTTTTTTAAATGTTATTTTCGTATTTTAATATTTATAAAACCTATATTTTTTCTATTTTTTTTGTAATAGTTTAGAACTATATTATCCTTTTTTTTACTTTAAAAATTATGTAATGTTTCATATCTTCCCCCCAAAAAATTGTATATTTTTTTTTTTTTAGAAAAATGCAGTCCCATTCGGTAGCGTACCAAGCTCCATCACCACACGAATCCTATCTGCCATATTGCTAAACTTGTAAATGATGTGCATTTTGGGCCCGATTCACAGAACTAACTTAAGACAAAATCCCAACTTCTATGAATACCAAAAGTAGTAAATTTAGGATTTTGTCTTAAGTAAGTTCTGTGAATCTGCCCCTTTGTATCAAACGGGTTTGTGGCACAGCGTCCCGTGTAACATCATATACCTATGAGGTCGCGCCAGCTCCTACTTTGGTATCCAACGGATATGCAGTACCAAGCCATGCGTTATGTCATGTACGTATGGGGTCGCACCTGCTGCGCATTGCGTATGCGACGAGTGCAGGCTGCCAGGCCCTGTGTTATGTCATAGACGTATGGTGTTGCGCCGGGTACGCCATTCCCTCATTTTTTTATGTCTCAAAACTATATCCAAATAACGTTAAAGTGTATATGAGAGCAAGCGATAATCTAAAATATTTTAAACATTTGTATATTTCTAACTGTAATAAACTTATATTATGATGAATATATTTTCTCAAAATCCCGTTGGGTGCGGCCTCCTTGCGCACCCGATGAGCGATTGCCATGTGACCTTAAAAAAAGCATTTGATTAGTTCATAACATTTCCCATTGTAACAGTTGGAGGACCCCACCCATTTTAGTCATTCTCTCTACAGCGTTTGATGAGACACACCCCTTCTGCTTAGAGAGCTTTTTAGAAATGTTTTTTTGCTGCGTACACATATCATACAACACACAACATGCAACGATCATCTTGATCAATATTCATGGTCTGTACATTAGCCTTCAACATGTGATGGCAATGCATCTGAAACGTTAGATCAAAAAATAAATGTGTGTTACACAATGCCCCAGGTGTGTGTGTGTGTGCACATTATTGTGCTGCCTTTCGGCCTGGGTATTGGTGGCTCGAAGGGGTATCATCAGCCACAGGCAGAGTGCACATCCTAGATCACATGTGACAAACAGTAAGGAGTAATGTGTAGATTTGGGTAGCAGTATGCTCTGTTGTCAGACTTTACCAGTATAGTAGTGTGTCATATGTGAGACTTTCAGATTCACGTTTCACATGCATTGCTAGACTGTAATTAGCATTATCACTGTGTATGATGTAGCCTCACTGCTGATCCTCCCTCCATCCGAGCACATTCACATGTGTGTGCTTTGCGATAGCAACACTTTCAATAATACCGCACCACACCATTGACATGCGTGTCTGTGCATATCCACAACCTTGACAACGACATGTGATATTGTCCATTCAATGTTTTCAAACAGCATCTCATTAGCTATAGTTGCCGCCTTCCCGGTACATGCTACATTAATGTAAATTGTGCATTCTAAAATGTCAAAACTGTAACAGAAACACACATAAGTACACTTCCTGGCCAGGCACGAACTGAACAACACCCAGGTCCCCAGAATAATTATTCACAACCCTACGCTGGCCTAGGGTACACAAGCCCAGCTCACATTGCGTACGTATAAGTAGGATAACGACGACGCCACATGTCCCAGTTCTTCCACACTGCCTCTGTTGATATGGCCTCATCCACCTCGTATATCACAATGCGCAATAAAAAAAAGGGATCCATTAGGTGTACACCATCCTGGTAATCAACACTGCATATGAATTGTGAACACTGCTGCCCGTCGTATTTGGACATACAACAATGACAGCAGGTGAACAGTGTGGCCTGGGTGCTCACGGGCTGCAAATGAGTGCGGTGCTGCAGGAGGGGTGGGGTGCATCAGCCAGGGTGCACAGGTGCGAACAAGTGATGTTGCCGTTCGTAATGATGTGAGCTCTGACCTCATTCAGTCACATCTCTGTGTCATTTTAAGGACCTGCTGGAGCGTACTGTAGGCCTGAGCCAGCGGGCACCGCTGCCCTACAGACACGTGGCGTTGGCTTTTGGAACACTTCAGTGAGCTAATTACTATGTACATGCACAGAGGTTTGCGCCACTGCATTACACATGCACATTATGCTTCTAGCATTCGCTCTGTTCTTTTGTATGTAAACGTTGGCATAGCATTTTATTATTTAATCTGGTCTATTCTCGTGCACTCCAACTGCTCTTTGAACCACGATTACCACTAACAGTTGGTAAATCGTACTTCAATAAGGAAGGATGCATTCAACTGGTGTTCTATATTAAGCTCAAAATAAACCTTCATTTACCTCAAGACGTTTCCATAATTATATTATTCCTCCCTTTTCAGACACTGAGTTGATTGCTCCAAAATGGGCGGAGTGAGTGCTCACCCTGTGACGATGCCCTGGGAATTCTGACGCCTTCCATCGTGGTATCAGGACACCGTCCCTGACCAGAGACCTGCTGTGCCACCCTGACAGAGGCACCCCAGAATCGGAGCTTGTACCGGCACGTCGTTGGACACACCAGTGGTTGCAGGTGAGCAGTGAAGCCTCGGTGCGCCGGAGCTGCAACTGAGCAGTGCGAGGGAAGGGGCTGGGGTGCAGCAGCCTGGGTGCACAGGTGTAGGCAAGCGATGTTGCCGTAGATAATAATGTAATCGCTGGCCTCATTCATATTTGTTTCATTTTAAGGACTTGCTGGACCGCACTCTTTCTCGTGGACCCCAGCGTCCGAGACACATGGGTGACGAGAGGTAAACAGTGAGGGCAGGGTACAGTAGGCTGACGCTTCATGCAGCACACATGTAATTGGCATTTTTAAAAAGAGGTTTGTTTATGTACAGGAAGGGACACCCATGCAAAGTGGGCCCCAAACCGGTCGCTATCGCCTAAAAGCTGTTGCTTACTGCTGTTAGCGACAGCTTGCTAATAGGGCGATAAAATTATCGCCGCTTTAGCGGGAAAAAGTCCCGCTAAAGCGGCGATATTGCCCTTGCTAATTTGCCCCAGAGTGTTTTGCAACTGAAGCTGCATGCCCGTGAAAAATTTGTGCCGGTAGTAATACAATGCGGTACAAAAGGGGATGGTAATGGACGGAGCATCTGAACCAATCAAACACTCACACCCAGTCAAATGATCTGGGTTTAATCCATCACCGTTCTTTAGCCCACTCTGCCACCCCAGTTCAGACATGGCTATATGCAAATCAGTCTGACCCTGTGCCTCATGGGAACAGTCCAGCCCGAACTGCCAAGCCATGCCTTCCCTGGACCGGAAACAAGCTTCCGAGGACCGGTTTCTGGCATTCCAGCTGTCTTCATTTGGCTTGCTTGAATCCAGTGGCAAAGTGAGCAAGGGACTCACGTCTGAGCATACCCTGCCACACTTATGTTGGCCAAAAGCGGTACAAAAGGAGGTGGTAATAGACGGAGCATCTGAACCAATCAAACACTCACACCCAGTCAAAAGATCTGGGTTTAATCCATCACTGTTCCTTTAGCCCACTCTGCCACCCCAGTTCAGACATGGCTATATGCAAATCAGTCTGACCCTGTGCTATATGGGAACAGTCCAGCCCGAACTGCCAAGCCATGCCTTCCCTGGACCGGAAACAAGCTTCCGAGGACCGGTTTCTGGCATTCCAGCCGTCTTTAGCCCGGCTTGCTTGAATCCAGTGGCAAAGTGAGCAAGGGACTCAAGTCTGAGCATACCCTGCCACACTTATGGCAGCCAAAAGCGGTACAAAAGGGGGTGGTAATGTACGGAGCATCTGAACCAATCAAACACTCACACCCAGTCAAAAGATCTAGGTTTAATCCATCACCGTTCTTTAGCCCACTCTGCCACCCCAGTTCAGACATGGCTATATGCAAATCAGTCTGACCCTGTGCCTCATGGGAACAGTCCAGCCCGAACTGCCAAGCCATGCCTTCCCTGGACCGGAAACAAGCTTCCGAGGACCGGTTTCTGGCATTCCAGCCGTCCTCAGCCCGGATTGCTTGAATCCAGTGGCAAAGTGAGCAAGGGACTCACGTCTGAGCATACCCTGCTACACTTATGGTGGCCAAAAGCGGTACAAAAGGGGGTGGTAATGGACGGAGCATATAGCCATGTCTGAACTGGGGTGGCAGAGTGGGCTAAAGAACGATGATGGATTAAACCCAGATCTTTTGACTGGGTGTGAGTGTTTGATTGATTCAGATGCTGTTTTGGTTTAAATAAAGTTTTTATAAGGTTACGCACAAACATAAATTAGCAGGAAAATTGTTAAAAACCATATTTGTGAGATTTACAGACATTATTGATTGTCTATTGTTGTAAACGCATAGAAACTGTTTTAGTTTAAACAAAGTTTTGCTCAAACATAGAGAAGTGTATGCTTCTTATTCAAAAAACATATTAGCGAGGTTTACTTAGTTGTCTACGATCTCTGACAACTTGTCATTTGAACTTTGAAATACTGAAATAGTGAAATAAGAACACTGCAGTCCGTGCAATACCGGTTTTGATAAAATGAACAAAAAGATCGATAACGTTTAGTTGAAATCTTCTATGTAAAACCATTCGAAAATGAACAGACTTCCTCCCTCTAGGTATAAGTTCATTATGAAAGTGATCAAAAAGAAAAAAACAATACATTACAACGAAAAATGAACGCACATTAAACATAAAGGTTGAGACAATTTCATATTAGAAATATACGACTTTTGTGACATGCCACTGCCGTTTTTTAAACAAAATGTTGACACCATGTATGCTTGTGCCTATGAGTACCAGAAGGCTGCGCAAGTTAACACTGAGTGGCATCAGGAGTCACATGTTTGGCTTTTCACTTCTAATAGGATGATTTAAATGTGTAATATCAACCGTGATCAAATTATCTGTAGATAACGAAACGCGCCCGTATTTCCTTTTGAAACTGGATTCTGTTGGATAATTAAAGAAATTCGCGGTAATACAGAATCCTGTGAGTGCGTACTGTTTGTTTTCCTGCGAAGGGAGCTGCTGGTGAATTATTTACGGCGTGGCTCTGCTGAAGTCTCGCACCGAGGAAAGACTCGCCAGGGGTCCGCAAAACTGAGCCTTGCTGTGGAAATATATGTATATATGTGTATATATGTATATACATGTATATTTATAATATATATGTGTATGCGTGCAGTTTGTGCAGTGATCAGAATATATATATATTATATAAACATGTATATTGCTTCTACTGTCTAGTTTAACACAACATTTTAGGAAATAATATCTATTTAATGTGTTAATGTGTTAACATCAGAAGAGTTATAAACATATGAGATAGATGCTTATCCTTGTATGGAATTATTATTATCACACATATACCAAGTGAACTCACAGGCTAAATGATGTTTCCTTTCTGGATGCCCCCTTGACATCAGGTGCCAAACCAATATCCTTGAAGTTGGAGTTGGTGAGGTATCCCCTGATCCAACAGCTGGAAGGAAGAGTAATGTGAAATGAGAACTACACATTATCAGAGCTATTCACAAATATAACTTACACTTGTGAGCAATTTACATGTGTACGTTTACTCTTACACTATTAAGTAATTTCACTACTTTTGGCTATTCACAAAGTGTGTAAGGTCACTGAAAGTGTAGACTTACATTTCTCCATCTCCAGAAAAAAAGGAGTGGAGCAAACTTTACAAGTGTAAGTTACTAACTTAATCAAGCATTTACAATGCAATAGGTCTTGCAATTGCAGGTTTTTGAGCTATCACCTTTGTAAATGGCAATGCCTTTTATAATGTGAAAAGGCATTGTCATTTACAATACCAGTAGTTCAAATTTGTAAAAGCAATACCTATTGTATTGCAAAGCGCGGTGTCCGTGAAGTGGGCGTGTTGTGTGTCAATTTAGATACTGTATATAGGTTTCTCGATTTATGCCCTTATGTAGGTACAATTTGCATTGCCCATATTTAGGCATAGAAATCCAACCCTTATTCAGGCATTTCCCATGCTAACCAAATACAGGCATGGCTACCTACATACGTCCATCAACGTCACAACGAGTTCTTGGAAAACCAGACTCTTAAGCCTTTAGGACTTCCCCTTGCTTGTATTATTGATTTCTCCAAGAGCTCATTTATTATGCGTTAACATCTATTCCTTAGGGGTTCATTCATGACGTTCTTCTGCCTGACTTTTACATCAATACTGGCATTCCTAAATACCTCAAGGTATAAATATACCTTCACTTGCCATGGAAAACCACGGTTCGGCTGCATACTTGCATGACACAGCTTGCCACAGCAAGTTCGGAAGGAAGTAGAGTTCCTACCTGACGCACTTACCAGACGCTGTCATCCTCCTCGCAGAGAATCCAGCTCCAGTGTTTCTGACTCCCCTTGCGGGGTGTTAGAGATCGAGACCCGGAAAGAGATTCCAACCTCACTCATTCTAAGGTATGGAGCGGACTAGAACCTAGAGGGACTTTTGGCAAATCTTGGCAACACCAATTTACACTATAGCCCAACTAGACTATAGACAAGCAGCACCTACTTCTTACCTCATACTACACTTAGGTAAGGTACACTGGGGTAGAACTAGCTAGAAGCATCAGATGAGTATTCACATTTTTGCCTGGGTTATTTGTGTATGTATTTTTATGAATATATGTCATAGCTACAAACCATGTTATTGCAGTATTATTTTATCTTACTGCTAATGCTGTATGTATCATACCTGCATTCTGTCTTACGATTGTAGCAGTTCATATCTCTTGCACGAGAAATAAGACTGTTCAATAAACCTTTTTTATTGAAACGCCCATCTATCTATTTCTGTGTAACTCTGTAGAAACGAAGCATGCGCTATTGACTGAGTGAAACTGTCATCTATTGTTTCCACAATTCTGAGACTGTTCCGATTCTAAGGGAAACAAAGTTGTAATGTTTATGCGATTGTCAGAAACAAATCCCTTCTTGTTTATTCGAGGATTTTCTAGTGACCTCTGAGTTAGCTGGCACACACAAATAATTAAGTTGAATGTACTCGATAGAGACATACTGACCTCAGTCCAACAAAAACACAGCGCAGTGTCCCTGAAGCAGGCACCGCGCTCTACATCAATGTTTAATTTAAAAAAATGTAAACTAAGCGAGGTGGGTGCCGCGCTCAGCATACAATTTAGAGCGATATAAGAAAATCTGCCGCCATTGGCCCCAATACTCTAAATAAACTAATTACTGCTCACACACTTTTAATGCAAATTGTGTAACAAGCGAAGTAAAAGGTCCAGTCCTTATGGATGGTAACAAATGGAGATAAGGCGGTACCAAGACGGAACTAACAAGCCTATTTTCGAATCAGAAGCCAGCATTTAGGAAGGACAATAACACTTGCCTATAACAAATATGGGTGGAGAGTGGGCGGGGCTTTCACTGCATACCCTAATAAAGAATGCCTGGCAGAGCGGGCAGCGCATGTATGCTGCTGCTTGGCTCGACCTAAAAAGAAACAGTAGTTAGTACAGCAACAAACATGGCTAGCCACTGATACTGCAAACCCCCCACCCCCACCCTAAAGAAAATAATGAGGTAGGGAATTAAAATAAAATCACATACAAAATAATGTTAAATTATATTATTTAAAGTAGTAACATTATAAAAAATATTATTTCATTTTAAAAAATATCTAAAGATAATGTATAATTATTATTTAAACATAAAATATTTTAGCAACTTTTTGAATTATAAAAATAATGTAAGAATACATTTTAATTAAATATAATTACATTAATTGTAATTAATTATATACACCACTTTTATTATTTTTTATGTTTTACTTTAGATGGGAATTTAGTTTTTAATTTAAGCTTAAAAAAAGTTATTTTAATTTAATACATTTTAAGTATTTAAAAATAAGCTCATAGTGATGCAGCATTTTTCTTTCGTTTTATATTTTTAAAAAATATATAAAAGGAATTTACAATAAAATTTAACATATTGCAGATTTTCCCTGTGATCGATTCATTAACAGACTCAGTAATCCTGCCACGAAGCTGCCTTCTGTGTTCCACTGAGGGCGAATGAAAAGAGTCCCTCTAGATTTGTTGTAGTATTTTACCAGAATTTTCACTGCAATGTCTGTCTCCTCTTCAGTAAAATTCTTCTTCAGAATTGACTGCGTCCTGGAGGCAAGGTGAGGTTCCTAATGGTTGCAGGTTCACAAAGTAAACGCGGAAAAGTCATGGCCTCGTGTGTGGTCTGTATTTATGTGGTTTGAAGTGAATGTGGGTCAGATGTGTATGATGTAGGTGAGATGTATACAATTTTCTTATTTCATCCCATTTGGAGGTCTTCTTCATGGTGGGGGTTTCTCCATTTCTGATGTGGAGGTTCTGCTCTGCATGCAGAGGATCTGCCCCACATGTGGACATGTACCCCAAGAAGGTGTAATGCAAAATGCGGTCAAATCTTGCTAATTGTAACTATATGTCTGTAAATTACATTGTAGCAGCACCACTCCCCCCCCCCCCCCCCACCCCCACCACTGCCTCCCACGAGATTTGAAAGCTTGGAGGCATCTCAGTCTACATGCTGGTGTAAATCTGCACTCAGAAATGGTGACTGGCAAAAAGTGCAGTCATTTACTCATTGGAATAGGTCCCGTAATCTGCAATTCAACCACCAGATAATAGCCCCTCCTCTATCTAGTTAAACACAAAAGAACGCTGTGTTTGGTTGTTCCCAGGACATACATATGTACACTATGTCCACAGAGCTGGCTTGCAAAACAGGCCAGCTATGTGCTACGTCAGGCTGTCTCTGCATGAGAGATCCTTCAGGGTGAGAGTTGAGCAACGGGCTATGACTAACAGCAGGCAACACAAAAGAGAAGCAACGCTGCCAACAGCAAAGCTTACAAGAGCATCTCTGTTGCTCTCAGGATTGCTAACATAAGCCAGACAAGCACTATGTGGACATGTTAGTGTCAGGGTCCCCAGGCTGTGCAAACAATGTAGGAGTTGCCAAGTACCTTAGTGGAGACAGGTAAATAAATCAGCAACACAAAGAGGTCAGAAGTGTTGTGGAGCTTGCTGTCAGGTTACAAACGGTCAACGGGATTCCTTCCGTCGGTTGGAGCAAGCTAAATATTATCCTATGCACATCTTACAACGCAAGTAGAATATGCACTACTTAGCATAAAATGGTGCTATTATGGAGCAGGGTGAAAAGGCCATGAGGCTACTTGCAGCACAATCATTCCAATGAGAGGCAAATTCTGCCATTCCAGCAATCCATAGGGAGAAAAAAGGATTGGTTATTCACCAAGCATACACAGAAGCATTTGCACATTTCTTTTCAACACTTTACAGCACGGAGGCTCCACTTGATACCACTCTGAGCTAGCTTTTCTGAGAGGTCTTCATCTTTCCTCCTTGTCTGAAGATGGTAGCCAGCTCGCTGAAGGGGGGGATCACAGAGGAGATTTCTGAGGCTATTCCCAGTATGCCCAAAAACAAAGGCTCAGGAGGAGATAGTTTCCCTATTGATTTTTATAAGATTAGAAGAGAGTTGATGATTATTGGCTTTATAAAGAACTGGAGGGCGGTGCTTTAATTTTTTGGCCGGAGTTTAATAGAACGCTCCTTAGCCTTATTTCGAAGCCTGATATGGATCCTACTAAAGGCACAGGCTACCATATTGCTCATTAATTCAGACATGAAAATTCTTGCAAAGGTCCTTGCAACCAGACTTAGGAAAGTCCCCCAACTATAGAGTCATCGCTCTCAGGTTGGTTTTGTGCATTAATAATCATATGTGTCTGTCCAATGTGATACGGAAAGTACGGAATGATTCAGATGATAATTTGCCTCTCTCTTTAGATGCAGAGAAGGCTTTTCATTGGGTTGAAGTGGGGTTTCTTTTCCACACCTTAAGCTGAGTAGGAGTAGGGCCCGGCTTTCTGAACAATCTCCGATAGCTATACTCAGCCCCTTCTGCGCTGATAGACTGTGGAGGCCATTTGTCAAAGCCCTTTCGTATCTGGCGAGACTCACGGCAGGGTTGCCCGCTGTCACCACCACTGCTCCTTTTAGCAATTGAACCATTAGTGGCAACAATTCGACAGTCTCTCCTAGGACGGGAATAGAAATGCCTGTTGGAACTTGCAAAATCTTGTTATAGACACATGATATCTTATTGACTCTGCACGAACCAGATTCTTCAATGCACCAACTCATGTTTTTAATCGAGCCGATATAAGATGAATTGGTCTAAGTGCCAGGCGTTGTCACTTACGCGTAGGGCTTGTAGAACTCTGCAAAAAGCGTTATGGCTTCTCATTGAAGAGCTTGGGTTTACATTTTTTGGGTTGATGATAAATAAGTGGCTGGATATATGGTGGCTGATAATATCCAGCCATTGATGAATAGATTGGACCAAGATTTCACGAGATGGTCTGCTCTGCATGTCTCCTTTTGGGATAGAGTACAGATGATTAGGATGGTGTTGACTACCAGATTTAACTGTGTGTTTGGTATGCTGCCCTTGATTGTTCCTGCACGTAAGCTTCACACTATAATTCAGAGTATAATGAGGTTTATCTGGGCAGGCAGACAACCATGTCTCAAATCTTCAAAGTTGTATGTGGATACCAGATCTGGTGGCCTCCGGCTTCCTGCCATGTGGCTTTACTATCTGGCGCAACATTTATCGTAGCTTACATGTCTGAGGATTCCAGCAGCTGATCAGCTTCATCGGGCGTTAGGGGAGCGAAACAATGTTTATTTTATACAATACCAGCGTTTTAACGTCCCCTCTTTGTCCTCCTACCTTAGGGGAATGTAGGATGCATGGAAAGAGTCACATTGACTCTTGAGAATTGATAGAACAGTTCACAAATGTTCGCCACTTTGGTGCAATGGAGCGGAAACCAATCAAATATTTCAAAACCCTCCATAGTTGTTTTGAGTCTCCTTTCAAATTCTGTAAGGCTCGTCTGATTCCTAATGCAGCATGCTGGAGGTGTCCAGATGTTGCATGTGATTTTTACTTCAGTCATGCCCTGCTCTGGATATCTATTGGCATCATACATGAACGACGCTTGGCGCGGCTACTTTTATTCCTGTTGAAGAGTCAGACAAGCTGGCCTTGTGACATGATTTTGTTGGCTTGACTAGTCCGACTTCTCATTGCCATCGATGTATGTCCAGGGCTCTTACAGTGGCTCAGATCTGCATATTATGGCACTGTCCGTCCGCGCGGGCGCCCACACATCAAGAATGGCTAGCTGAACTTTATCGATTAGCCACATATGAATGCAATATTTAGAAGGTTCAAGATCAAATCCAGGTATTCAACGAGGTTTGGGGTCCACTTTTGAACCTTGTAAACTCGATCAATCTTTCTCTTAAGTTATGTTATGTTATGTTATGTTATGTTATGTTATGTTATGTTATGTTATGTTATGTTATGTTATGTTATGTTATGTTATGTTATGTTATGTTATGTTATAGGGATTTTTATAGCGCACAGCTGCCCCAGCAAAGGGGCGTCCCGGCGCTATTGAACAGGCAGATAACACACATAACGCCACAAAGATTACGGATAGGAGCAAGAAGGGAAAAAATTAAACAGCCTTAGGAAACAAATGAGTTTTAATGGCCCTCCTGAATGCAAGCAAATTGTCAAATGCACGGATATGGGGCGGAAGCGAGTTCCAAAGTTTGGCCGCCATGACCCGGAAGGACCGGCCTCCAACTCTACACAACTTGAACCGAGGCACTACCACCAAGTTTTGACAGGCAGAGCGAGAGTGGGTATAATACTCTTATCCTTGCAATGTGATGGCGATTGGAGTGTTTCCATCTATGATCTGAGTGTGGGATAAAATGAGGGTAGTGCTTTAATTCATTTGTGTGTGGGGTGCATGTCAAACCTGGGGAAAGGCTACCTTAGGCATTGCTTACACTGTATTTGTCAAACGAGATAGTTCCTTTGTCCCTTATGGCATTTTATTTTTCAATTTTCATTCATTCTTTCTAGAGTTCTTTGTCCCTTCTTTGGATCTCATTTGGAGCTATTTTTATGTTGGATTGCTGTACTTTGTGGAGTACTCTGTATTGCATTACAGCTGTTCTCATGGAGAATGAAAATTATCAATAAAGAAATGTAAAAAAAATGCATGGATATTTTTCTCGAGATAACAAACATAAGACAGACAAGCACTATATATACATGTTAGTGTCAGGCCCCCCCAGGCTTTGCAAACAATCTCAGGAGTTGCCAGGCACCTTGTTGGAGGCAGGTAAATAAATGAGCAAAACAAAGAGGTGAGATGTGTTGTGGAGCTTGCTGTCAGGTTACAAGCGTACAATGGGATTGCTGAGAGAACTGCAGGCTCCATAGAGGCCTTTACTAACAAGTGCTGAATTTACACAACAATTTCAATGGAACCGTTTAAGGCAAGTGAAGATCTCCACACTTAATGTATGCACCTTTATTTAACTGGGTGCTACATTTTGCACGCAATCTGTTTTTAGCGCTGCAATGCGCCACAGATTGTGTGCTATACAAATGCCAATTTATTACAAAAAAAAAGGTGAAACCCACAGGTCTATAGGGACCAGGAGTGTATCAATATTTCTGGGAGCGGGGGTTCCTACACAACAGCACACGAACCAGCCTCCTGGTTGTATTGAATGGATTGGGCTGTTTTGAGGTCATTTGTATTGTGAAATAAACATGTTATTTCTGCCACTTGTTTTGCCTGATAATATCATACTGTTCTCTCTGATTTTACCCACTAACATCAACGTGGTTAGAACGTATGCACTTTGAATTGTTTCTTGTTATTTGGTTCATTTGTTTTTTGCAGGACCCCTGATGCCAGATATGCAAATGTTAGTGACATAATATTTTCAGACCTCCACAAGAGAGGGGGTGAAGGAGGCAGTGCACTCGGTGCTCCACTCAGCTGCTAAAGGGCTTGTCAGTCCCTTGGGGCATAGCCAGAGTCAAACCTGTGGCTGGCAGGGATGTATGATAGTACAACGCAATCATTTTGATCGCGGTACTTTACATTGCGGATTTTACAACGCAAGTCGTTACAACAACTTGCGTTGGAGGGCGCGGATTGAGGATTATTATAATTTTCTATTCCAACTCCAGCCCACGTAACAGTAGGGAAGGTGTTGGAATAGAAAATCACAATATTCCTTAACCAAGAGCGCCATCCAGCGCAAGTCGTAGTAATGACTTGCGTTGTAATGGCAGCGTGGTAAACACTGCGTTGTAAACGACGTTTACCGGTTGGCAGCAGCCTGGAAACCTCATTGGTTCTCCCCCCTCTGTTATCAAGTGCCTGCTTCATACCCAACTCCCAAAACATGAACTTGACAACATGCAAGAGAATGTTGGTTGAGAGGGGTTGTCAGGTTTTCAAGAGTAGCAAATTCAAAATTAGGGCCACACAAGCTTTTCTTTCAGGACTGCATCGGTGCTCATAGCGTAGGGAAACCCTGACTGAACCAAACAAACACTGGCTTTCTGAGGACCAGTCTCCGTAGTGTGCTTAGGTACTTTCGAGCAAGTGTATCAAATAAACTGAATGGTATATTTATGAGAATGTGAAGCAGCACAGGAAAAGGGCAGGAATGGGCCGTATTTAAAAGACGTTGGCTCATTTCTATCCTTGTCCCAGTGCTACCACCGCTTTAGCTGCCGAGAGCCACCGCGGGCACCCGTGCACTAGGGTGCAAGGGTGTCTCTGTTGCTTGCAGGATCGTTTTTGTGCAGGAAGGCCTTCCTGGACAAAAGCAACAGTGAGAGGCATGTTCCTCTATCTATGTGTGCCGCAAGATACAGCATACATAGGAGGCAGTAACAAGGAGAAAAAAAGATGTTTCTCCTCCTTTCACAGTTTCTTTAATATGGTCTCTTTAAGTGCTGCAGCTTTGGAAAAAATGCATCCAGCATTTCCGAAGTTCTGGTGGTTACAGAATGGCCTCCTTCTCACCACTGAGCCTGAGCAGTCCAGTGCTCAGAGACTGGATGCAACTCCAAGCTCAATTACAGGAACTCCCCATAGCACTATTCAGGGCCGGACTGGGAACCAAAACTGGCCCTGGCAATGTGCTCGGCCTCCCCCCCCCTCCAACACTCACCCCATGCGTGGTGTTGGGCGTGCTGCCGAGCTCTTTGCCGGGGCCGGTTTTCTGTCGATTTTATTACAGGGACGATTTGCAAAATGCCCTGTAACAAAAACCGCCCCCAGAGGCCCAAAAACTGGCCGTAGCGGGCACAGGGGGATTGCCCGGTCCTCGCTACGGCCAGTCCGGCCCTGGCACTTTTGTACCTCCAGTTTCCACTGCGAACAGGGGCGTAGCTTAGTCAATAATGTTAAGGGGCGTGAGCCTGTGATTTCCCAACAAACAATGAAGTATACGCAACTACTTGGACAGGGCGGGAAAAGGCAGGTGGGCGGTGGGAATGACAGCATTCGTTTTCAGTTATTTTGAAAAGTAAGGCTAGTCAATGTAAATCCACTGTGAGATAGTCTGGACTATATTGTCCACTCTAGTCCCGTAGTCCCGTTCCTCTTCATGAAATGTAGGGCAGAGTGGTCTAGTGGCACAGTGAAATCTGATAAATTTCACTGCGTCACTTCTACGAGCCTTTTTTGCCGGGAACCGCCCACCGTGCATACATTGTACCAGACTCAGGTGTAATGTAGCGCAGGGGGTTACAAAGTGATGTATCTGCTTAGATGAGTCACTTTGTAAATATGTCATGAACATGGGGCTCATATATAAGCCCCCCAGTATTTTTCTCCTTTGACATATAAAGCAGCAACTACAAGATGACAACATGTCAAAAGTATTTTAGACTTATCTAGACTATTCCTAAATAGTTTTAATGCAAACAAAATTGCTATGTTAAGGAAAAAGAATAAAGAGACTTTTAAATAAACTGCTATTTAAGAACCATCTTCAAACCCTTCCATAAACTCAGCTTAAAGAGTAATGTTGAGATTTCTTCTTTCAGAAAGGTGACAGCCCTTACTGTCGGTCTTCAAAGAAGATGGAGAATCATGGTCCAGAGGTCGACGCGTCTCTAACTATGGATCTGGAAAGCACGGAGTAATAAGGATAAGTCATCAAAGACAATCATATACGGAAGTCCACGTACAACGTATATAATATAATTAATCCCTAACCTACCCCAGAACTTGGTATATTCATTTTTAACCTCGAACAGTATTTCTATTTATTTTGAGCCCACTCTAACTTCCTCTCATTAGCCTTGGAGGAAGCTAAACCAACTAATTTCTCTACTGTCATATCGTATATTATATAATATGTGTTTCCAATATATTTTCGTGTTTTGTTAAGCGCTCTGATACCCAAGGGTCTTGTTCACGCTATAGAAAACGTTTCAATAAATAAATAAATGGTGAGAACCCACATCCAGATGCGCCCCATGGCAGCGGCACACCGGTACAGATAATGAATGCTCCTGAAGCATGAGAGTACAAGCTTCCCTACCTCACACAATAGGGACAGCACATCATCAGCTGTGCAAGCTTCACTCACAGAACTGGCACAGCCAGGCATTAACAGTTCAAGTTTCAATCTATCACTGAAGAGATACACACTGTGCATCAGTAGAAAAGCTTCCGATTTACACAGAAGAAGTGCACCAAAGCGTACAGCTGGCCTCCAGCAGCACAGGCTTCCATTCCTCATGGAACACGTGCAGCCTGGGCATTAGTGCAAGCTTCCATCCTTCATGGAATGAATAGAGCATGGTAGCAGCAGTGGACGCTTCCCTCCCTGCCACTACAGAAGCAGTACAGCCTTCTACTATCACGGAACAGGTGCACCTCAGGAAGTAGTGGAAACACCACTTCTCTTAAATAACAGGTACAGCATGGTCGACAGCAGCAGTGCTAACACGCATGCCTATTGGATGCATCTGTGTCAGTGTGGGTTGTGTGGATTGAAAGTGCATGGGTGGTTGAGCAAGTAAAACGGTTAAGTATGGAAGGCTAAATATACGCATCTGTTATTTCAGCACCAAGATGCTCAAAGGCATGAATCTATGCTTACAAATACACATGTCATGTCATGGTCTGTTATGTTGTGTGTGGAGTGGTGAATGACTGTATTGAGGCATAAGTAAAAGGATGGAGAAGGGGGTGGTATGTATGTATGTATAACACACTTATAGAGCGCATTCTGTCACCCAACGGACATCCTGGCGCTGAGATCAAGCAGATCCTGAAGCACGATCAGAGAAGGATCAGAGGAATTATCCTGGCCTAGTAAACAGATTAGTTTTTAGTAGTTTTTTAAATGAAGGGAGGTCTCCTGAGCATCTCAGAGGCCACTGAAGTCATCTGCGGCGTACCACAAGGATCTTCACTCAGCCCCACCCTCTTCAACGTATACATGAGCCCCCTCGCGGTCATCGCACGCCAACACAACCTCAACATCATCTCTTACGCCGATGACACTCAACTGATCCTATCTCTCACCAGAGACCCTAACACTGCCAAAACCAACCTGCATGAAGGAATGAAAGAAGTAGCCGACTGGATGAAGCACAGCCGTCTGAAACTGAACTCAGACAAAACAGAAGTCCTCATCCTAGGCACCTCCCCCTCCGCCTGGGATGACTCTTGGTGGCCAGAGGCCCTTGGAAAAGCACCCATCCCGACGGACCACGCACGGAACCTGGGCGTCATCCTGGACTCCTCACTCTCGATGAACAGACAAGTCAACGCCGTTTCTTCATCTTGCTTCAACATTCTTCGCATGCTCAAAAAAACATTTCGTTGGATCCCCACCGAAACTAGAAAAACGGTCACCCACGCTCTGGTCACGAGCCGACTGGACTACGGAAACACCCTCTACGCCGGTACCACCGCAAAACTCCAGAAAAAACTCCAACGCATCCAGAACGCCTCAGCCAGGCTCATATTAGACATCCCGCGTAAAGAACACATATCTGGTCACCTGAAAAACCTCCATTGGCTCCCCATCAATAAGAGGATTACTTTCCGGCTCCTGACCCACGCACACAAAGCACTCTACGAAATCGGACCCGAATGCCTCAACACACGACTGTCCTTCTACACCCCCTCCCACCAGCTACGATCCTCCAACCAAGCCCTTGCCACTGTACCTCGCATCAACAAAACCACCATGGGAGGTAGATCCTTCTCCTACCTGGCAGCTAAAACCTGGAACTCACTTCCCACTCACCTTCGCCTTACTCAGAACCACCTAGCATTCAGAAAGCAACTTAAAACGTGGATATTTGACAAGTAATTCCCCACCCTTCTTCAAGCGCCTTGAGACCCTCTGGGTATGTAGCGCGCTATATAAATTTATTGACTTGACTTCCACAGCTTAGATGCCGTGAAACCAAAAGAGCGGCCACCCATTCGCTTTCTCCGAAACTTAGGAACAACCGCCAAATAGGCAGAGGCAGATCGGAGAGCTCTTGCGGGGGTGTACCAAGTGAACATCTCCTGTAAGGGCAGCGGTCCCGAGCCATGCAAAGCCCGGAAAACCAGACATAACGCCTTGAATTCGATCCGTTGAGGGATGGGGAGCCAATGCAAGTCTCTAAGAGCTGCGGAAGATGAGTCAAAACGACGGCGGGAGAGTGCTAGCTTAGCCGCGAAGTTCTGCACTCGTTGTAGCTTACCTATCGCCGTAACAGGTGCCCCCAGAAGCAGTGCATTGCAGTAATCCAGTCTGCTTAGAATGATGCTGCGCACTACTTCTGGTCTAGCATGGACAGGGAGCAGAGGGAGAATCTTCCTAAGGGAATGCAACAGGCCCATACAGGTGGATACTGTTTTGTCAATGAAACCGTCCAGTTGAAGACTCGGTTCCATTGTCACTCCCAAGTTCCGAACCGAGGTAGCTGCTGCTGCCGTGCCCTGAAAAGAGGGGGGCCAGAAGTCCTGTGGTAGAGGTCGAGGGACCCGGTCCACTGAGAAGTGTAGCACCTCTGTCTTTGAGCTGTTAAATTGCAGCGATTTGTTACTCAGCCATGTTGCCGTGGTGACCATGCAATGGTGAAAGGTCTCCTGGGACACCGCGTTCTCTCCTTCGAAGGAGAAAATAAGCTGGGTGTCGTCAGCGTAATTGGTGACTGAGATGCCGAACGACTTGATTAGCTTGACCAGGGGGTGGAGGTAAAGATTAAAAAGAATAGGGCTGAAGGCCGAGCCCTGGGGTACTCCCTGACCAACCCTTTTAATGGTGGACTTAAAGGGGGGCAGGGCAACCACCTGATGTCTATTGGCCAAGTATGAAACAAGTCAATCCCGGGCCAAGTCCGTCACACCAACCTCCTCCAGTCTCCTGGTCAGGATGGCATGACAGACCGTATCGAACGCTGCCGACATGTCGAGCAGCACTAAGAAGGCTGCTCGTCCATGGTCGGCACGCGAACGAAGGTCACTCAAGACAGTCCCCAAGGCTGATTCGGTTCCATGCGCTGGTCTGAAACCAAACTGCGCTGCATCCAGACATTCATTAACTTCCAAAAAACTGGACAGGTGTTTTGTGACCAGTTTTTCCAGGATCTTAATCGGAAAGGGAAGTAATGATATGGGTCTGTAATTAGCGGGGCATAAGGGGTCCAGTGATTCTTTCTTGAGTAATGGAGAAACAACTGCTAATTTCCAGCTGTCCGGGACCTGGGCGGAGCCAAGAGATTGGCAACAGATTGCGTGGAGAGGAGGGAACAACTCTTCCCTAAAGACATTCCAGAGTTTGTGCGGAAGTACATCAAGGGTGGACCCAGAGGATACTCTATCCGCTAAAGCACCAAACTCTGCAAAAGACGGGAGAGGGAAACTTTCTAGCCTGGCTTTCCCAGCCTCCATCTCCGATGTAGGAGGATGAGCGGCCCCAGATGTCGTGGGATTCAGGTTACTCAAGATGGTCGCGATCTTGTCTTCAAAGGCCTTGGCCAATGAATCGCATATTAACTGAGAGGCTGGGATAGCGGTGGTAGCACAGGCCGGTCGTGACAGCTCGTTGACAATTTTGAACAAAGCCTGTGCTTTGTTTGAGGCTGACAGTAAAGTCTCCTCCAGAAACCTCGCTTTTGCACACTTAATCTGTGTTTTGTAGGCTGCCAATTCCTGTTTGAAGAGAATCTTATCCGATGCCAGATAGTGTCTCCTCCATCTCCGTTCTGCCTGTTTGCACTGCTGTTTAAGTTGAAGAAGTTCCCTTGAAAACCATGGCATGGCAGTTTTTGTTCTGTCTCGCGTTTTTCTTAGCGGAGCCAACCTATCCAAGGAGGTCGTAATTTGTTGGGTGAGCGCGTTGTAGCTTTCCTCCGCGTTGTCTGCCAGCTGAAAGGCTTCGGTGAGCAGATTTGGAAGGATTACGCCTCTCAGAAGCCTGGACCATTGTCTCCGCGTCCTAGCCATTCCTGTGTTGCTAGATTTAGAGCAGCCCGTCAGGAGAGCTACCGAAAAGAGGACTAGGGCGTGGTCCGTACAGCATTGCGGAAGGATATTACTAACCTTTACCTGGCCAGCGTCAGCAAAGACCAAATCCAAAACATGTCCCATCTGATGAGTCTTAGAGAGAACCAATTGCTCTAGATTGATATTGCGACAAGCCTGTGTGAGGTATGTGAAGGCTGAATCTGTTGGTCCATCTGGCCACATATTAAAATCCCCCAGTACCATCATTCTGGCATGGGAGTTGGAAAGGTCGTAGATTAAATCGGTAAGGTAAGACACAGCCGATGTACCGCCAGCCGGGGGTCTATAACACAAGAGACCAGTTAATAGTACCCCACCCTGTCCCTTCAGAGAAAAACCCATCAGTTCATAATCCTTGATTTGCTTGATTTCTAACTGGGAGAAGTCAAGTGAGTCCCTGTAAATCAGTCCTACACCTCCTCCTCTAGCCCCAACACGAGGGTTATGTCTAATCCTGTATCCTGGGGTGCATGCTTGTCCCAGTTCTATACCGCTATCTATCCTCGTCCATGTTTCAGTCATGAATAAGGCATCTAACTCATGTTGTTCTATGAGTAGCGCTATCTCTGTATGATGCCTGCACAAAGATCGCACATTTAGCAGGTCACAGACCAGAGAATTGTGGTTTTCAGCAGTAGTAGAAGGAAGAGTTTCTCCCGTGACAGCAGGGGTCAGGACTAGTAGATCTTCGTTAGTATGAGTTAGGGGCGTAAGGGGGACAGAGGCAGCATTTCCAGCCACCAGCGCGTCCTGTGCGCAAACGGGCTTACCTCTGGCTGCGTCCTCAATAGTTATTTATCACCGTGAAGCGCGGGAGACCGCTTATGCGATCGTCTAGCCCGCCAACCAAGATGGCGCCTAGTCACCGGCCCACTTTCCCAAACCACTCACCCAAGATGGCGGCTAGCCCGCGATGTAAGCCTCCCGAGCCTCAAAGTAGCCCCACTGACTAAATCCCCCAAATTTGGGTGGGTTTTCCACAAATTAACGTGCAGGTAAGCCTCTAAAATTTTCCCCTCCAAGTACAGGCGCGTCTACGCAAATTACAGAACTAGCGCGAAGCAAAAGCCAGGTTATGGCGAATTAAAGTTAAAATAAAGATTAAAAAGCTGGCAGAAGCGGTAGCGTGCGTGCAGGTTCTATGAGATCTACCTGCTGATGTAAGGGATCACCTTAAATACCAAGATGCGAAACAGAGCGCGGGAGACCGCCTATGCGATCGTCTAGCCCGCCAACCAAGATGGCGCCTAGTCACCGGCCCACTTTCCCAAACCACTCACCCAAGATGGCGGCTAGCGCCGCGATGTAAGCCTCCCGAGCCTCAAAGTAGCCCCACTGACTAAATCCCACAAATGTGGGTGGGTTTTCCACAAATTAACGTGCAGGTAAGCCTCTCTAATTTACCCCTCCAAGTACAGGCGCGTCTGCGCAAATTACAGCATTAGCGCGAAGCGAGAGCAAAAGCCAGGTTATGGGGATTTAAAGTTAAAATAAAGATTAAAAAGCTGGCAGAAGCGGTAGCGTGCGTGCAGGTTCTATGAGATCTACCTGCTGATGTAAGGGATCACCTTAAATACCAAGATGCGAAGCAGAGCGCGGGAGACCGCCTATGCGATCGTCTAGCCCGCCAACCAAGATGGCGCCTAGTCACCGGCCCACTTTCCCAAACCACTCACCCAAGATGGCGGCCAGCACCGCGATGTAAGCCTTCCGAGCCTCAAAGTAGCCTCACTGACTAAATCGCACAAATGTGGGTGGGTTTTCCACAAATTAACGTGCAGGTAAGCCTCTCTAATTTACCCCTCCAAGTACAGGCGCGTCTGCGCAAATTACCGCACTAGCGCGAAGCGAGAGCAAAAGCCAGGTTATGGCGATTTAAAGTTAAAATAAAGATTAAAAAGCTGGCAGAAGCGGTAGCATGCGTGCAGGTGTGGTCAGTTAGTGTACAGTTGGGTGATTGAGAGGCTGGTTGGCTTGTGCATTTATATTCTGCATGGAGAAGTTGTGTGGACAGATGGATGAGTCGATAAATGGAGAATGCATTTGACAGGAAAAGGTCTGTGGATTGATGGGTATTTCTGCAATGATGAATGATGGTTAGTTTCTGGGTACGGGTGAATTAGAGGTCACTTTGTGTATGTGGTGTATGTGCATGCCTGTGGTGTGTGGAAGGGTCTTGGGTTTGTACATGTGCCCAGATGGATTTATATCTGGATGGGTGTGTGTAAGTGACTTTGATGCTGCTCCACTGGTGCACATGCTGAGCCGTAAAAAGGAAGGGTCAAGTGGCTTTGAAGGACAAGTATGTCTACCTGCTGATGGGCAACCAGACACAAGAAATCCATGCAACGGGGAAGCACATTACCAAATCTCACCCAGCAGCCTCGTACTGCGCAAAGACTGGGAGCTGTCTTATGTGCACTCAGGAGTAGACACTGTGACTTGGCCAGTGCTGGCTGTATGAGAGGCCCATCACAGAAAGAGTAGCAGTGAGCTATCTCCGATAGGGTACAACATGTTGTTGACATGTATGTTCCAGTAATACGTGTAACTGTGCTAACCATCTGCCCCGGTGTATCAACACTTTCATTATTCACAGTGCTTTAAAAGGACTCGACATGAAGTGCTGCAATGAGTGATTGTTGGGATGCCAATCATCTGCTGGTGAAGTGTGCCTGCTTGTCTGCTGTTCTCTCAGTAGACTCACCACAGACACTAGCCTGTGACCCACAGGCACTCTGCAGAGACGGATGGCTGGCAGTCTAGGCAGAACTGGTGGTGGTATGTGGTGCAGTGCTTAGGGTTTGAAGATGTAAATGTAAAATGTAAATGTAGTGCTTTTATATAGTACACAAATCAGTCTCTAAGACGCTGTGCACATACCGCTGTGGAACCCTTCCTGGCCTTTCCCTGTGAAGTGCCCACTCCTGGGCACCCCCAAGGTGAAGCAAGGCATCCAAGCGGTTGTGGAGATTAAACAAGCTATTGCCCAGAGTTGCAGAGTGAGACCCATGATTAGAATAGGCACCGAGGCGAGAATTAAAAGGTCCGTGGAAATTGAGCCCAAGAGGCGAGAATGATCAGGTCCGGGGAAATTGAGCCCAAGACCCGCCGAGGCGGGAATTGAACCCTGATCTGGGCCAGACCTCTGCATCAGGGTCTGCCGCTCTAACCATTGAGCCACACTTCTCCTCTTGAACTTGGTGAAAGCTAACAAAGCTTAATTTAGCTGGGACCTGACAGGGCCAGATAAAACCATTGGCATATAGATCCTGTATCTGACACTTCCCATACACTGCAGAGGATTCAGATAGAGGAAAAACAATGCTGCAGCGGGGACACATCATTTGAGAGCCACCTTCAATTGACAGAGCACGGTACCCCGAGTGCCCAAGCACCACATACAAGGCCTGAGAGCGGCATGAAACGACAACTCAGCTCGTCGCCCGGATCACTGTGGGCATCCTCCCAGGTGGGCAGAGCTTTCGGTGGATTAAAAAGATGGGGAGGCTCTAAAAAGGGCATTAAGAAAGAAGTGGCAATTAAAGGGTGTAGCTTACAACATGGAAACGAACATCCTGTGACTTTCAAGGTATGACACTGCCAGTATGTGGGTGCCTCTCTGAGTTGTTAGCTCTTGCATTCAGTCATATAACACAGCTACAGACATATGCCTACAAAAACAAGCCTGAGCCTTTGGCTTTGCCAATGCTTATTAGTAGTATTAAATAAATAAGTAACAGATATGAATTTTCTTCAGTGCCTCAATCTCTTTTCTTGCCCTTCACTCCACTTCCTTCTGCTGTTCCTCCCTCTGTGGGACACTCCCTCCCTTCTTCTCTCCATATCTCTGTGAAATCGTCTGCATATCTCACACATCATCATTTTCCTCTTCACAGTGTCTTGTCACTTTCCCTTCTACATGTACCTCTGCCCACCTCCTCACTTCACCCTCCCCTACACACACAACCCACACACTCAGCTTGAAGCACTGCATTTTATCTTCCTCTTTAGGTGCCAGTATTCTGACGGTTGTGTACCTCCTTCACACACTTTGCCATAACATCACAATTACAATTGGCACATGTGTGACCATCACGATGCGGGCTCTGCAGAGAGGCCAAGGAATGTGTGTGCATGAGATCTGAACACCTGGTGCACAGGCTCTTAGTGCAGAAGCAGACCCTTGGCTAGCTTGATGGCTTGGCTCTCCCTGTTAATATGTTGGCTCGCCCAGGGAAATAGCAGCCAAGGGAAATAATTGTGAGAAAGGTTCCAGGGAGGTATACTTGGACGAGGCTACCTGGGTTAAACATTTCACATCATTATATGAAGCTAAAACTCCTACTGATGTGGTTACAACAAATGAACCCACTGTCGCTATACCAGCTAATACCCCTCTGGTAGTGTTTAACATACATGAAACAGAGATAGCAATTGCAATGGTAAAGAAAGGGAAGGCGCCTGGATTAGACAAAATTCCGGGAGATCTCTATCTGTGCAATGTTGAGGTTTGGGCACCCTATCTGAACCATTTATTTAATATAGTTGCAGCTAGTGATCATATTCCGGACACATGGAATGGCGCAGAAATCATTACCATTTTTAAAAAAGGGGATCGTGGCGATCCAGCCAATTATCGCCCCATTAGCCTTTTAGACATAACGCAGAAGATCTATGCTAGACATATTTTAAACCGAATAAATTCATGGCTGGAGGATGAGTCAGTTTTATCTAAATATCAGGCGGGATTTAGGAAAAAAACAAGTACCATAGACCAGGTTTTTAGGCTATGCTGCTTGTATTGGAAATATGTCATCATTCGCAAGGGTCACTTGTATGTGACCTTTGTAGACCTGCGAGCAGCATTTGACCTAATTCCCCGTGATCTACTCTGGGAGAATCTGAATAGGCAAGGGTTGCCAGGCGAATTATTAAAACTTGTAATGGCTTTGCACCAGGAGAATTATGCTAAAGTAAGGTGGGGCCCAAATGGGGAACTTACAAACCCAATCCCCATAAAACGGGGAGTACGCCAGGGATGCGTACTAGCTCCCACCCTTTTCTCCCTATACGTAAACGACATCGCAGCCTATATGGAAAATTGTGAGAATGACTCGCCCAGATTAGGAGGGGAACGTGTTGCGTCCCTCCTTTTCGCGGACGATACCATTTTAATTTCACAAACGCCACGCGGCCTTCAGACCCTCCTGGACAGGTTCCAACAGTATTGTATCACGAAAAGACTAGAAATCAATATAAAAAAAACAAAATACATGGCACTAAACCCGCACAAAACTTTTAAAAGGAATTTAATATTAAACGGACAAAAATCAGACTATGAGCACAGTTTTACATATTTGGGAGTCCTGATGGATTCTTCAATGGGATGGGGCCCACAACTAGAGAAATCAAAACTGGTGTTTAAACAAAACAGTGTTCCTATATTGCAGAGACACAACAAAAGTGTCAATAAGGCGGTCACCCAAGCAGTAGAGCTTTTTAGATATAAGGTTCAATCAGCCTCACTGTATGGGGCGGAAATTTGGGGGCCAGTATGTAAGAAAACTTTTGAAGCACTTGAAAATAAGTTTATTAGGGGTCTTCTAAAAGTTCCTACCAACACCCCACTGATCCCCTTATTTCTTGACCTAAATCTAAGAAATACAGACCATCACGCAATATTAAGACCAGTATTGTTGTGGGTCAGGTTATGGACAACTATTGAACTATCAGATTACAAAAATGGCTTGAAAGAGGTCCTTGAACTTGATAGTGACAGGAAAATCTTCTGGTTTAAACATGTAAAAACCTGGCTAGCTAAGCTCGGATTAATGCACTTCTGGAACGAGCCAGGATCTCTAAATTCAGCCTCTAAGAAAATAGTCAAACTGTCCTTTTGGTCATATGTAAGTAACGATTCTGTGTACATAAGAACACATGGTCCTCTCACAGAAAAATTCCCTTTGGTAAAAAATGAGGCATCCTTTGAACAATTTCTAGATGAAATTGAGCCACCCTTGGCCAAAACTCTGTATCTAAAATTTAGATATGGAACATTGAGATCCAAAGTAACAGAGAAAAGCTGGGGGAAGACAGATAATGATTGTTGCAGTTTATGTACTAACAACCAAAGGGAGGATATCTATCATATATTATTTTTCTGCCATAGCTACGTTAAGGCAAGGAAAAGGTGGATAGTCCCTTTGTGTCGCAACATTGGTTCCACTTCACACAGGGAAGCTGGTAGGATCTTAAGTACGGACACCAGCCAAGTACTTGTGTTCGGAACTAGTAGATTTTTACTGTCCGTTTACTATACTAGAAGGAAATTAAATCTTCCATTTTAATCAAGGGAAACTGCTATCCTGATATTTTGTAAACCATGTATTATTCCTAGCTATTTGTGTCTTCTCAAATTCCCGGTTGTTATAATCAATTTAATGTTTTTTAATGTGATTTTTAAACATTTTTAACATATTTATTCATTCTGCGCCAAACATCTAATTGTAAATTTATGTGTCCTAACATGACCAATTGTTGCTCCTGTAATTGGGTGCTCAAACATAATGAATTGTACGCTTCATATGTGATGATTTTATTATGTTTTACATATTTTACTGTATCTTTTATGTTGCAAGTCAATGAAATAAAGATTAAAACTGAGTCAGGACAACCTACCAGGCATGGTGTAATGTAAATATAAATTGATACTTGTATAGCGCACTACTCACCCGAAAGGGTCTCAAGGCGCTTGTACGAATACCGCTGTGGAACCCGTCCTGGCTTTCCCTATGAGGCGTTCACTCCTGGGCACCCCCAGGGTGACGGCCAGGCATCCTTAGCGTTGTGGGGGCCGTTGTGGAGATTAAGCAAGCTATTGCCCAGAGTTGCAGAGTGGGAGTCCATGATTGGAATAGGCACCGAGGCGAGAATTATCAGGTCCGTGGAATTTTGAGCCCAAGACCCGCCGAGGCGGGGAATTGAATCCTGGTCCTGGGCTAGACCTCTGCATCAGGGTCTGCCGCTCTAACCATTGAGCAACACTTCTCCACATGAAGGGTGCAGAAACCTCCAAGGCTTGCACCCCATAAGGGTTTCCTACACCCCACAATAAACACACTGGAATCCAAATGGACGATCCTGCAAAAGAGAGCTTGGACCGAATTTGACAAGTTTTTGATCAAGAAGACGAAGGGAAGAAAGTGAGGGCAGTGATTCTCCATCCAAACTCAAGGTCATGTGTACCCAGCATGGTGAGGATATTGTCTGTTGTCCTCAAGAACCATCTTCAGCAATGAATTCTCCTGAGTTAGGAACAGATCTACAGAAGATGCAGGCAGCCTCTTCCCTTTGGATGCAGTCTCCTCACCGGTGATGAATGCAGTCATTGCAGCCTCTCTGCATCCTTGAGGTCACCAACTCAATGAGGCACACGTGCTGATGAGGAGCACAGACCCGGCACTCTAAAGCACAGGCCTGTGGGTGAGACTACCCTGGGGGTTGAGGTAGAACATTTTGGTGAAGTACAAACAAACAAGGACTCTTTTCACCACAGGCCTGCAAAGCTAGAAATATGGCCTTCAGCTAAGACGCAAGTGTGTTCACTGCTCTTTGCAAAGGTATGGATACATCTTTGAGAACCCCAAGACATACATGGGCAATCCCTACAAACTCAGAGAGATCTGATTGTATAGAAACCTCTGGTACTTTGAAGACTCCTTCTTGTACCATGAAAGGTTGGTTTCCTTGAACCACCTGGTAAATGTTGCCAGCAGAAAGTTGTGCAAGATGTCCACTGTTTATTTGTAGGATAATAGGGCAGATCTACAAGAAACTAACGCAGCACGGTGCCGCTAGTCATTTTTCTGTGCCGTGCTGTGTTCGTTTCGAAGCACAGGGATGAGACATATTTACAACAATATGTTGCATCTCTGTGCTTCCCCCTGCGCTGGTGCACAAACCGCTGCCATGCGCCGTCGCAGGCACCCTTGCACCATGGTGCAAGGATGCCTGCGTCACGGGGATGATTGTTTGTGTACAGGAAGGGTTCCCTTCCTGCACATAAACAATCAGAAATGGTGTTTTCCATATTCTATGTGTGCTGCATTAGCACACATAGAACTTGCAAAATATCATGTAATTAAAGGATTGTTTATGTTCCGGAAGGGACACCTTCCCATACATAAACAATCATTAGAGGTGGTTTCCTCGTTATATGTTTGCTGTAGATTGCAGCACGCATAGAAAGAGGGAAAAAACTAGGAGAATTTAATACATTTCTCCTTGTTGCGCCTCCCCTGGGGAGGCTTGGCATTCAGACGCATTTCCAGGTTTATGATTTCTCGTAAATCTGGAAATGTGTCTGGTTCCATGGGCGTTGTGTGGGAACACCCACAGCAACACCCATGGAACGCCCCTTTCACGCAAACTGCTGCCGTAGTTACAAGGACAGGAAAAGTCACGCAGGGTGGCTTTTCCTTTCTTTGTAAGTATGGGGCAAAAAAATGCACTGCCAGGACGTCACGAAAAGTGACACAATGGCGGCGCAAGGGGCTTGTAAATCTGCCCCATATTTTTTTAAAGAAATCACTGAAGGAAGCCTGTGGGGCGGCCTGGCACGAGTGTGTGAAAGAGAGGCCCCGGCTGCCGCGTGCCTGGAAGGGTGTGAGCAGCAGGGGGTCCCTCAGAGGAGATGCAACTGGGTGGGACGTACCTGTGGGACCCCAGGAAAGCTCCTGTTTCTAAGTGTAAGGCTTGTGCCTTCAGAATACGTCTCGTTTGAGTGTATATTTAACATGCCAACATGTCCCATAATGCAACCGGTAGCTGTGGTTGCCAAGTAACCAAACGCAGACCACGGAAGTGACATGGGGTAAAATCGACCTGGCTGGCTGGCTCTCTGGTAGTGAGATATTTTACTAGATACTTTATAACACTATCTGTCCTCTAGTCCCTTTTTGGTAGCACTGTTTCCCATGCTTGTTTGCATGTTTGTTAAAGTACTTTTGCCTTTTCAAGTGAAAGGCAGCACTGGTTGGAAACTGATGTGTTACTGTGTGCTGTACTGAACTAAGGGCCTCACACCCCACATAAGCCTTGGCCCGCTCTGCCTTGGTACTTCATGTTATACTTTGGGCCCAGTTGTAAGGAGGCCACAGGGTTCCAGAAGTAAAAGGCTTCGATTAACACAGAGGACGCCTTAAAGTTTCAGGTTGCCCTGAAACCATTTCTCACTATTGGTGGGTCGCAGGATTACAGTCCCCGTGCACTCTGTTAGTGGATAATTAGTGCAGCTCTTTCACACACCGCCTGCACACACACGGTGCAAGTGGCAGATGGGAAGGATACGCCTTCAGGGCCTGGCTGCAGGTGGCCTAAGGCAGAGAGTGCTGGCAGGGGGTGGAAGGCCCCAAGGGCCATGGGTAGGCACCAGCTCCATAAGAGGGTGTTTTAAGGAGGGTAGACAGGGGAGACTGCAGGCAGCAGTGGTCTCAGGCTCTCACAGCCGCTTACAACCTACTCCCCAGCCCTTGCCCCCCAGATGTGTCCCTACATCTGCCCCTTTGCAGATTCCCCCCGCCCCCTTGACTTTCCTGTAGACTTGCCTATACTCCCTGCCCCCATCTCTAGTTTCCCTCCCCCGAATCCCACGGATTGCTCCTTGAGAAGAGATGACGTAGATGGCCTGGCACCGCCTCTTCAGAACGCAAAAGCTGCTGCAAGAGAAGAGATGGGGACGGAGTTTGAGGGGAGAAGCCGATGAGAGCTCAGCAAGTGAAAGAGAGAGGTTAAGAAAATAACTGGAAGAACCACCTGGGAAGAGAGACTAGGGGAAAGGGGAGGTCAGGGAAAGGAAAAGGAAAGGAAGAACAAATCCAGGGGTAGGGAGCTGGAGAAGGAAGGACTAGCCATTGAAGGAAGAAAATACCTTGAGAAATTCAGAAGAAGAAGAAAGCCAGGGTGGTGAGAGAGTCTAGTAAAGAAAAAAAGTATTCATCCTCCAAATCAAAAGAGGCCCAAAGAGATGATGCCCCGGTTACTTACCGGTAATCTTCATTACTCCGAGTCCATGTCTTCCTCGCCACAGTAATATACATATGAGCCTCCGGCTCCACACAGAACTCCAAGTAAAATAAAAGAGCAGCGCTCTAGTCTCCCCTCCCTCCTCCAATATGGCCCCAGAGGCTTCCACCAATCCCATAAAAGGACACATATCAAGCAACTCAGCCTGAAAACCAAGCCGCAGACATGAAGCCACCACCAGGGCCGGGAGGGAAGGGAAACTATACTGTGGCGAGGAAGACATGGACTCGGAGTAATGAAGATTACCGGTAAGTAACCGGGGCATTACCTCCTCGTCCTGTCTTCCTCGCCACAGTAATATACATATGAGCCGATACCAAAGCAATCAGCTTCATGTAAGGAAAACAGACCACAACATCAGTGCAGCGAAACATATTTTAATATACAGAGGCACAACAACCCAAAAAATGGACAACCTCTTAAGGCACCCCAGCAGTCAAAACAGAAGAGGCAAACGAAACAGAACCCCCACCCCCAATCTGGAGGCGGTAATGGGACATGAAGGTATGCGGAGAAGACCACGTAGCAGCCCTGCAAGCATCCTCCATAGACACCCCTTTGAAAGAAGCCCAGGATACAGCAACAGACCTGGTGGAACGACCCTGAACAGGAAGAGATGGAACCACAGACACCGAAGCATAGGCCAAAAGAATGGCTTCCTTAATCCACCGACTGATCGTGGACAGGGAGGGCTTCATACCCTGACACGACAAACCATAATTTACAAACAAGCAGTCAACCTTACAAAAGGGAGAAGTGCGAGAAATGTAAATCAGTAAGGCACGCCGAACATCTAATAGGTGCAAAAGGGACTCCTCAGCCGAGGAGGGATCAGGACACAGAACCGGAAGAACCACCTCGGCAGACCGGAGAAAAAAAGAATCCACTTTAGGAACAAAGGTGGGATGAGGGCGCAAGACCACACGGTCCGCCAAAACCAACAAAAACGGGGCAGAACGAAGGAAAGCACCCAACTCTCCCACACGCCTGGCAGAGGCAATCGCCACCAGAAACACCACCTTGAGAGTCAAAAACTTCAGGTCCACAGACTCCAAAGGCTCGAACGGAGCCAACTGCAAGGAACGCAAAACCAAAGGAAGGTCCCAAGGAGGAGGACACATGATAGGACGTGGCCGCTGGAAAGAAAGAGACTTAAAAAGTCGAGCAACCAACGGAGAAATGGAAACCAAAGGCAGGACATGAAATGCCCGAATGGCGGCCCACTGAGCCCGAAGGGTCGAAATGGCCAAACCCAACACAAACCCATCGTTCAGAAAGTCCAGAATGCGAGCTGGATCCAAAGAATCCAACGTCAGCCCATGATCAACACACCAAGAAGCAAAACGATCCCAATGCTTGGCGTAAGACTTAAGCGTAGAAGGCCTCCGTGACTGCTGAATGACACCAGCCACAGCCACCGAACAACCGCCACGTATCAGAGACTCCCTCTCAAGAGCCAGGCCCGCAGACCCAGGGAACGGAACACAGGCAGCGGAAGAAGAGGACCCATCAGAGGATACGGCACGAACGGCAAGGGCCACCCCGGAGACACCGCCAATTCCCTCAGAAGGGGAAACCAGGGCGACGCTTCCAACAAGGTGCAATCAGAAGCACCAACGACCCCTCCCTCTTGATCTTCTGTAGCACAGCCAGAAGCAGGGGAACAGGGGGAAAGGCATACAGCAGACCCTCCGGCCAAGGGAACAAAAGGGCGTCCACCCTCCAGGCGTCCCGGCAAGGCATAATCGTGCAAAAACAACGGGTCTGGGCATTGTCCTGGGAGGCAAACAGGTCCACAATCGGACAACCAAACATCATCCGCAACCTCCTGAACATCCACCTCGTGAGAGACAAGGATCCCATGGAAGGAAACACCCGGCTCAGACAATCCGCCACAGTGTTCTCCGCACCAGGTAGGTAGATGGCAGACAGGGACATCAGATGCACCTCCGCCCAAGAACCAATCCGACGAGCCAGGCAACTGAGGGAGCGAACCCTGCACCCCCCTTGATGGTTCACATACGACATCACAACCTGATTGTCCGTCCGGATCTGCACGTGGTGACCCTGAACAAGAGCTGAGAATTCCAATAGACCCAGAAGGACGGCCTTCAGTTCCTTGAAGTTGGAGGAACATGACAAAACCGACTGAGGCCAAATCCCTTGAGCCGCCGAAACCCCCAGAGTAGCACCCCATCCCAGCAGGCTGGCATCGGTAGTGACCACGCGGGTGGGAACAATCAGAAAAGGGCGGCCTTTGGACAGAAGACCCTCGTCCAACCACCAACCCAGGACCACCCGAACCTCCTCCGACATAGGAACCAGAACATCCATATCGAGGGAACAGGGGTCCCAATGCGATAAAATGTGGGACACCACCGGGTACATATGAAGGCGAGCCCACGGCACCGTCAACAAGGAAGCCGACATCAGACCCTGAACTCGCAACCACAGGCTCACAGGATGAGAAACCCCCACCAACAGGGAGCGAACAGCAGACATCAGGGACAAAACACGGGGAGGGGGCAGGAACACCATCCCCAACTGAGTCATGAACAGAGCCCCAATGAAAGTCAATTCTTGTGCAGGAACCAGGGAGGACTTCGGCACATTCACGAGGAACCCATGATGCGTCAGGACATGGCACACCTTCTGGACATGCAACTCCACCTTAGGAAGAGAAGAAGCAGAAATTAAAATGTCGTCCAGATAAGGAAAAACACTAACTCCCTCTCCATGTAAATGTCCAATAAGAGGAGCCAGAATCTTAGTAAAGATCCGTGGAGCAGAGCAGAGTCCAAAAGGCAATACCTGGAATTGGTAATGACGACCCTGCACACAAAACCGGAAAAACTTCTGAAAATCCGGATGAAGAGGAACATGAAGGTAAGCATCCCTCAGGTCGATCGAAGCAAGGAAATCCCCCTGAGAGATCAGAGGAAGGATCAAAGGCAGGGAAACCATCATGAACCGTTGGTGAGGGACGAAAGTATTCACCCACTACAGGTCCATCACAGGTCGAAGATCCCCTGTGCGCTTGGACACCAGAAAAAGTATGGAATACACCCCCTTCCCCACTTGATCGCAGGGCACAGGAATCACCGCCTTTTTGACCACCATGGAAGCGATGCCTTCCAAAAGCGCCAACCTTTTCACAGGATCTCTGGGACAAGGAGTGGCCTTGAAACAGTCTGGGGGCGTCCGGGCAAATCCAATGCGCAACCCCTCCGAAATCACGCGAAGCACCCATTGGTCTGACACAGTCTCGCGCCAAGAGTCCATGAAGCAAGAAAGTCGACCCCCAACCGGACCGACACCAGGAGCGATCCAGTCAGGATTTGGAAGCAGGAGCGGAGGAGGCAGAAGCGCCGGAGAACCGGGACTTATCAAAGGAGGGAGCACCCCGGCCACGCCCCCGTCCACGAAAGGGCTGACCAGCCCGACCCCTCTTCGAGGTACCAAAAGACCGCTGGGAACCAAAAGCACGGAATCTGCCAGGACGGTCAGGAGCAAGCAGTTTACGGTCCTCCGCCGTCTTCTTCACCATGTCGTCAAGAGACGAACCAAAAAGTTTAACCCCAGAGAAAGGGATTTTCATAAGCAAGTTTTTCTGTGCAGCATCAGCTTTCCAGGAACGGAGCCACAACTGACGCCTCGCAGCCACAGAGGATCCGGCCGCAGAAGCAGCAGCCCCCAGCGAATCAAAGGAGACATCCGACAGCAGACGGACCTGCTGCTCCATCATCGCCAGGGTAGAAGAAACATCCTCCCCTTGGTCCAACAACTCCGACAGAGACTGAAAATCCTTGAGCAAGGACTGGATAGTGTAAGATGAATAGGCCGCCGCCCTGATAGAAAAATTTGCAGCCGCAAAAGTGCGTTTCACAGCACCATCCACCTTACGGTCAACCGGGTCCGCAGGAGAAGAGTCCTCCGAGACAACGGACCCATGTGAAGACATGCTCGCCAACAAAGAGTCAACCTTCACGGAGGCAGGGTATTTCACCGCAAAATCCTGAAGAGGGTACCTCCTACTCAAGAAACGAGGAAAGGAACCTTTGTCCACATCCTTCCATTCATTCTCCAGGACCTTCAAGACAGAGGAATGGAGAGGCAAAGAATCAGGCTCGGGACGACGATATTGCGAGAACAGATCGTCTTCCAGAGGCACCACAGAAGCAGGGAACACCAAGTTTTCGCGAATGTGGCCCAGCACCTCCTTCAGGTCGGTACCTTGCACAAAGCGACCCCTGACATCAACCTCCTCCTCATTCGCGGAATCAGCATCAGCAGCATCGCCATCAACCCTCGCCATTTTAGGAGGAGGGACAGGAACATGACCCCGCAAAGCAGCAGAAACAGCAGTATTTATCATCTGCTGCAAAACTTCCATAGAGGGAACATGCACCCCTGAACCGGAAGCCACGTCCAAAGTATCAGGATCATCCACGTTAGAAGAATCCATGACCGACAGCCAAGTGAAAGTAAACAAACACAGGCATAACGAAGAACAGCCCGGTAAAATAGGACCCCAGGTTGCTAGGCAACCCAACAAACTCCACCCGGACTGAAGCCGAAGGCAATAAAACATCCGGAAGAGCCGCGCGCCGCAGTAGGAAGATGCCCAGACCGCAGCACGCCAAGCCCAAACAGCCCCAAACGCGCCTCCCGCTCTGCAGGAAACGAAGAGGCATGAAACGCCGCCGGCGCGAAAACCGGCAGCAGGTAAGGCCGTAGACCGGCAAAATCACACACGGAAGCCCCCGGCTCCCAGAGATCCCGCACCCGGCCGTGTAACGTCCGCTCAGCAGGACGCGCGGCCGGGAAAGGAAAGCAAAACGAAAATTGCAAACCAGCCTACCAACCAAACCACGGAAGTCCGCTGAAGCAGGACACGAGGCATCCAGGCAATAGAAGGGGGAAACAAAACATTAATAAAACGAAGGTCAAATAATGCAAAAACCAGTATAAGGCATCACACAGCAAACTAACTTCCCCCAACTATATACCACAGGACAAGGGGAACCGCTAAAGCAGGAACCCCGTCCCACTCACCTGACCAGCAGGGAAACCACAGCACTCGGAGAAGTGCAGAAAAAAAGAACAGGCTGAGTTGCTTGATATGTGTCCTTTTATGGGATTGGTGGAAGCCTCTGGGGCCATATTGGAGGAGGGAGGGGAGACTAGAGCGCTGCTCTTTTATTTTACTTAGAGTTCTGTGTGGAGCCGGAGGCTCATATGTATATTACTGTGGCGAGGAAGACAGGACGAGGAGGTAATGGACATGTACGTGCCAGGTACAAACACCCTGGGGTGGTTTACCAGTTATGTGATGAATTGCAAGGTGCAAGAGTGAACCCAAGATAGTCTTATTGAAGTCAGTGCAACGACTAAGGTCATTGGACCAATGGCTGAGGGTGTGAGCACATGAAATAAGCTCTGATTGGACCGTTTGGATTAACGTCAGGCCAGTACCCCAGGGTTCTGTCAGAACAGAGGTCCAATCTGGATCCATGACGTGATGCAAGATTGGGAAGAATGGGCGAGAGAGGGGAAGGAATGCGAAAGTCTCAATCAACTATTGGCAAGGGACTCTGGGAGGCGTGCCCTACACGCTGGTGGCTCCCGGAGCAACAATCTTTTTTTAATAACCCCCCTATTCTATCCTTCCCCACAGGTTCCCTCACTACCTCCCTCCAAAAGTGCCTCTCATCTCTCCATAGCCCATCTCTCACTTACATTTGATTTGTTTTATAGCGCTGCTCATACCATTTTGGGGTGTCAGAGCACTATAAATCAAACACATTACACAGACACAATGAATCATAGGTGTGTAAATCAGTTTATGGGAAATGTTACATAAAATAACGAGGATAAAAAGGTGTAGAAATCACATGTTTAATTGAAAGTTTGGGGGTGAAAACATAATATTTTAACCTATACCATGCAGATTGCATGCACCTCTTTGATGACAGTTCATGGGTCACTGTGCTATATTAGGATTGTAATGTGGAAACTGTAGGTAAGGAAAGGATCTCTGTGAGAAAGCAGTAACCCACTGAGCTATCCACATAAAATACAGGGGCATATGTACAAAGAAGTGGCGGAGTGAGACGTTAGCCATCATGGCTTAACGCCTCACTACGCCACTTCAGAAACGCAGGGCTGCACCATATTTACAAGAATGTGGTGCAGCCTTGCGGTTCTCCCTGCGATGGCGCTAACTTTAGCAGCTTAGCGCCAGCGCAGACACCCTTTCACCATAGTGCATGGGTGTCTGCGTGCAGGGGAAGATTGTTTATGTGTAGGAAGGTCCCCCTTCCTGCACATAAACAATCTTGAAATGCTGTTTTGTCATTTCTATGTGTGCTGCTTAATGCAGCACACATGGAAGTTACAAAATGGCTTTTTTTTAAAAAGATTGTTTATGTGCAGGGAAGGATACCTTCCGACACATAAACAATCCACTGTGTTTTGCTTTTTCCATGTGTGCTGCTCAAGGTAGCACACATAGAAAAAGCAAAAACAAAGAGAAATACAGAATTTCATTTCACAAAATTAAGACCAGGTTTTCCCTAGTCTTAATTTTGGCTCTGCCCCCCATTTACGCCACCCTTGTATATAGGGGGCAGCGTCAAAATCAATCGGTATTGCAGTGGAACGCCCACCACATTTCATTGTGGGTAATCCTAGGTACATTGAAGTACGAGCAGCACTGCAATGACCATTGCTGATAGCATGGGGAGGTGGTGAGAGGACACTATGAATCGGCAATGCATCCCCAGCGAGAAGGGTTCTCTTTCTTTCAAAATGTAGCTGCATTCCCAGGGCTGTGGGAGTGATCAAAACTTGCTGTGTTTTTGCATATCAGAATCCAAAAACAACCTGTTATTCTCTGTTTCCCTCTGACCCTCTATCTGTTATGTTATGTTATGTTAATTTCGATTTATATAGCGCCAAATAACCGACAGGTCTCTTAGCGCTTGCTTTGGGAACCCGTCCTGGCTTTCCCTGCGAGATAGCCCCTACTGGGCATCCCCAAGGTGAAGACCAGGCATCTCATCGCGGTGGGGCCGTAGTGGAGATTAAGCAAGCTATTGCCCAGAGTTGCAGAGTGTGAACCCATAATTCGAGTAGGCACCGAGGCGAGAATTATCAAGTCTGTGGACATTTTGAGCTCAAGACCCTGCCGCGTCAGGAATTGAACCCTGGTCCCGGATCTGACCTTTGCATCAGGGTCTGCCTCCTCTAACCAGTGAGCCACACCATCTTAAGCTTAGCCAACTCGAGCTTCAGTGCTCTATTTCTCTCCCTGTCTTCCAGCTGTCTGGTGGGCAGGTCTTTGGAAGAGATGCTGCTGTCAGGTGGGGGCGGCACCCATCCCATGGCTGGAAACTTTGGCCTATCAATTTGCCCATCTGCATCCCCCACAGGCTCCACAACAAGATCAGGGACATTCCTGGCTTCTACCCAGGCCCTCAGCGCCTTTTGTAATCTTCCTTTTTTAAAAATGCATGGTGTAGCAACTTTCAATTTCCTACAGAGATACTTGAGCTGTTTCACAGTGTAGGTTTCCAACCTCTCTTCCTCAAAATCAAGATCCATAGATGCAACAGAGGCTGCTTTACTCATGGTAGTAAGAATTGGGAGTCTTTAGAAAAATAACAGTTCCAAGGAAAAAGGATTCTATCTAAAAAAAGATGTGTTCGCAATTGGTCTGCACTCACTAGTAGTGTGCACCAATCACTGTATATGAAACACAAATGCAAAGTCCAAATCCTCACCGCTGACCACCAATGTTAGAGCTGGGGGTAACTAGTTGGCAATGGTTATCACCTTTGTCCAAATAGGGACCCTTACTTCTAAGTCAGGATAAGGGGATTACACTCCTTAATAACCCCTGATCACCCCCTTGGTAGCTTGGCACGAGCAGACAGGCTTATCCCAAAGGCAGTGTGTTAAGCATTTGTGAATATACACAGTAATCTATACTAATATAATAAAGAGAGAGCCCAAACGTTTGAGGCGGGTAATCTCAGGAACCACAGCACCAATCTCAGCACCCAATACAGCATTGGAAAGGGCAGTTGCAGCAGAAGGACATAGGCTATGCAGACACTCACAATATACATTTAAAAGGTAGAAGAACCGTGCCAGCAAAGTAGTCCCTTTTGGGCGTGTCTGCGTTGTGCTGTGGGCGTGTGCTGGGGGTGTGACAAACGCTGGGGGCGTGTGGTACGTTCCGCCCTTCATGCCATGACTCATATTGTGTACTGTGGGCGTGTGCTAGGGGCGTGGGCATGTGTGGGCGCGGGATTACGAGGAAAAAAGCGAGCGTTGTGCCCAATATTTCATTGTTTTTTCTTCCCAGGTTCTGTACATTCCAGCTCCGGGTGTGTTGCCCCGTGCTCCCAGTGACGTGCACCTGCTTTACTGTATGGGGGTCAGGAATGGCGCTATTCCCAAGGGCCGGAAGGAGCGCAAACAGGTGCCATTGCACAGGAAATGTAATCTTGCCTTAACTTCCGGTGACGCCTGAAGCGCACACTGGAGATTTTCCACTTCTGTTGCGCACAGGCCTCGTGCAAACCAACATCCTGCATACCATCACTCCGCAATTTTTAATACGCTGGACTATTACTATGCAAAGACATCATTTCTAAAACTTTTACAATGCATATGACTTTATCACGCATGCCATTATAACGCAAATGCATTTGAATTTAAATTTGAATTTGAATTTAAAATTATTTATAAAGCGCTCGTTCGCCAGCGGCTTCATGGCGCTACAACTTACAGAAAACAAGGCAGAGGGGCAAATATAAATTAAAAAATTCAAACTACAGGAGGACAGTTAATTGAAGGCTTTGGTAAATAAGTAAGTTTTAAGTTGTTTTCTGAACTGTGGATATAGAGTCAAGGCTCTGAGCTCAGGAGGCAGGGAGTTCCAGAGGAGTGGAGCAAGGGTCGCAAATTTCGAGCCTCCCCATTTCTTCCTCCGGAATCGCGGGACAGTGAGGAGGGATTGGGTAGAAGAACGAAGTTCTCTAGTAGGGACATAAGGAATAATCTCAGAAGAGATAAAGGCCGGTGCCGTGCCCAGTCTCGCTTGGAAGGTGATGGAGGCCAGCTTGAACTGGACACGTTCACGAACTGGGAGCCAATGCAAAGATTTAAGAAGGGGGGTGACATGATGGGATTTTGGTAATTTGAACACCAGGCGCGCCGCCTGGTTCTGAACCTGTTGCAACCGTCTAAGGCTATATGCAGGGATACTGGCATATAGGGCGTTGCCGTAATCCAGGCGGGAGATGACCATTGCCAAGGTGATCAATTTCAAAGCGTGAAAAGAAAAAAAACGGGACACCTTGCATATAGTACGCAGTGAAAGAAAGGAAGAGGACACCACAGAACTGACCTGGGAGTGAAGAGTGAGCTGGGGATGGAGCTTGATACCTAGAGTTTTTACTGAGGAAGAGGGGACAGGTGGGGAGCCAAGGGAAGGGGGCCAAAACAGAGGAGACCAGGGACTGGATGAACCACCCGTCAACACCAGCTCGGTCTTGTCTGGGTTGAGTTTTAAATGGTTGTGGTTCATCCAGTCTCGGATGTGAATCATGGTAGATTGAAAGTTGGAAATAGAAGACAGGGAAGAGGACAGGTTGAAAACAAGTTGGAGGTCGTCAGCATAGTTGTATACTGCGACCTCCATTTGCTGTAGTGAAAAAATAAGAGGGGCGATATAAAGGTTAAACAAAAGGGGTGAAAGAGAGGAACCTTGGGGGACCCCGCACTGAACTTTCCGGAAGTCCGCAGTAAAGTCACCCAGGCGAACTGCCTGGGTGCGGTCCCTCAGGAAGGAGGATAACCATACCAGTGCGGTACCTCCAATCCCCGCCGCCCTGACACGGGAGAGTAAGATGGTATGATCAACCGTGTCAAAGGCGGCTGAGAGATCAAGAAGGACCAAGGCCTGGGTCTTGTTGGTATCCATTCCCTCCCTGAGGTTGTCAAGGACCGAGAGTACTACGGACTCTGTGGAGTGTGCGGGGCGGAAGCCGGCCTGGCGGGGGGCTAAGGCCTCATGCATCTCCACAAAAGTGCTCAAGGTGCGGGTGACGTTGCGCTCAAGCACTTTTGCCAAAAATGGCAAGAGGGAGATGGGGCGATAGTTGGCGGGGACCGAGGGGTCCGCGCCTGGTTTCTTGAGAATGGGGACGATGATTGCTGTTTTCAATGGGGCGGGTACCACGCCCTGAGAAAGTGAACTGTTAAGAAGGTGAAGGGGGGATCAGAACAGGAAGAAAAAATGTGACGGAGAATGTGGGAAGGGCAAGGGTCTAGAGGGGAACCAGATTTGACTAAGGGAATTATTGAGGTCAGGGTTTCCTTAGTCAGGAGAGGGAGGGCATCAAGTTGTCCCTTGGGGGGAGGGCACTGAGGATCCACAAACGTAGGAGAGGGGGGAGGGATATTGACCTTGATGGTGGCAATTTTTTGGATAAAGAAATTGTTAAGAGAGTGGCAGAGTTCTGGAGAAGGAGTGGGTTTCAAGGTGGTTCTGTCAGAGAATGCCAAGTTGTGCACAATCGAGAATTTCCCTCGATTGGTTCTCTGCAGCAAGGACTTTGGAGGAGAAATAAGCTGTTTTCGCCGCCAGGATGGCCTGCTTATATTGGGACAGGATGTTGATAAACTCCAATCGTAGTAAGGGGCAGTAATTTTGCCTCCAGGCCCGCTCCGCTCTGTGTACCGCATGTGTGGTAAAGTCAAATACATTGTAAAAGTACATTATTAAAACATCAAATATATGTTTGTATATATGTGTGTGTATATATATATACACACATTTTTTTAATCCCAACCAAGCCCCGAACCCTTAAAATACCCCAGTACCCCAAAACCCAAACCTAGCCCCGAACCCTAAAAATAACCCTGTACCCCAAAACCCAAATCTACCCCTGAACCCTAAAATACCCCTGTACCCCAAAACCCAAACCTTGCCCTGAACCCTAAAAATACCCCTGTACCCCAAAACCCAAACCTAGTCCTGAACCCTAAAAATACCCCTATATCCCAAAACCCAAACCTAGCCCTGAACCCTAAAAATACCCCTGTACCCCATAACCCAAAACTATATCTGAACTCTTAAAATACCCAAACACCCCAAAACATATACCTCAGTACTCCAAAACATATACCCCTATACCCATACTTACCTTATCCAAACATTTAAAAAAAACTTGCTTTTACCATTCATGCATTTACAACGAATTTCGTTGTAAATGTATGCGTGGTAAAAGCATATGAAATGCCATGCGTATAATGGCATTGCGGAGGTATGGTACTTTCGTAATGAAAGTATGCGGAGTGATAGTATGCGGAAAGAAAGTTGCGGAATAATGGGTGTTTACCCTCCCCCGGTAAGTGCATTGGTGGCACGGCGGCCCACATCTCCAGCAACATACTCATATTTTTTCACCACCCATTTGAAAAATGCACAGGTCTCTCTCATTGATGGCCAGCGCCGACATACACTTTTAGACACACCTCCCGCCACAAGTTCTAGAATTGCGAACTTTAGAGCTGGGGAGCTACGTTCGAATCTCGGCATCAGCTCAATATCCTGTGATTCCAGGCAAATCGTTTTGTCTCCCCGTGCCTACCACAAATGAATGTGTTCTTCTGTAATGTAAATTGTGCTCATGCCATGTTGTCGAGTTCGCGCTATATAATATTGCAAGGAAAAATAAAATAGGGAAACTCGAGTTAACACACTACTGACCGCACACTCTTAAGTGAATCAGCAGTGCACTGTGAATCGGAGCGTTTCACAGGCTTGTCACAGATAAGAACTGCTATCAAAACGAAATCCTACAAAACAATGTACTACTGGCCGGCAGCAATTCATACCCGGACAACGTCGGGACGGGCTGCTAGTACAGTGATAACACTATAGATGGACACAACACAGATTTTATAAAAATAAGTATTCTTTATATAGACTTAAACACAAGACCATAAACGACAAAAATCCACAATACTACACTTAAGATTGCTTAAAAGATGATTCAAGTTTCTTAGTTCAAGTTGATGATAAATGTGGCAAAGTTCTCAACAAAGTACCTGGATGCGTGAAGCAAAGTGAACAAAAGGCTCGCAAAAGGGGAGATGCGTCGGTTCCGTGATCCGGGGGAGATGATGCGTCGTGCCTCAATGCTTGCGCAGAGTAGGATATGCATCGTACTTCTTACCGGTGCAGAGGTGATGCGTAGATTCTTGTCCTGCGGGCCCGTTGCGATGCGCAAGATGGAGCCTTGATGCGATGCGATGATCCAGTTGCGATGTGAGAAGATGGCGCCCTTGATGCGGCGATGCGATGACGATGCGACGCCGCCCTGGCAGCCTTGCGACAACTTTCTACTTTGGAGCCGCAACAGGCCCTGCGACGTGCTTCTCAGGTGATGCGATGACGGCTCTCTCGATGCGTCGCACTTCTCCGGCGATGCGACAGCAGGCAGCTTCGATGAACACACGCTTCCAGGGAGATGCGACGAAAGCTCGCTTCTCCGGCGTTGCGACGATGTCAGCTGCGGCGGCGACACATTTCTTCTCGATGCGTCGCGCTTCCAGCTCCCAGCAGCACGCAAGTGACTGGAGTCAGAATTTCCAGCAAGGAAATTCAGGAGGGAGCTGGAGGTGAAGTCTTTTGGCCCTGAGACTTCAGCAGGAGGCAAGCACAGTTCAAGCCCTTGGAGAATATTCTGTAGATAAATGAAAGTCCTTAAAAAGTTCCTTCTCCTTTCCCTTGGCAATGAAGCAACCACTGCAGGCCAACCCAGCAAACAGCACACTGGCAGAGGGGCAGTCCAAACTCCTGCAGCTTCCTTGGTTCTTCTCCTTGGCAGAAAGGTTTCTTGTTCCAGAAGTGATCTAAAGTCTGTGGGACTGGGTCCCAATATTTATACCCCAAAATCATTTGTTCTCTGAAGGCAGAGAGGCCTCTGCCTAGTTTAAACCAGTTCCTGAGCACTTTATTTACAGGAGTCTTCTCTTCCTTTCACTGTGCAGGGCCGAAATATCAGACGCCCCACAGGAGGTGGAGCCAGCACAGCGGTGGGAAGATACAGCTCTGGAGCACTCTGTTGACATGATTTCCCTTCTCCTTTCGCAGGGCAGAGACATCAGACAATCCACAGGAGGTGGAGCCAGCATTATGGAGGGAAGGCCTAGCCCTATTCAGGTCCCAGGTTTAGGGACTGGCAAGGGGGTGCCCATGGCCAAGTCGACATGGTGTCACAGACTACCCATAGGCCCTGCAGTGGCAGGCCTGAGACACAGTTTACAAGCTGCTTCTGTGGGTGGCACAACCAGTGCTGCAATCCCACCAGCAGCATATGACCTACAAGCCCTGGGCACACATGGTGCACTGTACTAGGGGCTGACAGTAGCTCAAATAAGCCAATTATGGAATAACCAATTAGTATATCAATTTAACATAGGAAGCACTTGCACTGTGGCACTGATTAGCAGTGGCACAGGGTCCAAAACATACAACCAGCAAAAACATAACAAAACAGAGGAGGCAATCCGTCAAAAATGGAAGGGAGTGCAATTCTGGGGGAGTTGGAAGACTTTCGGATCCGTATAGATCGGGCACATCGGGTGGGTCGCCCCCGCAGAGCCACGGCGCCCGCCCCGGACATTCTGGCCTTCCTCCCGGACTTCCCCCTCAAGGAGCGGATCCTCCGCGAAGCGCGTGGGCAGCAGCCTTTCCGCTTCCGAGACCACCCTGTGGCCCTGTATCAGGATCTGTCTACGGTCACGCTGCAAAAGAGAAAGTCGTTCAAGATCGCTACTGACTTCCTCCGGGAGCAAGGGACACAGTACTCTTGGGGGCATCCTCTCCGATTGATTTTTCGATGGAACGGTACTTTGCACCAGCTCCGGTCCCTCCAGGATGTCTGCGCGGTGTTGGGCCTCACAGCATCTGATACGGACACCCCGGCACCGCGTCGTAGACGAAGCACTCGTGACGGATGGCAGCAGGTGGGAGAGAGGAGCTCTCCGCCGTCGGAGCGACCGGGCTCGCCCACGATCCGGGCGGACATGGCGGCCGCCATCCAGGAGGCCTCCAGAGTGGCGGCGAATGGTGAAGTGGCCCTGACGGCCTGAACTTACTCCGGGGGGAGTCTGCTCTAGCTTTTTCTTCTTGCAGGTGCGGGGATTCGGGGGGAGGGCGGGGAGGAATGGCGAGTGCTGGAGGTGGTGGCTGGACGTCCACTAGACTGATTTACCACGGCCTTGTCCGATAAGGACCGGACTGGGACAATGTCTTTTCTGCAAAGTTTGAGAAGTGGGGTACGGGAATGGGACCGGCGGGGGGATGTTTTGCATTTGGGGACTAGCGGGGGGGTTTGTTGTTGGGAGTGGTATGGATTTGGATGTGTGGGGTCCCGGGGGGAGGGGGGGCTTTTCCAGTTGCGGGGTGTTGGGGTTCGGGGACTGTACTGTGCCATGGGGATGTTCGTAGTTGCTCTGTGCTGAGGCCTCGTGTGGTGCCTTCCATGTTTGCCCGCTGGGCTTTGCTTCTTGATGTGTGCTCCAGTGATCCCCCTCCTTGATGGCTCTTAAAGTGATTACTTTAAATGTGAAAGGGCTGAATAACCCGGTTAAAAGGCGGGCTGTGTTATCTTTGTTAGAGAACTCCCAGGCGGATGTCTGCCTGCTGCAGGAGACCCATTTTCTGGCTAAGGACTGCTCTAGGATGCGTACCCCCAAGTTCCCCACGCAGCTGTTCTCCTCTAGCGCTTCTAAAACGGCAGGGGTGGCGATCCTGTTCTCTAGAGGGTTCAGGGGAGGGGTATTGCACAAAATAGCGGAACAGAAAGGGAGACTTCTGGCATATAGGATCAAGGTGGGGGGTTTAGTACTGACTGTTGGCACTCTCTACAGCCCCAATGACCACCAGGACCAATTCTTGCACAGGGCACTAGATGACGTGGCGTCCACCTCTGATAGGCACATAGTATTGGGGGGTGATTTGAACCTAGTTTACGATGCGGCAATGGACAGATCTGTGCAGCGGCGCCACCAGTTGGGTGAGCTTTCGAGCTCGATTCGCACTCGACTTGAGGAGCTGGACTTGCATGACATGTGGCGCCACCTTCACCCCACCACCCGCGCATACTCCTACTTTTCACATGCTCACAGGTCCTATGCGCGACTGGACCATCTACTCGTGTCGGGTCCAATGCTCTTTTTGGCTTCGAGCGCAGATATGGGGGTCCTCTCTCTTTCCGACCACGCGCCGGTGGAGGGTGCTTTCACTCTGCCGCCGATGGTTCGGCCGAGAGGGGTCTGGCGGCTCCGAGACACGCTATTGCATAGGCGGTCAACAGTGGACCAGATCCGCGCGGCCATTTTGGATTTCCAGAGTGTGAACGATAACGATGACACCTCTCGCGCGACACAGTGGGCAGCCCTGAAGGCCGTGCTCCGTGGCAAATTTATAGCTATCTCCTCGGCTGAGAATAAGGATCGACAGCTCAAGAGGGACGAGCTTACCCGGCAGGTGAAGGAGCTGGAACAGGTTCATCATAGGACAGGGGCCCCCAGGGTTTGGAGGCAGTTGAAGGCAGCCAGAAAACTTTTGGCCGCCCTGGACATGGACCGGGCGGAGTATGCAATGCTTTGCCTGAAGCACAAGTACTACACGGGGGGATCGGTGCGGGCGGCTCTTGGCCAACAAACTCAGGGTGCAGCACCAACAGCACCGAGTGAAGGAACTGGTTGACTCGACCGGAGGTTTGGTCACGGCTGATGAGCAAATAGCAGACGTCTTTCGTAGCTTTTACGCTGACCTCTACACTGGAGAAGCCTCCTCTGCCCAGGCTGAGGTGGACTATCTGGACTTGGTGCCGCTCCCGTCGTTAACGCCAGATCAGGCTCAGTATCTGGAACCTGACATCCGTGTCGAGGAGGTGATCACGGCGATATCCCGGCTCAAACCGGGCAAGGCCCCAGGACCGGATGGCTTTATCCCTCTGTTTTACAAGACCTTCTGTCAGGAGTTGGCGCCCCTGCTGACCCGCCTTTTCAACACCTTTGCGGAACCGGGTGCCATCCCCTCCGAATTTCTTCAGACCACGGTCTCCGTGATCCCGAAACCGGGCAAGGACAGGACCGCCTGTGGGTCCTACCGCCCTATCTCGCTGCTGAACACGGATTTGAAAGTGTTCACCAGCATATTAGCGGCACGCCTGGCATTGCATCTCCCGGGCATGGTTGATTCGGATCAAGCGGGCTTTGTGCCTGGCAGGCAAACAGTAGACAATACAAAGAGGGTGACCCACATTCTCGAGAAGGCCTCCAGGATCCCAGGGGAGAGGATGCTCTTGTCTATAGACGCGGAGAAGGCTTTCGACAGGGTACACTGGCCCTACCTAGAGAAGGTCCTAGGCAAGTTCGGGATAGGTGAGAAGTTATGTCATCTGATCTTCAATTGTTACCGGTTCCCATCTGCAGTGGTCCGAGTGAACGGAGGCAGCTCTCGGCCCTTTCCCATTGAACGGGGTACGAGACAGGGGTGCCCACTGTCCCCTTTGCTCTTTGCCCTATACATGGAGCCATTTGCTCAAAGGGTTCGGCAGAACCCCGACATTGTCGGAGTCAAGATGGGTGAATTCCATCATGCGATTAGCCTGTACGCAGATGATGTCATTCTGACATTAGACGACCCGCGGAGGTCGCTACCGGCTTGCATTGCGGAATTGGACCTATTCGCCGAGGTGGCGGGCTTCAAGGTGAACTTAGGGAAGTCAGCCGCCCTTGACATTTTGCTTGCTAGCGCTACCAGAGCGGAACTACAGAGGCTTTACCCTCTGAGCTGGTCCAGGGACCGGATTCCATATTTGGGGATCCTGTTGGCGCCTTCCCTCCCGGCGATGGTCACGGTCAATTATGCGGCTTTGAGCACGAAAATCAGAGAGGAACTTGGCCGGTGGGATAAGGGCACGTTGTCGCTGCGGGGCAGGGTGGCTGCGGTGAAGATGACCCTCCTGCCTCAGGTGCTTTACCTCTTCAGGGCGTTGCCGCTCCAGCCCCCCACGGGGTGGCTCGCGGAGACCCAGTCGGCCATCGCATGGTTTGTATGGCAGGGCCGTAGGCCGCGGATTAAGAGGAGCATCGCTACGCTGGCGCCCGACTCTGGGGGGCCGGGGATACCGGACTTGCGGAAATATTTCCAGGCCGCCCAACTCCGCTATCTGGTGGAATGGAGCCGGTGGGAGTCTGATAAGCATTGGCTGTTCCAGGACAAGGCGGTGGCGGGTAGGACGCTACAGGAAGTACCATTCTTGATGCGGGCCCATCGACCCCCCAACCTCTACACGTCTTTGGTGACGCGGGTCCCGCTTCGGACGTGGGACTCGGTGGCCGTTAGGCATGAGCTTACTACCTTCCCCTCTCCCTTTACGCCGCTCATTGGCAACCCGGACTTCGGCCCCGGGATGGAGCACGGTGCTTATGAGCGCTGGCGGGCGGCCCGCTGCTGCGCCTTGTATCATTTGTACAGCCCTGAGGGAGTTGTCCCCTTCCAGGATTTGCGGCGGGACTACGGCCTCCCAGAGACGGAGCGCATGCGATACATGCAGGCGCGTCACTGGGCACTTCAACCCCAGGTGCGCGATACGGCAAACCGGGAGATCACGGTATATGAGCGCTGGTTAATCACTCGCACGTCGGACGCTAAACTGATCTCAGATCTGTATAAAATGCTGCAGCCCCCCTCCTTCCATATTCACAACCCCGGCCGGGAACGATGGGAGCGGGAGCTCGGGCGAGTGTTGAGCCACAAGGAATGGGACCACATCTCCTTCCGCGCACGCCACTCGGCCTATGACACGGGTCTTACGGAGACCTTCACCAAAATCTCGACCTATTGGTACCGCACCCCGGAGAAACTGCACGAGATGGACAGGGCAATACCAGGGACGTGCTGGCGCAACTGTGGCAATACTGGTACACTTACACACATACTGTGGGAATGCCCCCTTCTGGCTCCTTATTGGGAGGAGGTCCTGGGTGAGGTGGACAAATGTTTTGAGATAGAGCTGCCGAGGTTCCCTGCCTATGTTCTACTGGGATTGCCAAATGGGTTGATGTATCCCCTCAGGTCCAGGAGGGGCAGACAGATTGCAATTGCTCTGGGGTCAGCGGTGCAAAATATTCTCATAAATTGGCGCTCTACCACACTTCCCTCTGTAGTTGGCTGGCTGCATAGCTTATGGCATGTCCTTGGAATGGAGAAGATGTCCTTAGTGGCCCTGGGAGACACTGATACTTTTGAGGAACTGTGGGCGCCCTTTCATAGCCTGTTGTGCTCTGAGTTTCGGGAGATTACCTGTCCCAGATATCTTAGGTTGCTACGGCTGACGCCGCCACCAGACCCGCCTGTCTGATCGGACGGGGCTGGCATTGTATAGTGGGGATTACTGGAGGGTCGATAAGAAGAGAGAACTGATGGTAATGGCACAGTACAGGGGGTGGGTTGGGGTATGGTAGTTGGGGGGGTTCTGTATGGTTAAGTAGGTTTTTGGAGCGGGGATGCTTCTCCACCCTTTCCCCCACCCCTTATTTTCTTTTTCTTTGCCCCTCCTATTTTTCTCTTCCTTTCCCCTCCCCCGTCCTCCCTTCCCCCCCCCCCTTGTTATCCGTATGTGACCACAGGCGCGGAAGCTGTGTTCCTGAGTCGAATGAAGCCTATTGAAAAGATGTAACTGTTTTGCTGTATTTGCTGTATCATACGCACCGATTGTGCGGATCCTGTGGTTTATCTTTTTTTTCTTACCCTGTTGTTTCCTACCCCTCCCTGCTTCAATAAAATACTTTAAACATAAAAATGGAAGGGAGACTCACGCCAATGATGTCAGGTCTAACAGGTATCTATAGGGCTCTCCATTTTTGCCCTCAGGATAAAAAAAAAATCTAACTGCTGCAGCAATACCACCCTTCGCTGCCTTCAAAGAGACCCGAACGTTATAGTTCTTTCCCAGTGTCACCCTTCCATAACTAAAGCATTTTCAGTGTTATGAACAACGAAGCCAAAGTTGTTGGTTATTTATCTTATGCAGCTAACAATAACTGACATAGCTAATAGTCCTGGCTTGTTAGAGGTGTAAAGTTACATGTTGTATTATTTATCTGAATACAATGTGTTAGACGGGGACCTGGAGGGTCGGCCGGGGACAAGGGGAGAGGCCTCCAGAGAGGGCCTTCTCCAGCGATCGTACAGACAGGTAACTTCCCCCCCACAGATGGACACCACACAAGGGTGAGGTCAACACTCTTTTATATACGATTCTTGAGGCAAGGATATCAACGATACAGTGAGATCGGGACACGAGGGTCCTCTCAATTCTAGTCTCTGGTGGGGAAAGGGGTAGCGGGACAGTCTTGGTACCAATCCGGTACGGAGGTGGAAAGAGGGATAGCTCACAATCCTCGAGCTCGGAGTTCTGGGAAGTTGGGCCGCGGCAGCGCCAGCGGCTCGGGTGGTAGTTCACACAAGGAGGGGCCGCGGCAGCACCAGCAGGTCCCGACGAGGATGTAGGTTGTAGAGGGCCGCGGCAGCGCCAGCAGGTCCCGACGAGGATGTAGGTTGCAGAGGGCCGCGGCAGCACCAGCAGGTCCCGACGAGGATGTAGGTTGCAGAAAGCCGCGGCAGCGCCAGCAGGCAGGACGATTATTCACAAGGCAGGGCTGCGGCAGCGCTAGCAGTCCGTCAAGGATGAGTTCTTCTAGGTGTCTCTCGACTCCAGGATACAACTGCCTTCCTGCTCTGGAGCTGCCCCAGTTATAGGTCTGGCCTCCTTTGATGTCCGGACCCTCGCTCTTGGAGGTCGGGAGGTCCGGGATGAGGAAGTCCAGACACCCAGCAGGGGGGTGGAGCCAGCGCCCTGGGAGGCTGGGGGCGATCGGCACCTGGCGGGGGAGAACCATCGACACTCCTCTCTCCCGTTGACCTGCCAAGTGGTCCGTTCACCTCCTGGGTAGATGGTGGTGCCTCGATGTCGGGGCCTGGCCAGGCCCAGGGTTGGGGTCGAGCTGAGGCCACGCGGCCTCGTGGTGCAGTGTCCAAGATGGCGGCTGGGCCCGGGCAATGGTGCTGACGATGGCTCGGGTCAGCCGATGTTGGGATGTTTGGGAGCAATCGTCCCGTGGGGGGACGGGTTACGGGTGGTTTCTGCGGGTTGCCGGGGTAGTTCTTCTGGTGACACCGGGAGAGCCGGTGTCCGTGCCCTCTCATGCGGGGAGGGAGTGAGCCTTCCACAAGGCCTGTCCAACACAATGACAGAAGCAGCACATTTTTGGGCGGGGGACTATTGTAAGCATAGATTTTTTTTAGCTTATCTGTTTTAAGCCACACCCTTAATTACATCAGCCAGGCATCTTAGAGAGACCCCCCATTTTTTCATCCCACTTAAAGCCTGGATACTTCTATCGTGTCAGCGGGTCTTTGTAGAGCGATGTATGGGACTTCAGCGTGCTACCTTCATTGGGACTGCTGGAAGGGCACAGGGTGCATAAGTGGTTGAAGGGAGTGTGGGGAGAATCGTTGGTGGGGTGCGCAAGGTGTGATGTGGTCAAGCCTGCTTGGGTAGTAGTTCTACTACATCTGAAGGCCCTGTGTTGACATAGAAGCGGTGAGACCTCTGCTGGGTGCAGTTGTCTCATGGGATATGGTTGGGTGAGATCCACAGGGTCGAAGGTGAGCTCTGCTTGCTGTGACCTACAAGACCTCCGTGCTATAGTACCCTTCTCCGCCCTACTCAGATCACCTGCCTGGGAGGAAGCTGGGTGCTGGACGGTTCTACAAGATGAGCAGAAATGCTGGCTTGTAATTGGACAGTAACTGACCCCTGAAGAAAGGCACTCCCCAAAATGCAATCAGGGAAATGGTTTTTAGCACTATGATGTCATGGGTTTTATCACAGCAAGGTATTGATGCATACACAGTGCCTAGAGGTACTCGTAAAGCTACTCAACAGGAGACACTTATGTATGACAGCAGCGTGCGCAGAGGGGTCATCACCAGTAACATACTGCATCTATTTTAGAGTTAGCCTTGTACCAGAGAAATGCCACAATGCTCCCCCCACCTTCCCTAATCTCAGTGGACAAGATAGGCCTATAGTCACACCTCAGAGCCACATACAGGCCTTCTCTAACCCCTCCCCTCATCTCTGAGGCACAGGCAGGCCTTCTCTCATCCCTCCCGTCATCTCAGAGACACAGACATGCCAACCTCCTAAGCCCTTCCCGCATCAAAGTGCCTTTTGTCTCCCTTTCTCCTCCTTCTTCACCTTCCTCTTCCCAACTTCTGGCCTGGGGCAAGCTTTTTAGCCATTTTTGCAAGTTACTAGTTTGGAGACCGTTCTTGGCATTGTTAAAGCAAAACCCAACATCCTATAATGCACATGCTGTTAGCCTAAAATCCCAATGCTGTCTGTGTCACACATCTGATGTGTTGTCTTTAATTCTTCATCTGTGTCTGTGTAGGTGGCTATCATTGTAGTCTCTTTTCTATGTCCATGACAGCTGTCAAATAGTCGTACTTTGATTTCGCCGGTTACTGCAAACTGTAATCCTACTTCATTGTCTATGAACTGTCCCTTTTTAGGTCTCGCTAGAGCCAGCGCATGCGTTGCTCTGGCGAGAAATTTAATAGCTGGCTTTTAAAAGTGCTGCTTTTGCCGGCCACCAGCTTGCTGTTACGCGCACAAGCGCGCGTGACGTGCAGGGCTGGCATCTGGCATCTGGCTTATAATGGCTCAGTGCACGCGTGCAGACGCCATCTGTAGTGCATGCACATCCTCGCGATCGCTTTCACCAAAATCACTTTCGCTTTCACGGCCCCGCGGCCGTTACTTTCACAGCCTCGTGGCCAATGCTTGTTTTCTTCAGTGAGCCTTCATCTCTTTCCCTACTCTCATTCGCGGTCCTATTATGTACTCGGGTGCCCTACACCTCCCCTACATCTGAGACTCTGTCAAGATGCCCCTCAGGAAGGCTGAACGGATAAGTCTCCGCCGCTCCGACTCCTCAAGTACCGTTCAGTCGTATCCAGGGTTTTGCTCGGGGGGATTTGAGAGCCGAACCTCTTGCAAAGGTCACTCCTCGTGAAATACCGCCTCTGCTCTGATGTGCACACTCTGGCACCTGCTATGCCAGTAGCAGCCGCTGCTCTGTCTAGACTGCAGCCTGAGGACTAACCTGCAAGATTCCCTGTGGTGCGCGCGGTTTGATGTTCTTCCTACTTCATGGCATTGTTCTGCAGCTATTAAGCTGTTAAGTGAAGTCAGAATGGTAACCACAGTCAAATACATACCTAAAAACAGGTACTTTTATGCATGAGCCTCTTTGTTGTTTCAGATATTTTCCGTGGCTCTCCATGATATTAGCATTTATGACTCAGGCCTAGCAGAAAAAAAAAATTCTGTTATGTACAAACTTGCACATCGATGTATATGGTTTATTCTGTGGTGTTTTTTTTAAAAGCCTTAATCCAAAGCCACGATGCGAGGTGCGAAATCAATGGAGGGAGGGAAAATTAAGTTGAAGAAACCTTGTGACAAATAGCTGAGTTGTTTACCCATGTAAAGTCATTGTGACATGCAATCTGTCGTGCTGTAAACACTGCTTTTCTCGAGTCAATATTTACTTTGCTGTGGAGCTAAAAATTGATTTTACCTTTGCATTGTGTGAATATGTGTTTATTAGTACACTCCTTCGTTTTCACTGTCATAAATGCATAAATATATCAGTAGGGCAATGGAATCAATTCTTCTTGTACACTTGCATGCATTTGTATGTGCATGTAACTGTGCGTATGTGCTTGTATCGGTGTGTGTATGTGTACATGTTCTTTTATGTGTGTGCACCTGTGTGTGCACATGTTTTGAGAGTGTGATATGAAATGCACAAAAGGTGATGGGGGGAATGCTTGCACTTTGTCTAACCACTGGCAATCACTCAGGGTAGCATCTCAACCCATCCTTCGTTTGCTCACCATACCAGCTCAGTTTGGACCCAGCCATATGCAAATCAGTCTTGACCCTGCTCCTCATAGGAACAGTCTCTTTTTATGGGCTGCTGTGGGACGATGTCCTTTACTTTTGTCCTTCTACAGGGTGCGACTCTTCTCTTTTGAGGCATGTAATTCAGTTCTTCTGTTAACCATTAGTCTGCTGCCTTGTAGGTGGGTCTCAGTGGCTGGTTCCCTGTGTTACTCTGCGGTGCGGCTCTATCTTGGAAGTTGTTTTTTCTAGTTCTAAAGAGATCAGGCAGGCTTACCTTTGTGCTGAACGTTAAGGTAGGTGCTAAGTCTTGCTGTAAAATGTGTTTCCAGGCGTAGGTGATTATTTTTTTGGGCTTATGAGAGGTCCCTATTGACGCTGATGCCCACGTGCCTTTATTGGGGAAATCTACAATTAAGTAAAACAAAGAAGGCTCGACAGAATCTACGAAATTCAGATCTATCTCTGGTATGATACAAAACAAGGGTCTGAACCAGTAAACCATAATGCCATGGCCCACCGATTGGAGGGATGTATGAATAAACCACTATGCACCCTGTCTGGTATGCCTCTGTATCACATAGATACATAGATACATACATACATACATACATACATACATACATACATACGTTCAGCGCAAATACAGTTGCAATATGACAGAAGCACTGTTCTGGCCCTCATGCACACCACCCTGTGCTTCACAAGTAGGTCACACTATAAATGCACATTCTACCAACATTGTCTATTGTCTGTTTATCGCATACTGAACATGCACTGCAGACTAGGCTGGTAATATGCTATATAAATGTTATATATATTGAAGCGCAGCACAATACTCTTTAGGCAACCTAGTAAGCTTAGTAAAAAACACTGACTAAAAGCAACAACAAACAAGCATTGGCATAGCCAATAGGTCTCGCTTTTGGGGCCTTAAAGTATTTAGTTTTGCAGCAAAATATCCTTGGTGCTACATCAACTGTTGCATGGCTAATCACTTATAAGGTCCCAAAGGCGAGACCTATTGGCTAGGCCAATGCTTGTTTTGAGAATCTGGTCACCCTACCCTACGTCCATGTCCTGCAGTTGTCTGAACAGCCTGACAAGCAAATCGAGGGGCAGCCAAAGTCCAGATGAATCCTTTGTCGGAGCAGAAATAATGTAGGTAAACACAGTGGCATATGTAATTAAGCATACCGAAAAAATCCATTTGGGTTTTTGGCAGGCTAATGGATCAAAATTAAATGATGACTTATACACCGATGTCCATACTTCCCTTGAAAATATTTCCTGATATTGCAATACTTTTTAAATTAGAACGAGCCTCCAAAAAGAGCAAGGCACCAGAGCCTGCCTGCAATAACAAATCACAAGCAAGTCCCCTTGCCTAAGTTATTACAGGCAAGTGTTGCTGTCTCTTTGCCAAACTTTCCTAACACAAAGCATTTCTTCTCTGTATGGGAGAAGGCGGTAGGCGGTAGGACAAGCCCTCTATCAATGCGCAGGGCTGATGCAGCCGTAAGAATGCTGCATGAAGTAGGAGTATATATGCCAGCGGCACACATTACACAGTTGTATGAACGTCTACGGCATACTGTGACTTAGGGAAATATTTGGGATACTGATAATCAATCACCGAGATTGGAGGAGAAGTGAAGAGTGGCACCACGATTTTTCAGGCAGTATTATGATACCTAGAATATGGGCATCAAAGCACCTATGCAGGGAAAGCCTCAAACTAAAATATAATGAGGATATTTATTTAGGTGTTTTTATAGCAGTGTGTGTATCATTAAGGTCATTCCTAAGCAATCATTACATAGAAGCACATCAGATTAAACAAGCATTGGAAATGCAATAGGTCTCGCAATAGAAAAGTTTGAGCTTTTGGTGTGTTAAATGTAAATATTTTTTACTTTTTGTTTATGTTTTCCAAATTATAAAAGTATTAATTTTGTTATTTGAATTGGCAATACGTATACGATAGATACACAAGTCAAGTCAAGTCAAGTCAAGTAATTTATATAGCGCACTACATACCAAGAGGGTCTCAAGGCGCTTAGGAAGGGGAGGAGGATTACTTGTCAAATATCCACGTTTTAAGTTGCTTTCTGAATGCTAGGTGGTTCTGGGTAAGGCGAAGGTAAGTGGGGAGTGAGTTCCAAGTTTTAGCAGCCCGGTATGAGAAGGATCTGCCTCCCATGGTGGTCTTGTTGATGCGGGGTACAGTGGCGAGGGCTTGGCTGGAAGAACGTAGTTGGCGGGAGGGGGTGTAGAAGGACAGTCGTGAGTTGAGGCATTCTGGTCCGATGTCGTAGAGTGATTTGTGAGCGTGGGTTAGCAGTCGGAAAGTGATTCTCTTATTGACGGGTAGCCAGTGGAGGTCTTTCAGGTGACCAGAGATGTGTTCGTTGCGCGGGATGTCTAATATGATCCTGGCTGTGGCGTTTTGGATTCGTTGGAGTTTCTTCTGGAGTTTAGCGGTAATACCTGCGTAGAGGGTGTTTCCGTAGTCCAGTCGGCTCGTGACCAGAGCATGGGTGACTGTTTTCCTGGTTTCGGTGGGGATCCAGCGAAATGTTTTTTTGAGCATGCGAAGAATGTTGAAGCAGGATGAAGAGACGGCGTTGACTTGTCTGTTCATTGAGAGTGAAGAATCCAGGATGACGCCTAGGTTCCGTGCGTGGTCTGTCGGGATGGGTGCTTTTCCAAGGGCTTACGGCCACCAAGAGTCGTCCCATGCAGAGGGGGATGTACCTAAGATGAGGACTTCTGTTTTATCTGAGTTCAGTTTCAGACGGCTGTGTTTCATCCATTCGGCAACTTCTTTCATTCCTGCGTGTAGGTTAGTTTTGGCGGTGCTGGGGTCATTGGTGAGAGAAAGGATCAGTTGAGTGTCATCCGCGTAAGAGATGATGTTGAGGTTGTGTTGGCGGGCGATGGCCGCGAGGGGGCTCATGTATACGTTGAAGAGGGTGAGGCTGAGTGAGGATCCTTGTGGTACGCCACAGATGACTTCAGAGGCCTCGGACTTGAATGGTGGAAGGCGGACTCTCTGGGTTCTTCCGGTGAGGAACGATGTGATCCATTCAAGTGCTTTTCCTTGTATTCCGATGTTTCTGAGGCGTTGTAAAAGGGTGCTGTGGCAGACTGTGTCGAAGGCTGCAAAGAGGTCGAGGAGGATGAGGGCGACTGTGTCTCCATTGTCCAGTAGTGTTCGAATGTCGTCTGTTGCTGCGATGAGGGCGGTCTCAGTGCTGTGTTTTGCTCGGAAGCCGGACTGTGAGGAGTCGAGGGATTTGTTGGCTTCGAGGAAAGCGGCGAGCTGGTTGTTGACAGCTTTCTCGATTACTTTGGCCGGGAATGGAAGGAGCGAAATGGGGCGGTAATTTGTGAGTTCGGTGGGGTCCGCTGTGGGTTTTTTCAGAAGGGCGGTGAGTTCAGCGTGTTTCCAGTTTTCCGGGAAGGTGGCGGAGTTGAAGGAGCAGTTGATGACGTCTCGGAGGTGCGGTGCTATGACGGAGTCTGCTTTGTTGAAGATGTGGTACGGACATGGGTCTGTGGGTGATCCTGAGTGGATGGAATTCATCAGGCGGATGGTGTCCTCAGTGGAGATTGGGTTCCAGTCGTTAAGGGTGTTCACGGGGGGAGAATGTTCAGCATATGGTTGGGTGGGTAGGTCTCCGGGTTGGTTGTCGAAGCTGTTGTGGATGTCTGCAATCTTGTTGTGGAAGAATGAGGCTAGGGAGTCGCAGAGGGCTTGAGAGGGTGTGATGTCGTTGGAGTTGGCCGAGGGATTGGAAAATTCCTTGACGATGTTGAAAAGTTCCTTGCTGTTGTGGGCGTTGTTGTCAAGTCGATCCTTGAATGCTGTTTTCTTGGCCTTTCGGATTAGTTGGTGGTGAGTGCGGGTGGCGTTTTTGAAGGCGTCCTTGGTGCTATTGGTTGGGTCTTTTTTCCAGGCCTTTTCAAGGGAGCGGCAGAGTTTCTTGGACTTCTTAAGATCATCGTTGAACCATGAGGCCTTCTTGTTGCCAGGTTTGCTTTGACGTTTTTTCAGTGGTGCTAAGGTGTCGGCGGTGTTGGATAACCATAGGGTGAAGTTGGCGGCGGCTTGGTCTGGGTTAGAAGAGTGGGCTGGGGTGTTTAGAAGGAGCGATGAGGAGATATGGTCGGTGGTAATTTTGTTCCAGTTTCTTTGCAGAGTTGGTTGGGGGTGGTTGATGGGTTTCGGCTTGTTGTAGGTGAAGTGAACGCAGCTGTGGTCAGTCCAGAGGAGATCCGTAGTGTGGCTGAAGGAGACATGATTGCTGGAGGTGAAGATGGGGTCGAGTGTGTGACCTGCGATGTGGGTGGGGGAAGTGACCAGTTGTTTAAGTCCGAGGTTGGCGAGGTTGTCCAAGAGGGTGGTGGTGTTGCGGTCATTGATCTTTTCAAGGTGAAAGTTGAGGTCTCCCAGAAGGATGTAGTCTTTGGAGGGGAGCGCGTGTGGAGTGATGAAGTCCGTGATGTCCTCACTGAATTTTGCGCGGGGTCCTGGTGGTCTGTAGAGGAGGGTGCCTCTGAGTGTGGTCTTGGGGTCGATGTGGATCTGGAAGTGAAGGTGTTCGGAGTTGGCGAGGTTGGTGTCAGAGCTGGTTGAGATGCGGATTGATTTCTTATGGACGATAGCGATTCCTCCTCCTGTGTGGCCGGGACGGTCTTTGCGAGTGATCTTATAGTCTTCAGGGATGGCAAAGGTGATGTCTGGGGCGGAGGAAGCGTTCATCCATGTTTCCGTTAGGAAGGCGATGTCTGGAGAGATGGTGTCTAGTAGATTCCATAGGTCAATGGCGTGTCTGTGGACCGAGCGGTGTTGAGAAGGATGCATTGTAGGTGGTTGGGGTTGGGAATCTGTGGTGTGGTCGTAGCGGAGATGTAGTCGGTGCCGCTGAACTTGCAGGAGTAGCAGGAGAAAGGTCCATGGGTGTGTCCAGGAGCTGCTTGGACGCAGTTGGGGGCTCGACCAGGGTTAAGGGCTAGGAGGGTGGCGTCGTCGTAGGTAATGCGGGAGGGCTGGGCGGGACGGGGGCCAGGGGGTCTGGCGCTGGGCGCGGTCCAGGTCCAGTGCAAGACCGCTTCCTCTGTATTTTAACAAAAGTACAAATTTTAGGCCCACGTGTGAAATAAGTCTAGAATGTTAGCATAAATATATGCAAACCAATTGCATTTCTGAGGAATGTGAAACAGGCAGTTACTGCTGCCCTGAATAAGCCGAGCCCCAGCTAACACAAGTGTGAGAAAGCATTCATCTAATCATGCGAGCACCCTGGCTGAACATCCCCTGCTGCTTTACAATGCAAATGTAAAAAGACACGGCCATTAATACACTGGACTCATTTCCAACGCCAGCGACAATACATCACCCTCATTAAGCATCTTCTCATTACATTAATTCCTGAATTTTTCATAAAATATACTCTATTTTCTCCAGCACGTGTCTTCCCTTTTCTGCTCCCTACCCTGCCTCAACATACAAAACGCCGCAACCTTAGCATTTCTAAAATAGTATCGCTCTAACTAACCGTGCATTGCATGCAAATTAACATGTAAGGGTAAAAATGAAACGTGCGGTCAAATGTGGGAACGGCGTAAGCTTTTTATCTAAAAACCCGCAAATTGTCTTTTTTTTAACATTCGTTTCGCTTCAATTACGCTTTCCTCCATTTGCTTGCAATATCCTTACATCCAGAGTGAACTAAAATTGCAACCAACCTCGGCTATCTAAATCTTAAACCGTGCTCGTTGCTGTGCATGGATCTCTTTATGCATACGCTGATATTTCTATACATCCACAAATGCATACACACTGGTGTATTTGTATTGCAAATTGTTTGAACGCAGCATATGTTCAGTGAAATCCACCTCTTGCCATTGTGGTTCAGGGGTTAAAACACTACACAGGTACAGAGATCCTGTGGCAATTACAAATGTTCCTGAAACGAGAGCAGAAACAGGAAGACATGAAATGGCTCCCCGAGGCAGGCATCTGTCTTAAATGATATCATTTGTCAGCGTTCCAGCATCTTGTGGTTGCAAACACAAAACAAGTTTTAAAAAAAAACAAGCATCAGGGAGCATAAAAGGAGACACGGCCTGGCGGCCGTGAAACTGAAAATACGGCCGGCTGGCCGTGAATAATTAGGGGTAATTAGGGGATGAGAGCGCACGCTGAGAAGCTTGTGGGAGCGAGGCTGGGCTGCCTTTGATGTGCTAATGCGAGGCAGGCAAGCAGGCGGCTGGTGGCATTGCGCAATGACCTAAAAAGCGCACATGCACTGCATGGAATCGCCAGTGGAATCGCCAGTGGTTAAACTCTGGATAAGCCACTATAGAGCTTCGCCAGCTATGTGCAAACGCATCAGCAGGCGAGCCCTAAAAACAAAGCCCTTAACATCCAGTCATAAGCGATGGGATACCCTAGACAAGTATCTTCTGTCGTGAAGGCAACCTTTTAGGCATAGATTCATCAAGGTAAAATCCGCTGGAAAAGGGGCAGATTCTCAGAATCTGCCCCTTTGCGACAGGTATTTTTGCATTTGGGATGCATCATCCCAAATGCAAAAATCGCAAATTAAGAAATCGCAAAATTGCGATTACTTGTATTTAAGGAATCTCAAATTGAGATTCCTTAAATGCAATGCATTAAAGTTTAAAAAATAGCGATTTCGCTAATAGGGCTCGCAAATTCCCATGAAGTTGAACTTCATGGTAATTTGCAAAAACTTTGAAAAATGCACTAAAGTGCATTTTTCAAAGTTTCATGTTGCGCACACACATGCCCATGTATCTGTAAGGGCATGTGTGTGCGCAACATATGTGCACAGATCAATTTCAGGGGTGCAACAGGGTGTCCTATGGACACCCCTGCACCCTTGAAATCACATTCTCAATTTGCGATTCGCTAATTGCGATTCGCAAATTGAGAATGTCTTCCCATTCATTCCTATTGGCCTCTAGGCCCGTAGGAATGAATCGGGAGGTATTCCTTAACTGCGACTCGCAATTTGTGAGTCGCAATTAAGGAATTTTAAGAAATCGCTATTTTTTTTGTTATTTCTTCATGCATTGCATTTTGCTATTCCTTAATAGAGAATCGTTATTTTTCGCTTTTAAGGAATAGCAAAATGGGTTCTTGATGCATCTGAGGGTAACTTAAATAAATGTCTGACTTATCCTGCTATGATGTGTTTACCTATTGAGAGATAGTTTGATTAGGTCCTCAGGCCACGGTCAAGAGCATTCCAGCATTGTACACCCACCCTAAACTCCCGGGGCTCCACTCCCATGTTTCTGCTGTCATGACAGGGTCGGATGAGATGTGTCTCTGTATATCATTCAGGTGGTATGTAATGAGGTAGCAATGTTAAGGTGCGCAGAAAAGCTTTCCAAGAGGCCTTTTGCGTGATGGTGATCATCATGAATTTGCTCTTGTATTACACTGTGAGTGTTCAGTGCTGATTTAAAGTGCTTGCATCACTGTAGCCTTAAACACATCCAAATATTTTGAGCCTCATTTATGAAAAGTGACGCATTGCTGCGTGAAAAAACTGCGATGCGTCACTTTTCCTTGCACCCTCTTTGCGACAGTAATGATGCTTCATAGTTACTGTATGAGGCATCATTTCGCAAGGAGTTACAGATACGCCAGCTTTTCTGACGTATCTGTAGGCGCAAAAATGACGCATTGCTGAAGTGTGTCCCAAAAGTGACGCAACTCCAGCAATTGATCTGCATCTGTCTTATGCCGGCCATGAGGCAGGTGTAAGATATTGACCCATTTACGTCCTAGAAGTGGCGCAGTGAAATCTTATAGATTTCACTGTATCACTTCTACGACCCTTTCTTGCGTCGAAAGCCCCCGCTATTTACATTATACCTGGAGCAGGTATAATGTAGCCCAGGGGTTTATAAAGTGACGCATGTGCCTAAATGCGTCACTTTGTAAATATGGTGCATTTTTTTACACCGCTGGTGCTTCACAATAAGTGACGCACTGACGGCGCAAAAGTGACGAGAGTTGTCATAAATTAGCCCCTTTGGGGAAGATTTGCTAGGAAGTGCTGCAGCGCGGCAAAGCAAGCCCTTTAGCTGCGCCACGCTGCGGCACTTCGAAAACACAGGTATGCAACATATTTACAATAATATGTCGCATTCCTATGCTCAACCCTGTGCTGGCGCAGAAACCCGTGCCATGTGCCGGCGCAGGCACCCTTGCACCATGGTGCAAGGATGCCTGCATCAAGGGGAGATTGTTTTTGGGTAAGAAGGGGCACCTTCCTGCTCAAAAACAATAACTACAGGCATCTCCTCTTTCAATGCGTGCAGTAGAATGCAGCACGCATTGAAAGAGGAAAAAGCGAAGAGAAATTAAAGCATTTCTCCTTGTTGCACCTCGCTACGCCACCCGGTGAAGCATTCATATGCATTTCCAGATTTACGACCCCTCGTAAATCTGGAAATGTGTCTTGTTCCATGGGTGTTGTGTGGAAACACCCACAGCAACACCCATGGAACGCATCTTTCACGAAAAGTGCTTCGTGTAAAGGGGCCATATTTACAAGGACAGGAAAAACCATGCAGGGTGGCTTTACATGTCCTTGTATATATGGGGCAGTAACATGCGCCACCAGAACGTCACAAAAAGTGATGCTGCAGCGACGCGAGGAGCTTGTAAATCTGCCCCTTTGTTTTTAAAGTCTTAGTGGCTTTTTTGTGGGTGTCTGTTGAGAATATACTGTGACATGCTTCTGGCATTGCTCAAAGGCAATGTTGAATGACAGAGAGGAACCCTATGGTGCTTTGCTCAGCACCCTATTTGTGAAGGATATTGTGGATCGGATGGAGACTTGTTTGCTGGTCTGTGGTGTTTTGTACTACTGAGAGTTGCAGGCATAGGGGCAGATTGCTTACCCTCATTGATGATGTGGAGTTCCTTGTTGCTCTTATCTGGGACAGTTTTGAACTTCTCATGAGCTGGAACACTGATTGAATGTATGGAACAGGTCAGAGGAGATATGGCCTGGTGGCTCGAGATACCATCTTAGGAACCCTAGTCTGGTGACCCAGGCTCGAATCCGGGCCTCGGCACACGGTCCAGCATCGTGTGAATCTGCGAACATCAATAAAAATGTGTTTGTGTACACCCCACTTGATGTGTATGATCCACAATCTCGCAAGCCCTCATTTAAGGTACAGCCCTCTGTTGTTTGACAGCTAGGTTTGCATTATATAAATACCCATACATTCATATATTGTTTTGAACGTTCTTGTGGTCATAATGCAACTTCTGTTTCCAAGGTTTTGCTACAATATGAGACATTAGAAATTACTCAGTAGTTGGCCTATACCTCTTAAAAGTTTTGTAGTAATGGGGAGATGATTGCCTTCTTCAGCTGGCCTGGGACCATGTCAATTACAACAGAGAAGAGTTGAACATGTTGATAATAAAGGCAGACAGTCAAGGGAAGAATTGCATCATATAGGTAAGTTTAAGGTGAGCTGGTAGGTTGGAGGCTTGACTTTAGTGCTGGTCTTCTTGTGTCCTCTTCATCAATCGGTTTGAAGATGCTCAAAAATGCTTAAAGACGGGGAGGACAGACATGAGGATAATAGGATGGATGGGAGATTTGTTTCCCCAAAACTGTTTTGGGGGCTAATACAACAGGAGTAAGTCAGAAAAGTTTGTGGCCAGTGCACAACATATTCTTACTGGTGTTTGATCTGTCATTTCTTCCTGGATATCGACCATTTATTTTGTGTGTTTCAGAGCACCATTGACATTCCTGGGAGGGTGGGATTGCTTCACGCACAGGTCTGCTTTATGATACTGTCCCAAACCGTTTGTGCAATGCCTTGTTCGTCCTGGACAGTGTATTCTGCCCTCCACCCAGTTTTTGGCGCTGTTGTCTCGGTTCTGCCTCCTCGAGTTTGAGCAACTTGTTGTGCAAGGTAGAGTTAAAAGAAGACAATACAACAAGGAGAAACATTGCTAACGCCTATATCAAATTGCACACCCGTGTAATTTTAGCCAAATTGTAAGACAAATTATGTTGGGAAAATATTATTTGGCGCCATTTTTTCCTTGAGTTAAAAAAGAACTCTTGAAAGGTCGACCTTACTACTGTTTTTAGATTGTTTTCTTAAGTGGCCTATCAGGTGGAACTTTTTTGCCAAATTGTTTGAATATTATACTGTAATATGCGCCCTGGCTCCAATCCCAATTTAAATAACAAATTACATTGGGGGAGGTCACCCCAGAGCCTTCAAGGGGAAGTTCAGCGTATTTACTCACACGTTCACAGCCATTCGGGGTGTGCTTTAAAGTGGGTTTTTATTTTTTCTCGGCTACTCCCTTGCCTGTGCGCAGGTAATTGTGTGGCTCTACGTTTCTGTGTGTGAGTGATGAATGCCGGGGGCAAAGGTCAGCCGCATCTTCTGTGTCTGTACCAGGAAAGGAAAAATAGAAGAAAGTAGGGAGGGGGAATTTTCTCCGGATCCAGTAAAGATGGCTCTGGGACCGCTAAGTGTCACAATGTTCACAGTTGTGTACCTATCATTAGTGCAAAAGGTGCAGTGGCATCGTCAGCTGCTGATCGTTGTTCCCGGGTGTTACACTGATTCTAGGGTATTAACATGTATTAAAGTAACAAAATAGTGATATAATACTGCCACAGAATGGACCACATTGTGTCGCATAATTTGCCATTTCTTGAGGCATAGTCTGATGGAGACTTGTTTGCTGGTCTGTGGTGTGTTTTTGTACCACTGAGACTTGCAGGCATATGGGCAGATTGCTTACCCTAATAGAAGACGTCGAGTTCTTTTTAGGTCGAGCCTTTACCATTCCGCAGGAATGGGAAATGGGGAGAATTCAAGTCGGCTATTTTCTCTTCAAACCAAAGGGCTTTCAGCCGCGGTTTTCTTGCAGTGCCCGTGAACCACGTGATAACATGCACGCGCATTCAGGGCCAGCCAGCCCAGCACATCAAAGGGCTTCTCCTCCCCTAATTATTCATGGCCGGCCGCAGGCCGGCCGTACTTTCAGTTTCTCCAGAACGGCTAATTAGGGGAGGAGAAGCCCTTTGATGTGCTTCACACCAATGCGCCTCAGTCATTCCTCTTCTTTGTATTTGCTTCCAGACTCCGATCTGCTCATGTGCACAAGACGCTTTACACATTACACTCATCTGCCTGAAGTGGGAGTTTTAAACAAGCAAAGCTGGTCCTTCTGTACTTGCAGTTTCACTTCTAATGTGTGTTGTTATTTATCATGATTTTTAGCTGAGGTGTATCACGCTTGTTCATGAGTTTGATCTCTTCATACTGTCAAATGTTTTCTAAGTTGTTTTTGATTGTCTTACCACTGGAGGTCTCCCTGTGCTACATTTAGCCTCTGACACATGCAACGCCACTCAACCACGCAACGCCACTCAACCACGCAACACCACTCAACCACGCAACGCCACTCAACCACGCAACGCCACTCAACCACGCAACGCCACGCAACTACGCAACGCCACGCAACTACGCAACGCCACGCAACTACGCAACGCCACGCAACTACGCAATGCCACGCAACTACGCAACGCCACGCAACTACGCAACGCCACTCAACTACGCAACGCCACTCAACTACGCAACGCCGCTCAACTACGCAACACCGCGCAACTACGCAACGCCGCAATGCCACGCAACTACGCAACGCCACGCAACAACGCAACGCCACTCACACATGCAACGCCACGCAACGCCACTCAACTACACAACGCCTTAGGTCGAGCCTTTACCATTCCGCAGGAATGGGAAATGGGGAGAATTCAAGTCGGCTATTTTCTCTTCAAACCAAAGGGCTTTCAGCCGCGGTTTTCTTGCAGTGCCCGTGAACCACGTGATAACATGCACGCGCATTCAGGGCCAGCCAGCCCAGCACATCAAAGGGCTTCTCCTCCCCTAATTATTCATGGCCGGCCGCAGGCCGGCCGTACTTTCAGTTTCCCCAGAACGGCTAATTAGGGGAGGAGAAGCCCTTTGATGTGCTTCACACCAATGCGCCTCAGTCATTCCTCTTCTTTGTATTTGCTTCCAGACTCCGATCTGCTCATGTGCACAAGACGCTTTACACATTACACTCATCTGCCTGAAGTGGGAGTTTTAAACAAGCAAAGCTGGTCCTTCTGTACTTGCAGTTTCACTTCTAATGTGTGTTGTTATTTATCATGATTTTTAGCTGAGGTGTATCACGCTTGTTCATGAGTTTGATCTCTTCATACTGTCAAATGTTTTCTAAGTTGTTTTTGATTGTCTTACCACTGGAGGTCTCCCTGTGCTACATTTAGCCTCTGACACATGCAACGCCACTCAACCACGCAACGCCACTCAACCACGCAACACCACTCAACCACGCAACGCCACTCAACCACGCAACGCCACTCAACCACGCAACGCCACGCAACTACGCAACGCCACGCAACTACGCAACGCCACGCAACTACGCAACGCCACGCAACTACGCAACGCCACGCAACTACGCAACGCCACGCAACTACGCAACGCCACTCAACTACGCAACGCCACTCAACTACGCAACGCCGCTCAACTACGCAACACCGCGCAACTACGCAACGCCGCAATGCCACGCAACTACGCAACGCCACGCAACAATGCAACGCCACTCACACATGCAACGCCACGCAACGCCACTCAACTACACAACGCCACTCAACTACGCAACGCCACTCAACTACGCAACGCCACTCAACTACGCAACGCCACTCAACTACGCAACGCTGCGCAACTACGCAACGCCGCAACGCCACGCAACTACGCAACGCCACGCAACTACGCAACGCCACGCAACTACGCAACGCCACTCACACATGCAACGCCACGCAACTACGCAACGCCACGCAACTACGCAACGCCACGCAACTACGCAACGCCACGCAACTACGCAACGCCACGCAACAACGCAACGCCACGCAACAACGCAACGCCACTCAACTACGCAACGCCACTCAACTACGCAACGCCACTCAACTACGCAACGCCACTCAACTACGCAACGCCACTCAACTACGCAACGCCACTCAACTACGCAACGCCACTCAACTACGCCACGCCACTCAACTACGCCACGCCACTCAACTACGCAACGCCGCGCAACTACGCAACGCCGCAATGCCACGCAACTACGCAACGCCACGCAACAAAGCAACGCCACTCACACATGCAACACCACTCAACTACGCAACGCCACTCAACTACGCAACGCCACTCAACTACGCAACGCCACTCAACTACGCAACGCCACTCAACTACGCAACGCCGCTCAACTACGCAACGCCGCTCAACTACGCAACGCCGCTCAACTACGCAACGCCGCTCAACTACGCAACGCCGCTCAACTACGCAACGCCGCTCAACTACGCAACGCCGCTCAACTACGCAACGCCGCTCAACTACGCAACGCCGCGCAACTACGCAATGCCGCAATGCCACGCAACTACGCAACGCCACGCAACAACGCAACGCCACTCACACATGCAACGCCACTCACACATGCAACGCCACTCACACATGCAACGCCACTCACACATGCAACGCCACTCAACTACGCAACGCCACTCAACTACGCAACGCCCTCAACTACGCAATGCCACTCAACTACGCAACGCCACGCAACTACGCAACGCCACGCAACTACGCAACGCCACGCAACTACGCAACGCCACGCAACTACGCAACGCCACGCAACTACACGCAACGCCGCTCAACTACGCAACGCCGCGCAACTACGCAACGCCGCGCAACTACGCAACGCCGCGCAACTACGCAACGCCACGCAACTACGCAACGCCACGCAACTACGCAACGCCACTCAACTACGCAACGCCACTCAACTATGCAACGCCACTCAACTACGCACACATGCAACGCCACTCACACATGCAACGCCACTCACACATGCAACGCCACTCACACACGCAACGCCACTCACACACGCAACGCCACTCACACACGCAACGCCACTCACACACGCAACGCCACTCACACACGCAACGCCACTCACACACGCAACGCCACTCACACACACAACGCCACTCACACACACAACGCCACTCACACACACAACGCCACTCACACACGAAAAACCACTCACGTTGCCAATAGGTCTCGCAGTACGACAGTTGGAGCCATTACAATTGCAAATAACAATGCCTTTCACTTTGGTTATCATTTTAAATACATAAAGGGCTTTGTCATTTACAAAACCAATAGCTCCAACTTTCCTACTGCGAGACCTATTGGCAACGCCAGTGCTTGTTGGATTTAGCTGGGACAGTTTTGATCTCCTCATGAGCTGGAATGCTGCCGCATAATTTGTTCCTCCTTTGCCATATAATTTTAGCGGCCCTGCATGAAACCCCAAGGGAGCACGTGGGTGATGGAGTCGACACCTGAGACAGGCAGCATTCGTTTCCACAAACGGGAGACGGTGTTAGCACGCAGTTATGTTATCAACAGCTGGATGGGGGTGTCCATAGTCGCTACGGCCCTGTGGTCTTGTTTTACAGGCTCTCTTTGCCCCGAGGGCTGGGAGGGGGCTGCGGGCCGTGTTCCCGGACTGCGGTGACTGAGCCACCCTTGAGTCAGCCGTGGAGCGGCCTGCCGCCTCTGGATTGATTCTGGGCCCCGGGCTGTGACTCTTCGTAGGGTAGGGCGTGAGGAGATGTGCCTCGCAGGGTGGACGTGCTTCGTGTAGTTCCTTGCCCGCTTCCCGTAATCCATATCATTTAATGCGGAATACGCTGAAGCGTGTTTCCATTAAACTGCAGTGCGGGAAGGTCTCGTTGGTAAGAAAAGGCAGTCGATGCGCCTCGGTTCTGAGAAGTGTGAGCTTCTGACGTCACGTGTGCCTCATGGAGCCTCCGACGCCGTGGAGACGAGGAAAGGTGCGAATACTGCTCGTGCCCCATCCCACCACCGTCTTCCCCTTGCCCCAAAGCTGTAAAACATAGCGTGCATTTGGGGTGTCTGTGCGCTATATGACATCATGTGTTGTTATTTTTCCCAGCCTAGTGGAGAGGCCAGACATGGAGAGAGCTGAACAGACATGGAGCGTCACAGTTGGCCCTGTATTCAGAGCCACTGGAATTATGTGGCAGGAGATGGCTAAATCATGGGACAGCGTGTAGTAAAGTATGCGGCTAGTAAAAGGCAAATTATGCAGCATGATGCAGCACATTGTGCTATAGTTTTACTTAATTATTTTGTCACTTTTATTATTATTATTATTATTGCGGTCTTGTATAGTGCATAGCTGCCCGTAGGGTTTCTCAGTGCTTAGGCAGAAGGCTAAACAGCTTCAGGAGTGGTAATGGGGTTATCCAAGTTTCAAGCACATCAGCATTGAGAAGAGGATTGCGATAGCTAGTTTTTTAGCTTTCTGCGAACGGCCCGTAAAGAATAGATTGTGGGAGGGGGTTCCACAATCTGGGACCGCATACCCCGAAGGAGCGGCCACCCATAGGAGCTCGGTTGACTCTGGGGACTGTGAAAAGCATGTGATTGCTGGAGGGCAGAGTGTATGAAGGGCTACAGGGAGTGATGAGGTTTTGCATGTACTGAGGCCCAGAGCACCAGTGGATTGTATACGTGAAGCACAATGCCCTAAACTCGATGCCCTTGTCCACTTTAAGCCACTGGAGGTCATGCAGGATGTGGGACACGGAGTGAAGGAAGTGACCCGATTAGGGTCAGCCGGGTCACTCATGACCACCTCTCAGCCTTCCACACAAATGAAGAGTCGGTCAGACAGTAGAGAATACAAACCAAGTATATTTTATTCAGGTACATGGCATTGTAGAGAATGGGAAGCAGAGAGATGAGCAGGCAGTTGGACCAGTCAGATGGGTCCTGGTGTTTTTTTTTCAACAGGGTTAGCACTGTAGCCTGTTTCCTGGGTAGAGGGGAGAAGAGTTCAGTAGATCGACCAGGGGGGAGGGAATGTGGGTATTCAGGATAATTAGTTTAGGCGGGGGGGAGGATCGAGAGGAGAACCTGACTTAATCGATGGAAACAGACCCATAAATTGCACAGGCTCTACAGGGGCAGAGGGTTAAGTTGCGCCGCAGGCTCGCTCAGTGCCAGTAGGGTGTTTTCTGCAACGGAAGATACATCTGGAGTGGAAGATATATTATTAATTACAGACTGGGACAGGGCCGTGCTTGCCAAGGCCAGGGCAAGTTGAATGATAGTGACTTTATTGACAAAATAGACTGCCAGCTCTTTTCATTGGACTTGTGACAGTGCAGGAGCTGGTGCTGTTTTGCTGAGGCTCGACAGGCCTTGAACCATTTTGAAAAGTGTTTTGGGGCTTTTGAGATTTTTTCAGAGAAAAAAGAGGCACAAGCCTGATGGAGCAAGGTTTCACATATATTGAGACTTGCTTGTACTCAACCCTCTCTAAATAGCCTGTAATATACTAACCAACCTGTTTGTTTACTAATATTTACATTTCACAACATTTTTTGTATCTAGGGCAAGCTTGACAATGTGCTTTTACTAATAGCAACTCTAATGCATTAAAATGGCCGCCGAAATCGCAGGAAACTTTCTGCGCATGCGTCTGTCACAGTTGTATGATAGTACAATGCGGGCTATTACAACGCTGTTTTTACAACGCAAGTCGTTACAACGACTTGTGCTGTAAGCGCTGGATAGTGGAATAGTTTAATTTTATATTCCAACTCCAGCCCACGTTACAGTAGGGAAGGTGTTGGAATAGAAAATTAAACTATTCCCTATCCATCAGCGCCCTCCAGCGCAAGTCGTTGTAACGACTTGCGTTGTAAAAGCAGCATAGTAATGGCAGAGCGTGGTAATGCCCGCGTTGTAAAGGCGGCTTCCCGTCTGTCACATCTACGTGGCTTGACGTACCTCTTTGCTTGGTGGAAAATCTTTCCTTCTGTGCACTAGTGCCAGAAATGGCTGCTTTAAATTTCACATACTAACGCTTATGCTGCAGCTTGTACTAACCTTGCTCGTTCTGCTTAATTATGAATGCACAAGTTAATATTAAGTAATGGGGCTAAAGTACAGATAAGTGGTATACAGTGCATTCATTTATTTTTGTATTCTAATATGTTTCTTTTTGACTTTGCTACTAGCTCGTACTTTGGGCCTGATCACTGGCACATCTTCCATCTTGGATGTTTCTGCACACGCGCACTCTGACTCTGAATTTGCTGAAGCATTGGCATTGAACTCCCGCCAGTCCACTTCTTGCTCACGATGTGCCTGGGAACTTGCTCATCTGACCTCTAGAAAGGAAGCTACCAAATACAATGTATTCAAAATGTGTACCAATACTGTTGGGCAGATTAAAGTCATGGGAAAGTAAATTGTGAGTGGGGATTCAATCAATATGATTCGAATTGAAATTACATCATCTTAGTATGGTGTGATGACCTCTCCTCGTCTTTCCAACCAATCACTGAAGGGGAACACATAGATTTGCAACATTTAGGGGTGGTACATTGCCCTCGAAATGGTATAACTAAGGTAGGCTCAGATACAGAAATTGTCCGACTTGTCCGAATAGCTGACCTGTCACTGACCCACGCACTCAATAGGCGATCGAGAGCAGAGGTGCTGGCGAAGCACTCTGTCAGAAGAATTGATTACTAAATTGGGGTACTAATTGGCTTTCCTAGAGAGAGAGGTGTGACGCTGGCGTTGCACTTAGCGGAGGTTACCTATCCTGATCTGCACCTTTCTTGTCCCGTGGGCACCACATTAGTCGGGAGCCTGGTCTATATTTTTGCCCCAGCCCGTGGCCAGGATTGGTCATTGCACCATTCTAAGTAAATATATTCCATGTGTTATGTCCTTGTGCTATATCTCTTTCTCACCCTTCCCAGGTACCAATGTCTAAAGGGATTTCTGTGATTTCTTACAAACTTTATGTCCTGCTGTTTATATTCTTGCTTGTAAAATGTTTGGTCACAAGATTATGGCCTTTTTCATTTGACTCAGAAAATCTATCATAGATAAAGGTTTTAAAACTTTCCCTGAGTCTGTGGTTATTATAAGAAAAGTAAATGTGTTTAAATATTACCTGTTTTTTCTGACTCCCTCTGATTCACAGGACCTATAGTAAGGTGACGAGGATTGGTAAGTCATGGTTTACAGGTATACGTCCTAAAAGGACCTCTGGGAACTGATATAGTGATTAAATTAGTAATTGGTTAGGCAGGACTGCTAGTTCAAAGTGTGAATGTTATACGGGCCCAAGGTGAGTATGGTAAAACTGGGCTAGTAGGTCCCTGCGCGCTCTATCAGGCCTTTTTGCAGTTGCTGTGGTATTAGCTAAAAACAATTATATTTTTCTCTGGAGTTAGGATCATAGAGGTTTCTCCTTTCCCTTTCAAGTCGCTTGCAGACATTTTTTTCTTCCATGAGAGAAGAATTATACCAGGGGGCAGGAGGGTATTTCCTAGACACAGTTTTTAATTTGGCTGGCAGGAGTGTGTCAAGGGAGTTTCTAAGCCAGCTGTCGACCATGGCTGGTCTGAGGCAACCTGGTAGGCCAGTTGGGGAGGGGTGATGAATAAGTGGGAATGAAGAGCAGGAATGTCGAACGCAGGCCAGTGCCGGACCATTGTGTTAGGACCGGTTGTTGTGCCGGGGCAGTGTGAGGGGATGAAGAAAGGGGCTGCAAAGGGGTCTATCCACAGTAATGGCATGGTAGATCGGTGGTGATACCAGTAACATTCGAGCCAGACTCTAGTCAATATTTACATGCCGCTCTAGCTCTGCTAGTACAATCGTTTGGGGTACGGTTGGTCTCCTATGTTGCTGATATGCAGCTCTATCTTTGTATGGGGAAGGATACAGCTGAGGAGCGGTCTGGAAGCATTCTTTACGTGGATGTGGATCATTAACCTTCAGTGTAATACTGAGATCTTGCTGTTCAGTGCCCTGCCCCCACCCACCTCAATGAGAAATTGATCTCTGGCCAGAGTTTGATGCCTCCCCTCTCCCTTCGACTACGTTTGCACATAATTTAGGGGTTAAGATTGATCTCCATCTGACCATGAGTCTACAGATTGCAGCAGGAGAAGGCTCATGCTTTTCCCTATTGAGATCTTTGAAAACTAAATCTTTGATCCTTCTCAGTCACTGAGAAAGGTGATCCATGCCCGATCCTCACCTCACGCCTCGACTATGCTAATACTCTGTTATTGGGTCTGCCCACGTACCTGACTTGCTGAAGAGGTTGCAGGTTGTACAAAATGCAGCAGCAGAAATTGATCTCTGGGCAGAGTTTGATGCCTTCCCTATTCCCTTCGACTACGTTTGCCCATAATTTAGGGGTTAAGATTGATCTCCATCTGACCATGAGTCTACAGATTGCAGCCGGAGACGGCTCATGCTTTTCCCTATTGAAATCTTTGAAAACTAAATCTTTGATCCTTCTCAGTCACTGAGAATGGTGATCCATGCCCGATCCTCACCTCACCCCTCGACTATGCTAATACTCTGTTATTGGGTCTGCCCACGTACCAGACTTGCTGAAGAGTTTGCAGGTTGTACAAAATGCAGCAGCTAGGCCACTTTTTAAAGATCCCTAGCTAGTCTCCAATTTCTCCCTACTTGACGGTCCTCCAATGGCTGTTGATAAGTGGGGGGATGCTTTTTAACACCTTGATCCTGGCACAGAGACAGACATGGATATGTGGACACATGTTGGACATGAGAAACACACATATGGGAGACATGGTCACTAGGAAGACACAGACACACTGCTTCTGGTAAGACATTTTCACCAGGGACAAAAGCACATGTGGAGACATGGATCGTCATTGTAAACACAAAGTCATGGAAGAGGCTAAATATACGGAGATATGAAAATGGGGTGAACGTGCACAGGAAAAAGAGTCACGAGGAGACATGGTCCTGCCAGCCCTGGGCAAAGGAACAGAAATGCACAGGCCAATACAGGCACATGAAGAGCCAGACACAAGGAAAACACAGAGTAACTGAGATCCAATAGGAAGCACAGCCTTGAAGGTTCCTATGGTTACGGTCACCGGGAGACATGGATAGGAAATAAACATGAACACAGGAAGACACAGTAGTGGCTGCTACCTAACGGGCGTGGTGGGGTGCACCGAGGGGTTAACGGGAGGGAATGAAAAAAAGAAAAGGACTCACCTGGAACAGCTGGCTGCCACATCACCGCCCTCCTTGTCCTCTTCAGCGTCCTTCTTCCTGGCTCCATTCCTGCCCGGCAGTAGGAAGCATCGAGGCACACAGTCTCCCCTGAGCCAATCACAACGCTGCAATGCAGGATGGTGATTGGTCTGAGCGCCGTGGTTCAGCTCTCAGATGGGGACAGGGAGCCTGTGCATGTTCCTCACCAGGATGTGTACTGCAGCTTGGTGAGGAACATGCAAAGTGTGCATGGCTGTTTGACTGGCCCAAGAGGGCCAGACAAGCAGTCATGAGAACTTCCGAAGTGCAAAACACTCCTCCTCATGCTCTGACCAGCCCCACCCGCCACTGACTGCAATAGGTAATAACGTTACATTATCATTTTATTTTTCATTTGGACAAGTGGGCCAGGAGATGTAGATACAGGGAGACACCCAGAGGTATGGGCACAGGGAGATATAATGAGAAATGGATACAGGGAAACACTCTGAGGTATGCCTACAGGGGAGCCCCAGGGGACGTGCACACAGGGAGAACCAGGGGGAACCCGGAAGCGTAGACACACAGAGACACCATGAGGCATGCATACAGGGAGGCCCCAAGGGACGTGCACACAGGGAGAACCAGGGGGAACCCGGAGGCATAGACACACAGAGACACCATGAGGCATGCATACAGGGAGATTAATGGAGGAATGCACATAGGGAGACACCAGGAGGCATGGGCACATGGAGACACCAACATACATGTATAGAAGGAGACATCAGGAAACAATGACACAGACAGACACCAGGAAATGTGGATACAGGGAGACACCCGAAAGTATGGACACAAGGAGACAGCAGGAGATGTACACACGGGGAACAACAGGGAGACATCCAGAGGATAGACACAGGCTGACACCTTGAGGCATGCATTCAGGAAGATACCCGGAGGAATGGACATAGCACAGCACCAGAAGGCATGCACATGGGGAAACACTGGACAGCACCCGGATGCATGGGCACTGGGAGACAGTAGGAGATGTGCATACAGGGAGAGACCAGGATATGTGCATACAGGGAGACTCCGGGAGGCATGCACACAAGTAGAAACCAGGAGGTGCAGATAGAGGGATACACAGGGAGACAGTAAGAGGCATGGACACAGCGAGCAATGGATAGAGGTAGATACAGGTAGACACCAGGAGGCATGGACACAGAGAGACACCAGGAGACATGGATACACGGTGACACAGGGAGACATGGATACGTGGTGACACAGGAAGACATCCATTGCATCCCCGTGGATAAAGGGATACCTGGGGAAGCAATCGGATTTTTAATCTTTAAAACCCACTGGCCTATATCTCCTAGGTGCTCCCTGGAAGATGGTCCAGCCCACCCAGACCTTTAGGAGTCTGGGTGAACCCGATGATGAAGCAAGACACCAATAGGGCGTGTGAGGGTTAATTAAGAAAAGGATTTTTTTCCTTCCCGTGACAGCGGAGTGCACCACCAACAGGAGAGTTAGAGGCTCATAGAGCCATTCTGGGTCTGAACACAATACTGTGAAAAGAGAAAAGACACAGGGAGACACCCAGAGGTTTGGATACAGGGAGACAACAGGAGACATGGATACAGGTGACACAGGGAGACACCCAGAGGCATGGATATAGGGAGACAACAGGAGACATGGATACAGGTGACACAGGGAGACACCCAGAGGCATGGATACAGAGAGATACCAGGAGGCATGGATACAGGGAGACACCCAGAGGCATGGGCACAGGGAGTCCAGAAGGGTGGTCTCAGCTGGAGAGACAAGACAAGGGATGAGGCCAGACACCAAAAGACACAGAGAAATAAGAAAACAGGAACACACGGACACTAGAAGAACCAGCCATGCAAAGAGCGCAGAAACAAAGCGGGATGAGACTCCAGGAGACGTGGATACAGAGAGACACGGGAGGCATGGGCACAGGGTGGCATAGACAAGGGAGACACCAGGAGGCACGAACAAGTTTAAAAACAGGGGACATCAGGAGACATGGACACAGTTAGATACAGGTTGATGCCTGGAGACAGGTACACAGGAAGACCTGTAGGATGGTAGACAGGGTCATGAGGAGAGACCAAATATGGGAGGAGACAAGACAAGAGGCGACTTGGACAGCTGCACAAGAGAAAGTACCAGGGGGCATATTTACAAGAAGTCACAGAGCGCGGCATTAGCCTCCTTGGCTTAACGCAGTTCTCCGCCACTTCTGAACCGCAAGGCTGAACTGTATTTACAACAATATGGTGCAGCCTGCGTTTACCCCTGCGCTGTTGCTAATTTCAGCTGCCTAGCAACAGCGCGGGCATCCTTTCTCCATAGTGCAAGAGTGCCTTCGATGTGGGGAATGATTGTTTATGTGCAGGAAAGTGTCCCTTCCTTCACATAAACAATCTTAAGTGGTGATTTGTAACTTGTATGTGTGATGCTTAATAAAGCACCCATAGAAGTTACAACTCATCATTTTTTAAATGATTGTTTCTGTGCATAGAAACAGTCATTCATGGTGTTTTGCTGTTTTTATGTGTGCTGCATAATGCATCACACATAAAACAGCAACAATTAAGAGTAATAAAGCATTTCTCCTTATTGCACCCTGTTAAGACCAGGCTATCCCTGGTCTTAATTTTGGCGCTGCCCCAAATTGACTCCACTGTTGTAAATATGGGCAGCGTCAAAATCAATGGGTGTTGCCAAGGAACGACCACAGCAACATCCATTGCCCACACCTTTCACAATAAGTATAGCGTGAAAGGGTGCCTTACTTACAAGGTAGTGTTAAGCCACATTAAGTGGCTTGACGCTGCCTTGTAAATAAGGCAAAGCCCATATCGCCACCACAGTGTCAAAAAAAGTGACATTCTGGTGGCGATACAGGCTTGTAAATATGCCCCCAAGTGACATAAAAATGTAGAGACACAGAGGTGCATATTTACAAGGGGTGATCATTACAGGACTACTTGGCTACTTTTTGTGACGATCTGGTGGCGATATGCCCTTCTCCTAATTTACAAGGCGGCGTTAAACCACTTAATGTGGCTTAACGCCGCCTTTTAAATAAGACCTCCTATCACGCAATACTTAGTGTTAGAGGGGTGGGCAATGGATGTTGCAGTGGGCGTTCCACCTCAACACCCATTGATTTTGATGCTGCCCCCTATTTACAAGGGCAGCTTATTTAGGAGGCAACGCCAACATTAAGACCAGAGAAAACCTGGTCTTAACATGGCTAAAAGAGGTTAAATGCTTATTTTCCCCAAGATTTAGCTGTTTCTATGTGTGTTGCATTGTGCAGCACACTTAGAAACAGCAAATCACCAGGAATGATTGTTCATGAGCAGGAAGGTGTCCCTTCCTGCACATAAACAATAATTTAAAAAATGACGATTTGCAATTTTTATGTATGCAGCACACATAGTATTACATTTCCCATTCTGGGTTGCTTATGTGCAGGAAGGGACACCTTCCTGCACATAAACAATCATTCCCTCAACGCATACACCCTAGTGCACTATAGTGGAAGGGTGCCTCCTTTGGCAGTAGGCAGCTAGATTTAGCGCCAGCGCTAGCGGAAATGCAGGGATGCGAATCATTCTTTCGAATACAGTGCATCCCTGTGTTTTCAGAATGGCGTTAGCAATGTTTGCTCAACACCACGCTTCTCCATTCTGTTGTAAATTTGCCCCAGAGAGTCATAGACATGGTCCTAAGAAATGACAAGATACAGTAGGAGACCATACACCAGGGAGAGACCAGACATGGAGAGACGCATACACAAGATGTAGATGCTGAGAGATGCACAATGGGAAGACGCAGGCACTGTGAGTTCCAGACACTGCATCTGAGAAGGCACTGGCAAGAGGACACCACGACACTCTCTATGAGCACTCGTTGGACAGCACCTGCAGCACGTGCTGCAGTTGTTGAATGCAGGACACTTCAGAGCGGTGGTAAGGCGCATCTCTTAAACTGCACCAGCTTCCATGCCCTGGACGTGCTAGAAAAGAGGGGGTAAAGTTAATATTTTTACTTTCTCTGTGTCTCTCGACAGGTCTAACTAGTTCTTCTTGCATTGTTCTGGTAAATAACATCTTATGTTTTCCAGGGAGTGTTAATGTTAACCCCTTAGCAATGAAATGCTGACATTTGCATCTCAATGGCCTCCTCGGACTTCTTACCCACTAGATTATTAACCCATGGTTGACTACAAGATAAAAGGCTGCAAACCAGCCTCTACATTCTATTTAGCTTTTCATGCCCCTGGGCTTTGACAAAGAATATACTCATTTTTTATTTATTTTTTTCTTTTCAAGCAACAGCTTGTTGCATTGTGGACTGATAGTTTTGCTTTTAACAGTTTGAGCTCAAAACACCAGTATACAAAGTGTTGTTGGTTAAAATCAGGTCCACTGGAATTGTAAGATTCTGCAGCGTTTTTTTTTCATAATTATTCGTTTGCTGCATTTGCTACATAAATCATCCTATGCTGAAATATGTTCAGCTTTTTTTACATGAAAAAAATTGCTTCCAACTCAAATGGATCAAAAGTTACTTAAAACACTGCAACACGTTTCCTGTGTACTGGAAGCCACTTTGCAAAGGGTAACTGCTCATTTCTCTGCTGTATTTTGGTGTTAAAGTACTACTAGTACAGTGAAATATTTTCCCTGGCAGTGTTATCATAGGTAAAAATCATAAAATAATGAAGTAATATTATCACAATATGTGCCCCATTATGCTGCACCCTTTTCCTCTTCTTGGCACATAATGTATTCAACCCTGTTGCCTAACCTGCTCCTCCGCTGCTGCATAAGTCCAGCTGTCCTGGTTAAAATGCCCCTAGCTGAAGGTTTTGAGGATGCTGTACCCTATCCACTTCAAAACTGCTTCTTTAATGTGTAAAACCAAAGTAAACTCTGCTCCCATATTTTGTGGGGGTTTTAATCTCTTGCTTCCATCATGCATTGGCAAGGTGTATCATTTTTTGCCTAGATTCATAAGACAATAAAGGTATAACATGGACACCAGCATCCCAAATTTTCCTAATACAAATAAGTTTAGGAGAATGGTACTCCCAGAAGGAATCTCACATGGTTTTCACCCATACAGGACAGGTACAACACAGGTGACTAACACACTAAAGAGTGAGTGAGGAGTGTTAAAGTACTGTTGTACAATTTCCATAAAAAGACTTAAACAGACAAGAAGTGCAAAAGTGCTGAAGAAGCAACCAAACCTCTTATGGAAGTACCATACAACAATGTACACATATAGGATGAACGCTCACCTGTCTTATGCCGGATGCCTCATTAGGAGGTTCCATACTGGAAAGCCTTCAACAGTACTACTGTTGACTTTGGTTGTACAATCTCCTAGTTATAGGTTCCCTAGCTTGGGTGTTGTTATGTCACTTATACCAACATTTACATTCTGACGTTGTTAAATTGTTAGACATATTAAAATGTTATGTGGGCGAGCTAAAATGTTTTTTACTGGTGTCTCCCTACCACAAGATTGAAAACAGGAGGGCTGAGCGTCAAACCCGACTTCTCTTTTCCATTGACATATTTTGGTGCTCAAATATTGCCCCTTTGGAGTCTGGAGGCGTCTCACAAACATTGTAAAGCAATCACTGCCCCAAAGGGCTTATTCACCAGCCTGAGAACGGAGGCCGGCAGTGTTATGGGGCAGATTTGCTAAAGGTCATTCCTTGAGGAGGCCTTGCAAAATACTATTGGTGATGCGGTCAGCCTTGCAGCATGCCTCACGTGCTGAGTCACTTTAGGCCCGATTCACAGAACTAACTTAAGACAAAATCCTAAAATTACTACTTTTGGTATTCACAGAAGTTAGGACTGTCTTAAGTCTGTTTTAAGTTTGTCTGTAGACAAATTTAAGGCAAAATCCTAACTTCTGTGAATACCAAAAGTAGTAAGTTTAGTATTTTGTCTTAAGTTAGTTCTGTGAATCGGGCCCTGTGATTGTGGCCTGCACTATGACACAGGTCATGCCCACGCTGCCAGGCCACCCTCGCAGCTGACTGATTGTGGTAAGCGGGAGTGCATAGGCCTTGAGACCACACACCACGCCTCAACACCGCAGCATTTCCTGCTGCACTACCCGTACCAGTAGGAAAGTGGAGGGGAGGCAGTGATGGTCAGATATCATAGTTCTCCGTGGCCCTATCTGTGTTGCGTCCTGTCTGGAAAAGCAGTGCTGTTGAGGCTGAAGAGAACAGCTGTTAGCTCACCTTGGTTCTCCTGTCGTGGTGCAAATGTTTCCGACACCCACTTTATTTAGGTATGGGCTTTTGTGCTAGTTTTAGCTACACTTTGGAACTATTTCTCATCTGTGCAATTACATTTAATCCTAAGGAGTTCCCCATAGGCGATACTTCTTATAAGATTAAAAGGATGGCTGCTCGACGCTTGCAATATTGATTTGCCAACTGTCGGCTTGCGGTACAATCTGGTTTTCAATTCTCCTGATTCTATATAGATGTTAATATCCAAATAGTTCACAGAGGTCTCACTTACTTCACCAGAGAATTCCAGATTGAGCTCGCTCCTGTTTAGGACGTCAATGAATAGCAGTGAAGAAGTTGCAATACACCTGGGAGAATAACTTTACTTAATCTATATCTGCTGTTGAGGCTATGTATACAGTCCTGGATGTGCTGAGTGAGGTGACCTATATGATCCAGGAACGTTAACCTACTGTATTTGCACTTTCAGCTTTTGCCTGACTTCTGAATTGTATAAATGTATATATGTAAATGGAAACCTTTATCTCTATTTTCTCCCCGCCAATCTTCCAGGTTGCCCTCTTTCTTGAGTGGTTCTGACATTCCTTTCCTTCTTTCTTTCTTCTTGTATGTATATAACTGTGAATATGATGTATTGTTGGTCTAGATTAGACACAGGCCTTGTGCTTTTTTTGCATGCCCATACAGGGCAGGATTTGTGTGCTTTGATTTATCATAGCCTATATTGTTAATACAATTATTATGGAACACCGAGTATATAATGTATATATATTATAATGAGCCCATCTATGGGCATTATCAACTGCACATCCTTTGGATGAATGGGATTCATTGACTTGAATGTTTAAAGATGGCGCTCCATTTGTAGTGACTCCTTATGTATTCCTGAGTCCTTCTTTGATTGCGATAACACGCACATGTGGTTAAAACTGTGTCTAAGATGGCGCTACGGTAAACATAGATGAAGGTTTTTTACCGAAACGCGTCTGTTGATGTAGTGTCTGTTTGCTGGTGAAAAATAAACAACCCAAGCGACCCCCCATGAATGCTTTTTTACCGTAGGATGGAAGTCCAAAGATACGGAATCTGGAGCGAGTATATATATATATATGTGTATATATATATATGGATAACTTTGTAATATGGTCACTATATAAACACATGATAGCCATGCAAGCCATGTTTTGCACACCAAATGCAATGATTCTGACTCCCTTTATCTACATAAATAAATAATAATTCCTAAAAGTGAAAAGTAATTAAACAAAAGCCATAATAAAACCAACTAATGATACAACATTCATAGTCCTCTCCGTCAAAGTGGTATGGGTAATGTTATATGTAATCTCATCTGTAACATGATTTACAGCATTTGTAATTACATCTGTTTCATTAGGATTCAGGGCATAAGCTTTGCATTTGGTGTGTGAGTGTGTGAGCTATGGATTGCATGACTGGGTTTCAGGGGATTTCAAATTTAATTTGCAGAGCTAAAAGGTAATAGAGACAACCATAACTTCACTTTAACCCCTTTGTGCAGAGAATAAATAAATACATAAATATATACACATATGTGTATATATATATGCATATATATATGTGTGTGTATATATATATATATATATATATATATATATATATATATATATATATATATATATATATATATATATATATATATATATATATATATATATATATATATCCACAGAATCCTCTCGATCAAGAAAAGGATGACAAGCCACACCATCAGGTACTTGGAAAGTTGTTTATTTGGGCATAAACAAACGACGCGTTTCGAGCTCACAGGCTCTTGGTCACATTATATATATATATATGAGACGAACTCCGTAATGCCCCAAATGCAGCTTCGGAACAAAAACGAAAACCGGACCCAGATGGAAAGTTGCATATTTATTTTATTTTCATCCTTGTGCAGAAAAACACACCGCCATGACGTGTTTCGGGACCTTGGCCCCTTGATCACATGACATGGTCTGGCATTCCACCAATCAATTTAAAGTGCAAGTGCATCATCAGCTGACCCCTCAGCCTGTGGACATAAAAAACAGACTTCAGCCTGGTCCAGGATCGAATGCACGACACATTACATGTAAAATTCCAGTGTATAAATTAATCAGTCATGGTCCATATGTACTATTATACAACATGTACAGGTAAGAGATCAAACATTTAAAGAAAAGTATTACTATTTCAACACCTGTAGACTCTTTATCCTCATGTCACCCTCACGCATATTCCCATTAATTGAATTGATTCGAATATATAATCAATTAAAAGAATAAAATGACACTGTATATTGCATGTTAAAATCATGACCAAAAAATACATTTTATTAATTCTGTGCATATATATATATATACATATATACAGCATTATAAATATACACACATATATATATATATATATATATATATATATATATATATATATATATATATATATATATATATATATATATATATATATATTGCAAAAAAGGAGTCACAAACTGAAGCTGAGACCCTGCACCTCCGTGAAGGCGTATGCACACATCCCTGCCATCAGTGGCTTCGGAGGTGTCGACTGGAGTGTCGCAAAACAGGCATGCTGGGACGTGAAGCCGGAGCCTGCTGCTAGAGACCGAGCACGTGCAGCAGTAGTTTACATCATACTTGTGCCAATGCTGGTAAATGCACCGGGCTAAAAGCCAGCTGAAATGCCCACGTCACAAATTCTACATGGGCATGACCGGACGCAGCTATCATGCTGAGTAATGCCTGTGGTTTGTTTTGCTAATCCCTTTGGTGCCGTTTGATAGATCTTCTTGAAAACTTCCAAAGAAAAGTTCATCCACTTCAGCTCAGTCCTGGAAAGTTTTGGAGCGATCCGGGAACTGAAGGCCAAGAAAAGGGGATCCAAAAACATTGATGTCCTGCGTTAATTAATTATCATAGGAAATTTTGGGCACCAATACAGAAAAAACACTCAATGGAACTACACCAAATTCTGTGGAAAGTTAAAACATTACTCAGAAAGCGTGCTGCTTGTTATTTGGTGTAAATCCGTTCAGTCGTTTTCAAGAAATTCTCATTTAAAGAGGAGCTTGAGGTGGTTATGAAGGGGTTAATATATGTATATCTGGACTGTGGGGTGTCCAGATATGCTTTGATGAGGCACTTTAAAGAGAACTAGTCAATCTGGGTTGGCTGGCCAAACCCTGAACATTATCTTGTTGCAGCCATTAAAGGATTCATGGGCACAGTTCAGACATGGCAATTAATTAAAATGAATAGTGGTGAGCACAGCCTGCCCTCAAGGGTCACATGACTGGCAACAACATAGACAACAAAGTCTGTCTGCCATTAAAGTACTCAGGGTCTTGGTATCCATTGAAATCCATTGTAGTGAGTGACAGGTTTTGAGGGTCTCAAAAAAGGAGCACACATAACAGATTGCAGTCACAATTTAAATCATTTGTTGGAGGTAACATAATATTTTAGGAATTGTGATTTGTTCATAAGGTTCCAAAGTGAAAAATGCTAATTTTGTGCTGTGATTTGATTAACCTGCTCCCTCTCATGATTTTCTCAAAGATGTGATACAATGTGCTCCATAAGCTAAAATGAAAGCTAATTTTGGCCCCTAGGAATCAATGGGAATTGCGAAATCGCAAATTGGAATTCGCATAATATTTGCGATTCGGTAAAAATTGCGATTTTTACCGAATCGCAAATTTTATGCAATTTCAATCATGCATCCCGTTTTGCGATTCCTTATTTGCGATTCCCTAAAAATCGCAAATAAGGAATCGCAAAAACGGACTTTGATGCATGTGGCCGAAGTGCTCAGAGCACTGGGTCTGGAAAAACAAAAAGTTGGGATTTAAAAACATAATGCAGTGGTTGCCTTTGCTAATAAGGGGCTATATTTATCATTCCAAATTGCGATCACAAACAAGGAACTTCACAGAATTTTGCCGTTTGCGATCGCAATTGGGTTTAGTGGTATGTATTAATGAAAAACTGCCTCGCAAAATAAGGAATTGCAAAATTAGCGATTCCCTATTTTGCGATTGCATTTAAGGAATTCCAAATTGCGATTCCTTAAATGCAATGTAAGAAGCACAGAAAAAGTGCAATTTGGCCTTAAGGACTCGCAAATTACCACCAACTTCAAGTTGGTGGTATTTGCGATTTCTTTGAAAAATTAATTTTTGGGGGATTTTTCAAAGTGCAATGTGTTACACATACATGCCCTTAGGGCATGTATGTGCGCCACATGTGTACCTATGCTTATTTCAGGGGTGTAATAGGGTGTCCTTTTGACACCCTTGCAACCTTGAAATTGCATTCTCAATTTGCGATTCTTTAATTGCTAATCGTAAATTGAGAATGTCTTCCCATTCATTTCTATAGGCTTCTAGGCCCATAGGAATGAATGCGGGAGGGTTTCCGTAATTGTGAATCGCACTTTGCGATTCACAATTAGGGAATATGTAGGATTCACAATTTTTTTGCAAATCCTACATACATCTCGTTTTGCCATTCTCAAATAGCGATTCTCTAAAATTTGCTATTTGAGAATCGCTAAATCAAACTTTCATACATATGCCCCTTGATCTTATTATTAGCTTAACAAACCCTTTTCACCAACCCTGGAATAATGAAAGCTTAAGGAATAAAAGCGGATGTATAACGTTACAACGCATGCTTTTACCACGCATGCCTTTACAACGCGGTTTTTACAACGCATGCCTTTACAACGCATATTGCTTTGGAGCGCTGGATAATGAATAGTTTACTTTACTATTCCAACTCCAGTCCCCGTGGATAGTAGGAAAGGTGTTGGATAGTAAATTAAACCTATTACCTATCCTAGAGCGCCCCCCAGCGCAATGCGTTGTAATGGTTTGAATTGTAAAAGTTGCGTCGTAAAGGCACTGCGTGGTAAAAGTTGCGTTGTAAAGGATGTTTCCCAATAAAAGCACGAGGTTCTAAACCTATGCCTTGCAGTGTGCCCAGGCCGGACTGGGAACTGCAACTAGAGTTGCCAGATTATGATCAGTATGGCCAGTACAAATATTAGCAACATCCTCACCATGCAATAATTTTTCCCTAACCAAATACATGCTTTAATCAGTAAATATAAGAAAAACACACTTTAAAATTAAATGTGTCCCAGAGCTCCCTTAATGATCCCAGACTGATAATTAAGACAAAGAAAGACAGAAAAGCCATGTTGAAAATGAATGCAGGCAATTTTATCCAAAGTTCTATTTAATTATTGTGCCCAGGCCGTGGCAGAATATTAAATGCGAACATATGGTGGTATTTTTACTTGGGTAATATTGCAACCCTACAAGCTGTGCATTGCTGTAGCCAGATAAAACCTTGGTGATGCTTTATGACGAATCAAAACTGTGACTAGACAAACCACAGATCTCAGCCTCTCATTATTTTGAATCCCTGGACATTACAAAGGCACACACGCACTGCAAGGGTCAACACAGCAGCAGGCAAACCCAATTCAGACGGGACGCTCGCGATGTTTAATGCCCAAAATGGCTTTATTTGAGCAATCTTTTGCCTGAAATTGCCTTTGCTTCAATAGAAGTCAATGGGGAAAAGACATTCCCATAATTCTTTTTTTTTTTAGATCTCTCACTTTCCTGTTCTAAAATGTTGTCATGTATGCAGTGGTAGCAAGCTGACCTGGATGTAGCAAGCAGCAGGGGCAGTGGCAGCCAAACAGACCTCAGAGGGCATGAGAGAGGGGCAGGGGCATACAGATGGACAATGGGGGGTGAGGGGGAGACAGGAAGGAAGAGCAAGCAGGGCAGGCAGCAGGGGTAGTGGAAGCACAACAAACTGTGAAAGCGGGGAGAGTGGGTTGGGGCCTGCACATGGAACTTGGAGGGCAGGGGGCAAGGGTGCAGGTGCAGCAGCCTGCCCAGGCAGGGCAGGAAGCAGGGGCAGGAGCAGCACAGTGGACTGCGGAGGGCAAAGGGGTGGAGTTTGTGGGCAGAAAGATGAACAGGCGGGGCAGGTGTCAGGGGCAGTGACAGCACAACAGACAACAGAGGGCAGGAGGGATGTGGTGGAGACATGCACATAGACAGTTCAGGGCAGTGGGGAAGGGGCACAAAGATAAACAGACAGGGCAGGAACTAGGGGCAGTGGAAGCAAAATGGACCTCAGAGAGTATGAGGGAGGGGATAGGGCATGCACACAGACAATGGGGGATCAAGGGGAGAGGGGCAGGGGCAGAAAGCCCAGTAGGCAGGGCAAGCGGATGAGGCAGTGGCAGAACAACAGACCATGGAGAGCAGGCAGGAGAATGCAGAGGCGGCACACAGAGAACTGTGGACAGGAGGAGGAGGCAGGGACGGTGCAGCAAGCTGACCACAGAGGGCATAGCATCATGACCCGAGGTTGCAAGCTGACCACAGAGGGTAGAGCTTCATGGGCAGGGCCTGCAAGCTGACCACAGAGGGCAGAGCGTCATGGGCTGGGCCTGCAAACTGACAATACAGGGCAGACTGTCATGGTCAGAGGCTGCAAGCTGACCACCGAGGGCAGGAAGGAGGGAGCCGGGGCACACATACAGAGAACGCAGCAAAGGGGGAATGGGAGAAGTCAGAAAGGGGACTATAGCAGGCAGGCTGCCATGGGTAGCAGCAACAAAACAGACCGTGGAGGGCAAGAGAGAGGAAGCATGGGCATGGAGAAGCAGTGGTAATAAGCTGACCATAAAGGGCATGTCAGCAAGGGTGGGTAATTAAACATGAAGTGCAGGGGGAGAGGTCAGGGACATGCACATGGAAAACAGGGGGCACAGTGCATGATAACAGAGGCAGGGCAGCAAGCTGGCCATGAGCAGCAGACAGGATGGGGCAGGAGCATACAAATGGAGAACTGAAGGGAGCACTTCAACTCCCTGCCTGTGCAGGCCGGGAACATAGGTTCGCTCCCACCAAGTAGGAGCAGAAAGAAGAGCTGCTCTCAAACCAGGGTGAAGCAAAGCTGGCTCCTGCTGGTACCAAAGATGGGTGCTGGCATGTGAGTCAGCAGGCCGCTGGGGCTTTGGGGTGCACACAAAGCCTCCAACATGGGAAAATGCTGGGCATCCAGCGGAGCCCCCATCACTACAAAAAGCTATGGCAGCATGGAAGTGGGCTTCCGGCTCTGCCATGACAAAACAAGCAGTGAAAATGCAATAGGTCTCGGATTTATTTGAGTTTGAGCTAATGGCATTGTAAATGGCAAGGTCTTTTCGCCATGTGTTATGGAGTGTATGCATGTGGTGTGTAGTGGGATTATGTGGGTGGTGTGCGTGTGTGGTGTTATGTGTGTGGTGTGTGTGTGGTGTTATGTGTTTGGTCTTATGTATGTAGTGTTGTGTTTGTGGTGTTGTGTGTGTGGTGTGTGTGTGGTGTGTGTGTGTGGTGTGTGTGTGTGGTGTGTGGTGTGTGTGTGTGGTGTGTGTGTTTAGTGTGTGTGTGTGGTGTGTGGTGTGTGTGTGTGGTGTGTGTGTGTGGTGTGTGTGGTGTGTGTGTGTAGTGTGTATGTGGTCTTATGTATGTAGTGTTGTGTGTGAGTAATGCAGCAGTGTGCAGCGTTCAGTAGTGTAAGCATGCAGCAGTGTGTGGCGTGCAGCAGTGTGTGACATGCAGCAGTGTGGGGCGTGCAGCAGTGTGAGGTGTGCAGCAGTGTGAGGCGTGCAGCAGTGTGTGGCGTGCAGCAGTGTGTGGTGTGCAGCAGTGTGTGGCGTGCGGCAGTGTGTGGCATGCAGCAGTGTGACGCATGCAGCAGTGTGTGATGTGAAGCAGTGTGAGGCGTGCAGCAGTGTGTGGCGTGCAGCAGTGTGTGACTTGCAGCAGTGTGTGGCGTGCAGCAGTGTGAGGCGTGCAGCAGTGTGTGGCGTGCAGCAGTGTGTGGCGTGCAGCAGTGTGTGGCATGCAGCAGTGTGAGGCATGCAGCAGTGTGTGGCGTGCAGCAGTGTGAGGCGTGCAGCAGTGTGTGGTGTGCAGCAGTGTGTGGCGTGCAGCAGTGTGTGGCGTGCAGCAGTGTGTGCCGTGCAGCAGTGTGTGGCGTGCAGCAGTTTGTGGCGTGCAGCAGTTTGTGGCGTGCAGCATTGTGAGGCATGCAGCAGTGTGAGTAATGCAGCAGTGTGTGGCGTGCAGCAGTGTGAGGCGTGCAGCAATGTGAGGCGTGCAGCAGTGTGGGCGTTTAGCAGTATGAGGCGTGCAGCAGTTTGTGGGATGCAGCAGTGTGAGGCATGCAGCAGTGTGAGGCGTGCAGCAGTGTGAGGCGTGCAGCAGTGTGTGGCGTGCAGCATGCAGCAGTGTGAGTAATGCAGCAGTGTGCCTCGTAATTTTTTCTGTCTACTTTCCTCCCTACGGTCCTGATCATGAGGGTCGAGGCTAAGGTAGCCTTCAGCTCTCAACACTTTACAAGCCATCATGTGTCTTCTTGAAAGTGTCATGAAAGAAAGTTATGTCAACACTGTTGGTCGTCAATTAAAGGGCCTTGGGAACCTTCAAAAACCTCCCAAGGGTTATAAATGGTGGACTCCATTTTTTCGGTCAGACCTCAACTTTCACAAACAAGTAAAGCAAAATTGGGTCAACACAGACTGCAAACCGAGAACAGCACAACACACAACACTGAGCATGAAACACACATTATTGAAGGAAGAGGCCGTCAGTAGAAGAGCTCTATCCGAGGATGTTCTAGCAAGCCACATCTTGCAGGGGAAGGAAGGTGCAGGTGAGGGGACTGAGAGCCAAGAAGGTGAAAAGAAGAGGGGGACTGAAGGTGGCATGAAGAGGGTGATGAGAAGAGAGAAAAGAGATTGATGGCCGGAGAGGAAGGAAAAGTCACAATGTCAAGAGCTGGAGACTGACAAAAGTAAAGATCGAGCATGAATGATGGAGGCCGGCATAGAGCCTGGCTATGATTTGTGAGGCCTCGTAGCGCTCCACTACACGTCGCCATCCATCCACTTCAGAGAACCCTGAAGAACCACAATAAAACAAAAAGTGCAGAATAAGCTTCAGAAGGGAGAAAGCAAATATAGATTTACACAGACGTACATTGGTGCATCATGGACGTACACAAGGCAGTGTGATACGAGTGTGAGACCCTCAAAAATGAGCCCATTCTGTGACAATTTTGCGACAGCCAAGCAGCTGGCGCCTTGAGGCAGGCGTGCTTTAACTATGGAAATGCAGGAGTCACCAAGGCCACAATCGCAGATCAGCATTAAAATAATAAAAAAAAGTGTTACAGCACAGATGGAAACAGCATCCACCCCCTCACATCCCTGCAACGCAGCCGCCTCTCTCGTTTCAAAACACGGTTATCCGTATGAATACCAGAGCATCTCGTTGGGTATCACGTGATGCGAGGGAACCACCATCATAATCCTGCCAGTGGCACAAACGCCCCTGCCTCCCCCCTCCCCAGACAACGTATCATCTCACATTCACACTGAATGTATGACCCCATCACAGACTAACCTATCCAATGACAAGTGCTCGCATCCTCAAGCATTTCCATTGAATAACCATATTTCATCTCAGCCTTCCAGTACAATATCATTGTGTGTTCACCGTGTGTTTATTTACCCTGCTCTACCGGTGATTGTTTGAAGAGCCTGGGTAGACGTTCAGTGATAGACACTATCGCGGATATAATAAAACAAGCGGTACTTCAACCAATCGAAAAAGCGATTGTATTGTAACAAAAAAAAAATGCCCGCTAGTGGTGCGCACACGCGCCACTGCGAGCATATGTTTTGAATTATCGCAGCTGTCTAGCCTCAATAATTCAAAACATATGGCCTCTGGTGCGCGTAACAGACACCAATAGGCCATGGGCGGAGCTACGCGACCGCCCATGGCCTATTGCGTGTTCTCTTACAAAACAGCACGCACGCGAAGGCCAATGAGAATGGACCTTGAAAGTAACACAAATGCGTGGAATTTCCAGGTCCATTTTCAATTCCCCTCGGAAAAGGACTCGCTGCGCGACACTTCTGCGCAGTGTACGGCAGGCACGAGCCCTAAAAAGGCATTGCTCCTACTGTCAGCTTACTTCTTTCTATGATCAGTGAGAGGCTTCGCTCTTGCAGTCAGCACACAGTTCCATGGTCAGTAAGATGTACTGCTCTCTCTGTCAGTGTATGTGTTCCTATGGTCAGTGAAAGGGACCGCTCTTGGTATCAGGGTGCATGTTTCCATGGTCAGTGAGAGGCACAGCTCTTGCTGTCAGTGTATTTATATTTCTATGGTAAGTAAGATACACCGCTCTTGTTGTCAATGTATATGATTCTATGGTCACTAAGATGCACCCCACCTGCTGTTAGGGTATATGTTTCTATGGTCAGTAAGAGATACACCACTCTTGCTGTCAGTGTACATATGTTTCTATGGTAAGTAAGATACACTGCTCTTGCTGTCAATGTCTACTTTTCTATGGTCAGTAAGAGGCACCGCTCTTGTTGTCAGCATATGTGTTTCTATGGTCAGTGAGAGGTACCGCTCTTGCTGTCAGCATATGTGTTTCTGTGGTCAGTGAGAGGCACCGCTCTTGCTGTCAGCATATGTGTTTCAATGGTCAGTGAGAGGTACCGCTCTTGCTGTCAGCATATGTGTTTCTATGGTCAGTGAGAGGCACCGCTCTTGCTTCTAGTCAACACACATAATTCTGAGGTCTGTGAGATACACCGCTTTTGCTATCAGTGTATATGTTTTTTTTAAAAATCTTAGAATTTTATTTTATTAAAGTTTACAATAAATTGCCATACATGGAAACAAAAAGGTTACACATCAACATTTGCAGTATAGTAGAGCACATGTTACAATCTGCACATGAAAACTTACAGTTGCAGTCCTTTAAATCAAGAAGCAATCACTGGCCGGACTGCGCAAAGCAGGCGCGTCACGACTCCCATACAGAACCGTGCATATGTGGACAATGTCCTGAGGCAATGAAAACAAACCCCCCGTACAACAAAACAAAAAGGAAACAAAAATATAAAACAAACCCCTTTCCGGTCCTAATGCAAGAATGAGAGACTGATCAATCCAGATACCATCAGCGTGTCTGAACATCGCTCCAGGTCTGTCCCATTGCCACTAAAAGGATCCCTCCTCCACCCGTGCCCCCTCCATCAGCCATCTACTCTCAATCAAGGGCAATCTGTGCTCCCTTCGGCGCGTACAAGTAAATATAGGCGCAGTGGCTCCCAGATGTCTTCCGGCCTGGATCCCAAGGGTAGTTCCTCCGCATATCCACTAAGGCTGTCTCTACAATGCTTGCGAGGGATGGGACGTTTGTTTGCGGCCCTGTCAGTTGCACAGCCAAAAGCGCCATCATGGCTGTCATTTCATTAATCCATTTTCAGCTTTTTTTCTATTTTCAATTTTTTCATAATTTTTTGCAACAATCCTTTCAAATAGTTCTGTTCACTTTCGAATCCACACGTGGATTAATTTTGCAAATTTCCCAAGCTTCATATGTTCCAATCGTGACCATCCGGACCTCAAAGAAAAGGAACACGACCAAAGCAACCATTCATCCAAGGCAGTGTTTTCATTAAAAAACCCAATGCATTTCGGTCATATGCATGCCCTTCGTCAGGGATCACTGTAAATAACAATAGAAACAATGATTTAAATTACAATTTCGTCTGCACATAAACAATTACTTCCTAAAAGAACATATTCTTTTCTTACATGTATTCATTACATTACAATTTCAGAAATATCAGTATCTAGACACACATTCCACTTAGCCCAGCTTTTGTCTTCACCCACCACTGATTCATCCTTAATTATCTAGTAAGTATAATTTGGACAGCAGGCATTTGTTATTAGGCACTGTAAGAACCTCCTGTAGCGACTTCAGAACCCGAGGCTCCTCAGGAAAGGTGACGTAGTGTACCCTGGCCGCGCCTCTCAGACGATGTATCGCGAAACGGACCAGGAGTGACTGATTCCGAATGTGGCCAAGGTCCCCCTGCTCTAGGAAGGTGCCATTTGGGTAGACATCACTGAAATGTGTTATTCCCACATCTCGTAGCACTCTCATAGACGGGCCTTCCCTTGTGACCGATAGCTGCCCATGCCATTCTAATCGCAAATCTGGTACATATAACGGTAACTTCTGCGTCAACCGTCCTATACGTTGCCACGCCGACACCGTGGTATCAATTGAGTTGATCTCCGATTTAGGGGTACCTTGCGAGCTGTGTGTGACAACACTGTGCAACGGAACCGGAGCGGCATCCCCCTCCTCCACCGCGACATGTGGCGTGAAAGCGTGTGGCCTGCTCCAGTAGTATAGGTATTGAGCCTGTGCGCTCAGATAATATACATAAAAATCCGCAAAACCACCGTCGCCATACCCCCAATTAAGTGTGGACCACTGAACTCTCGCCCCTTTACCTCCCCACACCAATCGGAGCAAATGTCCCCGGATCGTCTTGAAAAAGGACAGATTAAGCACTATAGGCACGTTTATTTATTTTTATTTATTTATTTATTTATTTGCATACTTATAACGCGCTGGGAATCGACTCCCTGAGGAGTATCTCCGCGCCTTTTTAGCAGCATCTGAGACCAAGGCCTGCTTTAACAATATTAAGTGAAGACTTAGTGGGATTAATAGTTGAACAAGAAAGTTTTTAATTTTTTCCTAAAAGGAAAGTGTTCCTTACAGGTTCTAATGTCATAAGGAAGATCGTTCCAAAACTTTGGTCCAGCTACAGACAGAGCCCTTCCACCTTGTCTGGTCTTACAAAACCTGGGGACACATAACAGCTCTTGATTACCAGATCTCAGAGTTCTAGCAGGGATGTAAGGGACAAATTTTTTTGTTAGATAGTCAGGACCTTTACCAATGAGACATTTATGGATGATGCAGCACGTTTTAAACAAGACTCTCTGTTTCACAGTGAGCCAATGTAGTTGATTCAGTAATGGTTTTGAGGGTGTACGTGCTGGGGCATTCAAAACCAAGCGTGCTGCCGTGTTCTGCACAACTTGGAGTTTGTTAATGATGCCCTCATTGGCGGCTAACAGCAGCCCGTTACAGTAGTCCAGTCTGCTCAACACAAGCGACTGAACTAGCGTTTTCCTGGTGGAATCAGGTAACAGGGGGAAAACCCTTCGGAGAAGACCAATCACATGGAAACAGGAGCCTACCACTTGATTGGTATGATGTTTAAAAGCGAGCTCCTGATCCAGTTTGACCCCGAGATCTTTTACCACCTCTTTGGGTACGGGGACTGGGCCAAGGTCTTGAGGCCACCAGTCGGGAGTCCACAATCTTTTGGCCTCTCCAAAAAGCATTACCTCAGTCTTTGAGACGTTACACTGAAGGAAATTTGCTGCCATCCATTGGGCCACCTCTTTCATCCCCTGGGCAAAGGAGCTGCGTACCTCAGGAGTCATGATTTTAAAGGGGAAGAGGAGTTGAGTATCGTCTGCATACGATACAGGAATAAATCCGTGGGATCTCATGATGTTAGCCAGGGGTGCCACGTAGATGTTAAAAAGTGTAGGGCTCAAGCAGGAGCCCTGTGGCACCCCCTTAGAGATCTCCACCTCCTCTGACTGGTACGGACCCAGTGTGACTCTCTGAGTACGCTTGATGAAAAAGCTCCTTAGCCAGGCCAACGCCTTGCCACCCAGCCCGATGTTAATGAGTCTGGAGGTCATGATATCATGTGACACAGTGTCAAACGCCGCTGACAGATCTAAAAGCACCAGGATAACGGAATAACCCTTATCCTGTAGCATATGGAGATCGTCAGCGACGGACAGCAAGGCGGTCTCAGTACTATGCCTGGGTCTGAACCCCGATTGTGAAGGGTCAAGTCCTCCTGCACTTTCTATATATTTGGATAAGTGCCGATTTACAAACTTTTCGGCGAGCTTCCCTAAAAAAGGGAGGAGTGAGATAGGTCTCAGGTTTGTTACAAATAGGTACAAAAACAGGGGCAACACCACCATTTTGATGAGGGCTATGCGATCTGCCAGCGATAGCGGTAGTAACAGCCAACCCTCAATCGTGCCCCCAAAGTGTGCGCAGGCCCTACCATAATTCTCCCTGACGACAACCACCGGATCCCGGTGCATCCACACTCCCAGGTATTTGACAGGGTCTGCCGACCATACTAGTGGGTACTCAAGATCAGGGCATTTAGTCACCCCCGTGAGTGGGATTATAAACGACTTGTTCCAGTTGATTTGGAGTCCGGATATACTACCAAACCGCACCTGCTCTCTCAGCAGTTGCGACAGAAATCGAGACGGCTCGCGCACAAACAGCACCATATCATCAGCATATAGGGAGATCGAAACCGGGCGGTGACGAAAGTTCAGCTCCGCCTCCCTGTGGCGTTGTCATATCACATACGCAAGCGGTTCCACAACAATCGCGAACAGCATGGACGAAAGGGGGCAGCGCTGTCGAGTGCCTCGCGTTACACTCAGTGGCTCAGACGTTAAACCACCTACCCTCACCCTGGCCGACGGCGCCGTGTACAGCACCGTTATCCACTGAAGGAAAAGAGGGGGGAATCCCATACGGCGCAGCACGTAGTGCATATATCGCCATTCGACAGAGTCAAACGCTTTGGCAGCGTCGAGTAACACCGCCGCGGCCTCCAGCGTGGGCTCAAGCACATGGAACATGGAGAATAGCGTGCGTAAATTGTGCGAGGTGGACCGCTCAGGCACAAAGCCCGATTGATCCGGCATAACCAGACCGTGCATCAGGGGCTGCAATTTGGTAGCAATAATTTTAGCCAGGATCTTTGCGTCGATGTTGATCAGTGACAACGGGCGATAGGAATCGCAACACTCCGGGGGCTTATCTTTTTTAAGCAATGTAACGATGAGTGCTTCTCGAAGGGACGGGGGAGCATCCCAACCTTGTGTGCCTCTGCATAAACCTCAAGAATATGCGGCGCAAGAAGATCAGCGTATTTTTTATAGATCTCAACTGGAAGCCCGTCAGGGCCCGGCGCTTTGCCGTTAGCCAACGCCGCTATCGCTAGTTTGACATCCTGCTCATCTATGGGGAGACACAAGTACTCACGCTGCGCGTCTGACAGCCATGCACACGCGATACCATCTAGATACTCATCCAGGTCCTCCGTAGACGGTGTGCTCTGCATGCCTATCAGTGTATATGTTTCTATGGTAAGTAAGAGGCCCTGCTTTTGCTGTCAGTGTATTTGTTTCTATGGTCAGTGAGAGGCACTGCTCTTGCTGTCACTGCATATGTTTCAATAGCCAGTAGGAAACGCTGCTATTGCTGTCAAGGTATATGTCTCTATGAGTAGTGAGAGACAC